>NC_085025.1:19209209-20409209 GCF_963692335.1 Osmerus eperlanus
TAAGCTTGGTGTTGGGTTGTAATTTATTGTCAGAGGTCTGGTTTTCTCTCCCAGTCTGCAGATTGATAAAAATCCAGAACTCAACTGAACTTAGTCACTCTGTTAATGAAGATACGGACGAAACACTTTCTTTATCAACTTCTTGCCTCACCTGATTGCAAACAGTGTTCCTCACCTCTCAATCCAGGATGAAGATGCATGTTTTCACAGAGGGAAGAGAGGTGGGGAGATATGTTGGACAGCCTGCAGAAGGCTGTGTGGAGTGGATCCCTTCTGTGGGACTGTACAGGCATGGAGCAGGGCAGAGAACCAGAGGGAAACAACATCGCTTGGCAGAGAAGCAGCATGGGGAAGCTGAAACATAACATATGGAGGCCTAATGAGACTCTGTAAGCAAGGCACTTCCAAGAAAGGTTAGATGAGGCCAAGTATGAATGGAACACAGGAGAACAGTGGAGGGGAAGGGAACACTAAAAAAGACAGGGAGGGGTGAGAGAGAGAAAGAGGGGAGAGAGAGAGGAAGAGGAAGAAGGGGAAATGAAAGGGACGGAGATAAAAAAGAAAGAATGAAGAAGACAGATAGAGAAAGAGGGAGGGAGAGAGACAGGGAAAGAGAGAAAGAGAAATACAGTAGGGGCATACACATATCAGGCATGTATATCAACAGAAGAAGATTGGCAGCTTTCTGTGGTTGGGACGCTATTGAGAGTGGCATGACCACACGCCCCAGCAGTAACACATTGACTTTGATACTAATATCAGTCTTTTTAGTGGCAGGTTGATGAAATTTACATTTAGATTGAAATGACTGGGGGCTAGCCAGGAGGCCAAGGAGGGCCAGAGGGAGAGGCAGGAGGAGTTGTCTAAGAATTTCTCACAGCTAGCTAGGGGTTGTTCCATTTCCTCTGCCATTCTCCTCCTTTCCTTCTTTCTCCTCCTCATAAGCTAGATCCTCTCCAGCCTGACTACAGATCTCACCTCACCCCTCCTCTTTTTAATCCCACTTACCTTTTCTCTCCTCACCACTTTTCTCTGCCTAACCCTCCTCCTTTCTGCAGCCCCTGTCTTTTTCTCATTCCTCTTACTCTCACCATCACTTCCCCTTCATCCCAACCCTCCATGTCCTCCCCACTCTCCCTTTCTTCAACCGTTCTCCCTACTTCAGCCATCTCTTCTCTTTAAACCTCCACTGCACAATCTCTCCATCTTTTCACCCTTCTCATCCCATTCTCCTGCTCTCCTCCCTTCTTACACTAATCCACATTTCCTGGGATCCTGCAAGATGTATGATTTAATGTGAAGAACTAACAAGTACATGAGAAATGAGCTGTGTTTGCCCTGTCCTTCCATTGAGATGTGCATTTTAATACCTCCCCACAACACTCATGTGTTGATACTTCCCCATAGGCTGATGATTACTTGTATTCTAAAGTAAAGAGTAATTCATAGAACATAGTTTTGCATAGTGTCTTGTCTGGTGGAATGAACAATCATAAAATGATAACATCGTTACTGTAATGATTTTCTTTACTGTTGATACACAGACATGTGCAGGTTCGCATTCAGATGTGAATTAAACACATTAAATGTTATCATACTTGGATTACTGAAGTTACTGTTTTACTGTATTTTATACTGTATTTGCTCATAAGTGGATTCCACACAATGTTGATGTTGTGTGGTACCAATGAGGAGGTGGAGCCAATAATTAAATATGTTCAAGAACATGAACGTGTTTCTGCTTGCTATCAAGGCTTTGTCACTAAACGCCATTATTAAACTCTTGTCAATTCTAAACATAACATGTTATTCATGGAATCAGCAGGCTTACACATATTTACATTTACATTACATTTAGTCAACCGCTCAGCCACCTGACTCCACTCCAATATTTGGAGGTAAATAGTGCCACCCAGTGTTAATATTTAATATAATCGTGACAAATGTGGAGTCAGGTGGCTGAGCGGTTAGGGAATTGGGCTAGTAATCCGAAAGTTGCGGTTCGATCCCGGCCATGCAAAATGACGTTGTGTCCTTGGGCAAGGCACTTGCCTTGGGGGAATGTCCCTGTACTTACTGTAAGTTGCTCTGGATAAGAACATCTGCTAAATGTAAATGTGTATTTATGACAACCAGAATAAGTATGCAATACAGGAAAGAAATTGTTAGAACAATCACGTCTACTAGACAGCTCAGGACAAGAATAACATACATTAACAAGCAGTGTGTTGGAATTCATTTCTGTCAACTGTAATCTCTACAAATTGTATCCTCTGATTTGTGAAAGTTTCAACATGTAATGTGCTGCATAATAAACCTATACAGCATTTACAATACACTGTAATCTTATAGCTGTATCATTCTGTACCATCCATTTAATAAAAACTGCCAGATCAATACATTTCTGTCCATTAAGTGGCCACTTACAGAAATAATAGTCTAAACAGCTCCTGTCATTTCGTACTTGCAGTCAATAAGAATAACTGATGGCACATGAATAAGGCATCCATAACAACCTAAGACCACCCAGTGGAGGGGGACACAGCCCGGCTTTTGTCCAGGGGTTATTTATCTTGGAGGGTTGCAATAAGTTCCACAGCCACGTGAGCTCCATTTGACGTTTCACATAAAATCTATCTTTTGTCAGAACTCAAAAATGATTATGAGAAAAGCATGACAGGCGATATCAGGCCAGGAGTAAGTGTATCTAGGAGAGACGACGAGAAAGAGGGAGAGAGAAAGGAACACATATGAAAAGAAAGAGAGAATGGGGGTGTGAAAGACATCTCAGAGATGGATGAAGCCCAAGGGAGGAATGGTTCAGCAGTGTTGAGGGTCATACCTGACAAGAAGACATTAGAATAAAGAAACTAAAGACCAGATTATAACCTACAATCTCACTCAATTAGTCACCAGACCCTCTTCGCTCTTTCACACTCATGAAGCAAAACATCAAAACATAAAATTGTTCTGAAATGAGACAATGACACTTATTTTTCTCTCTGATACAGTCACTAGCGATTACAAGATCTTCTTACTCATTAAAGGAGGAGATGGCTTTAAAGGGAAAGTGGGACATGATTCAGTCCCGTGGGATTTCTAAGCCACTCTTAAAGGCTTAGCCCACACATCCCCCTCGTAATGGCAAGTCATTTTTGTTCAAAGTCAATAACGGGATCACCACTGAGTAATTTTATATCCTGCCTCTTTATAGCTTTGGTTATGATGCATGTTAGCAATACTTATTTGTATTGATCATTGCAGGGACACATGATGCTAGTATTTCACTTATCAGAATCACTACAAAGATACAGCAAAGAAAGCGCACTTTCTGATGCAGTACTGCTTATGTCCAATGAGTGTCAGTGCAGCCTGCAATCAAATGTTAGGAGCGAGTACACGGCTCGGAGTGGAACCATGGGTAGGCAACGTGTATACAGGAGGGAGAAGACTGCAGTCAGCGGCAGTTTCACAGAGCCGCACTGCATCAACCACGTGGTAGGTAATTGTTAATAATAAGCAAAAGCAGTCTTCTAGCTTTATGAGAGTTGCCCCACTGCAGGATTTATTGGGGCCTGAGCCTTGGGGCAACTCTGCATCTTGCAACTCATTCTTGTTAAGCATCAGTTAGTGCTGAATTCCTGGAGCATACATTTTCCACGGCACTGAGGCAAGCATTTTTAGCCTGGGGAGGGAGAGAGGCGAGTGGGGCGGTTGGTCTCGAAGACATCTTGCAGATGATGTGGGGTGGTGGGGTGACACTATGTCTTGGAAAAGTCATAAAACAAACATCCGAAACCAATGGAAACATACTGGCCAGATCAGAGGTTGAGAGGTCATTCAGTCAGTTACTGTAACATGTACCGTGATGGCCAAACATATTGGCAGTGAGAAATGTTGTGTTTCGCAAAGTTTGCTGCCTCAGTTGTTGTGATGTTGATTCACATCATTTCTAGATTATTGTGCAGGGGGATCGCATTTGATTAAAAAAAAAGGAACAATCACAAAATCCCACATTTCACAGCTTTTAGGCCCTGGCACAAAATGACCAGCATAATTTCATTAATCATATCATTAGCACATGGGAAAGTATGATCGAGTACTATTTAGGTGAAATCACTATCATTCTGATTTGATTACAGAACAGACGATAGAATAGAAGATATCTATAAAAGATGGGAATAAAACGTTTTAAATGCATATCATTGTTTTGCAGTATACCATAGTCCAAATACTGTCACACAGCTGTTTCCTTGTGTTATGGTTCAAGTTGGGGCTCAGTGCATGTTTTTCCGCTGTGTGGTAAATGTTAAGAAATTGATTTTGAAAGGGAAAGAGCATTTTCTCAGAATAAACTGAAAATGAAGGTGAACAAGTGTGGGTGTAGACAGACCAGGACACAGAGGCAGAGAGGAAGAGGAGAGATATATTCATAACAATTCATAACACAATTAAAGTTTGTTTCCACTATTTTTGCCTTCAGTCCATCCGTTGTGCTCTAGAAGTTAGCATATAAAAGGCCAGTTACAGAATGAAGACTGCTCTTTACAAGAGAGTAGAAATAAGCACCACTGTACAGAAAGCACCATGGTCTAATTCTCATGATGGCACAAACCAAACTGAAAATGAAACAATGTAACAAAAGAACGAAATGTAACAAAAGAAGGAAAGAAAAAGATAAAATAACGTAATAACGTGAAAATGTAAAAGGTAGAGAGACTGGAATAAACAAGCCAGAAAGGAGAGAGGGAGAGAGAGAGATAGAGAGAGAGAGAGAGAGAGAGAGAGAGAGAGAGAAGCAGAGTGGAGGGAGAGAGCAATTAACCAGAGATAAAAGGCATGGCGGGGAGAGTGAGACAACCTCCTATTACTCCAATTAATCCAATTAAAAAAAGAACTTAGCACACCAGAAAGGCAGATACAATTCCCTGACAACAGCAAGTGTTTGGGGGTCGTGAGTGGGCAGCGAGCTTGGGCCTCCTTCCAGGCTGAGCAGAAAACAGAACGCTGGCATTTCAGCTGGCAGAGGGAAACACGCAGACTGTCAGCAGGCACATTAACACTAATTCAACAAGACTTGTTGATATTTTTTTCATGGTGGTGATGATGTTAATGGCAGCATTTTAATGCCTGTGTGCCTGAGAAACAGGGGGAATATTAATAAAACTGAGAGTGTGGGACGAGGCAGGGATGAATAAATACGTATAAGAGAGGGAGGGAATATTACACATACATGAATGCAATCTCTTGTTTTTTTATTCAACATATGTCCACACAACAGACAAAGTACATTCTATAGGATATACTAACTTCAATTTTTTTACAATAACCACAAGAAGATTTGAACACACAATGCATGCAACCAAAAAGACAAAGGTACCTGAATGAACAACTCGTTGAGCCCTTGTCCCCAGGGGGTAAAGCTACCCACACACAGAGAAGGGTAGAGCTTGAGGAGAGAGAGGAAAGTACAAGGTCTGTGCTTTAGTTCAGGTGAGAGAGGTCCTGCCAAGGCCTTGAGAGGGTTTAGAGACGAGTGTGTGGATAACAGCAAGGCACCCAGGGCAGGCTAAGCATGTTAAAGAGGCTGTAAGAAGGACCAAGGACACTGTAATGGCAGAAATTCCAGCGGCACTGTGCAGATTTGAATAGTCAAGAGATGGCGGTTACAATAAATTTATTTTGCTTATACAGATCATGATTTAACAAAGTACTTTGTGATCAGTCATAACGAAGGAGGTGCTAGCCACAGGTCGTTCGCCAGAGTGATACAGAACAACCCCAAAACCCTGCCTTATATAAACTTTAGATCAAATGGTTTTTCTGAACTCTGTGATTGGTCAGCACTGCTCAGTGACAGTTAAGACAATATAACCCCCCAGGTCAAGTGACCAAAGTCTTTTGATGTCACGGCTCTTTCTCTAAATGAGGACAGTAAAGATACCCTTAATGAAACACAAACAGGACACAATCTCCTTGGCCAAAAGGTCAGGGCTGCTAGATCAACTGAATCCATCTATCCATCTCCCTTTAGGCCACAGAACTCAAACATCCCCCAACCTCTGTGCCCCTAGCTTCTCAATCAGGCATCATAAACCAATACCATAAATACCTTAAGACCAACTGCAACATCCATTTGTTTAAACACAACCTCAGTCTATTAAAAATACATTCTTAGTAACTATATCAAAAAATGCCATTACATTCCTTACTTTTTTTTTTTAAACAACAAAGGCATACAAAATCATAAGCATACAAAAATATAAAACATCCATACAGATATGGATGCAAGAAAATAAAGTAACCCCCTTTAATCAAAACATAACCCCAAAAATAACAAGAGAATTACATATCACTCACAGTAGCCTCTTCATCCTTAAATGGTGGAACCCAGTCAGAATCCTCTAAGGGAATATAGTTCATCATTTGAACAGCAAATGATTTAGCCATTGTCTTTTCCACAATCTTCCTTACACAGGGAAACAGACAACAAGCCAAAAACAATAGTATCAACAAAATGACACCTATTCCACACAAAACAGACAGAAGAACTGCCTTCCATTTACCAAACCTTTCCCAAGAACCGTCAATCCATGACCAAACTCCTTTTGAATCATCAAATCCAGAATGTTCAGACAATTCTAATCTCAAAGTACGCATGCTTGATAATGCTTTAGTGACTGACCCATCACTCGCTGTATTATTGGGAATGTACGTACAACATGTATTATTGAAAAGTACACAAACACCCCCTTTTTCAGCCAACAACATGTCTAGAGCAATCCTGTTCCCTCGTTCTCAATTGGTCCAGTAAGCATAGGACGTACTGCTGCACATCCTAGATTGGAATTTAAATACCAAGCACTAGAACTCTGGTAATGATAGCAGTTAGTGGGACAGACTGGACAATTCCTGAACAAAACCAGATGACTACTGTCCACACATCTCGTTTTATCCATGTCACCTGAAATAATTCGATGGTAATTAAAATCATAACAACTAGTTGAATTAAATGGTGCTGGCATAATCAGTGAAACATCCTTAAGTGGCTGGCAATACACACATGGTGGGTGTTCTTCGCCTAAAACTTGTTTTACTGAATATGTTGCTAACTTATACCAAGAATTAAACTCCATCTCCGATTCCATTTCATCTACAACCTCTCTCTCATCACTTTTCAACATCTGGAACGTTGCAGGTGAAACAGTTGAAGTCATTGGATCTATTGTCATAGTATCATCAGAATTATGCATACTTTTATTCAAATACAAAAGCGAAAATACAATAAGAGCAATAAGAAATGCCATTCCCAAGACAAAACCCACTGCACCCCGTATACCACAAAGTCCAGGCTGTCGGAACTGATGCCATGGTCGTGCATCCGTAGTGGCCATCTTCAGTTGAATGTAGGCAAACTTCTGTCAGGCGGTGTAGTCTAGTCGAATCGATTGCAAACGACGATCAAATTGCTCAGGGCAACTTTCAACGACACTGCACTTTGCGCACAGCTCGGAAATTTCCTTGGTACTACGCAGAACGCGTATCCAATGCTTCCGTCTCCAGACAAGGTGCACGCTTGCAATGGTTAGCGTGTATCCACGTTGCTCTCCCCTCGATCTTAACCGCCGAATTGGTCGTCAGGAGAATCTGGTATGGCCCCGTCCACCTTGGGTTCCTCCAGGACTTGCGTTTCAGGTCCTTCACCACGATCCAGTCTCCCGGTATTAAATCATGCAGCGGTCCAACCACTGGATGAGGAATAGCCTCCTTCACCTGTCTGTGGATGTCACATAAAGCAGACGACAAGGTTGCACAGTAATTAAGAATTACATCCTCACATTGGTCAGTCGTAGGCAACTGACCTCTTGTTGGCCCAATCCCTGTATTCGGCGGCCTGCCGAACAGGATTTCAAATGGACTCAATCCATATTTGGGTCTAACTCTAGCCCTCATCTGCAATAACACGATTGGGAGGGCCTTTGTCCATGCCAATCCAGTGTCCTTACAACATTTCATCAACTTATTTTTCAAAGTCCCGTTTTCTCGCTCAACTGCACCCCCGCTCTCTGGATGATAAGCACAGTGTTGTCTCAAATCAATACCAAAATAACTGCCTAGCTTACGAATAGCATCATTAACAAAGTGTGAACCATTATCACTACTTATTCTCAAAGGAATACCCCATCTTGGTATTATCTCAGTTATCAAAGCTTTCACAACTGCACCTGAATCAGCCTTTGAGCTTGGAAAAACTTCAACCCACTTAGAAAACATATCAACAATCACTAAGCAATATTTCTTTCCCTCGCTAGGATTCAATTCAATAAAATCCATCTGCAAATACTCAAATGGCTTCTCTGGTCTTGGCTGTGAAGACTGTCGTGTTTGAATTCCTCTGCCTATGTTACTTGTAACACAAATGAGACACTTCTGACAAAATGACTGTGCATACATAGCAAATCCTCTTGTATGCCAAAATTGACGCATGCTTGATATCATACCACCTTTAGAGGCATGATCTTTCCCATGTGTCAACTGAGCAAAATATCGAAACCATACCAAACTCCATCTCTATTCACACATCCGTCCTTTTTCCAAAGGGCTTTTTCTGGTGGTTTGGCCCAAGTCTGAATGTCCTGTAAACTTAAAGCTGTTAAATTAGGGTTATCTGGACCTGGCAATGCCATCTCCCCATCTCTCACGTCCTGTAAACACAGACCAACATCAAAACGAATACAAGTCATCACATCATCACATACAGGTAATCTAGAAGCTGCTTTAGCCGCAGCGTCTGCTCTGGCGTTTCCCTGTGAAATGTAATCCGTATTGTTAGTGTGAGCCTCACATTTGCATACAGCAATCTGTTCTGGTAATTGCAAAGCATCCAACAGATCCGACACATATTGGTAATGTGCCACTGGCTTTCCCGAGGAAGTAAAAAACTTCCTATGCTTCCATATCATGCCAAAGTCATGTGTAACACCAAATGCATATCGACTATCAGTAAATATGTTAACAACCTTTCCCTTAGCTAACTTGCAGGCCTCAATCAGCGCAATTAATTCCGCAACCTGGGCAGATAAATTCGCTGGTAATGAGTTTGATTTCACAGTGGCATGCAAAGTGACCACTGCATACCCAACTTGATTCGTCCCTGTATCTGGATTTCTAGACGCCGAACCATCAACAAAATATTCACATTCAGCGTTAGGAATAGGTGTATCCCTTAAATCCACTCTTGGTGAACAAACTTCATTAACTGTAGCCACACAGTCATGTTGTTCCCCATCTCCTTCAATCGGCAAGAGAGTAGCTGAATTAAGCACATTACAACGTTTAACCGTAATGTTTGGCATATCCAACAAACACGTATTATACCTCAGCCATCTCGCAGCCGACAAGTGGCAGGTCTTTTGTTCCAACAACAACATAGCCACAGCATGTGGGACCATCAAAGTCAAATCAGAATATCCAACATACTCGCGTGAAGCGTGCACAGCTTTTTCTGCTGCTGCCACGGCTCTCAAACAAATAGGCAATCCTGCTGCTACAGTCTCCAACTTTGCCGAAAAGTATGCCACAGGTCTCAATTTGCCACCATGGTTTTGTAACAAAACTGAAACCATAAATCCATTCTTCACATCAACCATCTGTGTGAAAGGTTTCTCTTGATCAGGTAACCCCAAAGTAGGGCTCGTTTGCAATGCTAATTTCAACTCCCTGAAGGCATTTTCCGCCTCAGGAGTCCACGTGATTTTGTCATGCGCGCTCAGGCCCACAGCATGAGCCATAGCACTCAAAGGAGCCTCAAGAACAGAATAGTTAATAATAAACGTTCTGCAATAAGACGTCATTCCCAAAAAACTTTTCATCTGCTTAACGGTATTGGGTTTAGGAATCGATCGTACAGCAGCAATCCTCTTAGGAGAGAGAGTCTTCCCCTCTTTTGTTAATTCGTGACCCAAGAAGATCACCTTTTCTCGTACAAACTGCAGTTTTGAGGCACTAGCTTTGTGGCCACATTTTTCCAAATGTCGTAGCAGTTGTACATTGTCCTTTTCACATTGTTTTTTAGTTGGACTCGCCAATAAAATATCATCAACATATTGTAATATCACTGTACCTTCTGTAAGTTTCAACAAATCAAGATCATTTTTCAACGCCTCGTGAAAATACGTGGGACTGTCCACAAAGCCTTGTGGCATTCGAGTCCATGTATAAGTTTTACCGTTGAACGAAAAAGCAAACCAAAATTGGCTATCAGTATGAACAGGCACACTGAAAAATGCATTGCTTAAATCTACCACACTAAACCAACCACAATTATCTGGAACTTGATTTAAAATTGTATAAGGGTTTGCAACATTTGAAGCTCTTGGAAACACTGCGTTATTTACCGCTTTTAAATCTTGGACAAACCTCCATTCAGTAGGTTGCCCCTCGTCTCGAATTTTCTTTACAGGAAATATTGGCGTTTGAACTGTAGAACCTCTACATGGTATTATTACCCCTGCTTTTAAAAGTGACTCAAAGACTGGTGTTATGCCATCAATTGCTTCATGTTTCAAAGGATATTGGTGCACGCGAGGCCTAAAATCTGATTTAGGCATGATCACAATAGGTTCCATGCTTTTGATTAAACCTACATCATATTTACCCTGAGCCCAGAGCGTTTTTGGTATATCCCGTAATGCAGGTATCAAAGTAACATCACATTGTGGTTCAACATGCGCAAACTGAAGTGTTTTCTCTTCTAACAAAACAGACCTCACTGTCTGTACCACTGAACATAAAACCTTTTTGTAAACATTTAACACTGGGTTGTAGGTCACGCAAGAATCCTGTGTTTGTTGCCAAAATTGCTGTCCCTCACATTGCTTAACCCATAAACCCAAATCTGACCATGCATCATGTCTGTCTTTGACAAGAGCGACATGAGGAAACGAATCTACCTCGCAATATGGGAAATTTGTCTGGATATCTTTTCCAAAACGAGAGTATGACAACTTACAATTTGTTCTAATATTTGACAAAGAAACAGAAACAGCATATCTGTTCTCTGACCAAAACATATTTTTCAACGTCAATTTTTCATTCAAATGATCTTGTCTAAACCATTTTTCTTCAAAAACCACATCTCTGCCCTCACTGGTACGAGCTACCACGTGCAGGTCCTCCACATCATAACAATCGACATCCGTTGAACTGACACGCATGCGCGCTTCGTCAACAAGTTGAGAATTCAGTGAACACACAGCCAACAGATTCAATTTCCAATTGTAAACATTCTGGTGTACCCATGCCATATTTCACAAAAGAATGGTTTAACATATTCAATTCAACCTCATTTTTTCTTAACAAAGTAATCCCTTCCGGCGTAGAAATCAAACAAATACCGAGTTTGCACATCAAATCTCGTCCTAACAAATTCATCGGACAACAAGTAGAAAACAAAAAAGAATGTTTCACAATCCCTTCTACAGAATCTTTACAAGTCAATGGCACTGTATACCATTCTTTAGTCAAAGTACCTGAAGCTGCTATCGACTCAGTGCTTCTACCACTCAATTTAGGAGGAACAGAAAAACTCTCTTCTGTTAACACAGACACAGTGGCTCCCGAATCAACTAAAAATTCAATTCTTTGCCCTTGTACCAACAATGTTATAACCGGTAAACATCTAAAAGGTTCTGAAGAGTATTTAACATAAGTTCCCTCTAACGGAACCTCACTTTCCTCAATTCGTCCGATAGTATTCTGAAAGTCGGGATCTGTTACATCACCAGTTTGAAGTTCTCCATCTGTCTCCGTCCGCAACTCACTCTCCTCTCGGTGGCCCACACCTAGTCAATTCCCAAATGTCCCCTGATCGTTGTCAGCCTCCGGGCAATTTGAACTCCAGTGTCCCATCTGACCACAGACATAGCAGGCGTTCCAAGCCGCCATTGGCTTCCCATTATTGGCAAATCGTCGAGGTCCTTGACCTTTCTGGTTTCCTCTGCCACGGCCTCCATGACCTCCACCTCTCATTTGGTTCTGGTTTTGGTTCTGGAACATGGTGATGGTAGCCTTCTCCAGGTCTTGATTGCGTTTCTCGATTTTAGCCTTTCTCGCATCTCTCAAGCGTTTTTCTGCGTGATTTGCATGAGCAACAATCATGTTCAGCTTCGCACTGTCCCATGTGACACAAATGTCCTTAACTTTTTCGGAGATTTCTGCATCCATTCCATTCAGGAAACAGTTTCTCAAATGGGCCTCCCACACAGTAACCTGAGGTAGATTAATATCAGCTGGTACCTCTATTCCTGAGTGAGCATTGTGCAGCTCTGTTAAACGTACCAGATACTCATGACAAAGTTCTCCATCTTTCTGTCTACATCCATTGATTTTTGTCATGTCCAATCTCAAAGGAAAAGCATCACAAACTCGATCGCACACACCAGTTATTGCTAACCGGTATGCGTTATTGTCATTATGGTCCCAATCTGGATTCGAAAGTTTTATGTCATCAACCGGCCATCCAGCATTAATCCGAGAAAACTGTGGCCCAATCTTTGTCATTAAAAGACGCCTCAACTCGTGAGTCTTTGGTTTGAAGTCTCTGCAGAAGGTTACTAATTCTGCAACCATTCTATTGCCGCCCACTTCTCCGGGCAGCGGCAAATGAACCATTGCTTCTTTGATCTCAGACAAAGTCCATGGCCTTTGAACTAGCACAGTGTTTCCATCAGCTCCAGGTGCCTCCACCATAGCTAGCAGAAGGTCCGGAGCAGTTTCAACATTCCCCACGAAAGCACGCTGGTATTTTCTTCCAGATCTCGTGTGGTAAGGAGACTGTCCACCATCTCCTTCCGGTTCCTCTACGTAACGTTCCGGAACGGGAGGATAAAGTGGTCGATATGGTGGTGGGCCAATCGTAGGTGTGCTACCTGTAGCCGTAGCTCCCGTCTCTGGGATCAGCGCTGGCGCTGCTAGCGGCTGCCGTTCGTATTGCCGTTGCAGTTTCTGTTGGAGGGCTTGAAGATGTAGAATTTGCTGTTGTACATCTGGTTGAAGAAGCACCCCCTGGACGATTGCTGGGACATCACCCAATAAGTCCTGGTCTGCTGGCTGTTGAGGTTGCTGCGCTGGAACCGCAGCTGGCACTGGATCTTGGACTGGGGCTGCTGCTTGTGCTGGAGGTGCTCGCGGTGGGCCAACCAGAAGATCTGAGTCGCGAACTTTGAAACATTGAGAAATAGGTGAATTTGTCCCTATCCTACTCTGTCGTAATAAACCCTCTTGATTCCATTCACCAAAAGCTTTCCAATCTTAAGAGAAAATGTCCCTTCCTCCGGAAATCCACAGTCGTCTATCCAAATTTCAATTTGCGATAAGCTACTGTTGCCATAATTTCGCTTCATGTAATTCATATTTGGACAGGATAAATCTGCCCCCAGACCATCATAATTCTTGCTTGAACCACAACCCATGTTTTACTTCTTGAAAAGAAACAAACACAAAAGTAAAATCAAGTAATTATCTCTTTCTTTCTTTTTTTTTTGTTTTTAACAATATTACGACTTTTCCAATGCAATTATACCCCTACTAAACACTTTCGTAAATTACAAATAATCAAACAAAATAGAAAATAATTAAAATTTTGATGTTTGTAATTTGTATATAGCCGTTAATTTTGACACCTTTAGGTGTCTCAAAAAACATAACTTTTAATTAACAAAAAATAAACTTGAACACGCGTGTAAAAAACTCAAACCCTTGTTTTGAAAATCCCTCAGGATATATCCTAACTTTTGTTCTCCATTTTCAGGGACTCAAACCCTTTGTAAACACTCTCACTCACACAGCTGATTACCTCACTTAGTATACTTTTCTCTCGGGACTTAGAATCACGTTTAGGCCGTTAATAAATAGGAACTGTTTTGACCTCCAAAGCCAATACAATTTCTCAAACTATCACTAACCCAACATATTCTAATCCTTAGAGTCTCAAAAAGACACATAACACGATATAACATGTGAATTTATCTCCCTCTATGTGTTTGTTCGTCAACAACACTACCTCTCTGTGTATCCGTCGACACACTTCTGCAGACGTTTTTTTACGACTTACACATAAAAGATATGTTCAACAACCTTATCTTATTAATTCGTACAACTTTACACGTACAGGACAGTTTTACCTCTGCCCAATTATTTACTTAACCAAATTATTGACAATAGCCTAAAAACACACATTTAGACAATTCAATATCACACAGTGACCGACAGAATATCTCACCGGTTCTTTCAAGATCCCGCGTCAGCAACAGCGCAACCGGCCAGGCCCCCACGAATCGGTCCCGCTTTCTCTGAAAATTTTGGATAGAGGTAAAGGCGGCTATGCCGGATTGATCAGATCACCTTTTCTAAGGGAGTCCTGTCCGTTGAACGCTGAGCAAACGAGGATCCCCGTACTCGGCCACCAAATTGTAATGGTGGAAATTCAAGTGGCACTGTGTAGATCTGAGTAGTCAAGAGATGTGGGTTTAATACAATTTATTTAGATTATACAATTACGTAATATTAAACAAAGCTTTGCTGATCAGTCACAACGAAGGACGTGCTAACCACAGTTCGTTCGCCAGAGTGATAAAGAACAATCATAAAGCTTGTGCTTTTATACATTTAAAACAGATCCCCTAATAAATGTTCAATTCATCAATGCAGTGGTCTCTGTGATTGGCTAACACTGGTCAGTGACAGTTAAGACAATATAACCCCCCAGGTCAAGTGACCAAAGTCTTTTGATGTCACGGCTCTTTCTCTAAATGAGGACAGTAAAGATACCCTTAATGAACACAAACAGGACACAGGACACAATCTCCTCGGCCAAAAGGTCAGGGCTGCTAGATCAACTGATCCATCTATCCATCTCCCTTTAGGCCACAGAACTCAAACATCCCCCAACCTCCGTGCCCCTAGCTTCTCAATCAGGCATCATAACCCAACACCATAAATACCTTAAGACCAACTGCAACATCCATTTGTTTAAACACAACCTCAGTCTATTAAAAATACATTCTTAGTAACGATATCAAAAAATGCCATTACACCATAAACTGCAAATGTATGAGTGACAAATTACACAAATTATGCTGTAATAATAAATAGTAACAACTTTTTCATCGATGGTCTTTGGTACAAGCTTTATGCAGTGTGTTAAAACTTACATGATATAGGGTGTGCACTAGTAATCTTCCCTCCTATCTAATGGAAATTAGGAAGACTATTAAATAATTGTAATGCTGCGTTGTTTCAAAAGCTTTATATAACATTTAGATGCACTGCAGCAGTTGTTTTGCTCACAACCATGCCCATACATTTGGTTATAATCTTGTATCTACTAATATCATACATCGAGAATACTAAAACGTACTAAAATATAACTTAGCTAGTTTATCTCTTATTACACACTTGATGTTGCAAGTGATACGAGCAGACAAAAGGAAACTTCGGTGGGTCTTTTAAATTCAGCGCCTTCAGCCAGGGACGCAGATCTTCAACTTTGGTTGGAGGTCGATGCAAAGTATGTCGGCCCACAACACTCGGACATCTTTCCATGGTCAAAACAATGATAATACAGGGTCTGATTCCGCTTTCTCCAGCTGTTATGTCAGCCACAAACTGCAGTTGACGCTGGGCATCTCTATTAGCCTTAAATTATTACCAGAGCCTGTTTAAGACATTCTCTTTTAGTACCGTTATAAAGCGGAAAGTATCTAAACCGGAAATGAGAATACGCGGATGGCCGCGCCCATCGTGACTTCCGGAATAAGGTGAATATCACCTGATAATGGACACCGCTGCAGCCAATCAGAATCGAGTATTCACCCAGACCATGGTAGAGATAAGACCAAGAGTTAACAACTCACTCCCAGCCTGCTGGAGCTGTGTTCTCTTATTTTCCACTCATACACAGGAGAACTAGATTTTGTTTTGAAAACAGAGGCCTGAAGAGGCCTAGAGGTGGTAGGTATTGGCTCATATCAGAGCCAGTCAAAGCCAGTTTGAGAAATTCGTTTAGAACGAGTGTGTGTGTGGGGGGGTGCAGGACGCACAGACCTATGGCTGTAGAGGGGAACATTGATAAGAGAATCGATAAGGAATCAAATCGATAAGCAGGAATTGATAAGGAGTCGGAATCGTTAAAATCTTATCAATACGCATCCCTACTCCAGACAGAAGCAGAGTCGTTTGCAGAGAATTGGTGTTTTAGTCTCTCCGAGTACAGTCGTTTAGCCTCCCTCACCGCCTTGCTAAACCTGTTCTTCGACTCCTTGAAACTGTCTTTGTCCCCACTCCTAAACGCGCCCCCTTTCGCTGACCTCAACCTTCTGAGTTTAGCTGTAAACCAGGGTTTGTCGTTGTTGTAGCTCACCCTGGTGCGTGTTGGTATACAGCAGTCCTCACAGAAGCTGATGTATGATGTCACAGCCTCTGTGAGCTCATCCAGACTATTGGTAGCAGTCGTAAACATGTCCCAGTCAGTGCAGTCCAAGCACGCCCGCAGATCCTCCATAGCTTCACTGGTCCACTGTTTTGATGTCCTCACAGCAGGCTTACAGCGCTTTAGCTTCTGCCTGTATGCAGGAATCAGGTGGACCATGGCGTGGTCAGAGTGACCCAGTGCTGCTCGGGGGACCGCATGGTATGCTTTGCTGATTGTAGAGTAGCAGTGATCCAAGGTGTTTCCTTCTCTGGTAGGGCATTTGATGAATTGTCTATATTTTGGGAGTTCTTGAGTGAGATTGCCTTTGTTAAAGTCGCCTAGCACAATAACCAAGGAATCCGGATTTTCATGCTCCACACACAGTATCTGGCTGGCGAGCACACGTTGAGCCTCGTTGACGCTAGCCTGCGGAGGCATGTAGACGCCAACCAGAATGAATGATGCAAACTTTCGTGGCGAGTAAAAAGATAAGTTAATAAAAAATTATTCCAGATCAGGAGAACAGTGCTGCAGAATCACTGTCACATCTTCACACCAGCCACTGTTAATGTAAAAACAAATACCCCCGCCCTTGGTTTTGCCAGAGAGCACAGGGTCACGATCCGCTCTCAGCAGTTTGAAACCTGCTAGCTCTAGCGCAGAGTCTGGGATCAGTTCACTCAGCCATGTCTCCGTAAAGCACAAAACGGAAGATGAATGAAAGTCTCTGTTTTTCCACACCAGAAGCTGAAGTTCATCCAGTTTGTTGCTCAGTGAACGCACGTTGGAGAGAAATATCCCCGGTAACGCTGTGCGTGCCCCACGCCGACGGAGTCGCACCAGAGCACCGGCTCGCTTGCCTCTCCTACGGCGCTTCGCTGCTAGGACAAAGCCGAGGGTGGCTTTGACTATAATTCCCACTAATTCTGCCGCTGGAAGCAGAAAAGTGGGAAATAAATACACAGGAGTTGTAGTCCTGATGTTTAGAAGTACTTCTCTTGTTAGAGAACCTCGGAAATCTTGGCAGAACACTGAGTTAACAGACAAAACAAGACAAAAAAGAGCGCACCTAACGACCGAGGCAGCCTTCATCGGCGCCATCTTGAATCATCCACCGTCTCTTGAGGCACAAGTCTGACTACAAAGGGGAGTCTTTCTTTTATTGAAAGGCCCGTCTCAACCTCAGTGAAGTAACCAACGGCCAACAGAGACTTACGGTGTGACCTAAAATAGGATAAAAGGACAGGAGACGGTGAACAGGGAAAGGTAGAATCAAAATGTGGCATCCAGGTCCTTTTCCACAATACTGTGTTGGTCGTGGTATATTATGTAGCCTACTCCTATTGTCAATCATAATAGGACTCATTCCATTATTATGGTTCAGGCAGGAGGACTCAGTATAGTATGTACTTGCTACTTTATTTCACACGGTACAACACATGATTGTAACACTTGATTTGGCATTATGGTTCTGCTTGCATCGGCTCCCTGCCGCACCCAACGGAGACACCGTCTCGACCTCCGAGCAGAGAGCAGCGACGCATTCCCCAACACAAAACCACATGCCAGACGAGACAAATGTATGAGACTGCTGTGTGTATGTGGTGCCCCTGTTGTGCTAGAATTCGAATGAGATGAGCGTTTGTGTTAGCCATACTCACCCTCAGAATCGGCTCTCAGAGCAGATTGTGCCCCTAGCTGCATCTATAGTGAATGAATTGAAATTGAATGAACGTGATTACTGACTGAGGCATGGCCTCGACATCCCAACTGAGGCACGGCCTCGACATCCCAACTTTCGATGGTGACTATGTCACCTGTTGCTCCACATGCTGCTGCATACCCGCGCCCGGCCAGCCACCAGACGAAACATTTCTTATTAAGCATTGAACACCTATACATGGAGTGAGTGACTAAATAGCCTGAAATACAAGAACGAGAAGAGTGAACGTTATTAGAGGTTGGGAGAGTGAAAGCCATCCTCCTGGCCTTCCAGAACATCACTGCATTCAGTCTGATGTACCAATGAACCGTTGCAGATGACCAACAACCCATCACTTTCAGCGTCGATGACGAGACCACTTGAGACGCCGACGTAGCCGCTCCGATTCCAAACGAGTGCGCCGTGTTGCTACAGTTTAGGATCCAGACCACAGTGTAGGGCTGTTTTGGCAGCCCCTTTGTCACTGGTCACCCAGACACTCGTCTGGGACAGTCGTTGATATGCATGAATGCTAAAATGACAATCACACCTTAATGACACACCTCTGGAAAGGTGGTCTCAACAGTTGAAGAGGAAGGTGGACCGAGGAAGACTCTGAAATGATCATTAAAAGTTGTGTTCTTGTAAATATTGTTCTAAACAGCTTTTAATGTCATGTTTGATATGATTTTGTTTCTTATTTTATGTATTACATTCTAGTAATAATTCTAATACTGTAACATGTACATTTACAGGGTTTACAGAGTTTTGTGCTTGCAGCAGACCAACATGTGTTTAACATGTTCCCTTGTCTTGCAAGGACACCACTTGGTCTACTGCAGCCTTGATTAATCATCCAATTTGAATTTGTATGCGTTAGACAACTTTTCAGTCATATGACCGGTGTCCCCATTTTAGTCAGGTTTGGGGGTATATAAGAAGAAGTTTTTACCACTAACTTTGAGTTCTGTTTACGATACAAGCTCCGGTGCGTTAGGCGCCTAGTCTTCGTTGTGAATACCTTTGTTAAACATTGCTCTGAAGGTATGTTTTGTATTTGATGATATTTCATTATCATTGTATTGATTATCTTACTATTTAGATAATAAACTATTATTGTGCATTTGAAGTTACTTGTTCTCCTTGAAACGTATCTATCACGCTACGGCGGTGAAAACTTTGATCTAGTCTGGTTGATGCGGCTAATACTGATTATAAACATAGACTTTTGAAGTAGGTTTTAACTTAAGGCCTCTGAGTCACTTACGGTGGATCTCCACGCTCCGAAGGAATTTACCGGAGCCTCTGAGTGATTGGTTTACATACTAGGTCTACTATGGTTAAAATCTATATTATAGTAATGATAAACGACTGATTAGTGAACACGCATACTTTAGGGTCGATGCTCTGATCAAGCAGACGATTTTTACCTACGCCAGAGTTTCATGTCATTAACTGTTTAGCGCTCAAGGTTACAGGTAACGCACTTGTGCACATTTCTAAAAATGGAGTCAGATATTAACGAGTCAATTATCTCCCTGAACATCTAACCAGAATTGAATTGGGTTTCCCAAGCCGGGGACAAACACCAAGCGTCTCCGGCCTTACGAGATATCCTCTTTAACCTACAACAGCGCCGGCACAGGACTCCAAGCCGGCCGGTGAACCAGTACCCGTCATGGCTTCCCGGCCTCGGTGACGAACGGGGGCTCGCTCATTACCGTAGATGAACGCCAACGGAGGTATTTCACCATGGAAGAGAGGGAACAGAAAGAGTTAATCTGTGATATCACAACAGGAGTAGGCTACCCGCACTTGCCCCGTTTAAGAACCACCGTGGACTTGTGCGAGTCTATGCCTCGACATCCCACCGGAGGAGTTGCCTCCACATCCCACCGGAGGCGTTGCCTCGACGTCCCAATGGAGGCGTTGCCTCGACGTCCCAACGAAGGCGTTGCCTCGACGTCCCAACGGAGGCACTGCCTCGACATACCAACTGAGGCACTGCCTCGACATACCACCTGAGGCACTGCCTCGAACATACCACCTGAGGCACTGCCTCGACATACCACCTGAGGCACTGCCTCGACATACCAACTGAGGCACTGCCTCGACATACCAACTGAGGCACTGCCTCGACATACCAACTGAGGCACTGCCTCGACATACCAACTGATGCGTTGCCTCAAACCACCTGAGGCTCTGCTTTGACGTCCCAACGTTAACGGTGACTGCTTCACCTGACGCTCCACGCGCTGCCGTGCCTGGCCAGCCACCTGACAAAACATTAATTAGTAAATATTAAGCATGCAATACGATAAGATCATGAAGAGTGAAAGTTAGGTAGTTAGGAGGTAGGGAGGGTAGATGCCATCCTCCTCTGCCTTCCAGAACATCGCATTCGCTCTAATGTAACATTGAACTGTTGCAGATCAACGACCCAACACTGAGCGGTGAGCCGAGACCACTTGAGATGCCAACATTGTTTAGGGTCCGGACCACAGCGCCGGCACAGGATTACAAGCCTCCCGGTGACAGTTATGTAGTCATGTTTCCCCGGCATCGCTGATGAACAGGGGCTCGCTCATTGCGGTCGATTAATGCATACACTGGAGGTATTGCACCATGTAAAAGAGGGGACAGAAAGCAGAGTTAATATGCCATGTAACAAGAGTACCCGCACCAGCTTCACACTAGTACTATGTTAAGTATGCGTGTGTCTATGGTTAATTCGCCAGGGTGAGACTGTGCAAAGGTCAAGGTTGGAATGTGACATCACTTACGTTGTTAACCAACCCGGAAGAAATGCAGCCCACAACATTTGCCCGTGATGCACGTCCAGCTTGTAAGACGTCTCACTACTGTTAATCTAATGCCCTTGATGATTGTTACTGTGTCTTCATTATCACAAGACACAACGATCCTCTTCCTGAACCATATTAGCTTAGCCCCGTCAGACAGCTACAGGGATAGGATACAAGTTCACATTCAAGTCTTTATGTCAGATGCACAAACCACCAGGTCAGACTGGGCCCTGAAATTCTCAGGACAAGACAACGCAAAGCAACCTGCGTAACATGAGTACACACAGAACATAGATTACATTTTAACTAAGCTAAATAGTGAAACCTCCTAAATACAGATAATATCCAATACAATATACTGAACCTCTAATACACCTACAACTTATACCAACCTTATAACCTAAGAATAATATTACCCCTACTAACCTATGACAAGTGGGGTACAATTAGTGGGATACAGTCGACAGTGCTGTGACTTGCAATCGCCCGCCGAACTCCATTCCAACGAGCCACGACCCCTTCATTTGCATCGAACCCCCAACACACTGTACCATCCAGGGAGCCAAAGTTGCACCCCGTCCGTACAGAACGACAACCGTTCCGATGCCCGCAGAGCCGGCCCAGAACGCAATCGGATTGCAACCCTCCCCCACGACAAGATTGTGCAGCGCCGGAACCGATTTAGCCACGGCCACAACGGGACAACGACCGACCGTGAAACGATGCGCATGCGAAATTAAGATGCCCGAGCAACGACAAATGAAACGCACTGAGCCGGTGCGAGGACGCAAATCGAACACAAAATCGGTCGCCAGGTGCAGCATGAATGCACTCTGCACCCGTCCAGCTGACCCACACAGGACTCGGACGGAATGTCGAAATGCGCACCCGCTAAGACGCTGAAGCCAGAAGAGCATAGAAGACATCCGCGATCGCTATTTAATCCCGACAGGTGCCACCGCGACTGTTTAATGGCATCACCTGACGCGTCGGCGAGACAGCCCACCCAAGCCATGCAGCGCCCACGCCTGCCCGGCGATTGACTGATATCGATCGATATTGCCGAACGACAGGTTCAGGCAGATCAAGCTAAATGCCAGGGCTCTGTAACTCTAGGGAAGCTCAGCTTACCCTAAAATGTAAATTTAATGGTCAAATATTCACTATTGTGTTCACATTTGAAATGAGTTAGACACGTTCATCTCAAAGACGAGTTCGTTCGGAATCAGCTACGTACAGTAGCCAGGTCGACTGACTGATTCCGTCTCATGCATTCCCTTAGCGTCACAGACATTCCCCTGTTGAAGCCCAGCTTCAATGGACTTCAGTGGGACTGCTTTTAATGGTTTTTCAGTGCTTTGAACTATACAGGCATTGGATAATGCTGCGATCATACAATTATACACCACATCCCTTGTTCCAGTTGACCTAAATCCCACATTCCCTTCGAGTTAATATTTCTTCGTTAGCTCGTTCGTTCATTTATTCATTCATTCAGTAGGCCAGCTAGTGTCGTAGTGGTAAACTAGCAAAATAAATGGATATAGGCTGAAAATGAGCTTCCCCTATTCGAAAGACCAGCAGCCGCCACTGCCTCAGATATGTACTGGTAGCTGTGCCACCGACTAAAGGAGACGCAGACCAATCGCGGCCCACAGATACCCCTGCCGGATCCGTGCTAGCCCTAGCGACACGTCGGGCTCCTGAGAAGAACATTTGCAGTTAGCACACACTAGTGACATTGAGCAGACATTTACCCAACCATAAAAGGTTTATCTGGTTTTATGATAAAACCCTCGCATTACATTAACTTTCATTCATGTAGAGGTCGCTTTTATCCAAAGGGACTTCCAAAAGAGCTTTAGTGCTAGGTCAATACCATAACAACGAGACATCCCCAAAACAAACGACGCACAGGCCGAGGGCACAGCCCAGTAGGAAAGGAAAAACACCCGCACCAGAACACGCCAACTTACCAAGCCCAGCAATGCGCGCCAACCACTCCAGACCCAACACGGACCAGGCCAGAAGTCGACGACCACATAGACATACAGGGCAGACCCTGCGGAAACGCCGCGCTACTCGCAGAACAGACATAGGCTATCCCACGTAGTCCCGCCGAATCACGGACACATACATTCCCACATTAGCCCAAGTGTTTCCAAAAATTCAGCCCCACACAGCGGAATCCGCCAATTAACGTCCTTACCCGACGACACATTTGTTCACGCCAACTAGGAACCAGATCGATCGGACACAGGGTTTGACACGAGAAACAGCAGATTAAACAGAGCAACCTGTGTCGCACTGAGCAATGCAGAGTGCAGCGATATCCTGATTAAATAGCCCGCCCTGCTAAGGTGTGCCCCTACTGCGTGATATGACGCGCTGCTAGTGACGCGCTGCTAATGAGGCGCTGCTAATGAGGCGCTATGTCTCGCGTCCCCCTGCATGAACCAGCTCCGCTTGATATGAGATGGAGATTTCTCATAACCAGGAGACTACCATGCTATCCCCACAAAAGAAGCATATGGTAAACAGTGTTTCAGTGATAGTTTGTTCAGTAATTATCCAGTGTCAGGTAGGGAAAGATTGCTTTGTCAAAATAGACCTTTGTAATGTTGCTAATTGTGGCTTAACACCTTGGAGACACGGACAGGATTGGCAATATCCTAGTAAATATGTTTGCGTCACACCCTGTGATTCATGGCATCAGGTGTTTTCCAACACGGGACCGGATTGGGGGTATAAACCAGCAGAGGCCTCCAACCTCCAACCTCATTTCACCATAGTGGGAGGGTTGACCTCTGAGGGATCAGAGGTCAACACATTCTTTACTATCATAAAGAATGTGACTAGAAGTGATGAAGGGAATTATGTACTAGGTGCACAGGTGTCGGGAACTGATCCATTAGGACACTTTACACTTTCAACTGACAACCCGTCCCCCATACTCCCAAGTTCATCTCCCTATTCAGATAACAAGTTTAAGGTGCAGTACTTAAATAACTTCACATATGAAGACAAACTTGCTCTGGAAACAGGGTTTACTGATAGAAACAAATGGTTGGAGTGGATGATGTATACAGCCCATCTGAATGGTCAGTCTAACTGTCTTGCCTGTGCAAAAGCAAGACCACAACTTGGCACAGTGCCTTTTCAGCTGACTGATGAGAAGGATCCAGAAGGTTTACAATGTGTTTTGCAACTTTTTGAAATATGTTATACACCACTACAATCACAGTGTAAAACGATATCCTTATTGTTCCCTCCAGTTAAGAAAATGGATGTACCACCATCAGTGACAGTATATCAGGGAAATTACACCTGCTTCTTACAAACAGGAGAGGGTCATGATGTGGGCCCACATACCTATTGTAGCCACACCATGGACACTAAGAATCCCGGTAACTACTTGGCAGCCTGGTTCATTGACCACACCTCAATGAGAGCAGATTTGTGTCGGCTGTGTGGGGACATGAAATTGCGCCCTAAGCTGCCAGCTAAGTGGCATGGCAGCTGTGCATTGACTCAACTACTCATGTCGTTTAATCTTTTCCCCACATCTGATTTTAAGACCTTATCCAACCAACTCTCAGGGCAGGGTATCACCAGGCGGAGGCGCGCTAAGGTGCCAAGAGGAGCATTTGATTCTCATATTTATATAGATTTTATAGGTGTACCTTGAGGTGTTCCTAATGAATATAAGGCAAGAAATCAGGTGGCGGCAGGCTTTGCATCCTTTCTATTCTGGTGGACAACTATTAATAAAAATGTTGATTGGATTAATTATATTTATTACAACCAACAGAGATTTGTCAACTATACTAGAGATGCTGTTAAAGGTATTGCAGAGCAACTGGGCCCCACTTCTCTGATGGCATGGCAGAACCGAATGGCCCTGGATATGTTGTTAGCAGAGAGAGGAGGTGTCTGTAAGATGTTTGGCACACATTGTTGTACTTTTATCCCTAATAACACTGCTCCTTATGGAAGCATAACAAAAGCTCGGGAGGGTCTTACATCTCTTTCAGAGGAGCTGGTAGAGAATTCCGGGATTGATGATCCATTCACTCCTATGTTGGACAGCTGGTTCAGCCGGTGGAGCACCTTCTTCTCTTCACTGCTGATCTCCTTTGCCGTAGCAGTGGCTATACTCATTACTTGTGGTTGTTTTTGTATACCACGCATTAGAGGCTTAATAACACGTTTGATTGACACAGCCCTTACCAGGACCATGTATCGGAAATTGCAGGACTGTGCTGATGATGACTATGACAAGATGAATGATCATGCTCATGACACCTATGATGATGCCTATGTATGAAATTCTAAGATGTTGAGTGAATTCACCATGATTCATTTAATGAAAATCTGACAAAGTGTTAACCCTTGTGTTATCTTCGGGTCGTTCTGACCCATCAGTCATTGTGACCCACCGTCGTATTGCGACAACTTTACCGCATACAAAAACAAAGTGAAGCATTTTCTTTTAACCGTTGGGCTGTCTCAGACCCCCCACATTGCGAAGGTTAAAAGAAAATTATTTTTATTTGGTTTTGTATTGGGTAAAATTGGGTAAACACAACGATGGTTCGTTATGAACCTTTGGGTCATGTGACCCGAAGGCAGCACGAGGGTTAAACGATGATATTGCCGATAGGCTTGAAGAAGTACAAACATTTTTGTTTTATGTTATTGTTTTTATACCGTTGCATATGATGATGTGAGTTTATATTTTCATACTCTTGTTTTACGTTTTTATATTCTGTTAATTTTCTGTAGTAATTTCTTTGATAAAAGCTTGCCTTAAGCCATAGTTGTGTTGTTAAGGACATCTGGAATATGTCTGCCATGAGGTGCATAGACGTCGAATGACTACTAGATTAAGTGATAACGGGTTTCGCCCTATAGGGTTTTCCTGTTATGTCTGAATGCATTCTTGCCATTTGACTTGATGGCTTTATTTCTTTTACCTATGTTTTACTTTTTATTAACCATAATTTGATGTTATCACCTGTATGTTTCAGTATATTCAGGGGGAGTCCCTACTGGTTTCCGAACTAACTGGTTTCCCAGCAGTGCGTGCACCTCTCAGTCTGCCTCTATCACCAGATTCGTCACAAATTCACAAACATATTACTGGCTATTTTCAAGTCGGATCTCATATTTGCTGCGGGGAATATGAAAGTATAAGCTGCGTATGTGATAGGTTAGAATAGTATAGTTTTCTTTTATACAGCAGTGTATTTCATAAAGTGATTTCATGCTTTAAAAGACAATGGTTAAAATAGGTTTACAATAAATGTGAATTCACAGAAGCCTCAAGGTAAAGAATTGTTCGTTATTTTTCATGTTAGATAAGTATGTCGTTTTGTTTTCAGGTCATTTCAGTCATATTATCGGTTATCAGCCAGAATGCCTGAATCCTGTGTTCTTTATCGATTGCTTATGTCTTTTACCCGCCACTAGGGGATTTCCGTGTTGTTTCTGCTCATTGCAATAAACCCCTGCAAGAGAGAAACAAGTACAAATCACTCTCGTGATTATTTCTCCTGTTTTCAGGTAAACGTTACCAATTGTTGTTTTCTTGTCACCTGTAATTGAGACGTTTTGCACTTGTCACCCGTAATTGAGACGTTTTGCATTGAACCAAGTTATTTTAACTAAGTTAAGTTTTTGTGTGTATATTTTGAGAGTAGAGACACCACGTTTTCTGTGCCCATGAACCTGCGCTCCGCCATTGTGGGCCAGTACAGACAATGTGGTGGAAGACTATTTTGATATTTGTTGTATATTATATGTGAAATTATTTGGTCAATGTTGTTGTTCCAAGGTCGGACATTTGAAATGTTGATACAAGTGTGTTAACTTCATTGCAATAAACCCCTGCAAGAGAGAAACAAGTACAAATCACTCTCGTGATTATTTCTCCTGTTTTCAGGGGTGCAACACGTACGCACTACATTACCATTCACGACAAAATAAATGGAGACAAAATATAACATTTGCAGGCTCGCATGAAGTGGGATTCGATCGCACTAGAGAAAAACACGTAATACACCAAAGGCCATTGCTTTACACAGCGAGCTATTCTAGCTCATGGAACTTAATCAAATCAGTTATGTACTTAGTAGCCACCTTGGCCTTCAGGTAACATCTTGATTTGGCTTCTTCTGGAACAACTGGTTATGTTTGTGAATTTGTGACGAATCTGGTGATAGAGGCAGACTGATAGGTGCACGCACCTCTGGGAAACCAGTTAGTTCGGAAACCAGTAGGGACACAACACCGGCCCTGGAGCTGTCGGAGATTTTAGGGAATTTAGGATATAAGCGCAGCTAGTTCAGGCAGGGCAATCGGGCAGCGCGAGTCATTCATTTATCAGGGATGTAAGGCGTCTTACTCCACCTTCCTTTCCTCCGCCCACTACCACACCCATGTTAGCAACGCATATCCATTGGGCCACGTCCGATAAGTCGTCTTTAAAAGACGCGCGGATACGCACACACTCAGCCCATTTGTTGCATGATCAGTTCTGCTGCCACCCTCCACCATCCCCTTGTCACCCATGCTGTCTGTTCTATCCACCAGGGGGATTATATCTCTATTGCTCCCTGCCTCATATGTCATGTATGTATGTGTTGCATCGAGGAGGCAGGGAGTGCTTCCCTTAGATCATCCACTCCGCCAAAGTCAAATCTACATGTCCATGTCATGTAACAATAAATGCTCAAATCTAATACGTGATTGTCTTGACTGAAGTAACGTTATATTCTGAAAATACTGGTGCTTAGCATTCCTTGTCAGTAGAGAACCCTCTCCCCACATGACCTATAGATGACACTAGGCTTACGTAAACAAACTGACCTAGGTTGACCATTATCATACTAGAGGTGCAATTAATGTGTTGAACCTTATCTGTGTTG
The DNA here is from genome assembly GCF_963692335.1 of Osmerus eperlanus. NCBI lineage: Eukaryota > Metazoa > Chordata > Actinopteri > Osmeriformes > Osmeridae > Osmerus > Osmerus eperlanus. Next base: position 19,237,116 of record NC_085025.1, read on the forward strand.
AGTGAATCATATGGTCTTGGATTGGAAATAAATACAGCACAGAAATAAATGTGGTGTTCGGAAATAAATGTCCCATGAACTAAATAAATGTCGTCTTTACAAAAACTTCATTTTGAAATAAGTAAATGTATTTATTTATTTATTGATGTAGGTAAATGGATTCAGATATTGTCGTGGACATTTGGAATACAGTTATAATGTGTATGTTTTATATATGAGGAATGTGATTTAATAGAAGTCTAAAGTTGCCTAAGAAGAGTCAACTCCATTTGGTAGAGATGCCATTTGCAGTTTATGACACCTGGGGAGGAGGAGACAGCTGGTCTGGAGACAATGTGGATTCAACTGTATTGTTATTGTGATCTGAGGGAGCAGTTTAACTGATCAAGCTGCTCTGACCCTTCCTGTTGCATTGGGTGGGGTTAATCAAATACTTGTTTGAAGTTGCCCACACAAAGGACAGTTGACCATTTGACTGGTGAACTCCTGTGGTTTTACTATCTACTGGTTTGGGGAGAGATGCCACATCTAAGAACTGTGGTATAAAGTCAAACTGTCACTGAGCAGTGCTGACCAATCAACAGAGTTCAGAGGAACCATTTGATCTAAAGTTTATATAAGGCAGGGTTTTAGGGTTGTTCTTCATCACTCTGGCGAACGACCTGTGGCTAGCACCTCCTTCGTTATGACTGATCACAAAGTACTTTGTTAATTCATGATTTGTACAAGCAAAATAAATTTATTGTAACCGCCATCTCTTGACTATTCAAATCTACACAGTGCCGCTAGAATTTTTCCTTCACATCTTGGTGGCCAGTACGGGGAGATCCTCGTCTGCTCAGCGTATCTCCGACAAGTACTCCCTTAGAAAAGGTGATTTGATCAATCCGGCATAGCCGCCTTTACCTCTATCCAAAATTTTCTGAGAAAGCGGGACCGATTCGAGGGGGTGCTTGACTGGTTGCGCTTTTGCTGACGCGGGATCCTGAAAGAACCGGTAAATATTCTTTTTTGGCTTCTGTGTAATTTGAGTTGTCTAAATGTGTGTTGTTTAGACTATGGTCAATAATTCGGTTTAGTTAGTAATTGGGCAGAGACCGGAGGAGAGCGGTGTCCTGTACGTGCAAGTCGTACGAAATTAATAGGGCAGAGACCGGAGGAGAGCTGTTGTCCTGTACGTGCAAGTCGTACAAATTAATCGGGTAAGGCTGGAGAACTTATCCTTTACGTGAAAGTCGTAAAAAAGCATGCAGGGAAAGTGTGCTGACGAGCGCACAAAAGGGTGATAATTCACATGTAATATGTGTCTGTTGAGACCCTAGGATTAGAATATGTTGGGTTAGTGATAGTTTGAGAAATTGTATTGGCTTTGGTGGTCATAACAGTTCTTATTTATTTACGGCCTAAACGTGATTCTAAGTCCCGAGAGAAAAGTATACTAGTCAGCTGGGTGTTTAAGAAAAAAAAAAAGTTAGGAAGTATAGGCCTGTGAAATTTCAAAGTAGAGGTTTTAAGTTTGCAACACGCGTGTTCATTTTTTGTTTTAATTGCAAGTTATGTTTTTTGAGGTTAAAAGAAGTATGAGTAACTAATGGTGTCTACTATTCAAGCTATATACAAATTACAAAAATCAAAATTTTAATTATTTTTCGGTTTGAATATTTGTAATTTATGATTGTGCAGTTATTTTCATTGAAAGTTGAGAAGTCGGAATTTAATAGTTTTTAGAAAAGAAAAGGGGTAATTGTGTCTTTATTTTCCGTCGTTGGTTATTGTTCGTTTATGGATTGTAATTCTAAAAAATGAATGGTCTGGAGGCAGAATTGACCTGTCCAAACATCGATTACATGAAACAAAAGTATGGTAACGATAGTTTATTGCAAATGCAAATATGGATTGATAAATGTGGATTTTCGAGTGTGGAGTCATTTTGTTTTAAGGACCTTATTGTATTGCGAAATAGGTTCGTGGAGAGAAATAGATACACAATTTTTTTTAAGTGGAGAAAAGAATAGATTTTAGCCTGATTGGAGAGCTTTTTCTGATTGGATGGAGATAGGTCAGATATCTTCTGACATCTTTATAGATTTGCTTTGGATTCCCGCAAAGATTGAAGCTTGTGCCTTGACTTGCAATTGCCATTGTGTTTCAAAGAAGGAGAGGTTAAAGTCCTCTCCGGTACAAAGGGTTTGAGTCCCTGTTGTGTTTGGAATAAGTGTGTTGTGGGCTATGGTCAAAGCTGATGCAGAGCGTGTTGACATGCTGTTGAAAAACATGTAGGCCAACACGAATTGCTAGGTCAATCCAAAATGCGTGCTTTAATTGTGGGAATTTGAGCAAAATGTACGTGAATGTCCGGAGATGTGTCATCACTGTTGAAAGTTTTCTGGAAATTGTGAGCGAACTCTCAAATCAGAGGGGTTCGTGACCGGAAGTTGAGTTCCGAACTGGTGACGTACAATGTTTATCGGTTATGACACTGTTGGTAGAGGAGAGACGATTGACTTGTTATATTGTTTTACAACTCTGTGTTAACCGTTATATATTTGATGTTAGACTTTACATCGGTCTGATTACCGCCAGAAGGCATTTGTTTTTGAAGACGGAGACATTCTGTTTTGAAAATGCTAATGTTAATTCTTTGACTGAATTCTCCACTTGAAAAGAGGCGCATGCGCTTGAGCCTAGCGGAAGTTGATTCTTTCAGTGAAGCTCATTCTGCGTGCAGTGGCCCACACGAGTGCAAAAAAACAAAAAAAAATGCACTCATTTTAGAAAGAATTTGACGTTGAATTGAGAAATATATTGGTTGGAAAACAGATGTGTGTTTCTGTTTCTTTGTCAAACTTAAGAAAATATTGTGAGTTGCCATACTCTTGATTTGGAAATTATGTACAGACCGATTTTCTATATTATGAGCTTGATTCGTTATTGAATAATGCGCTGGAAATTTAGTTTTTGGGTGGGTAGGATAATTGGTAAAAGGCCAGTTTTGGCAATAAAAGCGGTATTCATTTTAAGAATTACAATCCCGGGGTTATTGAAACTTTTATAGAAAGTTATGTGTTCAAACGGAAATGTTATGTTGTTTAAGGAATATTTTTGTTTAGGTGTGGAAATGTTCGATGGTTTTAATTTTTAATTTTGTGGGAGTTCACAGATGTTACTGTTGTTTAAATAAATATGTAAAGGGTTATGAATAAGTGATTAGAACGATTGAGCCAGTCCGAGGGACTGAAGTGTATACAAGGGGAACTAGTTCGAGAGACTGAATTGAGATTGTTGTTAAGGGCAAAGGTGCTACATATGTGTGTTCATTGCTGCTGAGATGATTTGTTGAAATGTGTTGGGTTTGGTGGTATTCATATTTACCTATTTAAATGGACTTGAAGTTGAAGCTTTGTCCAACCAGAATGCTAATACATGGGTAAACTGTCATTCTCTGACGAGTGATATTAGGTGCATATGTAGATTTCGGAGCCTAATTTTTATGTTATGTTGGAATTAAAATTGTACTAAAGGTTGTAATTGTAAAGAAAATCCAGGCAGTGGCTAATGGCTAATGGTGAAAACGTGGAGGAAGTGCATTTTGCTCTGTCCTGAGACAAAGGAGAGTCCAGGAAGTTGAATTTGCAACTATGGCAACGACATTAGCTAACAAACTAAGAGACCGACAGGCGGGTACAGGCTAGTAAAGAAATTGCAGCTTGATATTTGAGATCCAGGATGAGTAACCGCATGACACATGCGCAGATGGAAATTGAGAAATTGACTAAGACGAAAATTTAGAGAAATAGATAAATTTGGAGAGAATTTTACATATTAATTTGGTTATTTTTGGAAATATGTTGGGTGATGAGTATTTTGAGACATTTGCTAACAAGGTTTTGTTTGTTTGAGGACATTTTAAATGAGTTTCAGAAATTCCGAGGAAAGGTGGGGGCTACAAAAAAAAAAAAAAAAAAGTCCTGTTACGTCGAGTCTTACAAAGGTGATCCCAGAGGGTGTAATTCTGCATAATTATGTGAGTATTAATGGTGAAAGATGTGTCCGTTTAGATGAATTCGAAGTTTGGTGGTTTACGAATGTATGATTTAACATTTGTTCTAAATTCCTAGCCAAACAAGGAGGTAGAAGCCTTTCAGACCAGAACTTGTATTTACGAGTGGAAAATCTGGTGTGTGATGGTATCCATAAAAATGCAGAAATTGGACCCCTGGTTCATGACTTAGTTCTAATTGGATTGGAAAAGTTATACTTTAGCAAAATTAAGTGAATAAATGGTAAACGCGAACCATCTGTGTTGTTTAAAAGAAGAAAAAAAAGAGAAAAAAGGTTGAGAGTTTTTTGCTTTGTTCCAGAGGGCGCTGTTTGTTTGATTCGAGTTTGAAATGCGCGCTTGTTTATTTGAGTTGATTTACTAACAAAGAGTAATTGAGATAGCTGGTAAATATAGGAATATTCAAAGGTGTACACATTACATGCTTTGATAAAACTTTTGAGGAGTTAAAAAATAAAGTTTTGTTTTACGGGTTTATGTTAAATTGTGAATTTAAAGGTTTAAACGAAAAATGGGAGAGTTTCTATTTTCTTTTGTCTTAAGGGCATTGTTTGATTGATGTGATTGCGAGTCGTAGCGTAATTCTAGCATGAATTACTTATTCTAAGAGCAGTTTTAAGTGTGCGAACATGGATTTAATGAAACAAGAGAACGTTTTGTGGATGAGAAGAGATGATAGGTTTAAACACTTTGATGTTCTGAAAAGGGAACTATGCATATGCTTTGAAGAGGTATATGGGCAGACGTTTTAAATCAAAATAGTAAAATCTAGAGGTTTTTAAGAGTTTTTGATCAAGGTATTAGATGCAATGTGGTTGTGAAATAAGAGAAAATGATTACAATGTACTTTTGTTTGGAGTTTGACTGTAATTTGATTTTAAGTTTTCTTTGAGAGTTTTATCAGGGTATGGTACAATGTTTTGGGATAAACAGTTAGGCTGTGATGAGGTTGTTTCATTATGGTATTGGTTCATAAAGAGGGTTATTATAACTTGGTTTTGAAATAATTTGGGAAGACTCATTAAGTCTGATAAATTGTGGTGTGATGGTTTGTGCTAAGTAGCTTGTTCTGGACTGCAGCCAAAGCAAGTTATGAAGTTCTACCTATCTAACCTATATAGAAATATAGATGGGGTATAAGTTTGGCTAATGGTTACATTAAGAATATTTTATGGTCTATGTTTCATTTTGGAATCATACAGATTAAATTCTGGTTTAGGGTAGTGATGCTAGTTTTCTACATGTCTTGGAAAAAGAGAGATTTGATTTGGTGATTTTTTTTTAAAGGGAATCTGAAATATAAAAGTATTCATTTGAACTGTTCCTAAAGGTTTTTTTTGAAGAAAAGATAATAAGAGACTAAAAGTTGAGGTTATTCGTAATTTGGTTGTTTTCTAAAATAGTTTTATTTTATACAAATTGGTTCAAAAGTTGGTTGCTTCAGTGTAAGCTTGTTAATTCATAAAAGGGAAAAGAGTTAAAATATTTACTGATAGTAAAATACATCATTGGTGTTACATATGATTTTGGGAAAGGTATGGAAACAGGAAGTTTCTTATTTTCACTTATAGAACAACTTGCTGTATGCAAATGTGGAATTCACTCTAACAATTATGATTATTCCACAGGGAAAATGCTAGTGTTGATACTAGCTGGAGCAGTTTCTAGATTGCCTGCATGCATTGATGAACTAACTAGAATATGTGTTTGATGTTGATATGTTTACAGGAATGATGAGATGATGTTGCTATGTCCGGATGAGCCTAACTTGATAAATTTGGGCTTACAGGACTCTTTTGAGGAAAATTGTTGTGTGAACTTGATACAACATTTGTTACAGGTTCTTTAAGGGAAGCACAGGCTTCTTAGAGAGGAAGAGGTGACGTTTAGGAATTTATGACTGACTGATGACTGACTGATCCAAACAGAGAGAGACTATGGGGGTTTTATGGTTTTATGAATTTAGCTTCAGTAGTTTGGATTTGTGATAGGACTGTGAGGGTTTGATATGATATTGCTGAGTTGAAAAATATTGCACTGTATTTAACCCAGAGTGAGAATTTTGTTTTGTTTGAGTATATTTGATAAGAATTACAGAATACAGCGGACAGATGGAGAAAGGAATGGTGGAATGGAGATTCGAACTTGGACTAATCCACAAGAAAATGCATTTTGGAAAAAGGAAGGATATGAGAATAAAAATGGAGGTTGTATGGTCTGCATAAAACATTTATCTTGAGATTTTGCTAAGTTAACACATGGAAAGATCATGCCTCTACAGTTTGTGTGATATCAAGGAGAATGCAGTATTTTAGCATACAAGAGGATTTGTAATGGATGCATAGTCATTGGGTGTGCTTTGCCTTCGGCAAGGGCACAACCTTTGTTATCTCACATATATATTTATTATTATTTATTATTGTTTATTTTCGCCCCCCTAAGGATCAGTCAATATTTGGACTACATACACAACGGCGGTGTCAAAAGGTTCGTCTTGTTAGCGATTGCGTTGGTTGTATTTTTATTTACGTTCCGTTGCATGGTTTAAGTAGAAATTGCGTTTTTGTGGTGAAAAGTGAAGCTAACGGTGGCTAATTTGCTAGCCACAGTCACTGACGTTACTAACGTCACAAAAACACCAGTGACTACCTGTAGCAGAACATTCGTTTCGCATCTGTTAACTTGGGGGATAACTAGGCTAACTATAGCTTTACTGCAAGGCAGCTGCAGAAACGCCACAATGCAAAGAGGCCAGGGTGATAACTATTTACTCATTTTACTTTGTGATGTGAAACACTTATGAAATGTAATGTACAATAGCTGATATTATTAAGGAAGTAGGCCCACATCTACTTTCGGAAACGGTAGTCTACTATTTCACAGAAGCATTAGCATGACATTAGCCTCTGTTGCCCGGGCAACACACCACAGTGGTCTATGATGCATCTGTTTTCAATCGTTAAAATAAATATTCCTCACATACATTTTCTTTGTAGGATTTACTATGACATTACATTACAAGTAAACGATTTGTTGGTGAAATTATCATTACCTGTGGTTTCAAACCAGTGTTGCTCACTGCAACGCTGTAGCCTACGCGAGACACTACAAAAACATCTACACAGCTGTAGGAAGTCAAACGGCGACAGAACATGTTCGGCACTCCCCTTACTTAAATCAAAAGTCTATCTAACTACTAACCTGAACGTCATTGCCACAGCCTAAACGTTGTCAATCTGTTCATGAAAATAATTAATTTCAGCTTAAACCGTACAACGGAACGTTAAATCCAATTCAACCAACGCAATCGCTACCAAGACGAACACAGCAGTAGTCTAGTACTGTGCCGTAGTAGTACAATTTACCGGGGCAGCTTCTCCACACAGGGCTATATCGCATTTTGCGTTGTTACTGACAATGATCGCTACCAGTGAGCTTTTTATGAATGAGCGATTTTCCACTAAATAAATGTCAAGCTTATTTACGTTTTGGGGGGCATGTTTTCCGTTAGCAGATGGTACTGTTTGAATCGCGATTCCATCTTCTAATGCCGGGCAACGTCGTAGAATAATCTTCAAAGGGGGTTCTTTATTAATGAATGAATGCAATGAGTAGGCTAAATGCCTGAAAATATCATGAGAAGGGAAAACTTAAAATGACGTTTAAGTCATAGAGATTAGGTCAATTTTTACACCGGTCTGCCCAATTTATTCGTTTTGTTTCAACGATGAGGCTGCCTCTTGCAGGGGAAATGAGAAGACATCTACAGTCAGGTCCATAAATATTTGGACATTGACACAATTTTCATCATTTTGGCTCTGTATACCACCACAATGGATTTGAAATGAAACAATCAAGATGTGCTTTAAGTGCAGACTTTCAGCTTTAATTTCAGGGTATTTACATCCAAATCAGGTGAACGGTGTAGGAATTACAACACATTTTATATGTGGCCCCCCCCTTTTTAAGGGACCAAAAATAATTGGACAAACTAACATAATCATAAATCTAATTGTCACTTTTAATACTTGGTTGCAAATCCTTTGCAGTCAATGACAGCCTGAAGTCTGGAACCCATAGACATCACCAGACGCTGGGTTTCGTCCCTGGTGATGCTCTGCCAGGCCTCTACTGCAACTGTCTTCAGTTCCTGCTTGTTCTTGGGGCATTTTCCCTTCAGTTTTGTCTTTTTGGCTGAATCTGAGCAGATAATATTGCCCGAAACACTTCAGAATTCATCCTACTGCTTTTGTCAGCAGTCACATCATCGATAAATACAAGGGAACCAGTTCCATTGGCAGCCATACATGCCCACGCCATAACACTACCTCCACCATGCTTTACTGATGAGGTGGTATGCTTTGGATCATGAGTAGTTCCTTCCCTTCTCCATACTCTTCTCTTCCCATCATTCTGGTACAAGTTGATCTTGGTCTCATCTGTCCATAGGATGTTGTTCCAGAACTGTACAGGCTCTTTTAGATGTTTTTTGGCAAACTCTAATCTGGTCTTCCTGTTTTTGAGACTCACCAATGGTTTACATCTTGTGGTGAACCCTCTGTATTTACTCTGGTGAAGTCTTCTCTTAATTGTTGACTTTGACACAGATACGCCTACCTCCTGGAGAGTGTTCTTGATCTGGCCAACTGTTGTGAAGGGGTTTTTCTTCACCAGGGAAAGAATTCTTCTGTCATCCACCACAGTTGTTTTCCGTGGTCTTCCGGGTCTTTTTGTGTTGCTGAGCTCACCAGTGCGTTCTTTCTTTTTAAGAATGTACCAAACAGTTGATTTGGCCACACCTAATGTTTTTGCTATCTCTCTGATAGGTTTGTTTTGATTTTTCATCCTAACGATGGCTTGCTTCACTGATGGTGACAGCTCTTTGGACTTCATATTGAGAGTTGACAGCAACAGATTCCAAACACAAATGCCATACTTGAAATGAACTCTAGACCTTTTATCTGCTCCTTGTCAATGAAATAACGAACTCCCATGAGGGAATAACATACACCTGGCCATGGAACAGCTGAGCAGCCAATTGTCCAATTACTTTTGGTCCCTTAAAAAGGGGGGGGGGGGCCACATATAAAATGTATTGTAATTCCTACACCGTTCACCTGATTTGGATGTAAATACCCTGAAATTAAAGCTGAAAGTCTGCACTTAAAGCACATTTTGATTGTTTCATTTCAAATCCATTGTGGTGGTATACAGAGCCAAAATGATGAACGTTGTGTCAATGTCCAAATATTTATGGACCTAACTGTATTTCATTCTACACTTCACTCGTATTTTCAGTTGTAAATGAGCAGCAAAAAAAATATGCTTTTAAATCTATGTCATCTTTATAAATAATAAGTATGCATTTTTATATAAAATATACAGAAATATCAGTTGTAAAAATGTCATTCAAAAACGGACCCCTGTGCAACCGACGCAAGCAAGCACACCCTACAATTTCCCCAGAAATTGTACCCTCTCTAGTTTTGTTAGTTCTTCATATGTGGGACAAGTATTATGAGAAAAGGAATTTAAACACGATAAGCTTCACAGTTAAGGTTAGAGAAACCATTTGGGTATTGATAGATGGATTTTGTAGAGTTACATTTTTGGAGAAGTGATACTGTTTAATGATTGTTGATGGGAAGAAGTTTTAGACTTCTCAGGGGCTCAGTGATCAAGCTTTTGTTAATTTAGATTATTTTTCAATGGGATTTTTCTTTGAGGTTATGTAATGATAATGGGTCACACTTGTTTATGGAAGTTATTTTGGTGTTGATAGGATTCAACATTGTGTTAATCACTTCAGTTGAATGAGAGAACAGAACTTTGAAGACTAAGTCAGGCGACAAGAAGTCAGTTACCTTTAACTGACCTCTGTGAGAATGTGCTTGTTTATCACTGTGCAACCTTTTTGGAGTCTATTTTGTGTGATTCACAGGCAGGTGAAGGAGGCTATTCCTATGACTGGACCACTGCATGATTTGATACCAGAGGACTGGATCGTGGTGAAGGACCTGAAACGCCTGGTAAAACCCAAGGTGGACGGGGCCATACCAGATTCTCCTGATGACTAATTCGGCGGTTAAGATTGGAAGGAAGAGCAACGTGGATACACGCTAACCATTGCAAGCGTGCACCTTGTCTGGAGATGGAAGCAGAGGATACGCGTTCTGCGTAGTACCAAGGAAATTTCCGAGCTGTATGCGAAGTGCAGTGTCGTTGAAAGTTGCCCTGAGCAATTTGATCGTCGTTTGTAATTGGTTCGACTCGACTACACTGACTGAAAGAAGTTTGTCTACAAGCCAACTGAAGATGGTCACTATGGATGCACAATCATGGCATCCGTTCCGACAACCTGGACTTTGTGGTGTACGGGCTACAATGGGTTTTGTCTTGAGACTAGCATTTCTTATGTTAATGTTTGAATTTTATTTTTCTTGATTAACTGTTTGAGTTTATGCTATTGTAAAAAAAAACAAAAAAAGAGTGGAATTGTCGTGGAAATTTGGAATACAGTTATAATGTGTATGTTTTATATATGAGGAATGTGATTTAATAGAAGTCTAAAGTTGCCTAAGAAGAGTCAACTCCATTTGGTAGAGATGCCATTTGCAGTTTATGACACCTGGGGAGGAGGAGACAGCTGGTCTGGAGACAATGTGGATTCAACTGTATTGTTATTGTGATCTGAGGGAGCAGTTTAACTGATCAAGCTGCTCTGACCCTTCCTGTTGCATTGGGTGGGGTTAATCAAATACTTGTTTGAAGTTGCCCACACAAAGGACAGTTGACCATTTGACTGGTGAACTCCTGTGGTTTTACTATCTACTGGTTTGGGGAGAGATGCCACATCTAAGAACTGTGGTATAAAGTCAAACTGTCACTGAGCAGTGCTGACCAATCAACAGAGTTCAGAGGAACCATTTGATCTAAAGTTTATATAAGGCAGGGTTTTAGGGTTGTTCTTCATCACTCTGGCGAACGACCTGTGGCTAGCACCTCCTTCGTTATGACTGATCACAAAGTACTTTGTTAATTCATGATTTGTACAAGCAAAATAAATTTATTGTAACTGCCATCTCTTGACTATTCAAATCTACACAGTGCCGCTAGAATTTTTCCTTCACAGATATATAATTATATGATGCTATATTTATCTATTTATTGCCATCTTTTTTTAATTTCAGGGTTTATTTCATAGCCATATCTATTTATCTATTTATTTACCTACTTATTTATTACATTTTGACTAACACGACATTCCATACTCTAAAATCGCTAAAGCTGCAATTTTCCACCAATGATATATGACAAATCACATTTGGCACAACTAATTTCTGAGTTGCTAAAGCAAGATAATCGGCATAATTGTAGCCTATACAATTTACTCTATTGTAGATCAAGTAAAACTGAAAAAAATTTGTTGAGAAAACTTAAGATTTTTTTCATCATTCAAATTTGGCTGGGTGGTCAGGAACACTTTTCTGTGCTGTGACAAACTCACCACACATATGTTGTTGTTACTTTACAAGGACTTTAATCATGTCATGCAATACATCGTTAACCAGGGCTTGAAAGGCTCAAAATCACAGAGAAGTTGAAGGCGGTTTCCATTCATCCCCTTCATGAATACGGAGTAGATGATAAGCATTGCGCAAGTCTTAGTGAATATGGTGGCACTGTGGAGCGGAACACAAGTGTAACTAAGGAGGGGTAAGGGGTACTTGACAGTGATGTCAAGTCCATGGAAGTCAATGCAGGGCCGCAAGATTCCATCCTTCTTTCCCACAAAGAAAAACTCTGCTGCCAGCAGAGGACGAGGGATAGATGATTCCTGCTGCCAAGGAGTCCCAGATGCATCTCTCCATGGCTTTTCTCTCAGGTTGGGAGAGATTGTACAGCCGTCTGCTGGGGGTGGGTAGAGACAGGGCGTGCCGTTTACTAAACCAATTGATGTGCGGTTTGTGTGTACACAGCCAGGGATGTCCCAACACTAACAGGGAATGGGGGAAATCTAGAACATGGAAACACAGGGACTCACGGTGACTTCCTGAGAACAGGTGTAGGGGGACCGTTTTTTACGGGCTTACAGAGGGAAAGCATGGTTGTGCCACCAGAGGGTGGGATTGAGCAGGGGACAAGATAAAGAGGGTGAGGAAATATTGCTCGCATGTAGCTCCGGGGCTACTAACGAGCCTGCTCGTTTACCGGGCGGGATGAGCAGTGAAAAGCCCAATGAAATACCTAGGCTGGGCGCAGTACAGACAAACCCCTGGAGATCATTCGGTGGGCTATCTCCTCCGGAGTCAACCAGGCATATCCTAGCTGCATCGGCTCCAGTCCTGTGCTGCTTGAGTGCATATGGTGGGGATCAAGAGCACAATGTCACAGGTAGGAAGGAGGGTACAGACTGAGCACTTGAGGACCTGTGGCGCTCTCGGAGCTGGTTGTCCAACCGGATGATGAGCTGGTTCAGATCCTCTGAGTCGTTGTGGGAGGAAAGTTCATCCTTAATAGCCTCCCCTGAATTGGAATGGTTGGAGTTGATCAAAAAGCACATTCATGCAATAACATTTTGCACCTGACCTCCTATCAATGTTCTAATGAGAACATGAATGCAGCTACCCTTCTGATTCACCCCTGGAATTCACAGGGTGAATCTGCTCATGTGCAATAGTGATGTTTTTTCAAAATACTTTCATTGTTTAATGGTTTGAATGATTGTACTGCCCCCATGGATAGGCAATGTCCTGGTAGTGTGTGCCTGCTAAGTTTAAACACTGGACCCCTAATTACATGTTGACAATATTAGGGGGACTGCAATTGGCATTACATCCATTTCAAATGACCTTTGACCTTTCACATGGGCCGTAATAATCCTAGTTTATCTTTCATGCAGGGGACTGAATGGATTATTTTTCTTCTCCTACTACATTCAGTGGGGTATTCCTACACTAACCTCCCATCCCCTACCACCACAAATGTGGTTTATCTGTGTAACCACCCACTGGTGGTTTCTTACCCACCAGTGGCACATGTACCCAGCAACCTGGGCGTCCCCAGGGCCATAGCTTGCACTTTAAGTCAGCACTCAGATCAAATAATCCCTTAGAAATTGAGAGAGATGTAGAAAGAAAGAGAAGGATCAGAATCAGAAATACTTTATTGATCCCCGAAGGGAAACTCTTTGTTACAGCAGCTCGCCTTTACGTCAGTGCACACAGGAGAAAGTACTAGCAAAAATAAAATACAATACACTATAAAACAGGTCAGAAAATAAATTAAGTACCAGGTGGGTATAAGTATAAAAAAAGTGTGAAGTACCAAATGGGTTTACATTTACATTTATTCATTTAGCAGATGCTTTTATCCACAGCGACTTCCAAGAGAGAGCTTTACAAAGTGCATAGGTCACTGATCATAACAACAAGATAGCCACAAAAACATTGCGAGTAGCCAAAACATGAAGCACACATTGTGAACAACCAAAGTAAGTGCCAAAGGGAAGAACCATAAGAGCATGTAGTTAAACAAGTTACAATTAAACAACATGAACCGCTATAAGTGCAAGTGTACCTGTGAAAAAAACAAACAAGCAACAATAATAAAAACAATATATCACAGCGAGTACAAAAATTTTCAATCAGTTACCACTAACCACAAGAGCAACAAGTCTCTAAGCAAGAGTCATTGTGATCCTTGAGGAAACTAACATCGGGTCAAGCGAACCATTCCTAAGTACCGTTGTAGTCCCGGAACAAGTGCGTCTTGAGCCTTTTCTTGAAGGTGGAGAGACAGTCAGTGTCTCTGATGGAGGTGGGGTGTTGATTCCACCACTGGGGGGCCAGACAGGAGAAGAGCTTGTGTTGGGACCGGGCGGTCTTGAGCGGTGGGACCACCAGGCGGTTGTCTGAAGAAGACCGTAGGTGACGGGTGGGGGTGTAAGGCTGCAGGAGAGACTTGATGTAGACGGGTGCAGTCCAGTTCACTCCTCGGAAGGTCAGTACCAGGGTCTTGAATCTGATACGGGCCATGATAGGTAGCCAGTGGAGAGAGATGAGGAGCGGGATAACATGGGAGCGTCTGGGTAGATTGTAGACCAAGCGGGCCGCTGCGTTCTGAATCCTCTGAAGAGGGCGGGTTGCACATGCTGGGAGACCAGCGAGCAGCGAGTTGCAATAGTCCAACTTGGAGAGGACAAGTGCTTGGACTAGCAGCTGGGTGGAGTGCTCAGACAGGTATCTCCTGATCTTCTGGATGTTGTAGAGGGTGAATCTACACGACCGGGAGACCGCAGCAATGTGGGCCGTGAGGGAGAGCTTGTCGTCCATGGTAACCCCAAGGTTCCTGGCAGAGGATGAAGGGGTCACCGTCGCAGATCCCAGGGTGATTGAAAGATCGTGGGAGATGGAGGGTTTAGCCGGGATGATGAGAAGTTCTGTTTTGGCGAGGTTCAGCTGGAGGTGGTGCTCGGTCATCCAGGCGGAGATGTCTGTGAGGCAGGCCTCAATCCTAGCTGAGATCCCCGGATCGGTCGGGGAACGACAGGTACAGCTGCGTGTCGTCAGCGTAGCAGTGGTAGGAGAAGCCATGGGAGGTGATGATTGGTCCAAGTGAGGTGGTGTACAGAGAGAAGAGGAGGGGTCCAAGGACGGAGCCCTGTGGGACACCAGTGGAGAGCTGGCGAGGGCCTGACAGTTTGCCTCCCCAGGAGACCTGGTAGGATCTTCCCGACAGGTAGGATGAGATCCACTGGAGTGCAGTGCCAGTGATGCCCATCTCAGAAAGTCTGGAGAGCAGGATACGGTGGTTAACCGTATCAAACGCTGCAGAAAGGTCCAGCAGAATGATGACAGATGACCTGGAAGCCGCTCTGGCAGACTGGAGGGCAGTGGTGACTGAAAGGAGGGCAGTCTCTGTGGAGTGGCCAGTCTTGAAGCCCGATTGGTTGGGGTCAAGCAAGTTGTTCTGAGAGAGAAAGTTTGACAGTTGGTTAGATACAGCACGTTGTTTTTGAAAAGAAGGGTAACAGTGATACCGGTCTGTAGTTCTGGAGGACGGCAGGGTTAAGGGAGGGTTTTTTGAGTAGAGGGGTAACTCTAGCCTGTTTGAAGGCAGAGGGGAAGGTGGCAGAGGTAAGAGAGGAGTTTAGGGCATGGAGAAGAAAAGTTATGATGGAGGGGGAGATGGTTTGAAAGAGAGGGGAGGGGATAGGATCAAGGGGACAGGAGGTGGGGCGATGAGAGAGAATGAGGTCAGAGATCTCTGCCTCAGACAGGGGAGAAAAAGAGTTTAGACATTTAGTTGGGTCAGTCATGGAGGGTGAGAGGGTAGGAAAGGTGGGTTTAGGGAACCGACTGGTTTTAGCACCAGTTATGTGAGAAGAGAAGGATTTGAGGAGGGAGTGATACTTATCAAGGTCCAGACCGCCTTTGGACTTGCGCCATCTCCTCTCAGCTGCCCGAAGGGTGGACCGTTCTTCACGAATAACAGCCACAGGCAGGAT
This sequence comes from Osmerus eperlanus, assembly GCF_963692335.1. Lineage (NCBI taxonomy): Eukaryota > Metazoa > Chordata > Actinopteri > Osmeriformes > Osmeridae > Osmerus > Osmerus eperlanus. Next base: position 19,252,685 of record NC_085025.1, read on the forward strand.
GATGGTTTACCGGTTGATGATGATAATACGGTATAATAATGCAATGTAATAGTATAAGTAATAAGTAGTAGTGCAACAGTAATAATGGAGGTATGAATAATAAATAGGAAAAACTAAATATTGCACAATTATTTCAAGTATGGCCGAGATGTAATGATCAATGTCCAGTTTAGTGACCTAGGGTCATACAGACTAACCCTTAGAGGGAAGAGTTAAAGAGTTTGATGGCCACAGGCAGGAATGACTTCCTGTGGCGCTCTGTGGTGCTTTTTGGGAGGATGAGTCTTCCGCTGAAGGTACTATACCTTTGCTTGACCAGCACGTCATGGAGTGGGTGGGAGACACCTACATGTCCAAGATGGCATGTAGCTTGGCCAGCATCCTCCTCTCTGAAACCACCGCCAGAGAGTCCAGCTCCACCCCCACAATGTCACTGGCCTTACGGATCAGTTTGTTGAGTCTGTTGGCGTCCGCTACCCTTAACCTGCTGCCCCAGCATGCAACAGCATACAGGATAGCACTGGCCACCACAGACTCATAAAACATCTTCAGCATTGTCCGGCAGATGTTGAAGGACCTCAGCCTCCTCAGAAAATAGAGGCGGCTCTGGCCCTTCCTGTAAACAGCTTGAGTGTTCTTGGCCCAGTCCAGTTTATTGTCTAAGTGTACTCCCAGCTACTGATGCAGAACAAGAAAGAGAGAAAGAAAAAAAGGCAGGAATTTCCATAAGTGAGAGTTCAAACTATAAACTTTTGCTAGAATATTGGCCAGCACGACTGGTTGGCTAACAATTTGAACTAGAGAGGGTACAATTTCTGGGGAAATTGTAGGGTGTGCTTGCTTGCGTCGGTTGCACAGGGGTCAGTTTTTGAATGACATTTTTACAACTGATATTTCTGTATATGTTATATAAAAATGCATACTTATTATTTATAAAGATTACATAGATTTAAAAGCATATTTTTTTTGCTGCTCATTTACAACTGAAAATACGAGTGAAGTGTAGAATGAAATAGATGTCTTCTCATTTCCCCTGCAAGAGGCAGCCTCATCGTTGAATCAAAACTAATAAATTTGGCAGACCGGTGTAAAAATGGACCTAATCTCTATGATTTAAACGTCATTTTAAGTTTTTCCCTTCTCATGATATTTTCAGGCATTTAGCCTACTCATTGCATTCATTCATTAATAAAGAACCCCCTTTGAAGATTATTCTACGACGTTACCGGCAGTAGAAGATGGAATCGCGATTCAAACAGTACCATCTGCTAACTGAAAATATGCCCCCCAAAACGTAAATAAGCTTGACATTTATTTAGTGGAAAATCGCTCATTTATAAAAAGCTCACTGGTAGCGATCAGTCAGTAACAACGCAAAATGCGATATAGCCCTGTGTGGAGAAGCTGCCCCGGTAAATTGTACTACTACGGTACAGTACTAGACTACTGCTGTGTTCGTCTTGGTACTGTAGCGATTGCGTTGGTTGAATTGGATTTAACGTTCCGTTGTACGGTTTAAGCTGAAATTAATTATTTTCATGAACAGATTGACAACGTTTAGGCTGTGGCAATGAAGTTCAGGTTAGTAGTTAGATAGACTTTTGATTTAAGTAAGGGGAGTGCCGAACATGTTCTGTCGCCATTTTACTTCCTAAACAGCTGTGTAAGTTAGATGTTTTTGTCGTGTGTCTCGCGTAAGCTACAGCGTTGCAGTGAGCTACACTGGTTTGAAACCACAGGTAATGGTAATTTCACCAACAAATCGTTTACTAATGTCAGAATAAATCCTACAACGAAAATGTATATGTGAGGAATGTTTATTTTAACGATTGAAAACAGATAACGCTACATCATAGACCACTGTAGTATGTGTTGCCCGGGCAACACAGGCTAATGTCATGATGCTAATACTTCAGTGAAATAGTAGACTACTGTTTCCGAAAGTAGATGTACTTCCTTAATAATATCAGCTTATACTGCACATTACACATCACAATTGTGTGTCATATCACAAAGTAAAATGAGTAAATAGTTATCACCCTGGCCTCTTTGCTTGTGGCGTTTCTGCAGCTGCCTTGCAGTAAAGCTATAGTTAGCCTAGCTATCCCCCAAGTTAACAGATGCGAAACGAATGTTCTGCCAAAGGTAGTCACACGTGTTTTCGTGACGTTAGTGACGTTAGTAACGTCAGTGACTGTGGCTAGCAAATTAGCCACCGTTAGCTTCACTTTTCGCCACAAAAAATTAACTTCAGCCTAAACCATGCAACGGAACGTAAATTCCAATAGAAGCAACTCAATCGCTACCAAGACGAAACTTTTGACACCTACGTTGTCTATGTAGGCCAAATATTGACTGAGTTTTAGGGGGGCAAAAAGAAATAAAAATAATAATAATAATATATATGTGAGAGAACAAAGGTTGTGCTCTCGCCGAAGGCTTGAGCACACCCAATTAAACATTCATACATAAACAATGATTCAGATTTTTCCAATATTCCTTTATTCCTAAACAATAATGATTAATTAAGTGACTTTAACCAATAATCACAAATTGAAAATGATATTAATACTTGTTAATCAAATGCTTATGAATAATTTATTGTGTCTTTACTGATAAATGTCTGGAATACTGTATGATTACCATACAGCAGTGACACTGCTCCTTTCCACACATCCTTTTGGCTTTGTTTGCAGGTCTGCTGGGACACATGAGAACTCATCTATCTGGTTCTCTGAGAGGGAACAGGTTTTTGATTTTATTTTTGGTGTGTATAAATTATTCAGAGTGCATCCTCTACATTTATCTCTGATGGTGACTTGCTCTTCAGTGGGTGTCGATCTCTCTCTTTCTCACACAAGCACACACACGTGCACACACATTAGATAAGATCAGTCTTTGCCTCATCTCAGAGGAGCCCTGGCAGGTGCTCTCTGGAATATTGATCATGACACCTTTGTGTGTTGGGACTTTTCTGCAGCTACATGGTGCAGACGGCAGAGGAGGATGGAGTCAGGAGTCCTCTGGGTTTATTTCACAAGAATGTGTTCAGTTAGAGGTCCAGAACTTCTGACACATTCAGCTATATTTTCTGTCACATCTGTGTGTGTGTGTGTTCCCCTGTTTTGTTTGGCCCCGCCCCCTCCAGGTGTGTCTCGTCTTGTCTGCTCGTTAGCTGGGTATTTAGTCCGTTGGGTTATGTTTGTCCTGTGCCAGTTCGTCTTGTGTGTTTCTACCGAGCTTTCCCGCGTACCTGTTACCCGTTACCTGTTACCTGTTTTGTTCCTGCCTTGTGCTCAGATTTCCCGTGCTTAGACCTCGATTGGACTGTCCACGACTACTCTACCTGATACCGGATTGTACCTTCGCCGCCTGCCTGTGCACCGATCACTAGTGATGGGGGAAACAAAGCTTTCCGAAGCAACAAGCTATTTGACACAATTGTGTCGAAAAAGTATCGCTTTTTCAAAGCGTTTGATACATCTTCTCCATAGGGACATCTGCTGGTCGAATTATGGTATGGCAATTGTATCGAGCAATGGAAGGAATCAAGTGACATCAAGTCCTCTAGACGTCAGTCTCACAATCGTCATTGACAACTTGATAAATAAAGGTTATGTGACAAATGTGTCGATTTGTTAGTGTCAAAAATATGTTAGCATATATATTGTTGCTGTGGCGATTTTAGACTCTTTTTAGGGGTGCTCAAGCACAGGCCCCTGGGGCCTGTATTTATGCCAATCTCAATCACTGCCCATTCGACACCCCTAATAATGATGTCATAGAAGCACGAGAGAATGAGAAGGGGGGGGGGACCTCAAAACAGTAGCTAATGTAAACAAACTAATGTAGCCTGTGGAACTCCTTGCTTGAGTTCCACAGGCTACATTAGTTTGTCACACCACAGACAAATGTGTTACTAACCACCCAGCCAAATGTTAATGATTAAAGGGGTGATTGACAGTTTTTTGGGGGTATTTCACACTGTTCCTTAAGGTCTCCGAATAGGTTATGTAACGTTGGTTGGGCTAAAAATGGGCCGGGTGCTGTTCCATGCCCCCTGATACATCCAGTGAAATTTTCCCGGGAAAAAACGCTAGGTTTTCTCCTTTTATGGTATGCTCATGAATATATAGATGAGCTGTGCGCTGATTGGTTGGTTTACAACGAGTGAAGCTGCGGAGCAAAGACGCAACACGGCCAACAGCACTCACTGAAACAACGAAGGTTGTAGGATTGTTGTTGGAAATAAAAACGAACAAATAATCTATTGTGTCTACACAACACTGTTTTCAACAGATTGACTAGATATCATTTAAAATGATTACGTTAGTTGTTTCCACTTCTGTTGTCGAAGCAAACAAGATTGCCTTCGGTGGGTAATGTTAGCACTACAGCTTAGCAAACAAACTATCGTGACTCAACTCAGCTTCAGTTAGCTCTAGCTATCTTGCTGAAAAATAGATATGAACAAACATGCATCTTGAATTGTAGATTTACATGACAACACGGGTTATTTATTTAAATGAAACACAGTCAGGAACATGAAATAACGTTAGCCCCATTGCCAATAAACTAGGCTCACTAAGTCATCACACATTCTACCTATGCTCTTGCGTTAGCAAGCTAAACTAGTTTACATGCCTACAGTCTAGGTGTTTTCGCTATCTAGCTGTTCTTGCATTCCTTGCAAATCAGCGTTAATAAATAGGGATATTTCCATAGATAAACATCGGCCATGCCTGTCTAGTGTCTTGTTCTTTGGGAAGATGGTGAAAAGTGTCAGGATTCCCGGTACAGCCTGGAACACTGCATTTACGGCGCTCCATTTTCAATATCTTGAAAACGTATTAAATTTCTTATTTGTAATTCCTGTGGAAGTACAGAGCAGCGCGCAGCTAGCTAAAAGAGTGTCGGAGATCTACGCGACCTCCGTTTATGTTCCTGGACCAGAAAACCAGAGGGCGGGTACATTTAAATTTGGGGGCGCGACAAAGTTGATGCTGCAACTTGTGACGTCACAAGTTGCACTGTTTCAAAAGCTAGCGTTTGCAAGTTGCAGTTTCAAAATAGTAGTGAGAAGTTACATTTTGATAGGAAAGAGGTTTCAATGGGCTTTGAGGTTCACTGTATGTCTATTTTACACACCAAACTGTGTAAAATGTTCAACTTAAAAAACATTTTAACTATAAAATCGGTTTTGCAATCAATCACCCCTTTAAAAAAATCTAAATTGTGAAAAAATAAGCAGTATTCTCTGCTCTCAAACGCTGGGGGCGTGTGCGCTGAAGCCACCGTCACTCGCTGGAAAGCTGCGTCTCTCTCAACTGTCAAATACAGCCCCGTTCACCAGTAACAGCGGATTATCAGTGAATCCCAGTTGTGTCAGATGAAAGTTTGTAAAACTACCCGGTGTAAAATGTTCACTGCGGGTGTTGCTGGTGATCATCAGCTCCTCATCAAGGTAGCTCTTCACAAAATCTATCCACCTCTTCTTGATCTCATCATTCTTGGGAAATAATAATTAAATAAGGAGTTGGAGCTGTTTTGAAAATTATCGCATCCTATGAATATTCATTTGCAAGACGAAGGCATAGCTAGCTAGCAAACTGTAGACTGTAGTAACGTTAACTAACGGTAATGTAAGGCTGGGTGTCAAACCTTCCCCCACCTCTCATATGCTAAAGTCTAGAGTTTCTGGACGGTCTCAACTTGATGGCTCTCAAACCCCATTCAAGATTTGGTCTGATTGGTTGGTCTTGTGTATAAAGGGAATTGTAATGCATTGTTCTGTGGATTCTTCATCTCCTGAGACCTTCTCCTCAGTTCTGGCTTGTCCTACTGTCCTACTCCTTGCTCACCTCTTTCTCTCTCTCTGATTTACAATGATCATGCTAGAGTAGGTAAGATTTAAAGCTTTCATTTTGTAACATGTTTGCCTTGTAATTGATTTCATTCATTTGCAATGTTATTAACATTTTATTATTATTTCATTTTACATTTAGTCATTTAGCAGACGCTCTTATCCAGAGAGACTTACAGTAAGTACAGGGACATTCTCCCCGAGGCAAGTAGGGTGAAGTGCATGCCCAAGGACACAACGTCATTTGGCACGACTGGGAATTAAACCAACAACCTTCTGATTAATAGCCCGACTGTCTAACCGCTCAGCCATCTGACCCCATTTAACCTTACTTTGACCATTCTTGCTCTGATTTAACCCATAGAGTCAAATAACTATAATTTACATTTGTATTGGCATTATTTGGTTCATGCTAATACACTGTTCAGTTTCCCATCTTCCTTTAAACCATAGGGGAATTCGTTTTGGTTGTTTGGCCAATATTTAACCCCCTACAGTAATGACAGTAACTGACTCATGATTGAGCAGGTGAACCCCTGCTAATGTGCTCTTATGACTATAGTGTTAGGGTAGGGGCCATGCTCAGTGCCTCCATTGCATCATCGAAGCATGATTTCAGCCCCGCCCAAAAAATCCTGAACACAAAATCGGTGTAACGCCTTAATTCAGTACTACATAGTTCTCAGTCTTTGTAACGTGTTTAAGCAATATATTTCTAACTTTGATAATGTGTTTAGAAACGTCTTGTAATTTGCTTTACATGGCCAGGTGAGTACTTATATGTTATGCCAGGTTGCTTTGCATTGTCTTGTCCAAAGAATTTCAGTGCCCAGTCTGACCCTGTATTGTTCTGTGCACCTGATAATAAAAGACTTGAACTTGAAATGGTTGAAAACGGGTGTAGGCCTACTATTTTTCCACAATGAAAATAGTACATAAACACAAAAAAACAAATTGAATATGTTATTCCTTCCCATCCACACAAGTAACCTACTTGCCTACTATCTGTGCAAGGGCAGGGAAAGCGGCCTTGATTGGTCCTCCAATATCTGAGAGGGTTATTGCTCCTGTGGATGGGAACTTATCAGAAACATAATTTGGTTTTATTCGCCATGTAGGTTTACACAAACACGGAATTTACTGATGCCGGAAGGTGCAAACAATAAACATATATACGGATCTTCAATCAAAGTATAAAAGTACAGTAGTCTAAATAATCCTAGGAACTAACAATCGGAAAAAGAAAAAAAATGTTAAATGTAAATGATAAAATATAAATGAAATATATATAAAAATAAGAATATGAATGGGCGAAAGTGCAAATAAGGTGGCTTGTGCGTGGTGCAACAGGTGTCGGATGAACTAATAATAGATAATAGTTAAATGTCAGTGGGAGTCCTTGGCCTTGTTGAAGAGGCCAGTAGCGGATGGAAAGAAACTGTTCTTGTGGCGTGAGGTTTTGGTCCTGATGGACCGCAGCCTTCTATGAAAAACGAAAGCACGCAAACCAAAAACGCTGCATCCAGTTTTCACAACGGAAGTTGTCCAGGCCTCTAGGGGGAGCGCTAAATGGAACAGCTTGATTTTCGGCCCCACGGAGCGAGAGAGAGAGAGACATATGAGAAGTTGCTCTTTTGAAAAACTGTAAAAGAGGAGGGCCGCATGTAGAAATGAAAATAACCTTTTTATGTCGCCTCTTTACTTCGATGTTGGTCCAAACTTCTCATATGCTCTCTCTCTTTCGCTCCATGGGGCCGAAAATCAAGATGTTCCACTTAGCGCTCCCCCTAGAGGCCTGGACAACTTCCGTTTTGGTTTGCGTGCTTTCGTTTTTGCAACGCGTTTATGTATTTGCAACGCGTTCATGTATTTGCAGCGTTTTTGGTTTGAGTGCTTTCGTTTTTGCAACGCGTTTATGTATTTGCAGCGTTTTTGGTTTGCGTGCTTTCGTTTTTGCAATGCGTTTATGTATTTGCAGCGTTTTTGGTTTGCGTGCTTTCGTTTTTGCAATTTGGTTGTGTTGTGTGTATTTGCAGCGCGTTTGCTGAATGCTGCGCATGTGTTGTCAAAATCATGAAATTGTTTTCTTAATTTGCTTGTGTTTTGTCTATTTGCATGTGTTTTCTTAATTTGCAGCGCGTTTGCACATGTAGGCCACCGTAGGTATTCGCTTACAAAGGGTATGGTAAGAGCCTGGTAACACCATGGAAACAAACACGGCTTCCTTTTACAGTCCAGTTTCATATTACTTACTGAGTAAATAGCCATGTTTTACCTGGTATCGCCTTGGAACGTATATTACAAGTTCTTACTAAGGGTAACGTTGACAAAGTGGTATTCGCTCACAAAGGGTATGGTAAGAGCCTGGTAACACCATGGAAAGAAACACGGCTTACTTTTGCAGTCCAGTTTCATATTACTTACTGAGTAAATAGCCATGTTTTACCTGGTATCGCCTTGGAACGTATAGTACAAGTTCATACTAAGGGTAACGTTGACAAAGTGGTATTCGCTTACAAAGGGTATGGTAAGAGCCTGGTAACACCATGGAAACAAACACGGCTTCCTTTTACAGTCCAGTTTTAGATTACTTACTGAGTAAATAGTCCAAACATGCGCAAGAACATACCCAGTATCCAAGAAGATTTACCATGACAGTAGAGGAAAACTCTTCCCGCGGAGGTAGGTAGCTATACCAGCCAAGTAAATGAGGCCATCATCGATAAATGTATCTGAAAAGGTATTTTATTGTAAAGTACTATCTTATCTTCTCATTAGACGTGGACTGTTACCGACATAAACCTTAGGTAACTGCAGGGTAATATTGGAGTGTTTTGTTCGTAATTCTGCTGGAGCTTGGCTGTCTTTACCTACTTAGCAGTGGTATTTACCCAATAACACATTATAATTTACCATATATATCTCCCGTAGTTACCAACTTACTACCTGCGGTATTTAAAGATCCTGTAAAGTAAATTCCATGTTTTGCTTCTAAGTACATTATATACGTGTGAAATGAGTTCCTGAAAGCATCTGCAAAGCGCTAAGACTTTGTCACACTGAAATGTGGAGTTAAATCGAAGAACAGTTTCTCTTCCGTTTTCAGATCAGGTTTTAATGGGCGGAGCCAAAAAATGCCCTATCTATGTCATTTTGCCCTATCTACACCAGATCACTGAACGGCTCGTCCTGCTGTACTGTTATTGTAGCTTACATCGGCTAGCTAGCTTCAGGATGTCTCCCACCACCCGCAACTGCATCTTCCCTGGATGCAAGAAATCTGGCTGCGCTGCAACGCCATTTAAGTTTCCTATTGATAATGAAAGGAAAAATAGGTGGATAGATTTTGTGAAGAGCCACGCTCATGGAAAGCTTCGGATAAACTCCAACAGCCGCCTCTGCACTGACCATTTCACGGCGGACAGTTTTAACATGGACCAGAGACAGACGGGGTTCACCAACACACGGCTTCTCTTGCAGCGCGGAGCCGTACCGAGCATCGCCCCTCCGGCCGTTCATCCTCCGGTTGCACCTGGACCATCCACCGCCGCCAGCAGTTCATCACTCAGTTCTGTGTGCTTGTTATAATTATACTAGATAACTTTTCCAGAGGTATCTCTGCTATGAGTTAGTGCAAACCGCTAAATTGATATTAGGCTACTCGGTGTAGAATGATGGTATTTTGGTGATATGGTAGCTAATGTGTTAGAAGTAGCCTAGTTGGAGAGCTCACTGTCTGCTGTCTCTGGTGTCCATTTTTACTGTTACAGCTCAGGGGAACATTTCATTTATATGCATCTGTATGTTTCACTCATTGAACAAATAAATTCTAATTCTATACGGTTTTGTTCGGCTTGACATAGCGTCCATTATCTGGTTCGGAGGTAGGCACTAGGCAGCGAGGGGCGGAGCTTCAGCTCCTTCAGGCGACACGCCCCCCCAGTCTCAAGCAGAGAAGACTGCTGATTTTTTCACGATTTCAAAGCCTAATTTAACATACTTGTCGGTGTTATTTTTTCATTCGAATTTGGATGGGTAGTTAATAACACATTATTCTGTGGTGTGGCGAAACTTAAAACTCGTTTCCAGGTCCACTTTACAGGATCTTTAAATAGTAATATTTATAAGTTTCCAGGTAAATACTAAGTTTTGTCTTCTGTCTTTACCTAATTAGGACCAGTGAAAATTACCCAGTAATGACCAGAACGTTAGTATTTAGTTAATGGGTAAATACTTCGAATTATCTAGGTATTTACCACCTTGGTACCAATCGGTAATACCCAATAATACAGAAAATATACCCAGTAATGACCAGCACATTAGTATTTAGTTAATGGGTAAATACTTCGAATTATCTAGGTATTTACCACCTTGGTACCAATCGGTAATACCCAATAAAGCACATAACATACCCTTTACTTTCTATGTAAATACCTAGTACTTACGGGACTGTAAAAGGAAGGGTTACTGTGCTTTCTTGGTGAGGGAGCTGATGTTCAGTTCCCACTTGAGGTCCTGGGAGAGGATGGTGCCCAGGAAGCGGAAGGACTCTACAGTGTTGACTGGGGAGCAACATAGGGTGATGGGGGTGAGTGGGGCTGTGTTCTTTCTGGAGTCCACAAACATCTCCACTGTCTTAAGAGCATTGAGCTCTAAGATGTTCTGGCTGCACCAAGTCACCAGGTTGTCGGCTTCCCACCTTTAATCAGACTCGTCCCCGTCAGAGATGAGCCCAATGAGGGTGGTGTCGTCCGAAAGCTTCAAGAGTTTGATGGATGGATGACTGGAGGTGCAGCTGTTGGTGTACAGGGAGAAGAGCAGTGGGGAAAGGACGCAGCCCTGAGGAGTCCCGGTGCTGATGGACCGTTAGTCAGAGACGCGTGTTCCCAGCTTAACGCACTGCTTCCTGTCAGACAGGAAGTCTGTGATCCACCTGCAGGTGGAGTGGGGCACGTTCAGCTGGGAGAGCTTGTCCTGAAGCAGGGCAGGGATGATGGTGTTGAAGGCAGAGCTGAAGTCCACAAACAGGATCCTGGCATAGGATGCTGGGGAGTCCAGTTGCTGTAGGGTGAAGTGGAGGGCCATGTTAACGGCGTCATACACAGATCTGTTGGCTCTGTAGGCAAACTGCAGTGGGTCCAGGAAAGGGTCTGTGATGGCTTTGAGGTGTGCCAGCACAAGGCGCTCAAAAGACTTCATTACCACAGAGGTCAGGGCGACGGGTCTGTAGTCATTGAGTCCTGTTGGCCTTGGATTTTTGGGCACAGGGATGATGGTGGAGGACTTGAAACAGGCTGGCACATGGCATGTCTCCAAGGAGGTGTTGAAGATGGTGGTGAACACCTGAGACAGCTGGTCAGCGCAGTGCTTGAGGGTGGCTGGAGAGACAGAGTCCGGCCCAGCTGCTTTGCGGGGGTTCTGCCTGTTGAAAAGTCTGTTAACTTCTCTCTCCTGAATGGAGAAAGTTGTCTCTGTGGTGGTGGCGGCGCGCGGCGTCGGCTTCCAATTCATTTTCAATGAAACCAGGCGTTGACGCTCGCGTAGGGCATTGTGGGAAGGCGAGCAGAGCGGAGCGTTGCAAGTTGGATTTTCTCAACTTTATGTAAATGAGGAGCGTGAAAACGCTAGCGTTGGCCAATCGGATTGGTTTCTTGTAACGTAGCAACCGTTGGTCATGATTAACATTTCTAGGTTTCACAATTTCAAGATGGAGGAGAAACTTTTCGTATGTGTCTGCACACCCAGTTCTGTTCAGAACAAAGTTACTAATGTGACGAGCCTGAATTTAAAGATTACATTAAACTAATAATGCATGGTGCATGGTTGCCGATGTCGTCATTGTTCCTAGTGTGTTTTTATAGCCTACTTTTAAATTTAGTCTCGTCACATTACGTGACTGTTCTGTGCCACTGCTAGCTCGCTAGCCCAGCCTACAAACGACTGGTTGAGTGACCGGTGGCGTAACATGTATTCTACTGTCATCTTGCACTTGCAAAATTGTCAAACCTAGAAAAGTTTACCATGACGAACACGTTACAAGAAACAAGAAACAAATCCGATTGGCCAACACTAGCGTTTTCACGCTCCTCATTTACATAAAGTTGAGAAAATCCAACTTGCAACGCTCCGCTCCGCTCGCCTTCCCACAATGCCCTACGCGAGCGTCAACGCCTGGTTTCATTGAAAATGAATTGGAAGCCGACGCCCCGCGCCGCCCGCTCCGCTGCAGTGTGAACGCAGCGTTGCAGCGTTTTTTAACGCTCTGCATCGCTCGCCTTCCCACAGTACACCACGCTCGGGGGCGTGTTAGACAAGTTAATACAGAGTTGTAGTTCTCTAAGGTCACTGTTGTAGTCATGGCCAAGCATGCAGATTTGGGTTCATGTACTCACAATATCGATCAAAATACCACTTTTACACAACATTTATGTAAGTGCAAGATTTTACTAGTGCAAGATGACAGTAGAATACATGTTACGCCACCGGTCACTCAACCAGTCGTTTGTAGGCTGGGATAGCGAGCTAGCAGTGGCACAGAACAGTCACGTAATGTGACGAGACTGAATTTAAAAGTAGGCTATAAAAACACACTAGGAACAATGACGACATCGGCAACCATGCACCATGCATTATTAGTTTAATGTAATCTTTAAATTCAGGCTCGTCACATTAGTAACTTTGTTCTGAACAGAACTGGGTGTGCAGACACATACGAAAAGTTTCTCCTCCATCTTGAAATTGTGAAACCTAGAAATGTTTATCATGACCAACGGTTGCTACGTTACAAGAAACCAATCCGATTGGCCAACGCTAGCGTTTTCACGCTCCTCATTTACATAAAGTTGAGAAAATCCAACTTGCAACGCTCCGCTCTGCTCGCCTTCCCACAATGCCCTACGCGAGCGTCAACGCCTGGTTTCATTGAAAATGAATTGGAAGCCGACGCCGCGCGCCGCCCGCTCTGCTGCAGTGTGAACGCACTGTTACTTTTAGTCATTATTTGGGTAGCACACATATTCTGAATGCCTTCGGCGGAATTCAAATGAGCGATTTTAATCTAGATTAACGCCAAGATTACAGTGAGATTAATCTAAAAAAATTAATCTATGCCCACCACTAATTGATATATATATTAATTTATATATATATAAATTAGTGCTGTCAGTTAAACGCGTTATTAACGGCATTAACGCAAACAGCAAATGTTTACTCCTCGACAGGTCTGCAAACGCCTTTGTAAACCGAGATTTGTTAAAACGTTTGTTAACCGAGACCGTAGGTCGTTTTAACAAATCGAGGCGACAAAGCGTTTGCTGACCTGTCGAGGAGTAAACATTTGGTTTCTTATAAACAATACGTGGGAAGATCGCAAATCAAACAGGTCGAATCTGGAGCAGACGCCATGTTGTCAGAGAAATCAGCTGCACTTGCACTGGTGACGTCACTACATCTCCAAGGCAACATGTCAACAACATCAATTCGTCTTCTGTCTGCTTCAGATACTTCTTTAAAACGGGAAGCGATTGCGGGGCGTTTGCGGACCTGTGCAAAAACCATATTTGGTTGTTTTAGTTTTTTTGGGGGCAATTTAGGCTACTTTGTTGCCGAGCAGATGCCACGTTGTTAAGGTCAATGGCTACATCTCCAAGGCAACCGCTTATTGCTAGGTCCGTAAAAACGTTTATTTACCTCTGCGAACTTTCAGGAGGTATAGACAAGTTTACGCGCCAAATCCCAGGGGGCCGCCATAACTCTACACAAATGCATTTCATTTCCGCCGGAAGTGGTTTGCAAAGCGTCTGCCGGTGTAAACACAGCGATGTTGATGCTAGCTTGGGATCACGGTTCTACTACTTTGACATACTTGTCGTTTGACATTTACTACTGGATAAGTTGCCAACGTCGTCGCCATACTTTTAAGTACATTTTAGAGTAGATTTATAGTTATAAAGCTTTTGCCAGTCCATCATTTTGTAGCTTTTAACATGGAGCAAAGGCAATGTCAGAAGATGACTTTAGTCGGTGATTCATTAGAACATTTGTTGTCTAGCTCTTCAATCTCTCAGCAAAATGTAGGCTAATTATTTGGCTAAAGGATGCCACACGTATCAGACAGAAGTTGTTCTATAAATTCGTAGCCCGACATTAAAAACATTTATAGTCGGTTGACTGATCGTGTTGTTGTACCCAGTCAAAGGAATAAACACACAGGAACATCATGAACATTCAATGGTCTTGCCAGTTATCCTGGAAAAACATGTAGCATAATGTTCTTTATTTATTGCCAGGACACGGTCCAAGTAGCCTAGGTATACATAACATTGAAAGCTAATTCGTTTGGAATTTCTAGGCTATTGATGTTACATGTTGATGTTCAGCCTATTCAATTTAACAACTTCAGAAGGACAAGACAGGCAGTACACTGTTATCCATATTTAAGTGGCTTGTCACTGCCTGAAGTGCCTACTTATCCATCTATTCTTCCTATGAACCCGGTTATGACTGCTTTAAACAAGCACCGGTTGGCTACACACCTCATGCCGGGCTTTTACAGATGTGTTTATTGGCACTTTGAAAGGTTTGAATTATTATATCCACATATCAATGTATAATTATTAAATCCACTGCAACAATAGGACAAAGGAACACCAACAAAATGTGAATAGCCTACAAACAATAAGCATACTACTGTAGTATAACTGTAACAGGCTAGAGGCGATTCTAGGTTTTAAAACTGGTGGTCGTAGCACTCTATCTAACCACTCGTTCAGGTGCTTTCTCGAGTGTTTGCAACCAACTACCGCACCACTTTTCTTCATGTTGTAAATTGTATATCCTCTTTGTCACTGCGATATCAGTGCTTTGTCGGCACAACGGAGCTAGCTAGCAAAACAAACCCAGCCCGCCAGAACGGAAGTGAATTGCATCGAAGGGAGGAGTTTAGGAAGTAGAGCGGAAACGGCTCATAAACTTGTCTATATAAACGGATTTATTAACTTTTGAGAATATCTTCTGGACCAATAGGAACAGCGTATTGGTCCAATTATTACACTAGTATATAAGAAACCCATTTTAACAGCGTAAGTTTTGTTATTGCGGGATTAACGTTCTTTATGGCCTAGCAAACTTTGTCGTTTTTTTCACATGCTGTAGCAACAACTACTGACGTTTGAAAAACTACAACACCACACCGGATCTAGCTAGACCGGAAACAAAACAACAGGCACGCCGCACACACTTGTTTGGGCTTTAAAAATAAATGAATTATTTAACCTTTATTTAACCAGGAAGTCCCATTGAGATTAAAATCTCTTTTTCGAGGGAGACCTGGCCAAGACAGGCAGCAGCATAAAAAACACAGAGTTACAGACAGAAAAACACAGAACAAGACAAGTTAAAAGAAACTAAAAGCTAAGAGCTAAGAAACAGTGACGTAGAGTTCATTTAAGAAACATTTACATATTAGGGAACCTGCCTCTATTTCTTTCATTCGAGATTTAAAAGTAGTCAGTGATATTAGTTCCCTGAGCTTTAAAACATTCTGCAACATATTCCATGATGAGGGGGCAGAGTACCCAAAAGCCCTTTTTCCCATTTCCGTTCTGGCATTTGGAACAGTGAGCATAAAAAAGTCCAGAGATCGCAAAGAATATTGTCCGACACTTCTCTGGTTGATGCAAACACACAGGTAGTTAGGGAGCAGACCAAGGATTGCCTTATAAATAAGGGTGTACCAATGAGAGAGCCTACGGGTGGCCAAAGCAGGCCATCCTACCCGAGAGTATAACTCACAATGGTGAGTCAGAGCCTTAAAGTTTGTAATGAACCGCAGCGAAGCATGGTAAGCTGCGTCCACCCTACGAAGACAGTTAGCAGAGGCATGCATATAAAGAAGATCACCATAGTCCAACACAGGTAAAAAAGTAGCAGCAACTAATCGCTTTTTTACATTACTGGAAAAGCACAGCTTATTTCGAAAATAAAAACCCAGTTTTAACCTCAACTTTTTCACCAGGTACTGTACATGTGGCTGAAAGGTGAGGGAGTCATCAATCAGAATGCCCAGATATTTATAAGAGTCAACGACCTCTATTTCACTCCCTTCAAGAGTGACCACCAAAGGGATATTCTGCAGCCTACTCCGACTGTTTGAAAACAACATAAGTTTAGTCTTATCTGTATTTAAAACAAGTTTCAGTCGAACAAGGGTATCTTGAACAACATTAAAAGCATTTTGCAGGAGATCGATTGCCTGCACGAGAGTTGATGCACAGCAATATATCACAGTGTCATCCGCATAGAAGTGACAGTTAGCGTCCACCACATTATGGCCCAGATTATGGCCCGGCTTGCGAGCCGGCTGAAGAGTAGTAGGCTAACGTTACGTTTTGAGTGGATGGCAAGCACGAGACGCCGAAATGGATGCCAATAAGATTCTTTAAGTTTACTTTTAAAAAGTTGCCAAATGGTTCCATTGACAAGACCAAAGTGATCTGTGTGTTTAGTCGTTTAGAACTGAGCTATCATCGCAGCACGTCCAGTCTGAAATACCACTTGATGGCCAAGCACACAGCTGATGCAAATTATTCGCCCCCTCGTCAAAGCCAGGCGATTGCAATGTTGTTTTCAATAAAAAAATCATTTGGACTAAGACTAAGCAACCTGATCCACTTTTCCATGTTGATAAGAGCATTACAATGAGAAAAAATAATGGACAAAAAGAAATCAAGGGACATTTAGAATAGATAAAAATTTGCGATTAACCGCAAGTTAACTATGCCATTAAAGCGATTAATCTCGATTCAATATTTTAATCGTTTGACAGCACTAATATAAATATATATCAATTTATATATATATAAACTATACCTATTAGGAAGGCTATATTTATACACTACCAGAGCTGCTTCAAGGTCATCCATCATCATCATACTCATACTCTAACTTTCACCTACTACAGATATGCCATCACACCCCCACCCCCATCCAACGCCTTCGCCTGCTTGTTCCCCCAGGGTGGCTGGCGGGTCTGTGTCCAGCGCCTACTATGGCTGCAGGTCCAGATGCTGCTTGTCTACCCCACCCCCCTCCCCGTTGCAAGTCATGTGTTTCTTTAATGTACAATGTATGTGCTTATGTGCTGAGGTGTTTTTTGCCTGTTCCCACACTGTACTCCTCTGGGAGCATAGTCTGGGGGTTGCCTTTTTTCTCCCATCTCCTCATCTTATAATGAAACTTTCTAGATGGCGCCGATAATGGCTGCCTCGGTAGGCACCTTCCTGCCAAAGTAAATTCCTTGACTTTCATGGCGAATAAAAATCCATTCTGATCCTGCTGGACCTGCAGCATTTGATACGGTCAACCATCAGATCCTGCTCGCTAGACTTTCTGAGATGGGCATCTCTGGCACTGCACTTCAGTGGATCTCATCCTACCTGTTGGGAAGATCCTAACAGGTCTCCTGGGGAGGCAAAGTGTCAGCCCCCCGCCAGCTCCCCACTGGTGTCCCACAGTGCTCTGTCCTTGGACCCCTCCTCTTCTCCCTGTACACCACCTCACTTGGACCGATCATCACCTGCCATGGCTTCTCCTACCACTGCTACGCTGACGACACGCAGCTGTACCTGTTGTTCCCCCTGACTGATCTAGGGATCTCAGCCAGAATCGAGACCTGCCTTACAGACATCTCCGCCTGGATGACCAAGCACCACCTCCAGCTGAACCTCGCCAAAACAGAACTTCTCATCATCCGGGCCAAACTCTCCATCTCCCACGATCTCTCAATCACCCTGGGATCTGCGACGGTAACCCCTTCCTCTGCTAGGAACCTCGGGGTTACCATGGATGACCAACTCTCCCTCATGGCCCACATTGCTGCAGTCTCCCGGTCATGTAGATTCACCCTCTACAACATCGGGAAGATCAGGAGATACCTGTCTGAGCATTCCACCCAGCTGCTAGTCCAAGCACTTGCCCTCTCCAAGTTGGACTACTGCAACTCGCTTCTCGCCGGTCTCCCAGCATGCGCAACCCGCCCTCTCCAGAGGATTCAGAACGCAGCAGCCCGCCTGGTCTTCAACCTACCCAGACGCTCCCATGTTACCCCGTTCATCCTTCACTGGCTACCCATCACAGCCCATATAAGATTCAAGACCCTGGTACTGACCTTCCGAGCGGTGAACGGGACTGCACCTGCCTACATCCAGTCACACCCCCACCTGCCACCTTCGGTCTTCTTCTGACAACCGTCTGGTGGTCCCACCTCTCAAGAGCGCCCGCTCCCAACCCAAGCTCTTCTCCTATCTGGCCCCCTAATGGTGGAATCATCTCCCCACATCCATTAGTAGGGATGGGTATCGAGTGAACCGATTCCTTGAAATCGTCAGCCAAATTCTTTAACGATTCTCTGTGCCGTTGCGCATGCGCAAACTTTTTATAGTTTATTCAGACTGCAGCAAACATGGCAACTAGGCAGAAGCGTTCTAAAGTTTGGTTGTATTTCACACGACAAAATGACAACAACGCCACTTGTAACGTGGGTAAAAAGTCTATTTTGTCGAATGGAGGAAATACAACAAATATGAAGATGCATTTGTACACACTTGTTGGTTAGTCGTAACTGATTTAACTACTTGTACTCGCTGTAAATTATATTATTGTTGCTTGCTTTCCTACAGGTACACTCTTGCACTTTTGAGGTTCATGTTTTTTAATTTGTAATATGTTTAACAACATGCTCTTATGGTTCTTCCCATTGGCACTTATTTGCTTTTCACAATGTATGCTTCATGTTTTGGTATCTCGTTGTTTATGATCATTGACCTATGCACTTTGGTGCAAAGCTCCCTCTTGGAAGTCGCTTTGGATAAGTGTCTGCTAAATGAATAAATGTAAATATATTAAACTTTGTCTGAATAAGAGAAGGCTCGCATAAGGGAGCCCTTGCGACATCTGCTGATAGAAAAGAGAATTGCAGCGTTGAAATGCAGGTAAGAAAATGGCTGAACGTGCACCTGGCAGCTATTTAACAGTAAACAGGAGTGAAATAGCCTTAAATTAGCTTTTCCTGGTGTGATTTTGAAAAAATTATAATACTGGGTGATAAAACACATATCTAGGAAAAGTCAAGTACGCAGGGTCCTGGAACTTGATCGAGTGCGAAGATTATAATTGTTTTAATCTTAACTGGGTTCTAGTGTTCTTTGCTTTTAGTGTAATGTAGAAAGTACATTTATTCCATTCTTTCAGCAGTCAGTTAAAATAAAATGTTTACAAATGTACAAATTTATTGAAAGTTATATTGTGCTTTTTGATATATTAGTTGGTATTTTATTTTACAAATGTATTTAAATATATTGTGCTTGGTTAGTATTAAAGTGTGCTGGAATTTAATGTTGTTGTTGTTCAATAAATATTTTTAAATGATAGTTTTGTAATTGATTGAAAAGCAAGACCAAAAAGTAAAAAGCACATTTAGGATATAACATATATAACAGGATATTGCATAATGTATGCAATGGCGAAAAGATTAAAAAAAAAAAAAAAGAAAACTGCGAATAACTGACTCTAATGACTTCTTGCTTAAAACACACTGCTTTTTGCACTGCATTACAAAATGGTATCTTGTACATTTGTATTTTTTGTAATATTTGTATTTTTATATTGTAATTTACGGCAACTTATATTTTATTTTATTGTATATTTAATTCTATTCTAATCCCACTTAGTACTGCTAGTTTATGTACCCTTAGTATAGATAGTCCACATATTTAAATTTTAGGTATATGTTTATTGTATGCACCTTCCTGCCAAAGCAAATTCCTTGTCTGTGCAAACTTTCATGGCGAATAAATCCCATTCTGATTCTGATTCTGAATAACCATGTTCGGTTTTGGTCAAGGAATTTCAGTTCAGTGCATCCCTAATATTAATTATAGAGTATTTATTGATTAAAAAAAATAAAAAATCTTTTAGATTAAAGTTCCTGTAAAGTGGAATTGAAAACGAGTTTTAAGTTCACCACACCACAGAAGAATGTGTTATTAACTACCCATCCAAATTCGAATGAAAAAAAACTGCTTGAGACTGGGGGGGGCGTGTCACCTGAAGGAGCTGAAGCTCCGCCCCTCGCTGCCTACCTAAGACCCAGATAATGGACGCTACGTCAAGCCGAACAAAACAGTATAGAATTAGAATGTATTTGTTCAATTAGTGAAATATACAGATGCATATAAATGAAATGTTCCCCTGAGCTGTAACACAGGAGTAAAAATGGACACCAGAGACAGCAGACAGAGAGCTCTCCAACTACTTCTAGCACATTATACCATTTCACCAAAATATCATCATTCTACACCGAGTAGCCTAATATCAAGTTAGCGGTTTGCACTAATTATAGCAGAGATACCTCTGGAAAAGTTATCTAGTATAATTATAACAAGCACACAGAACTGAGTGATGAACTGCTGGCGGCGGTGGATGGTCCAGGTGTGACCGGAGGAGGAACGGCCGGGAGGGCGATGCTCGGTACGGCTACGCGCTGCAAGAGAAGCCGTGTGTCCCTGAACCCCATCTGTCTCTGGTCCATGTTAAAACTATCCGCCGTGAAATGGTCATTGCAGAGGCAGCTGTTGGAGTTTATCCGAAGCTCTCCATCAGCGTGGCTCTTCACAAAATCAATCCACCTATTTTTCCTTTCCTCATCAATAGGGAAATTAAATAGCGTTGCAGCGCAGCTGAAGTTCTTGCATCCAAGGAAGATGCAGTTGCGGGTGGAGGAAGATACAATAGCTACAATAACAGTACAGCAGGAGGAACCATTCGGTGATCTGACGTAGATGGGTCAAAATGACCCATCTACGTCATGGAAATCATGGAATTTGCTTTACAGGATCTTTAAAAAAAGATTTAAAATCAAAATCTGTTGTAACTTCATAAAAAAAATATATCTTTTAATTTTAGAGTAAGCAGCAGTGACAAATGAGAGCAAATGTAATGACTGCGAGCACACAAGGGTAATCTAGGAGAGAAATAGGTGTGCTTTCAGCGCTTGCTGGACTGTGTCTCTGCTCGCTCTACATACTTTCTGTGTTCACTAGCCTGTGCCACTGCTCTCTCGGGCTTTTGTCTGCTTGCCCTACAGCTGTTCTTTGCACATATGAATTGTGGCACTGAATTGACGCCATAGATGCCAATGACGCCTCATTCTCTCAGAGTGGCTTGGCTGGGGATGGGCTGTTTGCTTTGGAGTATTACAGGTATTCAGTAAATTGGCACATTTCTGTGACAATATGAATTTGGTGGAATTGGATAAACCTTGGTAATGACATAATCCCTGCTGTGGCGTGAATAAATGTCGTACTCAGGCATCTTAGTAAATTATTCTCGTAATTCCTGTTAATTTCCTCCCTGGGAGGGACAACACAGATTTACAGTTGGGTCTTAAATGTTCCAGTAGGGACATATGTATATTCACTCATATGTGGGCGTGAGTGTGAATACATAATAGTGCAGGATAAAAGGATTTGCCCTTTGTTCTTTTGTCATTAAATTCTGTTACCATGCAAAGAATGTGAGACCAGAGCTCAAGGCTGCATGTCCTCCAGAATATCTACAGTAAAACTGCATCCATCGCTCCAGACTCCCCGGTTACAACAAGCACTACGAAATTGAAACTTCCATGAGGAGGCCAACAATAGGTAACTTTAGAGAGAGAATAGGAAAATATGCTGTTTTCTAGTGATGGGAAGTTCGGATCATTTTACTGACTCGGTTATTTGAATCTCGTTCAGTAAATTGAACGAATCTTTTTTCGAGTCATTCGTTCATTTCAACGGGGGTGGGGGGGTTGTTGCTCACAATTTTATAGCCAACTCCCTGGCCTAAATGAGTGCATGTAAACCATCAGATACTATTTTAACCCTTGTGTTATCTTCGGGTCATTCTGACCCATCAGTCATTGTGACCCATCGTCGTATTGCAACAACTTTACCGCATACAAAAACAAGTGAAGCATTTTCTTTTAACCGTTGGGCTGTCTCAGACCCCCCACATTGCAAAGGTTAAAAGAAAATTATTTTTATTTGTTTTTGTATTGGGTAAAATTGGGTTAACACAACGATGGTTCGTTATGAACCTTTGGGTCATGTGACCCGAAGGCAGCACAAGGGTTAAAAGAAATTCATGCATTATAATAATGCATCATGACAGTTGGTATGATTTTAAATGGTCATTTCATTTAATTATCGCGGCAAGCAATTACACTAAACTGTCAGTAAAGTACAAAAAAGTTTACATAACAAAACCTGTAATTATTACTTGTGAACGGATATCATTCACGTCTTACTAAACCTAGTCACGCTAAAGTGAATGAGGTAAACAAATACTTTCTGTTTCCTCTTCTGAGCCTATGCAGGTCACATGAAAAATGATCCAAAGACCCGTACCCGAAGACCCAGTCAAAATGAACGAATCATTTCTGTTTCCTCTCGCTACCAGTACAGAGCCTATGCAGGTCACGTGAAAAATGATCCAAAGACTCGTACCCGGCAGATGAACGAATCGTTCACCTCCCAACCGTGTCTTCGGATCAATGTTTCATTCTTCTGACGACCGAGTCTTCGGATTAATGTTTCGTTTTTCTGCCAACCGAGTCTTCGGATCAATGATTCGTTCATCTGCTGGGTATGAGTCTTTGGATCATTTTTCACGTGACCTGCATGACGTGAATGATATTCGTTCACAAGTGATAATTATAGGTTTTGTTATTTTAACTTATTTTATTTTTTCTCGGCCACAAGAAAATTAACGAATCGCTCTGAGACTACTCGTTACTCCCGAGTCATACTAATGATTCGTTCAAAATGAACGAATCGTTCACGAACGACACGTCACTACTGTTTTCAGCTAAATAGAATCTGAAACCTCAAGGATGACCAGAGGAGAGGTAATAAACACACATACAGTTTGGATTGAGCCAGATACATATATGCACAAAAACGCTCTTCAATGCACAATCAAATCAACACCCTAACACAAAGACGTATGAAAGCATAACCGTGAGGTGTTCAAGTATGCACACACATTGAACACACACACAATCACATACACAGAAGCATGCACATACACGCTTACATACAGACACATCATCATCTGTAGGGATGTGTTCACTGTTGAGTCAGGTCAATGGCAAGGCCAGAATCAAGGCCAGGGAGAGTGGAGCTGCAGGCAGTAATCTAGCAGCATGTATAATCGAAACCTCCAAGTATGTGATTTCACTCAACTATGGATAAAACCTGCTATGAATTGTAATGCCCACACACTGGGTGAAACTTCAAAATAAATAAATATATACACCTATCTAACAGCACTGTACTCTTCACCGGCATTCAAAGGAATTATTGGAGTTAAATCAATAGATACAAAAACAACAAAATAAGAAAACAAAAGATGACCTAAAAGAAAACATTTAGAAGTTTAACAGGCTTGCCAACTTCTTAAAGAAAAGAAAAAACAGTTGTGCACACCTAGAGAAGGAGAGGGTTTGATTAATCTTGGCTCACAAAAACAAAAGGGGTGATGAGTAAACCTAAGCTTGTAAAGCGGATGAGCAATATGCTGAGGAACAGTAGGACTCAGTGCCGTGACTGATTTACCACCTGGCTACTTTGAACACAAATCAACACATTTCACTAATGTGCTGGATGCAAGCAGTGTGTCATCAGACTGTAAATACCCTCATAATATCCTTCAGCAGTTATTTGTAGTTGCCAGATAAAGTCTTTTCAGGCGGCTTTAAAATGACCAATGGTATAGAAATGGTCAATACACATAGACACCCTATAGAAAGACACCCAAAATGCCAACCATCACTACAATACCTTGAGTAAGTAGGAGCTAGGTTTGCAGTAAGACCAAAGAGTGCACACCGTGTGTGTTGATGAGAAACTATAATGTAAGATAAGTAGAAAGCCGTCTCCTGATTTATTCCTGGTATAAGTGACAGCACTTAGCCATATTTGCGCTACCTAGCCAGCGGCAACATGCGCTTTATTGCAGGACTCAGGCATAGCTGGGGGGGGACTTATTAACCTTAGCATCACAGTTAATTACACAAGCGCGCTTCACTTCTGCTTAGTCATCAAATCAAAGGGACAAGGGCTAACAAGGGAGACAGGGAGAGATGGAGGGATGGGTAAAGTAGTGGTGGGGAATGGGACTGTAGAAAGGGGAAGGAAGGGATGAGAGAAGGAAAGAGAAAGAATGAGCAGAGAGGCAGTGCCCCAACACTCAATTGGGTTTGTCCTTTTCAGCCTTCGTCTAGACTCCCGACACGTAGCTGTCCCTTTGCTCATCATGGAGCCATTCTCCTGTCACACAATGACACCATAATTACAGAGCAGCCCCCAAACAACGCTCGCAATGCCACCAGAAGAAAACAAAATCAGCACGTTTAGTCATTTACAGAAAAGCCTAATTTCATGCTCTTTCTTTGGAAGCAATCTTCTTGATTCCCAATGTGCCTTTCTCCTTTCTCAAATACTGGGCGTTTTTCAACCCCTGCAGACAGAGAACGTTTTTGTCACATGCACATGCAATCAGGCAAGATGGTATAATCCTCTTTACATGCCTACCCAAGGTTCCCACAGCTGCTGTAGCATTAAGATCTAATCACATGCATATAGAAGTGTCCAAGATGGGTGGAGCTCCCTGCAGCCCGCGGTATAGCTCATCATTACCATCTCCCATTCTCCTGGAATTCCCAGGTAGAAAATTACTTTACCACAAATTGGCTGCCTTTTCCTTTGTGAAAATGATAACATCTCAAACATCTACATTCCCTCCAGTGACGAATGGTTTATTACATTTACATCTAGTCATTTAGCAGACGCTCTTATCCAGAGCGACTTACAGTAAGTACAGGGACATTCTCCCCGAGGCAAGTAGGGTGAAGTGCCTTGCCCAAGGACACAACGTCAGTTGGCATGACTGGGAATCGAACTGGCAACGTTCGGATTACTAGCCCGATTCCCTAACCGCTCAGCCACCTGACTCCCTGTTTATCTGTTTATCTGTTTGAGACCAATTAATACCCCTGATGCATCTGTTTTATGATGATTCATTTTCAATTCGTTTAGTAGGGGAGCATCACAGACTCAAGTGTGGCTCTGTTATGAGACATAGAGCTTGCAGCATGGTCCCAAGCTGTCTCCTAGGAGTGTATAAGTATGCAGGTGGGGTGGTGTTCTGTGCTCCTCAGTCGCTGCCTTCCCGTGGTGAGGCACGCAGGCAGTTTTATCAAACCCTGACTGGGAAGACAGATGGCAGTAAATAGAAGAGCCTAATGTAAAAGTGTGTGGAGTATGGCGGATGGGGCGATAAGAGGCGAGCAGTCATTCCTCTCTGGCTGTGCTGGGGTACTGAGCCCTAAATCACCTGTTATCTCCCACAGCCACAGCCAGATGCTAATGGTCATCACAGTAGGCTGCTGCTGCACCCCTGGGGTAGGGGACCAGGGGACACTAGGCTAGAAGGGGCTAAGGGAGATGGTGAAGAAAAGGAGGGGAAAGGGGTGAGAGAACTAGGCACAGAGGACTGGGAAGGCAGAAAGGGGGGGAGAGCTTGAGAATGGACTAGGCAGTGGTTCCCTTGGGGTCACGACCCCAAGTGGGGTCGAATGGAATTGAATGGCTGAGCGGTGAGGGAATCGGGCTAGTATTCCAAAGGTTGCCAATTTGATTCCCGGTCATGCCAACTGACATTGTGTCCTTGGGCAAGGCACTTCACCCTACTTGCCTCAGGGGGAATGTCCCTGTACTTACTGTAAGTCGCTCTGGATAAGAGCGTCTGCTAAATGACTAAATGTTAATGGCGTCGCCAATTATTTTGTTGTTGAATTGCATCAATACAAATTATAATATTAATAATTAATAAAACACCACACGCACGCTTTAAAACAACGAAACGTATCTAATATTTTCCACTTTCCCTCATAAAAATGGAGGACTCGGCATACGTTGATTAACGTGATCACACATGATGAGGCTAGCATATTTCGAGCGCCAAGTTTATATGGAACTCTGAACGGCGTTAAACAAAAAAGAAAATGGAAAGATTTCT
The DNA here is from genome assembly GCF_963692335.1 of Osmerus eperlanus. Classification (NCBI taxonomy): domain Eukaryota; kingdom Metazoa; phylum Chordata; class Actinopteri; order Osmeriformes; family Osmeridae; genus Osmerus; species Osmerus eperlanus. Next base: position 19,278,666 of record NC_085025.1, read on the forward strand.
TCACTGACCTGTGTCTTCAACAACCCCTTCAACTACAAATAGGAAACAGACATGTAAAAGACAAAGATAATATGATCGCACCTTCCTTCAGTATGGATTTACTAGCATAACAGAAAACGAGAAGCCTAAATGTCTCTTGTGTGGTAACGTCTTGTCTAGAGAGCATGAAATAAGAAAATAGCACTATTGTATCTGGGTAAGATTGAACGCAACAACCAATGAAAAAAAGCATATCCTGGAATTGTTCACGTGATTCTGCTACAACATCTTCCGAAAGTTTCGTTCACCCACAGAGGAAACCACTGGAGCTCGAGCATCACTTTGAGCACAGTCATGATCTCCTGTTTTAATGTTACAACAAATTCCCAACTTGTTTGACACAAACAATGACAACTTGACTGCTGTTAGAAAATGTTTCCCAGATAATTAGCATCAGTTTTTCATGAGTGTCTGTAACTTATCCAACAGTTGTACAGCCTGTTCACTGACAACACCTGCTCAGAACAAGTATTCTAGGCCTAGTCATATTTTCGTTATTACACGATGACTGACATATTGTCACATTATAAACATCTCTCTCCAAATAGGCTTAATAATTGTATTAGCACTAAATACATTTAAGTGTTTTGCATAGTCGATGTTATAGGTCCCTTTTAAATCAATGTCATATTTTATAATTATATCCTGGCCATGGATGCATTAATCATTGCTGCCTTTCAAAGATGTCAGGTAAAAAGCAATTAATTAATTAATTTTGACCCCCTGACGGGGGGGGGGGGGAGAATGTCACTCTTGCCTGTCTTCAAAACTTGAGAGCCCTGATGTCATCACCTCCAATTCATTACAGAATTCCATTAACAAGCCAAACTACAATCGTAAGTTGCATGATTACTACAGTGAAAATAAGATTTTCATTCATTGGAATCTAGCAAGCTAGCTAGCTTTAGCTTGAAACACATCAGGGGAGTCAAGCAAACATTCCAGTCATAGGTATTTGGTGAAGAGTTGGTGAAACTGTGCCACCAAACAGCGTCACTGAGCTCTACCAATAGCTAGCTTCAAGTTGTCTGATGGTGAATCTGGTAATTAACAGTGAAAGAAGAGAAAACTAGAGAGGGTACAATTTCTGGGGAAATTGTAGAGTGTGCTCGCTTGCGTCGGTTGCACAGGGATCCGTTTTTTAATGACATTTTTACAACTGATATTTCTGTATATTGTATATAAAAATGCATAGGGCCTACTTATTATTTATAAAGATTACATAAATTTAAAAGCATATTTTTTTGCTCCTCATTTACAACTCAAAATACGAGTGAAGTGTAGAATGAAATATGATGTCTTCTCATTTCCCCTGCAAGAGGCAGCCTCATAGCTGAATCAAAACGAATAAATTTGTCAGACCGGTGTAAAAATTGACCTAATCTCTATGATTTAAACGTCCTTTTAAATTTTCCCCTCTCGTGATATTTTCAGTCATTTAGCCTACTCATATTGCATTCATTCATTAATAAAGAACCCCCTTTGAAGATTATTCTACGACGTTACCCGGCAGTAGAAGATGGAATCGCGATTCAAACAGAACCATCTGCTAACTGAAAATATGCCCCCAAAAACGTAAATAAGCTTGACATTTATTTAGTGGAAAATCGCTCATTCATAAAAAGCTCACTGGTAGCGATCATTGTCAGTAACAACGCAAAATGCGATATAGCCCTGTGTGGAGAAGCTGCCCCGGTAAATTGTACTACTACAGTACAGTACTAGACTACTGCTGTGTTCGTCTTGAATTCGATTTAACGTTCCGTTGTACGGTTAAGGCTGAAATTAATTATTTTCATGAACAGATTGACAAAGTTTAGGCTGTGGCAATGAAGTTCAGGTTAGTAGTTAGACTTTTGATTTAAGTAAGGGGAGTGCCGAACATGTTCTGTCGCCGTTTGACTTCCTACAGCTGTGTAGATGTTTTTGTAGGGTCTCGCGTAGGCTACAGCGTTGCAGTGAGCTACACTGGTTTGAAACCACAGGTAATGATAATTTCACCCACAAATCGTTTACTTGTAATCTAATGTCATATTATAATACGGGTGGTTGAAATCAAGCATTCTGATTGGTTGAGAGTGAGTCACAGGGTGTGCTTTATTGAGCATAAAGTACTGTACGGTGTACAGGTGTTTACAGTACGCCTGTTTACATTTGCCTTAAAATGGAGGGTTCCATATTAGTGCGCACTCAAAATAACGGTTACATTTTTGGTTGTCATTGGTAATTTTCGTTGTCACTTGGTTGTCACTTGGTTGTCGTTGTCATTTTGTTGTCATTTCAAGATTAACAGTAAGCAAACATGTTTCATGTTAACTTCGATCTTTTGGGGGGAAGAACTTTTGATGAGTGGTTAGCCGAAGATGAGAGAGCAAGAGTGAGCAAGAGTGGTCGAAAGCGATGTCATCAGAGACGAAGGGGACATGAGAAACGTTTTCCATGGATGCACAATTAGTGGAAATATCCAAATCAATATAAGCAAACCGTAACATGTTTAGACCTAATGTTTAAAATAAATATTATTTTATTGAAAGTGTCCCATTGTCATTGTTGTTATTTTAAAGGCAGCTTTTATGAAATGAGCAGTCAATTGCGAGATCTAGCTAGCTAGCTAGGCTAACAAACGTGAAGTTCACAATGCTGTTTGTCCGTTGCATAGCAACAGCCACTGTTTACAGGGACTATTTTCTCTCGGCTACTGAAATGCGATACACAATGTTTGTTGTCTATAACTATTTTGTGCTGAAAGGCAGCTTACTATTTATTTACTATTTATAATTTTGCTGGCAACCGTATTATAAAAGCAATAAGGTACTCGCCAATAAAGTACGTGTTCCAGGGTTTGCCGGCCCTCCGCTACGCGTCGGGCCTAACAACACCCTTGAACACGTACTTTATTGGCGATAAAGTACTGCCTCGAGTACCTTATTGCTTAATTATAATACGGGTGGATGAAATCAAGCATTCTGATTGGTTGAGAGGGAGTTCCGGGGTGTGCATTATTGAGCGATAAAGTACTGTGCGCCTTTTTACATTTACCTTAAAAGTGAAGCGTTCCATATTAGTGCGCACTCAAAAGTAACTGTACACCTGTTTACAATTAAGCTGAGGAGCGTTCCATATTGGTGCGTTATCAAAATAACGCGACGTTATTAGTTGTCATTTCAAGCTTGACAGTAATCACATCAACAACATGTTTCATGTTAATTTCGATCTTTTGGGGGGGATGACTTTTGATCAATGGTTAGCCGAAGAGGATGATTCAGGTGGGCATCATGCTCTTATAGACAAAAAAGAAATTGAGGTCTTTGAAATGTTGCGCAACGAAGGAAACACTGTTTGCCAAACGAAGTTAACTATCCAAATCAATATAACCAAATCTTAACAACAGCCTTATTCTATCGAGTAACTCGTAACTATAGTATAGCCTATACCCAGTGCCTACATTTGAATGATTTAGAATGTTTAGGCCTAATGTTTAAATTAAATATTATTTTATTGAAAGTGTCCCATTGTCATTGTTGTTATTTTAAAGGCAACGTTTATAAAACGAGCATTGAGAATGAATGAGATGGTGCGAGATCTAGCTAGGCTAACAAATGTGAAGTTCACAATGCTGTTTGTCCGTTGCATAGCAACAGCCACACGTACGGGACTATTTTCTCTCGGCTACTCAAATGGATACACAACGTTTGTTGGCTATAACTATTTTGTGCTGAAAGACAGCTTACTATTTATTTACTATCTATAATTTCGCTGGTAACCGTATTATAAAAGCAATAAGGTGCGCGTCGGGCCTAACAACACCCTGGAACACATACTTTATTGACGATAATGTACTGCCTCTCGTACCTTATTGCTTAAATAAATCCTACAACGAAAATGTATTTGTGAGGAATGTTTATTTTAACGATTGAAAACAGATGCATCATAGACCACTGTAGTATGTGTTGCCCGGGCAACAGAGGCTAATGTCGTGATGCTAATAATTCAGTGAAATAGTAGACTACTGTTTCCGAAAGTAGATGTACTTCCTTAATAATATCAGCTATATTGTACATTACACATCACAATTGTGTGTCATATCACAAAGTAAAATTAGTAAATAGTTATCACCCTGGCCTCTTTGCTTGTGGCGTTTCTGCAGCTGCCTTGCAGTAAAGCAGTTAGCTTAGCTATCTCCCAGAAGTTAACGAGCTGCTAAACTAATGTTCTGCTAGAGGTAGCGTTAGTCACGCGAGTTTTCGTGGCGTTAGTGACGTAAGTGGCGTCATTGACTGTGGCTAGCAAGTTAGCCACCGTTAGCTTCACTTTTCAATTTCTACTTGAACCGTGCAACGGAACGTAAATCCCAATAGAAGCAACTCAATTTTGACACCTAGGTTGTCTATGTAGGCCAAATATTGACTGAGTTTTAGGGGGGCAAAAAGAATAATAACTAGAGAGGGTACAATTTCTGGGGAAATTGTAGGGTGTGCTTTAGTGATGGGTCGTTCGCGAACGATCCGGCTCTAAGAGCCGGCTCTTGAAGGTGAACGTCGGGAGCTGGCTCGCATATCTGAAGAGCCAACTCTATTTTTAATAGATTAATTCAGCCTATAAAAACTAAATGATTAAGAAATAATGAATTTTAATTGTATTTTAAATAATTGACTAATTCAAAGAACAACAAAAAAATACTTGTAGGCTTAAAGGCGCACACGATCATCCTCACATTCTGTTCCTGTTAATCCTGCATGAGGGAGGGCCGAGCCAACTCACACACAGTCAGAGAGTAGTCAAAACTCGGAGGAGAGCCATGACAAATCAATGCATTTTTAAAGATATGTGGTTACGATCGAGTATGATTTCATTTCATAATTTAATTCAAATAGTTTTCACACCCATCATAGTCAAATTCATAGTTAAAACATGTATTTTTTAAAGAGCCGTTCGGGAGCCAAAAGAGCCGGCTCTTTTTGGTGAGCTGAGCCATACGAGCCGGCTCACGAAAAAGAGCCGGAATGCCCATCACTAGTGTGCTTGCTTGCGTCGGTTGCAGGTGGGTCCGTCCTCTAAGTTTTTCCCTTCTAGTGATATTTTCAAGCATTTACATTTAGTCATTTAGCAGACGCTCATATCCAGAGCGACTTACAGTAAGTACAGGGACATTCCCCCCGAGGCAAGTAGGGTGAAGTGCCTTGCCCAAGGACACAACGTCATTCGGCAGAGCCGGGGATCGAACCAGCAACCTTCTGATTACTAGCCCGATTCCCTCACCGCTCAGCCACCTGACTCCCGTAGCCATTTAGCCTACTCATATTGCATATTTCATTAAGAACACCCTTTGAAACAGCTGCGAACCCCCTTTGAAACAAGCTACTGTAACAACGTTGTCACTGGCAGTGTGGAATCGCGATTCAAACAGTACCATCTGCTGAAAATATGCTGAAAATATGCCCCCCAAAACGTAAAGAAGTTTGACATTAATGTAGGGGGAAATGGCTAATTCAAAATAAGTTTGCTAGAGGCAAGCTAGCTGCTAGTGCTCCACATTTCACTGATTGTTTGAAAGCACCGGAAATGAGAACGTTTCTTTTGACATAAAGTTTAGCTGTGGCTTTGAAGACAGTACGACACACTGCCAGTGGGCGAGCCGAGTCTGACTGAGGCTAATGTCAAAACAAGCCGCGGTGTCACTCAAATTCCAAGTTTTACACAAATCACAAAAATATGCTGACCCGCTGGCTATCTTCGCAATCGCCATATCTTTAAAACACTGCCCTCCTTCTGATTTTTGATGTAGAATTGACCCTGGTACGAAATTAAGAAAATAGGCTGACGGGGCTCTCACGTAGCAAACCAAAGTTTTTACAGCAACCTACATTAAAATCTCACCACCTGGCTGTCTTCACAATAGTCATATCGTCATAACATTGCCCTCCTTCTGTTTTTTGGTGTAGAATTGACCGAACTATAAAATTACGAAAATACTAAACTACTATGACGCTTGCATGGCTGCCGCCTAGGCAGTCTCACGCCTGGGACACACTGCCTGCGATCGTCTGCGATCTGCTGCGACGCGCCTGGAAGCGCCTCCTTTTTTCTTTCGGCGCCCATGTTATCAAATGGAACCGACCACACTGGCTGCGAAACGCCGCGATTGCCTGCGATCTGCAGCGATCGTTTCGGCAGCTGGTCGAAGTTTTTCGCGAGACGCTTGCGAAATCAGATGCAGGATGATGAAATACACCATATTAGTTGATATATTGGAATAAAAAAACATGTTATTAAGATTTTACTCCATTAATTGTAGACTACGGTGAACATTTGTAAAGTTGTAGACTTTATAATTACACAATGTTGGTAACGAACGTCCTTTACATGTGTTTGCCCTGATGAAAACGAATGAAAATAAACGGATTGATCCGTTGAGCATGCCCGTAGTTGTTTTGTTTGTTTGAGAGAAACGAGTTGTCACGCGTTGCACACAACACACACGCAGACACAGCCTACCGAGAGAGAACCCCCAAGTCGATTTCTAAAATCAGCATCAAATGAATTCTCAAAGTTGAAAAGCTCAGGGAGTTGTTGTATGTCAGCAACAATTTTACAAGGACAACATAGATAAGGATCAATGCTGGGATATAGCCAGTGCCATGTTTATGTACCATGTCAGCGTAAAGGAAAGCTCAGAGTAGCTGAAAGGCTTGGTGACCGGCGCAGAGAAATGCGCGTCTGGTGTGAACAGCTTTTGCTCAGTCGTAGCTGATCGTGGCGCTGCGCAGCGCGTCCGGGCGCTTCGCAGCCAGTGTGTCCCAGGCGACACGGGCGACGCGCACTCGCTCAAATTACAAAGACTTTCACAACCTAAATAAAAAATCAGAGATGGCAGTTCCAGACATCCCAACTTGCAGAGACTCATTTCCGGTAGGACACCTAGGTTGTCTATGTACAGGGGTGCACATAACTGGTACGCAGGTACGCATGCGCGACACAAATCAGGAATGCGTAATGCCACTTGTATTACTACGCGCCTTTGCGTAGGCCTACTCGATCTCGATCTTGTCAACTAAACTTACACATGACATATTGCTTGTCGACAACTACTGTCAGAGATGTCCAAAAAACAACAAACATTAAGTAGCTTCTTCGGCGTTTCACCCAGTGGCGGTTCTACATTGAATTACACCCAGGGCGAGACGCCCTTCGCGCCCCCCCCCCCCCCCATTGAAATCAAAAGGCTGTTGTGGTAAGACCGATTATATACAGCTAAAACAGCCTGGGGTCAATTGATACCAAACATAATAGGAGGGTTACATAAACATGCCCTTACACGCTAAATGTCTGTTATTACATGCTATATTAATATAACTTTTAGGGAGGAACACTTTTAGTTATGACGTTAAACTATACTTTGTCACGAAATATAGTTGTAGCAAATAGCAAATGTTCGTCTTTGAAACTACCTACAGATTTGAAAATTCCGTTGGCTAATTACAGGGCCTAACCTAAATAATGAAAATAAATAATAACTGAACTTGTTACAGTTTTGTTGCAAAGCACACTATTATGGTGAAATGTTAGCTCCTGTTTGTTGAGTTAAAACCGAAATATTGTTGTTGCATAGCAAGCATCATAGCAAAAAGGCTAACAAACGTAAGAGTTAGCCTATACCCATTTTTTTTTTATTCGCCATTTCACACAATTAAAAAAAAAAAAAAATGTGCAGGAACTTTAGGCCTATATTTATAATATTATGAATTGTCTGTTCCATTTGGGAGACCCAGTCAGATGAGCTGTCTGTCCCTCCCCTTTTTTCACACAGCTTCTGTGCACGGCACCTTCTCAGCAAGCAGGGGTACCTGCAGCTGCCTGAAGGGGGCGCCAATTTGCCAATTCCCCACACAGTGAAATGACAGAAAAGAGAAAACCGCTTCGCGACGCAGAGATTTTTATTTATTGATTTTATACTCGTGCGCCCCCCACGTGACATGAAAAAATGCCGCCCCGGGCGGCTGCCCGGTCCGCCCGTGCCTAAAACCGCCCCTGGTTTCACCACCTACTAAGAAACGCCAACTGGAGCCAGAGCCGAAGAAAATACTTTTTTTCGGAAAAGTGGCTCCAAGATGTGCAGTGGCTTGATGCTAATGATGAGCGCACTGACATGTGGTGCAAGATTTGCCGATCAAATCCACAACTAGCTGACAAAACAGGTGCGTTTTTTAAAGGCTCAAAGAATTTCAACCATCCTTTATTTGAGAAACACGATAAGAGCAAAGAGCACATGAACGTGGCACAAGCCATTGCTAATAAACAAGCGAGCCGAGAAGAAATCTCCAGTCGCCCACTTGCCAGATGGCGAGACAAGCTGAATGAAGAACAGCGACAAGCTCTGTCTAATATTTTTCTCCTCGCCTTCCATAAAGCAAAACACGCACGCCCCATGTCTTCCTATTCTGAAGATATTCCTTTACTGAAGCGGCTAGGAGTAAATGTCGGAGGTGCATATCATTAACGTGAAGGTGGCACACGGATCATGCAGAGCATCGCTCACACCATTAACGGGGAGTTACGAGCCAAGTTGCAGTCTGCTGAATTTTGGGGGCTGCTTTTTGATGGATCTGAGGACATCACAAAAACTGAACAGGAAATCGTTTACATCGTTTCTGTGTCCAGCAACGGAGAGTTTACCTCGGACTTTATTGGACTGATTGAATTGGGTGCTGACCGAACCGCGCAGGCCATAACAGACGGACTTGTGAGACTTTTCCATGACACAGGCCTAGATGACTGGACAAAAAAGTTGGTCGCTGTATGCACAGACGGGGCTGCTGTCAACGTCGGAATCTACAACGGCGTTTTGCCAAAACTCCGGCGACTTGCTGCGGTTGGAGACTCCCTTGTGCACATTCTGTGCACCGCACACACACTGGAGAATTGCGCAAAATCAGCTGATCGCAACGTTCCTTACTGTGAGACATTTAATGGCTCTGTGGTCAAGCTGCTGCAGTTTTATTTACAGAAAGGTGGAGCAAAAAAAACTGCTGCACTGAAGAAGCTGTGTGAAGAAAATGGGATCTCCTTTGTGAAACTGGGAAAGTTTCATAACATAAGATGGTCTGCATGGAGGCATGAAACACTGCTAAAAATATCAAGACTATTGCCAGCCATTAAAATGCAACTGGCTACAAGTGATAACAGTGACTTGCAGCATATCTGCACAGAGCGTTTTCAGTGCTTTCTGTCAAACATGCTTGACATTGGCAACATTTTGAAGACCACATCCATTAGGTTTCAGAAGGAAAAGCTGACCATTGGAGAATGTAAGGACGAACTCATGGTGGCCATTGGACAGTTTACACTTCTGCTTGATGGGGAAGGCCACAGGGCACACACTGTTTCTAATGCGAATGCTGACAGAGACAAGACAAACTTACTCAGGGGGTTAATTGAAGAGTTTGAAGTCAGATATAACTCCCTCAAGTCATGTGATCATTTCTTAGTATTTGATCCCTCAACATGGCCTCGGGAAATGCAAGACCTCCACAGTTTTGGAAACACAACAGTTTGCAGCATTCTCAAGAAATATGAGGCCACCTTGCAACTTGACAAAGACACCACTGTGACAGAATGGATGCGCTTAAAGCAGGCAGGAAAACGCCTGGGATCCTCTTCTGTGTATGACTTGGTCCAAATAGTAAATACAAGTAACCCAGATGCTTACTCCAACATCAACAAGGTGGTTAAGATGTCTCTTACACTGCCTTTAAGCAGTGCAGCTTGTGAGAGGGGTTTCTCACATCTAAACATAATAAAAACCAAGTACAGATCTCGTCTGTCACATGCTCGTCTCTCAGCCCTGATGCACATTCACTTGTCAAAGCAGACCACAGAGACATTTGACCCAAAGCAAGCTGTCGACCTGTGGATGGAGACAGCTAATCGGAGGCTCAACCAAGGACAGGGAGGTGCATCTGCAGCATCTTCATCATCTACCATGCAGGAAGCTGAAACAGAGGACAGTGGGGGTGACACTGAAGAGGACATTGGTGGCGACACTGAGGAGGAGAGTGAGGAAGACTGCACTTATTAAGACCACGCTACATATGTGGTGAGTACCAAACACCATCTCCTGGTACTCACCTGAGTAACTCACTGAATAGGTTATGTGCACTCCTGTCTATGTAGTCCAAATATTGACTGAGGCTTAGGGGGGCAAAAATAAATAATAATAAATATATATGTGAGAGAACAAAGGTTGTGCTCTCGCCGAAGACTTGAGCACACCCAATAATAATATATATGTGAGAGAACAAAGGTTGTGCCCTCGCCGAAGACTTGAGCACACCCAATAATAATATATATGTGAGAGAACAAAGGTTGTGCCCTTGCCGAAGGCAACGCACACCCAATAAGATGTTATGTTTTTAAGTACAGTGTACGTTCTTCAATTCAAAATAAAAATGATCCTGCAATTACGAGAAAGGAGACTTGAAAATACGTTAATGTTATGGTTGGCAGTGGATATTTGGGTGACTTTTGGTACGTGTGTGATTGATTGAAGCACCAGGTAACTTTTGCTTTATCAGTAATATACAAACCCAATTCCCCAAAAGTTGGGATGTTCCATCCATCCATCATCTGCCGCTTTTCCGGGGGTCGGGTCGCGGGGGCAGCAACCTAAGCAGGGAGGCCCAGACTTCCCTCTCCCCGGCCACTTCCACCAGCTCTTCCTGGGGGACCCCAAGGCGTTCCCAGGCCAGCTGAGAGACATAGTCCCTCCAGCGTGTCCTGGGTCTTCCCCGGGGCCTCTTCCCAGTGGGACGTGCCCAGAACACCTCACCAGGGAGGCGTCCAGAAGGCATCCTTATCAGATGCCCGAGCCACCTCAACTGGCCCCTCTCGACGCGGAGGAGCAGCGGTTCTACTCTGAGCCTCTCCCGGATGACCGAGCTTCTCACCCTATCTCTAAGGGAGAGCCCGGACACCCTGCGGAGAAAACTTGTTTCGGCCGCTTGTATTCGCGATCTCGTTCTTTCGGTCACTACCCACAGTTCGTGACCATAGGTGAGGGCAGGAATGTAGATCGACTGGTAAATAGAGAGCTTCGCCTTTTGACTCAGCTCCTTCTTCACCACGACGGTTCAGGCAGGAGGACTCAGTATGACTTTACAAAATACTTTATTTCCCACTATACAAACACGATTGTACATTTGATTTGATTTGGCATTGTGGTTCTGCTCGCATCGGCTCCCTGCCGCATCCGACGAGACACCGTCTCGACCTCCGAGCAGAGAGCGGCGACGCATTCCCCCTGAAACAGGAAACAGAAAACAGAACCAAGGGTGGAGGCCGGGGAGGCGGAGGCAGCAGGAAGACTGAAGTCTATGTCGCACTAGCGATGCATATGCCGGGAATCCCTTATATACCCCGCCCTATTAGGAGGGAGTGCCCTGCGCATAAAATGACGCGTTGCTAGTGGCGCGCTATGTCTCACGTCCTCCTTCATGAACCAGCTCCGCTTGTACCGATGCAGAGCCCGCATCACTGCGGATGCCGCACCGATCCGCCTGTCGATCTCGTGCTCCATTCTTCCCTCACTCGTGAACAAGACCCCGAGATACTTGAACTCCTCCGCTTGGGACAAGATCTCCTCCCCGACCCTGAGGTTGCACTCCACCCTTTTCCGGTCGATAACCATGGCCTCAGATTTGGAGGTGATGATTCCCATCCCAGCCGCTTCGCATTCGGTTGCGAACCTCTCCAGTGAGAGCTGAAGGTCACGGCCCGATGAAGCCATCAAGACCACATCATCCGCAAAAAGCAGCAACCCGATCCTGAGGTCACCAAACCGGAACCCCTCAACGCCCTGGCTGCGTCCAGAAATTCTGTCCATATAAGTTATGAACAGAATCGGTGACAAAGGGCAGCCCTAATATATCTGAGTCTGATGCCCGTGACCGAGTAGAACAAGTCATAGAGAGCTTGGCTGCATACTCTGCCGTCACAGATTTACACATTAATAGTAGCTCTGCCACTGTTTTAGTCATTGTTTGACATCAAGTTGCACAGTCTGTGATGCATCCTCTAAAGAGACTTGGGGAGTCAGGTGGCTGAGCGGTTAGGGAAGCGGGCTTGTAATCAGAAGGTTGCCAGTTCGATTCCCGGCTGTGCCAGATGACGTTGTGTCCTTGGGCAAGGCACTTCACCCTACTTGCCTCGGGGGAATGTCCCAGTACTTACTGTAAGTCGCTCTGGATAAGAGCGTCTGCCAAATGACTAAATGTAAATGTAAAGACCCGGCAATTCAATCAATTTCCCGGCACATTTGCAATGTAATGCAATGCAGATGTGCACACCGCCCCCTATCGAACAAGATGGGTAGCTCGGTCAGCAAATGCATTTCTGGAAATGCATTTGAATTTTCAAATTTTACATTTCAAATTGAATTTTGGTATCTATTTGCTAGGGCATATTTTGAAAATTAAATCTCAAATGTCTATTTCTTTTTAATTTTAATTAAGTGAAAGATTGAGCACTCTTGAAGAAGAAAATTAAAATGCAAATAGGATGATTGATTACTAATTTCTTTAAAAAAAATATATATATATTAGACAATGCGAACATTACATCACATCTGTATAAGTAAAAGCATTACAAGAATGTTTGAATCTCCTCTCATCGTCTCTTTTTTCCCTTTTTAAATCCTTCATACATTTATGAACTATTGACAAGAACAAGGGATGTATGGGTGCAATTGACCAAACATGCTTACCACAGCTCAATTAGTCATAAGTAAATAAAAAATAAATAAGTGAGAAACCAGACAAATTCCAGACCAGACAGTTTCTTAAGTGGGGTCCAATCAGTTAGAAAAATAAAAATAAAAAGGAGCAAGCAAAGAGAAATGCATAAAGCGGACGCACAGACTCTGCCTTATGGAACATAAGTGACCCCTCCATTGGTTACGTTAAGGCTGATCCATTCAGACCATAGCTTAAGAAATGTATCCATCTGCAGTCTGTGTGTGAAAGTGATTTTTTCCATCTGATATATATTGTTGACTATCTCTCGCCACTCCTCCATTGTTGGACGGTCAGGCTGTAACCAGTGTCTAGTAAGAGCCTTTTTACCAGCTGATATCAAAACACCAAGCAGATACTTGTTTAAGTACGTATTCTCATTAAGCATTAAGGTGAAAACCAGTGTTTCCCAGTATTAAGACACTAAATTGAAAGGGTATTCTAACTTTTAAAACATTTTCCAATGTTCTGTGTATCTCAGTCCAAAATTGTTCAATCGTAGGGCAATCCCAAAATATATGCCAGTGATTGGCTTCTTCATTTCCACAGAGTCTCCAGCATTTAGAGTTTCCTTTTGCAAAGTGTATTTTCTGCTTTGGAGTTATGAAGAATCTAATTAGGCATTTCCACCCAAACTCTCTCCATGTGTGTGAGTTAGTACATTTCCACTGAAATTCGCAGCAACTGGCCCATTCTTCAGTTGAGATCATTATATTACCTTCATTCTCCCATTTGGTCTTAACGTATTCTGTGGAGTGAGCTTTTTTAGTTATAAAACCTTTATATAATCTAGATATGCTGCCCCTGTTTAGAGAGGAGTATGCCCCTAATAAGATTTCTTTAATCACTGGGTCATCATTATCTATATGGTGTTTGATGGTTTGGTCGAAATAGTGACGTATCTGTAGGTATCTGTAAAAGTCCTGTTTTTCTAAGCCATGGATCTCTTGAAGTGTTTGTAATTCCTTCAGTTTCCCTCTGTCTGTTATGGAGTAGAATGTTGTGATACCTTTCGCAACCCAGGTCCTAAATATACCATCCATATGGTTGGGTTTAAAATCTGGGTCATATGCACACCACTTAAGTACTTTCAGTTTGTCTTGTAAATTATAGTCCTCCTTCATTGAGTTACATATCTTAAGATGGAATTTCATCCATGGGTTTTGGATATTGCTAATGAGCTTTCTAAGGTCAGTATTACCTAGCACTGTTTGTACAGGGGGGTTCCTAATCAGTTGTACTTCAATGTCTTTCCATCTTGCTTGGTAATTTCTGTTACAGAGATTGAGAAATGGTTTAATCTGAGCTGAGAGGTAGTAGTCTCTCAGATGTGGTACTGCCATGCCACCCTTTTCTTTTGACAGCTGTAGAGTTTTGAATCTAACTCTAGGCTTTTTACCCTGCCATATGTATCTGGAGATCATTTTATCCCATTCTGAGAATTGCTTGGTGGAAATTTCTACAGGCAGTTCCTGGAATAGAAATAGTAGCCTTGGGAGAATGTTCATTTTCACTGATTCCACTCTCTGAACAAGGCTCAAGAAAGGGTTAGTGTTCCATCTGTGTATGTCTAGTTTTATTCTCATCGTGAGAGGGTCATAGTTGATCTTGGCCAATGATGATATATCTTTAGGGATCACTACTCCTAAATATTTCAGTGTGGTTTGATCCCATTTCAGTTGAAACTCGTCTTGAAGCTGCCTACCGTTCACCTGATTTGGATGTAAATACCCTGAAATTAAAGCTGAAAGTCTGCACTTAAAGCACATCTTTATTGTTTCATTTCAAATCCATTGTGGTGGTATACAGAGCCAAAATGATGAAAATTGTGTCAATGTCCAAATACTTATGGACCTAACTGTATATATGGTTCTGGAGAGACTTGGGTTCCATAATAACTTTATTAGGGCGATCAGCAACGAGTTTCAACTGAAATGGGATCAAACCACACTGAAATATTTAGGAGTAGTGATCCCTAAAGATATATCATCATTGGCCAAGATCAACTATGACCCTCTCACGATGAGAATTCTCAGTAAATGCAAATGCCTAGGTGGTGTATAGTTCAGTGTGAGTATTTGGGTTTTTTGAGTATTAAGTTTATATCCAGCATATTTTCCAAAAGTATCCAGGAGCTTAAATAGCTCTGGAAATGAGCTGGTGGGCTCCCCTAGGTATATCAAGACATCGTCTGCGTACAAAGCAGTTTTGTGTTGGTCTCCATCTATTGGTATACCCCTTATGCTATCAGTTTGTCTTATCCATTGAGCAAGAGGCTCTATGTAGAGCGCAAAAAGTAGTGGAGATAGTCCACATCCTTGCCTGGTACCTCGCTCCAGATCTATTTTGTCTGTCAGGTATCCATTTATTTTAATTCTTGCACTAGGATTCTTATATAGGTTGCTGATCGCCCTAATAAAGTTATTATGGAACCCAAGTCTCTCCAGAACCATATATACAGTTAGGTCCATAAGTATTTGGACATTGACACAATTTTCATCATTTTGGCTCTGTATACCACCACAATGGATTTGAAATGAAACAATAAAGATGTGCTTTAAGTGCAGACTTTCAGCTTTAATTTCAGGGTATTTACATCCGAATCAGGTGAACGGTGTAGGAATTACAATACATTTTATATGTGCCCCCCCCCCCCTTTTTAAGGGACCAAAAGTAATTGGACAAACTAACATAATCATAAATCTAATTGTCACTTTTAATACTTGGTTAAAAGCAAAAATGATGAAAATTGTGTCAATGTCCAAATACTTATGGACCTAACTGTAGGTATGTCCAGCTCACTGAATCGAAGGCTTTTTCAGCATCTAGGCTGACTAGAAGAGCCCCTATTTTGTTTTCTTGTATATGGTTCAGGATATGTAATGACCATCTTATATTGTCATGGGTTTGTCTCTGCAGGATAAAACCTGTTTGATCAGTGTTTACAATCTGTGGGAGGATCTTTTCAACTCTCTTTGCAAGAATAGAAGTATATATTTTGTAGTCTGTGTTAAGTACTGAAATAGGCCTGTATGATCCACATTCCAATCTATCTTTTCCCTCTTTGGGGATGACTGAGATGGTCGCTTCCCTCCAGGTTGGTGGGATTTCTCCATCTTTTAAGGCTGCATTAAAGGTGTTAAGCAGAGTGGGTATCAGTTCTGATCTGAAGTTCTTGTACCATTCAGAGGGAAACCCATCTGGGCCAGGCGATTTGTTAGCCTTTAGTCTGGAGATTGCTTTATTCACTTCCTCTTCAGTTATTTCCACAATCAAATTGTTGCTTTGTTCTGATGACAAGACAGGTATAACTTCAGGGATTTCAAAAAACCTCTGGTTTGATCCTCTTTCTCCAAATGTGGCTGTGCATAGGTGTTTATAGTAGTTTTGGAAGGCCACTTGGATGTCTTTTTGTTTATATACAGTACTTTTAGAGACTGGGTCTCTAATTTTATAAATAGTGCTATCTGCTTGTTGTTTTTGCAGTTTTCTTGCTAAAAGCTTTGCAAATTTGGGACCACTCTCATAATATTTTTGTTTTGTATAGATCATATTTTTTTGTATTTCTTGTGTGTATAACTCATCCAATTATTTTCTAATTTCCTTGAGCTTTATTGCGAGGTCTGGTTTTGGATCTTCTTTATGTTTAGTTTCAAGTTCTTTCAGTTCACTGTTCAATTCTGGCAATTTAAGACGTTTCTCTTTCTTTTTGCGCGAGCAGTAGGATATAATTTCCCCCCTCAGAACAGCTTTCAAAGTGTCCCATAGAATGTCTGTGTCTACTTCCCCATTGTCATTTTCCACTAGTGTTCTTTCAATTTCAGTTTTAAGTTTTGCTGTAAATAGTTCAAGATTCCGGTGTTTAGCCTCCATAAGGAATTTCTAGGGTTGTTGCTTATTTGCAAAGATAACTGAAGAGGTGCATGATCTGACAAATCAATATTTCCTATCTCACAATTGTTTATTCTGTGGCGATCTCCTTTAAAAATAAAAAAATAATAAATTCTGGAATATACTGTGTGTGGGTGAGAGTAGTGAGTGTAGTCTCGACCTGTTGGGTTGATATCTCTCCAGAGGTCTATCACACCCAGCTCTGCCATGAGTGCTTTAAGTTTCTTGTGTAAGGGAGTTATGGAGGTTGCCTTAGAGGAATCTAGCCTAGGATTAAGGCGTATGTTCCAGTCTCCTCCGCAAACAATAATACCTCCAGTCATTATATCAAAAAAAATTCTGTAAAAGTTAAAGTCACTACCTGGTGGGGCGTATACATTCAAGAAGGTTATCTCCACTCCCTCTATTTTCCCAGTAACTAGTACATATCGTCCTTCCTTATCTTTGGTTACTGTAAGCTGTTCGAATGGGACTTTATGAGAAATCAGGATGGCTACTCCACGTCTATGACCCGATCTGATAGATGAATGATATACCCTAGAAAAACCAACCCTTGTAAGTTTTTCATGTTCGGCAGAACTAAGATGTATCTCCTGTAATAATACTACTTGGGCATTCTCCTTTTTCATTTTGCCTAGGATCTTACTTCTCTTAACTGGGTTCAGGACCCCATTTACATTAAAAGAAATAACTTTGAGATTGTTAATATTTTTTCCAGCCATGGTCTTTCCTAATCAAACCCATACAAATACTTTCAGTGTGGTAAGTATTCAAAAATATATACATCCCTTTACCTCCCTTGAACATGGAGAGTATAACAAGACAAAATAAAACGAAAATTAAAACCTCATAGTCTTTCACTTCCAAAAGTGAGGCTCGTTCAAAGTAAGCCTTAATGGAGCTCATGATGGTAATAGAGCACCTAGAAAGGGTTAAACCTCTTTTGCTTTGGGCAATGAGGGCCCTTTGGGATGGCTGTGTGATCATTCAGTCTCGGCTGAATTATTATTGTGTCCTGACCATAAAGCATTAACAATAAACTTTGGGTAAGAAACCATATCAAATAACAACTGTGATTAATAGACCATTGCTTAATAAGGAAGTCTCTCCGGAAACAACATAACCACTTATCTGTAGCTCAGTAGAAAAGTTGCATTAGGCTAATTAGTTATCCGCCGGGTTAGGAGCTCTGCGATGCCTTCCAGCTGTTTTCCATGAAGATAGTTGTAGGATCTCTCGGTTGTCTGGATCGTCTTGAACAGGTACGATGGTGACTGGAAATTCTCTTTTAGCCATATCCTCCGTCGCCTCAGACGCGGTCTGGTATAAACGTGTGCCATATCCATAGAAAACCCGTAGTCTTGCTGGGTAAGGCGTCTGAAACTTGATTTGTCTTCCCTTCAGTACTTTCTTTGTTTCGGCGTATTCCATCCGTTTTTTAAGGATCGCAGATGGATAGTCATTGTCTATGTAAAAGCGAGCATTCTTGAACCAGAGTTCTTTCTTCTGCCAGGCTTTGCGAATCACTTCTTCCTTGACTTTGTAGCTGGCGAACTTGATTATGATGGAACGGGGCTTTGCCTCCGGGCCCGTGTGCTTTGCGGAGAGTGTTCTGTGTGCTCTTTCAATCATGTGGTCCATATCTTGAGGTAGATCGATTTGGCTTCTTAGTAAAGTTTGTATGAAGTCGATCATATTGTCTCCTTCCTCATCCTCCACTATGCCATAGATTCCCACATTTTCCCGCCGGGCCCTTCCTTCCTGGTCGATTAGCTTAGCTTCCATGCTAGCCTGGCGTTGGGTTAGTCTTTTCAATAGAGTTGTTGCTGCCATTAATGTTGTTTCGACTTCATCAATCCGCTCTTCTGCCTCAACCAGCCTACTGTTTGTTTTGTGTAGTTCTTGTTTGATCTCCTTGAAGTGTTGTTTATTGTCCTGTCTGAAATCCTTGAGTTCCTTCAGAATACCTCGCAAGCTAGCGTCTGCTCCGTCCTCCTCCTCGTGGGTCGGAGAACTGCTTCGGCTAGCAATGTTTTGTAATGTCGTTTCTTCGATGTCTTCACCCGTAATTTGAAGTTTCTTGCACCTTGCAGTAACCCTGTTTTTATTCATATTTGTAAAATCTCACTGTGCTGTTATCTAAGGTGTTTTCAGGGTTATTTAGTCAAACCGTCGGGGAGCACAAAAAACTAAGCGGCCATCAGTAGTGTGACCCGGAAGTCCCTCTGATTACTAATTTCATTTATGAGTCAAATAATGCAGCCACATTCTTAAAATGCAAATGCATTTCTGGAAATTCATTTGCATTTGAATTTTGGTAACAATTTGCTTCCATATAGAACACGTTCATATCAAAGACGAGTTCTTTCAGAATCAGCCACATATATTAGCAGGTCGACCTACTGATTTCCTTCTCATACATTCCCGTAGCGTCACAGTGCATTTCCCTGTTGAAGCTCAGCTTCCATGGACTTCAATGGGGCTGCTTTTAAAGATCCTGTAAAGTAAATTCCATGTTTTGCTTCTAAGTACATTATATACGTGTGCCATACCCTGCCACTCAGTCAACCTGTATGGACCCTCGACTAAGAAGGTCAATGGAAAGAGATAGATAAGGCTGTAGCGGCTTTTTAGAGCAATATAATTTACTTTATAGGCTACACTACTGTACCAAAGGATGTGTTTTTGTGTGTTGTGTTATTAGCTGTACACTTTCTTTCAGATTGGAAAGAATTACAGACCAAGACCTGAAGAAGGCTGAGGACTTTGTCTGTGTAATGAAATGCCTGTACACATCAACTCTGTGTTTCGGCGGAGCGTACCCCAACATGCAGCCTCTAAGAGATACAAAGTAAGTTCATGGTGTCTGAGTCCGTAAGGCTTAAATGTAATTGTAATATTTTAAGTATTCATAAACAGTAATGGTTCAATTAAGAATAATTGCTCCTACTACTTGAATTTGACTTAAAATGTCTTGTACAGGAACCGAATATACGGGCGATCCTGGAAGAGGCCACTGTTATGCAGACCCTCCAGGAATTCGCGATGTTGCGATCGCACCAAATCACGCAAATTCAACGATTCCCTGCGAATTCAGCGCGACGATTAGCGCGAATTTTAACCAATCACCGCAATTTTCCCGCAACTTTGACCAATCATCATCGTCTCCCACAACTCTCTCCAGTAGGGGTTAAATCCAGTGTTGCGCCTGAACGCGTTCATTGAACGAAAGTTCATGAACTCGTTGATCATTTTGGTGAACGTGAACTGAACGTACTGTTTTACTGCCTGATGAACGATACTGTGAACGTGTTCATTCTGGTGTCTGTGAGCTCTTTCACTCTTTTTAATTTCGTTCAGTAAGGTGCCAGATTTCTAGAGAGGGCGAAAAACACAGTTAACAGTCCTGTATCCAGGGTTGCCCAACCAGTCAATTGCTGTATTGAGCGGTATTGCAGGCAGATAGAGATTTCAATCTTTTTTGTTAAAAAAAGGGAGATTCCTCCCTTCAATGCATGCGAATGTAAATCCTGGTTGGATAAGGATAAACAATGGGATATGATGAAAATTGGCATGTGGTAAGGTTATTTAGGGGACCATTTCTCAATGGTTTTATTCTTTGATGAATGTTTGTTAATTACTTAATTTTCAACCAATAACTCAACTAAAATTACAAAGAGGGAAATTCGCAACTTTTTATCGCAACTTTCACTTGCTCCCGCAATTTCATAGCAACAAACACCTAAAAAACACTGCAACTTTCATCGCAACTTTTTGGAAAAGCTCCCGCGAAATCAGGAATTTTAGCCCGCAACGATCACAAAAAAGGCCCGCGAAATCCTGGGGGGACTGGTTATGGATCCATGGTTTAAAGATCCTGTAAAGTGGAATTGAAAACGAGTTTTAAGTTCACCACACCACAGAAGAATGTGTTATTAACTACCCATCCAAATTGATGAAAAAACACAGACAAGTATGTTAAATTAGGCTTTGAAATCGTGAGAAAATCAGCACTCTTCTCTGCTTGAGACTGGGAGGGCGTGTCGCCTGAAGGAGCTGAATCTCCGCCCCTCGCTGCCTACCTACGACCCAGATAATGGACGCTTAATCCAAACAAAACAGTATAGAATTAGAATTTATTTGTTCAATGAGTGAAACATACAGATGCATATAAATTAATTGTTCCCTTGAGCTGTAACACAGGAGTAAAAATGGACACCAGAGACAGCAGACAGTGATCTCTCCAATGTACTTCTAGCACATTAGCTACCATTTCACCAAAATACCATCATTCTACACCGAGTAGCCTAATATCAAGTTAGCGGTTTGCACTAACTCATACCAGAGATACCTCTGGAAAAGTTATCTAGTATAATTATAACAAGCACACAGAACTGAGTGATGAACTGCTGGCGGCGGTGGATGGTCCAGGTGCGACCGGAGGAGGAACGGCCGGGAGGGCGATGCTCGGTACGGCTCCGCGCTGCAAGAGAAGCCGTGTGTCCCTGAACCCCATCTGTCTCTGGTCCATGTCCAAAATTATCCGCCGTGAAATGGTCACTGCAGAGGCGGCTGTTGGAGTTTATCCGAAGCTTTCCATCAGCGTGGCTCTTCACAAAATCAATCCACCTATTTTTCCTTTCCTCATCAATAGGGAAATTAAATAGCGTTGCAGCGCAGCTGAAGTTCTTGCATCCAGGGAAGATGCAGTTGCGGGTGGAGGGAGACATCCTGAAGCTAGCTAGCTAGCTGATGTAGGCTACAATAACAGTACAGCAGGAGGAGCCATTCAGTTATCTTACGTAGATGGGTCAAAATGACGTAGATAGGTAATCTTTTGGCTCCGCCCATTAAAACCTGATCTGAAGACGGAAGAGAAACTGTTCTACGGTCTAACTCCACTTTTCAGTGCGACAAAGTTTTTGTGCTTTGCACATGCTTTCAGGAACTCATTTCACACGTATATACTGTACTGAGAAACAAATCATGGAATTTGCTTTACAGGAGCTTTAACCCGTTAAGGAGTAGCGTCACACATATGTGATCGTTCGAAAGCGGGCCCCACAGAGTACCCTCACACGTGTGATTCTGAACATTCCAACCGACTGTTTTCCGATAGACAAAAACTATATGACGCTATAGTATGGCTTCAAAATTTACAATTAGTAGGCTAACAAGTAACACTAGCAGGTAGTAGCATTGCTACGAGTATTATTCTAGGTTGCTAGGTAACGGAAGCTAACTAAAGCTAACTAGCTTCTGTTTTGGAAAAATAACTCACTCTGGTGGAAGCGTCGGTAATATTTAGAACTCACTCCTTAAAAGGTTAAAGCGAACCAACATGTGGACTGATGCAGAGAGGACAAGAAAGGAGTTAGAGCTGTACAGGAGTCTACCTGATGTGTTGACCTCAACAAATACAGTGATATGGTGGTTGGAGAGAAAAGAGACTTTACCAATCTTGTTTGACCTCAGTGCTAAGTACTTATGTTCCCAAGCATCCTCCACTCCAGTTGAGCGCACTTTCTCAACAGCTGGGGACACAATTAGTGTGGAAAGGGCCTGTCTCCTCCCAGACAAGGCAGACATGGTTATCTTTCTCCATAAGAATGCTAACTGACTGAGAAGGGACAGGTTCAAAAACAATCACATTACAGTTAGGTCCATAAATATTTGGACATTGACACAATTTTCATCATTTTGGCTCTGTATACCACCACAATGGATTTGAAATGAAACAATCAAGATGTGCTTTAAGTGCAGACTTTCAGCTTTAATTTCAGGGTATTTACATCCAAATCAGGTGAACGGTGTAGGAATTACAACACATTTTATATGTGGCCCCCCCCTTTTTAAGGGACCAAAAATAATTGGACAAATAACATAATCATAAATCTAATTGTCACTTTTAATACTTGGTTGCAAATCCTTTGCAGTCAATGACAGCCTGAAGTCTGGAACCCATAGACATCACCAGACGCTGGGTTTCGTCCCTGGTGATGCTCTGCCAGGCCTCTACTGCAACTGTCTTCAGTTCCTGCTTGTTCTTGGGGCATTTTCCCTTCAGTTTTGTCTTTAGCAAGTGAAATGCATGCTCAATTGGATTTAGGTCAGGTGATTGACTTGGCCATTGCAGAACATTCCACTTCTTTGCCTTAAAAAACTCTTTGGTTGCTTTCGCAGTATGCTTCGGGTCATTGTCCATCTGCACTGTGAAGCGCCGTCCTATGAGTTCTGAAGCATTTGGCTGAATCTGAGCAGATAATATTGCCAGAAACACTTCAGAATTCATCCTACTGCTTTTGTCAGCAGTCACATCATCGATAAATACAAGGGAACCAGTTCCATTGGCAGCCATACATGCCCACGCCATAACACTTCCTCCACCATGCTTCACTGATGAGGTGGTATGCTTTGGATCATGAGCAGTTCCTTCCCTTCTCCATACTCTTCTCTTACCATCATTCTGGTACAAGTTGATCTTGGTCTCATCTGTCCATAGGATGTTGTTCCAGAACTGTACAGGCTCTTTTAGATGTTTTTTGGCAAACTCTAATCTGGTCTTCCTGTTTTTGAGACTCACCAATGGTTTACATCTTGTGGTGAACCCTCTGTATTTACTCTGGTGAAGTCTTCTCTTAATTTTTGACTTTGACACAGATACGCCTACCTCCTGGAGAGTGTTCTTGATCTGGCCAACTGTTGTGAAGGGGTTTTTCTTCACCAGGGAAAGAATTCTTCTGTCATCTACCACAGTTGTTTTCCGTGGTCTTCCGGGTCTTTTGGTGTTGCTGAGCTCACCAGTGCGTTCTTTCTTTTTAAGAATGTACCAAACAGTTGATTGAGCCACACCTAATGTTTTTGCTATCTCTCTGATAGGTTTGTTTTGATTTTTCAGCCTAACGATGGCTTGCTTCACTGATGGTGACAGCTCTTTGGACTTCATATTGAGAGTTGACAGCAACAGATTCCAAACACAAATACCATACTTGAAATGAACTCTAGACCTTTTATCTGCTCCTTGTCAATGAAATAACGAACTCCCATGAGGGAATAACATACACCTGGCCATGGAACAGCTGAGCAGCCAATTGTCCAATTACTTTTGGTCCCTTAAAAAGGGGGGGGCCACATATAAAATGTATTGTAATTCCTACACCGTTCACCTGATTTGGATGTAAATACCCTGAAATTAAAGCTGAAAGTCTGCACTTAAAGCACATCTTGATTGTTTCATTTCAAATCCATTGTGGTGGTATACAGAGCCAAAATGATGAAAATTGTGTCAATGTCCAAATATTTATGGACCTAACTGTAAAGTTGCCAGTCTTCACATTGATTCTCATCATCATTGTATCCTTTCAATCTCAAGAGTACAGTATGAAAATAACATCTGTCCAATGAACTATCAGGGCGCCCCCTCGTCCGCGCCCCCAGGCGCACCCTCGTCCGCGCCCCCAGGCGCCCCCTCGTCCGCGCTCCCAGGCGACCCCTCGTCCGCGCTCCCAGGTGCCCCCTCGTCCGCGCTCCCAGATGCCCCCAGGCGCCCCCTCGTCCGCGCTCCCAGGCGCCCCCTCGTCCGCGCCCCCTCGTCCGCGCTCCCAGGCGCCTCCTCGTCCACGCTCCCAGGCGCCTCCTGTCCCCTGTGCCCTTCCCCTGTGCCCGTCCGGCCTCCGGGCCGCCCTCCGGACCTGCGCCGGCCCTCTGCCCTGCCTCCGGGTCGAGCCCCGGCCCTCTGCCCTGCCTCCGGGTCGACCTCCGAACCTGCCCCGACCCTCTGCCCTGCCTCCGGGTCGTCCCCCGGACCTGCTCCGACCCCCTGCCCTACCTTGTGGGACGTCCGGTGACGTCCCTTGAGAGGGGGGTACTGTCACGGCCACAGCCGTGCCCCCCTGTTTTTGGTTTTGCCCTGTCCTAGTGTTTCCCTGTCATTGTCTTCACCTGTGTCTCGTGTGTCACCTGACCAGCCATGCTAGCATGGCTGGTCAGGTGACACAGGTATTGTTTTCGTTGCCTCTGTAAAAATATCCACTTTTGTCTGCTTTAGACGGTAACATACGACAGACACAGTGCATCTTCGTTCCATAAAAAAAGTTGCTTCCGTTTGAGCTCGTAGCTCTACTTTGCTGCCATCTTCACTTTGTCTCGCGCCAGTTGTTAAAAAATGTATCGAGATTAGAGAATTACAATTTGACAACCACTAGTCACTCACTACTCAACTCTTGATTTGCCAACTGTGCGCCCCACGAGCTGCAAAGTTATTTATGCATTTAGCAGATAGCAAAACATTTATATTACATTTACATTTAGCAGACGCTCTTATCCAGAGCGACTTACAGTAAGTACAGGGACATTCCCCCCGAGGCAAGTAGGGTGAAGTGCTTCGCCCAAGGACACAACGTCATTTTGCACGGCCGGGAATCGAACTGGCAACCTTCAGATTACTAGCCCGCTTCCCTCACCGCTCAGCCACCTGACTCCGGAAAACACATGAAGGATGTAAACTTTTACAATGCAAAACAAAATTTCAATCAATAATTTGCAGTGGCCCGATCGGGCCAGTGAGTTGCTAGTTTGACTGTCCCAACGTTACTTTTTACTGGCCCCGGGCCATCGGGCCATCGTTATTGTCGAGCCCTGAACTATGGTGCTCAATGTAAAACCATTTATAGAAAAGTAGCCTGCTGAAAATCCTGATAGATTTTCAGTATATCAAGCATCGAAAAAAGTATTGTGAAGGTATCATATTGAACTGAAAGGTATCGGTATCTAAAATTTTCAAACGATAACCAACCCTAGCCTTCAACACCGCCATCTTGCTTAATCTTAGTCTTCCCTGGCTTTCAAGCTTTTTGGAAGCGGGGCCAGGCTTGGGTCAACTTGCTGCATCTGAACCACATTGGTAGGGAGATTAAAACCCAAAAGCAGCTCCAGGGTCAGCTCAACTGGTGGATCTACAGCCGTGTGCAGAAACCTCTCCTGTCTTCTCTGCCTACGTGTCTTGCAGGGCTTCCCTGCCCCTACATCCAAGTTGGCATTGTAAAAAGGCACGGTGCTGAGAGTATGAGATGACTCACCTGGCTGCCTCGCATGTTCTCTTGTAATTGCCACATTACGACTTTGGCTTGGACGTATTAAGTCAAGGAGCACCTGCGAGTCATGGCCCAGCACAGCAGGATATCGCAGGTTATCAGCAACGCCCACATTCAAGAGATACAGCTGCCTTTGTACCTTTATGTAAATATCAGCTGTGGGGTAAGGCTTCTCATCACCTTGCACACAACAAATAGGGACATTCTCCTCAGAGCAAACCACATTGGATGGTACAAACTGAATATGCTCTAGGGCAGGGGTGACCAATTAATTTTTACAAGGGGCCACATGAGAAACCTGAAATGTGTTGGAGGGCCGCACCAACGATAACTTGAACTTAATTCTGCTCACTATTAATTTTCTCCCATTGGCACTTGTTTGCTTTTCACAATGTATGCTTCATGTTTTGGCTACCCACAATGTTTTTGGGGCTATCTCAGCTGAAAGCTGTGGGACGTAATTTCCTTTCCCAGACATTGTTTAGCACTTCGCCCAGGCTGAGCCACCTGACAGCTGTGTAGTAGCTTATGTCATGATGTTCAGTCTCATTTTCTCCCAAAAGTGCAACAAACTGTCTGTGATTCAATGCTCTTGCCCTGATGAAGTTAACTATTTTAGTTACAACATCAACAACATGGTTCATTTTTAACACTGACTTACACAACACCTCCTGATGTATAATACAATGCAAAAATGTCAATTTCTGCTCAGGGTTCATTTCTGTCACTTTATCCTGCATTCTCTTCAAAAGTCCAACAGTTTCCCCGTCAGATTTGGAAAGGGAAAAATAGTCAAAGTTGACCGCTCTGTTCTTCAGCTGAAGCTCCAGATTTCCCGTGATGTCCTCAACCCTCCTCGTTACAGTGCGTCTGGAGAGGGGCAAGTCCCCAAATGCTGCCTTTTTCTCCAGGCATATTAGTGCTGCAGAGTACAGCAAACACTCCTTGATAAACTCTCCTTCAGAAAAAAACGGCTTACTTTTATGGCAATTTTGTGGGATATGACATAACTTGTCTTGACAGCTGCATCTCTGGGTGTGCAAAGTTTTGTAAAAAATACTTGTTGGTCTTGCAGTTTAGCTAAACGGAGTTAGGCCTGAAAGGGTTAACTAAAGTTCGGGAGGAAGGTGGCACACCAAGACTCCTCCTTCTCCAATCAAACTAATACGCATCAGCCCAGTAAAGCACGGAAGAATGCGACCAAACTCCCCTTGGTCAATTAAGAGTTCTGTATAAAGTATCTTCTATTCCTCTGGTCCCTGTGCTAGCATGTTGTTGTCACCCTCCCATCCTTCCCTTTCTTCTCTGCTTCTCCCTGTCATCTATCCAGGCTTCCCAGGGGATCTGCTTGAGCTGCTGCTCGGCCGTGACCCATTAGGACTCTCCGCCACACCCCGAGTCCATGCCCGGACACCAGGCCCGGCTCTGCTACCGGCCTCCACCAACCGCTCCAGGCTCGGCTCTGCTACCAGCCTCCTCCACCATCGGGCTTGGCTCTGCTACCAGTTCTGCTTCAATAAAAGCTATCTATTCAATCTATGGTGTGATTACTGAACTCGTGAACAAAGCATTCGACTCCCTTGCACACTCAGGCCTCAGTCTACGCCCTAGTACAAAACACATCTGTGTGTGCTTGATTGCGTTCTTGGGGCAACCTTTGTTTGGGTTGCCCCACTTTCCCACAAAGATAGCAAATTACCTGTTTTCTGTATGCTTTAACACTAGAAGTGCCGAGAGGGGTCCTTTGGGCCCAATGAAGAGAACAACACATTGCATCTTCGCACTCAATCGAATTCTGGAACCCTGCTTTCTTGACTTTTCCTAGATATGTGTGTTTTATCATCCAGTATTTAACAATGTTAATAAATCACACTGGGAAAAGCTAATTCAAGGATATTTCACTCCTGTTTACTGTTAAAAAATATATATTTTAAGATAAAGATAATAACTCATGAATAATCACCAGGTAGGCAAATTTGGTTGATGCCATTTTGCCTCAGAAGCTTGAAACCTATGTCGGCATTATATACTATATATGATGTCTTTCATGATTCTGTGATGCCGATTTTCCTAAGGTCTAACGATCTCACCTATTCTGTGTAGCCCAGAAACTAAAGGGGTTCTGGAAGGACTTTAATTGTTGTGTCTATTCCAATATGTAATGATGGTATTCAATGACACAAATCTGTGTTCTAGAAAGAGTGTTCTGGAGTCGCAGAGGTCCGATAATATAAGCTTTAATGCAGCAGTTGGAAATCAACAAGTACAGAGCTCTGGGGTTGTCTACGTTTCCCACCCGCAACAGAGTTTGGGCTGGTTCACGAAGTCCAACTGGCTATCTCCCTCCCCAGCATATATTTATACAGTGCAATTAAAACAGAAAGATGAAAAAGAGGGTTGAGCTTGTTCTCTCGTGCATCAGGGAGTTGTTCTTGCCTACGCGTCCCACCTGCTCGGGTGCCGTCTCCACCCGGTTTCAAGGTTGTTTCTGAAAATCAAGAGATAGACACAAAAAACATCCTGCTTCCCACACCCTGTGTGAGACACCATGTTTAAGCCTGAGCACACTTCTCAGATCATAAGACAGAACTTTAATAAGCACAATGCATAACTTTACAAGCACAATATATTCTTTATTCTTCATTTAAAAATCCACAACATTTTCGGTAGGGTTAGTCATTCTGGAGGAGAAAAGCACACGCTGTTAGCTCTCGCACACGCTGTTAGCTCTCGCACACGCTGTTAGCTACTAGGAGCTAACTAGCTGCTACTGATGATGGCAACACAAATTTTATACATTATAGTAACTGAAAACAAATATCAATTAATGATAACGTCGATAGCGATATTCAAACGGCCCAATTCACTGATGATAACGAAAGCGATGTTGAAACGGCCTATCTCCCACATAATGTAAGTTACTATCTCTCCTGTCAACACGATTTGTACTACACTATACTGTAGATGATGACCCAGCGCTCTGGCCAAAACCACTGTCGGATAAAGAGCGCTGCTCGTTAGTGAGGAAAGGGCCAGTTCAAGTTGGGTGTAGCTAATGTAGATCGGTTAAACACACTAATTCACAAGTAGGGTGAAGTGCCTTGCCCAAGGACACAATGTCAGTTGGCACGGCTGGGAATCGAACTGGCAACCTTCAGATTACTAGCCCGACTCCCTCACCGCTCAGCTATCTGACTCCCAAGACACTGCATTTTGTTTGCTTATTGACTTGCCTAAGCACTGGACAATTGTACATCTACAGGGTGATTTTCTTGTGCAGTTATAGAGACAGCATGACAGTGCATATGATTACTTTCATGCTCTTAAAAAAATAATACTTTAAGATAAGGCAGGCTCATATTTTGCTGCAAAGGGTGTGGGTTTTTCTCCAACTGCCTCTCCTCCTGTCTCTTACATGGTTGCATCAGGGTTCTCCTGATAAAATATATTTTTTAGATGATATTTCAAAGTAAAAATGGACGAAGTAGGCAATCAGTTATGTTAAGATAGCAAGCCAAGTCCATTGAACAGACTACGTCTTTAAGAGAGGCATGGGGATTTCTCTGATAAAACCACCCAGTGTGGCTATGAACACTCATGGCTTGCTTAATTGCATTAAGAAATGGATGAGTGACATTCCCCCAACGCAGCTGCAGGAAGCTTCAGGGCCCAGTGACTTCACTCGGTCACTAGCTGGCATCCACTGTGTCCAGTTTGTCATGGGTGAGTCCAGGAGGAGGACCCAAATGCAGGGAGAGGCAAGGTAGGCAAGATTTAAAAACAAAGTATATTTATTTTCTTTTGACAAGCAGGAACACAATGGGAATACTCACACATAACTGACAAAGACTAACCAACCATAAATACACACAAGGACAAACTACAACAAACGAGCAAACTGAAAACCTGAAACAGACAGGGAGAACACAGGGAAACATTAGGGCAGGGACAAAACTACTGAGAACCTAAAAGTAACAACAGTCACTTACAACAAATTGTACTGCTACTAGGCAGTCAGGGTGTCAAGTTGTGTAAGATGGATGGGTGTCACTGTGCAAACACTTGGAAAAGGATAAATATACATCTCAGTTAATTTAGTTACTAACCTCTTCTGTAGGCCCTTGTGTCCTGGGGGATGGTTGGGTTGAATGAGATTTCTCCAGAGAAGATTTCTCCAGAGAAGCCCTCAAGCAATAGGTCACCCACTGAGGTGACTGAGGACCATCTCTTCAGCCAGGTCTAGGATGTTGTATTATACAGCTACATTTACTATAACAGCGGTTCTCTCTCTCTTAAACTGTATGATGCGTTGTGCTCAGGATGCATACATTTGCATTTTGGCTTTGGAGTCCAATGAGGGTGGTGTTGTCTGCTAACTTCAGGTGCTTTCCTGACAGATTCCTGGAGGTTCCGCTGTTTGCATACAGGGAGAAGAGAAGGGAAATAACGCTTCCTTGAGGGGAACCAGTGCTGATGATCAGGGAGTCAGATATGTATTTTCCTTGCTTCATGTTTTGCTCCCTGTCAGGAAGTTTGTGATCCACATGTAGGTGGAGTAAGGCACATGCAGCAGGGAGAGCTTGTTCTGCAGCAGAGCTGGGATGATGGTGTAAAGGATAATCTTAACCCCACAAACAGGTTGTAAACAACCCTCAATAGACTTGAAGCTGTGAATTAGTTTGTCATGTCTTATCTCAATGAATAGAAATCGGTGGAATGGTTTACATTTTGCTACTACATATTGCAGATCTAGGAAAGCTAGTTTGCCTGTACATTGGTGAATGTCAATACTGTAGGTTAGCTATAGAACTTACTGTGAGATAGTTTTAGCTAGTTAGCCACATCTTGTGAAAAGACAAAGGGTGTAGGCAGATTATTCTGTTGTTTTGAGAGGTATCCAGCTTCAGCCATAAAGCATTGTTACTTATCCAAGTTATGTTGTTCTTCCATTTGGTATACTATGTGCATGTGCAAGTATAAGTTAGGTTTTTGTAGGTACATGTTCAGTTTGTTTGTGTGTAACACTAACCCTAATTCCATGTATTCAACCCAGAACTTTAATAACCATAACCCAGAACATGCTGTTTGTCAATATGTGTATTCCCTAGTGCACCATATTGATGCTACTCTGTTTGTTTCCGAATGCCGTTGGCAGAATTGATACACTGGAGTTGATTCAAAATTTCCTACAATGCAACACAACCAAAGTGGTAGCAATCAAGTGTCACACAAGCAATTCGACAAAAGTGCGATCTGAACGATAAAAAAGGCACACTTCCTTAAAGACAAAAACATTATAACTTAATTTATTTATTATAATATACTATATGAATGTTATAATATATGGAAATTGTTTACGCAACGTCATTTCCCCTTATCAGTTGCAAAATAACTTTATGACACACACAGACATAGCAGGACAGACACCTGCCAATCCATTTGCCCTAAAGTATGAAGATCTGAGTCTGTATGTCACACCCAAGTACCTGTGTCAGTCACCCCTGTGGGCTTTGATCTGGGACACATCTGGTCCGTTGTACACCTACTACTATTGCAGTAACTGAATTCCGAGACGGAGGCTTAGGGCACAGCACACACACACAGACATAAACACACATACACACATACATGTTTATACTCTATTTCCCATTGGGTGATCATAATGATTTCAGGTGCCCCTTACAAGATTGACTTCCACACAGTGTCATATTTTATTTTTCATGCAACCTACATTCTTTGTGACTTGTCGGCCCATATCCTATTTCCTGGTACCTCGGCCCCAGGTCCTAGAACAAAGTTCATGGCAGAGAAAAAGTACAGGATTTTTTGTTGACATTGTTTTCACAGGGGCTAGGCACAACCATCCAGGACCTAAATCAGACAATTTTATCATGTCAGGAATTGACTCTGTCGAAGTCGTACCCTCACAAGGGGACCTACACATTTCTATGTTCTTTCTCTGCATTAACAATTAGACTGCAAATAAAGACAGCACATTGGTCAGTTAAAAACCAGAATGCCCTCCACAGGGGAACACTGGCCAATTAACAGAATAATTAACTGAACTGTCTCTCTTAAATGACTGGTACAAGGCACTGTGACAGCACAGAGTGTGTTTTAATTAAAGTGCCCTCCAGTTAAGTTGTACATTTATAAAGCCCATGAGGCACTCTTACCCAGTGAAGAAGAGATGTTCACTGAACTGCTCTGGGCTGTGTGTGACATTGTATGTGTGTGACAGTATGTGTCTTTGAGAGTCAGAGAGAGAGAGGGGGAAAGAGTGAGACAGTGAGAGATTGTGTTTGTGTGTGAAATAATGTGTGTCAGTGCATCTCTGTGTGTGCTTGTCAGTACGGGCTAAATTGGTTTACGAATTGTTGTCAGGGAGGGGAAAGCAATAAAACCACTTTCCTGTCCAGCACATCCCAAACTCCTCTAGTACTGTGCTTTTATCTTGTAGCTGTCCAATGACGCATGCAGATCAGTCATGAAATTAAAGGGAGGCATGTATTGCAGCACCCACCCACAGCTGGGTAAGCAAGGAGGGGCCTATGAAAAAAGCCCTAGGAGAAGAAGACTTAATAAATGGTTGCATTTTTTTTTAAGTAGAGTACTGGAGTTAGGCAGCACAATCTCAGATTAGGAAACTGTTTCCCAGCATGAGTTTTGGATGAACAGCAGAGAGCAGAGAAATGTCTAACCCATAAAAAGGATATCAATAAATTGAAGAGAAAAAAGTTAGACAAAATAATGAATGAGATGAGGCGGTTTCCTGACTCAACTTTATTTACATTAGATGAGAGTGATGAACTAAAATATATATATATATATATATATATATATATATGTTTTGAATATATCCTTCTTTAGAGTGCAGCTGGAGTCAGGTACAGTATGAGGTCAGAAGGTGCAGGGATGGGATAGACACCAGTGTTGTCTTGGCTTCTCAAGTTTATTCAATTTGTGGTTATCAAAGACAATGCCCAGGAACAGAAGTTAAGAAAAATGTCTGTGATTGATGGACTAAAATATGTTAGGACATGGCATTATCAACTTCAACATCTCTTTTTTCCTCACAATGTTAAAAAGTAAAAAAAAACAACAACCAACAAACATATGGACAGAATAGAATATGTCAAAAGGACATAAGCTCAGTGGAGTGCTTTGTTTGGTGTGCCTTTAAAGGGCTCTTGTGCACCATTAGCTCTTTGCAGCCCCCCATTGTAATTCACCATTGTATGCTACAATTCACCATTGATGACTAAACTCACAATTCTTTTAAGTGCCTGCAGAGGACGGTCCAACTGGCACCACCAGTCTCATTGTGGGTACAACAACACCATTCAGACCAGTGGCCATAACACACCTCACCGTCAATGACGGGCACCATGTCTTAGCCTTATAAATCACACTCATTCACACAGACACATTTAGAATGGTATCTTACATACACACATATCCTACAGTTTACAATGCACAAGCCCCTCATACGAAACTAAGACAATTAAAAATAAGTTTTAAAAGCACAGTATGGTAGTAAACAATTAATTGCACATAAGACAAGATAAGGGACAGTGAGTCTGGGTGGAATAAGGAATGAAAGCAGTGAGCATGGCAAAGAGGAGGATACAGTACATTTAATAAAACAATAAAGAAAAAGGCAAGATTAGAATCAAAACCACCAAAAATAATTAAATAAAAATGAAATCCTTTTTTCTTCTCCCAGTTCATAATTGTTTTTCAGCTATCGATCCAGTGCTCGCTGCAGGTTTCTAGTCTCTGTTCCCAGTCCACCTTGGGAGAGCGAGTTTTGGCCATTACAAAGCTTTAATTGTTTTCTTTCTGTTTGAAATCAATGTTAATTTCTACATCTCTACATCACCAAACTTTGCGCATTGGGCCAAGGTAATGGTGGGTGCAAGGTTCCAGAACCTGATATACACGCACACACGCGCATGCGAGTACGCACGCAGTCCCTTAGTGCTTCCTATTCAACCTTAGGTCCAAGCTTTTCTCCTTTCTCACAGTTTCAGTACATACAGTATGTTCTCTGTTAAGTACATAATGTAGCCTCATCTCTGGTTCTGAGTCTTTATCTTTATTGCTCGCTCTCTCTTTACTTTCTTTGAGAGTTGAGCAGCTTGTCTGCCTCTGAGTACGTGGGATATTTTACGGTCTCGATTTTCTCCCTCACTTTGTAGGACGGATAGAGGCCAGTGCGGCCCAGTTTGCGGTTGACCCCCTTAGAGTAGCCATCCCAGTGGTTGCCTGCTACTCCAATGATGTCGCCAGGCTCTAGGGGGATGTCCTCCATGTTGCGGGGCTGGTGGGGGTAGATGGCAATCTGGTTGTGGGCGTTCTGACCTCCAAAATAGTAGATGTCGTCCAACGAATGAAAGAAGGATGAGGCATCAGGATGGAGGGTTTGCATGATCTCATAGGCCACACGACACACCTAGGACAGGGAGTTGAATAAATTAACCGGAAGTGTAGACCACAGGGATAGTACATACTTTTGCAGCACATACTGTGAACCACAAGTACAAATACACTTGTTATTGGCTAGAATTATTTAGATACTGTTGTTAATTTTTTACTTTTAATATTTAAAACTATATGTTTACCGTATGCACCTTTCTGCCATATTACATTTCTTATTTGTGCAAACCTACTTGGCGAATAAAGCTGTTTCTGATTGTGATTCTGATATAGAACAGTATGGTCATCTACTGACTGATGTATTTCATCAAGGTGAATGTGATGTCATGTAGAGGAGGGGCACCCACCTGTGAGGAGAAAGTACAGACCAGGAAGTCAGTCTGGGACAGGAAGTGAATGTCCAGGATGACTCCTCTCAGGGAGTTTTCTGTGTAGCGGTTGTGTAGACCAGCAGACCACGAGATGGAGTTGTCACTGATGAACTCATAGTCCGGATACCTGCAGTAAAACGTCATGTATGAAAAGGTAACAAAACTCCAGAATATATTTATTTACAAACCATTTGCGACATGGTGAATGCAAAGCTAAACTATCAATCCGGTCTTGATTCTGACGAATCTTTCCAAAATAGTTGTTTTTTATTATGTGGTGGTCT
Source organism: Osmerus eperlanus (assembly GCF_963692335.1). Lineage (NCBI taxonomy): Eukaryota > Metazoa > Chordata > Actinopteri > Osmeriformes > Osmeridae > Osmerus > Osmerus eperlanus. The sequence continues at coordinate 19,313,567 of NC_085025.1, forward strand.
CTATTTCCCCTAGTGGGTAAAAACATTTCAAGAAATTTGTGACATATGACTGACTTTTCCAGGTTACTAGGAGGGATATTGTCTGAAGTACCCTCCTTTAAGGCCGAATCCCAATACTCTGTCTTACCCCTACCCCTTACTCCTAGCCCTTAGTTTCCCCCTTAGCCCTTATGTCTCGAAACTGAGGGGTAAGGGCTACATAGCCCTAAGAAATGAGACACCACTTGGTTACGGTTTCGTATATCGATGTCTCCAAAGCAAGTAGTGTTATGCACTGATATCAAACGAAATTCAAATGAATTTCGTTTGATATCAACAAGACTTTCATCATTTTTTAATCAATTATTTAAGCAGAAAATATTACATTTATGGGACTCTCTGGAGGATCTGTCCGCCATTGTTGCAGGTAGCGCAGTATTCACATACCCCTAGGTCAGGGGTCGGCAAGTAACTTGGGCCGCGGGCCAGTATTTTTCCTCGCCACAAGATGACGGGCCAGAGTCTGGGTTACTGCCTATTTAGACGCTGCGATAGGTGCCCTTGCGATACGTGCACTCGCAACAACTAGGCCTATTAACCATGTGAATGAGCCCATTGGTGGTCTGTTTGAATAATTTCATTATTTTAACGAACTCTCTCTATCAACATGGTTGTCACTGTCATCCCAACGTGGTGGGTCGTCATCGTTGGTGCACATAAATACTGTCTCATCCAGTGAGAATAGGATTACTAGGACCTAGCGAAGGTTTTGATGTGAGGTGAAATCGGAACTTCACATTAATGCGAGCGCGCATAGCGCGCGAGCGAAAGGTTTTGCATTAATTTCGGTGCAAAATAGTTTTTAAGCTTTATGTAGCCTAACCTAAATAAACATTACGTTGGACTCATATTCTTATATTTTCCGGAAATTACAACCCAAATGTTTACCTGAAAGATTCAGGGCTTTTAAGAAAATATATTTTTCCCACCCTTGCAAGAACCTAGATTTATGAAGTGACAGATCTTTCTTTTTTTACCTGGCTTTTTCAGTTCCTCCTGGGATCTTTTTCCCTTCCATTTTATTCTTTTCGCATCAGCTTAATCTAGCTAACTCCCTCCACAACAATAAATGATGGTTTAGGGTTGTCTCCATAGCAACAACTTGGTACACATACTTGAGAAAGAGAGCATGCGCGACAACTGAAAACAGCACTTTTTAATGCACGGTCAGATCATGCGCTTAATTAGATTAAAACCTAATGTAGCCTATTAGCTTATCAGTCACACAGTAACTTAACAAACTTAAGACATATCCTTTTATTCGGTGTGTGAAAAAACTAAGAGAAAGCAGGCGATCTTCTGGCCTAATTTATAAGCGGGCAGAGCGGCCCACCGTGAATTCTCCCTATTCTCCCGATGGCCACTCCGGGCCTGAAAACTATTAATTTCACAAGCAATATTTTGGGGGGTGCTATCGGGGTGCTTTGGATCATATGTCTATGGTAGCGATGACATAGCGAGAAAATACTTCAGAAAAGTCAATGACACCATACCCAGTTTCCGGTTTCAAAATAAAAGTCGACGGGGAAAAAAACGATACAAAAAATATATAAGCGGAAATATTTTGACGGGCCAAATAAAATCGCTGGCGGGCCACAATTGGCCCGCGGGCCGCCTGTTGCCGACCCCTGCCCTAGGTTTCAAGTAACATCCTGACCGTACTTGGTTTTAAGGGGTGTACTGTATACTTCTTCCCCTACCCCTAGCTCAAAAAGAGTATTGGGACACCACTTACTCTCACAAGAACGCGCAATGGAAGTCATTATGCCATAAATCTGGTAAATCTACAAAAAGCACTGAAGTACTGCAAAACTAAGGGCTAGGGGTAAGGGGTAGGGGTAAGACAGAGTATTGGGATTTGGCCTTAGACCTGTTTGCTGTCAACACCCCTAAACACCTCTAAACTAACCAATAAATACAGGTAGACTGTGTGGGAGTTAGAGTTTAGCATCAGTACTTCAGTGCTTTTTGTAGATTTACCAGATTTATGGCATAATGACTTCCATCATGGCTACATCGTATTGGAAATTGGCTGCCAAAACGAAGGTCATGTATCTGTGCACGTCCCCCATCCTCCCTCCAATAGCCTCGGTTCTAGCTGAACCAGCCTCGCAGACAGATACTTTACACATCTGCGATAGTCGCGAGAGTCCGTGAGACAGGTTTGAATCTTTCCGTGAAATGGCTACAGAAAGTATGCACCAAAATAATGCAGCATAGGAGCCATTATACGTATGCGTACACATACTTAGCGTACAATACCAACAGAAATCATGGGGCAATATACAAAAGATCCTCATAAGATTCTCTGCAAGATGGAAACAGGAAACAGCAAAGAAGTAGTAGTGCATGGCGGTACATTTTGAAGAGCAAATATGTGAGCTGGTTCTTAATTAGACATAAAGCCATACATTAACAATACCTCCTTATTTGTCACCACGGTTATTGCTGTTATTGATGTTTTGTAGCTGACCTGCCTCCCAGCGGACATAGGGCTTTTAAAGATCCATGTACACAGTAGCGTATTTCTCTAATAATGCCAGGAATCTCTGTGTGTCTGTCTGTTTTTTTTTACTAGGGTAAAGAGGTATGAGGGCGTTTGGGTAAGGAGCTAGGAGGGAGTTTGGATAAGGAGCTAGGAGGCTGGGGATGGACTGTTTTTTCATAAGCTCTTTATGGTAATATCATCCTGTAAACCAGTATGCATGATTGAAAAAAGGGAAATACCAAAAACAAATTTGCTACATAGTGCAGAGCAACCTGTAGTTATTCATGCTTGGTGTATACACAATACAACACGCACACACTCACTTATTCTTGGCCTCTTGGAGCAGTGAAGGGTCATCTGTTGCTAGGTAGACTCTCTTCTTGTCCACGTGAACGCGGCGAGCCAAGTGCTGGAACTGCTCCTCTACATGAACCATGTACTCCTCTATTGGGTGGAACGCTGCTTCTGTCCCTACCTTGTCTGTTCGCCTTACATGCACTCTAAAGAGAGATAAGGGAGAGAAAGAACAAGACAAACGAGTGAGAAAGAGAAGATTGCTCATACATTTTCATTTTGGTGTGATACTTCGGTTAAATATATATGTCAACATTTATGCCCATCCAGCCAAAACGCAATTGAAAATGGAAAGAATGCCAGTGGCACAATGTGATGGGGGGGGGGGGGGGGGAATAAAGAAACTAAAGACCAACACAACACTACATGTTTGTGCAACTGAAAACTCCCTTTGTTTAACTGCCTTATCACAAAAAGAAGCTTCATAGATTCTGTGTGAGAATGTATAAATGAGAATGTGGGAAAGAGGGGAGGACCAGGAAGAGCAGAGATGGGGTGAATGTATTTGTAAGAAAGAGGGAAAGAGGATAGAAAGACTGGGGTGGAAAGAGGGAAAGAGAGGGGGTAGAAAAATAAGTAGAAATAGAGGGAGAATAAATAGACTGAGCCTAATTACCAAACTTGGCCAGAGATCAGTCAACCAGTCTTCAGGATGCTCACTGGAGCAACAAACACCTTTATTTACTTGGCAAATGAAACCCTAACAGAGCCCAGTATAAGGGAGGAGAGGTAATTCATGAAAATGTCTTTCCTTCTTCATTGTCTTTTCCCTATATTTTTCTCTATCTGATCTGATGGGGGACTCTCAGCTTGTCCGTTTTCTTCTCTCTTCTCATACAGGGGCTCACTCTTTTGGATATTTCAAGCGTGATGTGTGATTCCTGCAATATATTCTCTGTTCCAGGGAGAAAGGGACACAAAGCAATGCTTACTAGCTTTATCCCTACCTTCCCTCCTTTCCTATCCTCTCCTCCATTCCCCTCTGCCCTGGCTCTCTCCCAGCTGGCACTAGGCTCGGCTGCAGGCTACCCTTAGATGTAATGGCTGCTTTTAGCTTCTTCTGGTTCGTGGGTCTCAGGTCCAGAGTAAAAAATACCCCTCCCCCCCTCCCCCACTCTCCCACTCTCCCACTTCCCCTCCCCTGGTGGAGGGGGAAGCTTGGCAATTAGTACCCACCCTGGCCTGGCCCAGTGTCCTCAGAGATAGCCTCCACTTCCCCCTATGCTCTCTCTCTGTCAGCTCAAACTCTTCCCACTCCCCCTTTCCTTACTCTACTATTCCTCTCCCCCCTCCACCACCCCTTCTTCTCTCTCCCCAGTCCACTCCCCCCTGCTGTGCTGAGAGAGTGCTCAGGCACTTTGTTTGCAACATCAGTGCACAGAGAAACAGGAAAGCCAGCACTATCTTTCTGTGGGATCTCTGGTGATGAGAGGTGGGAGAGAGAGACAGACACACATAGAAAGAGTGATTTTTATAAAAAGAGGGAGCAAGGGAACTTGGAAAATATGTATGAGAGTGAGTGTTGGCAGGGTGCAAACAGAACAAAAGACAGAAGTAGAGAAGAGTGAATAATTATGAGTGAAATGAGAGAAAGAAAGAGAGCGGGGGGAGGGCAGAGATAGATAGAAAATTGAAATATAAAAACAAATGGGTACAAAGACAAAAGCAGGTGAGGATGGATCCTGGAGCTGTATGAAAACACATGCAGAAGGATTGGTAAAGAAAGGATCATGACTCACAGAGGAGACAAGGGAGAAGGAAAGTCAGTTGATGTAGAAAAAGGTAGCTTCAGAAGTAATGAAAGCCCAAGAAGTATAACACTAAGACTGAGAATAAAATGTTGAGTAAGTATACTGAAAGACAGGAGGGAGGAAAAGAATAGAAACTACGAGAGAGAGAGAGAGAGAGAGAGAGAGAGAGAGAGAGAGGTAAGGAATAGAGGAATGTGCGACACTTACCCTATGATGGGATGTCTGAAGCCCAGCTTGGCTGTGGCCTGTTGGATCTCTGCCTCCAGCCAGGCCTGGGGCCGGACCAAGTACTTGACAAACTGAGACACCCACCAGACGGAAGGGTCACCGTGGAGACGATGGAGTCGCTGGGCCAGGTCCTCAGGGATGGCCAGGGGTAGGTAGGGAGGCCGGGGGTGGAGACTGTCCACGATGGGCAGCTCTACTACCTGTACATCCTTATCGTGGGCCTCACCTGGTGGGGGGGGGGAAGAGAGGACGGAGATATGGGGAGAGGGAGGGAGACAGAAGTGTTGGGGAGAAAAAACAGAGAGTGGTAAGCCTGGAGAATTTGAAGGGAGTTCATCCCTAGTCCTTTCCAAACATAAATCCAAATGTCTCTCTATATCCCTGTCTCCAGTGTGCCAGCCTGTTCTTTGCCTGACCTTCAAAGGCCAATGTGAGGCTGGTCTCTGCTATGCTGGGCTGGCGGTAGCTGCCCCCAGAGGGTGCCCTGTGACTGGCAGGGGCCCTAGGCCGAGGGTTGAGCTGACCTGATTAGGAAGGTCACTCTCTCTGGGCTCCTGATAGCATTTCCCAGCCATGCTCACCTGGGAGATAGGGCAAAGCCTCAGTAAGGCAAGGGCAAAGACACTCCTACACGCACCTTTCACATACACACACAAAAACCCATACACACACACAACACTTCCTCTAATTCAATCTCTCTTTCTCCTTCCACTACTCACCCTCTCCCTCCCACTGTCTCTTTCAGCTAATCTCATCTCACCAGAAGGGATATGTCTGGCAGGCAACCTTCACTCATTTCCAGTCTTAGAACCAATATATTTTTGGGATGTTTGTCTTTGGATGCAAAACCCATGACTGTATGTAGGCTTGAGTGGTCTCTACAAGATTAATTGCCACACTTAATACTAGAAACACACAGCTTTCATACCCCCTTTTCAGACAAATTGAATAATTACTCATTAAAAGTGTCTTTCAAGGAAAGAGTAAATGAAAAAAAATGACTGAAAAACAGGGGCCTGGATGTGAGAGTGCATGTGTATGCCCAAGCATGAGCTGAATATAAATTGGCAAAGGCATTAAATATTTATCAGAGAAAATATTCCCAAGCTTTTCTTTGCTTATGTAACATTATTGGCAGGTTGTGTTTTATTGCAGAGGGGGAACTGTGGGCATACAAAAGTCCTGTACCCCCCCCACCCCTAAACTCAATTTTCTTCCTAATTAGGACAAAGACTCTGTCCTAAAGACTTTCTGCCCCCTAACGGCCATGAATAAACTGATGTTTGGAAACTTGAAAACTTTTACTTCAGATTTACTGAGCAGAAAGGAGGGCAGTTCCCAGTTTGCAAAGGGCCCAATCACTCTAGTGACCGCTAGTCTGATTTACTCATTTATACGCATACAGTCCACATGGAGAACATACTGTCCAAGCCAAACTTGTTTCACAAGTTACTGAAAAAAGAGGCAGGAGTAAATTAGCAATAGAAAGCAAGAATTTGAGAGGTTCTGGAAGGTCCAAGACCCTGCAAACCAGTCTATTTCGGTCCTGAAGGTTTGTGTATCTTATCCAGTCTGCACTTGCACTAGAAGTTGGTCACATGCCATATTACTTCTCACTGTTTACCTGGGGCGAAGGTTTGTTTTCAAATGTTGGTGGGACAGGATATAACTGAGGATATAATCGTTAAATAACATTTTCTTAATGAAAAGTGTTGGGGGGAGAGATGTACTCAGGTGAGGAATGTCTTTACAGCAGGACGCCATGCTTGCAACAAGTATGTGTGGTAAAAGTGTGGCCAATGTGTGTTCAGAATTTAGTTATGCACCAGTTTAGTTATGGTTGATCAGTGAGTGCATGTGCATGACCAACGTGCGGTCGCCATTTAGTCAGTGTGTGATCCATGTACTGTACAGTCACAGAATGTGGACCTTACGTAGTCAGGTTGAGTGGTCAGCATGTGGCTGATGGTCAAAACCTACCAGACCAGTGTCCTGTGGTGGCTCCGGTGCGATCTATGCAGGAGTTGCTGACGGGGTGGAAGACCGTCTCCCAGCCCCCAGTGGCGTAGCGCCAGTTGTGAGACTCCAAGATGAGCGTTCGCTGCGTGCCGTAGGCGATCATGAAGCAGTAGACCACATGGTGCAGCTGGCAGCCGTAGCCACACCCCTTATTAATGTTACATACCAGCTTCCGGGCCTTGCTGCAGTCTGTCGGATTCTGGGTGCAGAGGGAGAGGCCAACGAAGGTAGGGAACAGATGATAGAGATGGTGAAATAAGATGGGAGAAAAAGTCAAATGTGCTGGTTTGTGTTATTACTTTACCTTAATATTGTATCTGTCTGCTCTCTGACATGTAATAACACATCTCTTCTATTATCACAAGCCTCTCTTTCTCTCTCTCGATCTTTTTTCTCTCTCTTTCTCTTCCTCTATGTCTGTCTTTCCCTCACGAGAAATGTATTTCACTTCACATTGGGGGACAAAGGCTGGGCATGGTACCAAATCAGAGAAAGTTCATCTTGACTGTGAAAGCTCAGTCACGCTGCATTTAGTAGTAGTAAAACGATGCGCAGTGGTGCAAAGAAAAGCCACCACAAATGCACTGCATCAGAGCCAAACATCTTCCTAAATAGCAATTTACTCTGCGATGGGAGTGTTTTTCTCATTAGACTGTCACAGCTGTAGATAGTTCACAGTAATCAGGCCGCCTGCCATCACCTGACGCCGTCACGCTCACAGCCAGCTTCAGAGAGCAGAGCTGCGAGTAGCACTACCTTCATGTTCCAAACGTATTACTGCTGGATTTCAATAAATGTGAACAACCTCAGCAGATGTCAGCTCTGCAAAAACAACCACAGGGATGTTTCCTTTGAGTAACTTGCTCCAGTTTCGGTATTGGCCCCATAGGTATGTACCATGGTGTGATATCTACACGTTAATAACGTACAGAGGCATCTTTACAATGGGACTTGAGAGCATGTCTCAGACCCACATATCAGACCCCAGAGAAGAGAGCCAAAAACTAAAAATCACTAAATGATACTGACAGACAGTATAGCGTAGGAAAGGAGAGATACTCTGGTTTAATGTTGGCTTGAAGCCGCTTGTTTGGCATTTTGTAGAAGCGAGATGAGATGCACAGTTCAATGATCATTATGGGTAAATGGAATACAAAGGCTGCCTTTAAGTACTTCTCTGTAGGTTAAGAGGCCTTTCAGAGGCTATCTGTCACGACGTGAGGTGGGGTTGGACCCAAACGCAGGGGAGTCGGCAGGCATGGCAGAAACAAGGGTTTTATTTTCTCAAAAACGGGAACAGATAGGGTACTCACACGGACAGGTATGGTAAGGACAAGACAAAGACTGGACACAAAACAGGAACCTAAATACACACCCAAACGACACAGGTGGACACAATGACGCTAACGAGACAGGTGAAGACAATGACAGGGAAACACTAGGGCAGGACAAAAAACTGAAACTGGGGGGGGCACGGCTGTGGCCGTAACACTATCATTCCTATTGGAATACGAAACATGCATAAGACATAGGCTAGGAATGACTCACAAATGATAACCTACACTCAATGGGACACCGGTTAGTGTGATCTAATTCTAAGTGACTGGCAAACAATAATTGTTGAGTGTAAAATGCCACTAATGGATACAATGTGAGACACCAGTGTTGTCAGCTCACAGACTGTGGGAGAGAGATAGACAGAGAGTCCGCTACAATAGGGATGAGTGAAGCCAGGCTGAGCTAGGTAGTGCTACCGCTTTCGAGGAGGTGGAGGGTGGAGTCCCCGGCCGTGCGCATCCATGTGTGTGTGTGTGTAATGGGGTGTTTGTGCATGGGTATCTGTGTGTGTGTGTGTAATGGGGTGTTTGTGCATGGGTATCTGTGTGTGTGTGTGTAATGGGGTGTTTGTGCATGGGTATCTGTGTGTGTGTGTGTATATGTGATGAATTACTGATGGTGGATGGTGGAGCTGTGATCCCTCAGCGGTGGTGACAGCAGCTGTTAGCGGTGCTGTCTCCGCCCAGCCAGACTGACTAGGCTCTCTTCATCAAACACACAGGCTCATTAATGCTGCAGGGCCTAGCCCTGCACCACCCCACCCAGCCCCACGCTACACCGCCCCAGCCAGCCCGGCACCTCGAGCTGGGGAGGAGAGGGCGCTCAGGGGCCTCCCTGGGTGGAAGTATCGACACAGACTAGATAGAAGACATGACAGTGTGTGTGTTTTTCTCTGTGTTTCTGTTTCTACGTTTTTCTCTTTCGGTGTGTTTATTTACATGTGTAAGTGTGTGTTTGTGTAAAAAAAATATAGAAATTGCAGTGTACACAGTGTGTTAATATGCTTGCCTATGGTTCTGGGAAATAACAGGTGCACTATGTGTGTGTGTAAGACTGCCAGCACCTGTATATGTTTGTGTGACTGTACAGTTACATGTCTGGGCTGCCAGCTTTGTGTCGACCGTCCTGGGTATTTGTGTGTGTGTGTGTGTCATCGTGGACAGTTGGCTGAACAGCAGGTTCAGCATTACCTGTAGGTAGGTAATTCTGTTCTGGACCAAAAGAGAGAGGTCCTTGGCCTCCTTCTCTCTCCACTCTCCCACTCCATCAACCTGGCTGAGGTAGTACAAGTCTGTCATGATGGACCTAGGCCAAAAAGACACAGAGATATTTACCTTAAGTTATTTGTCATACATGAATGTACATCAATGTCACAGTTCATAAACAATTGCTCATTTTATTAAACATTTATTTGACCCAAATCAGTCACATCCTCAAGCTGGGACACCAGAATCCAGCTACACAAACACACTCAGTAGAGTTTTCCTTTGTAAACAGCAAATTCTTTGGTGTGGCTTGATGAAAGATATTTATTGTGACTTTCACAATAACTGTGTAGGCTGACTGTGTACTATGTCCTGCATCTGTATTTAGCAAAATTGGAATTTGTCTGGAAAATGACACGTTCAACAAACTATTAAAGGATTTCATATGATGACCATACTCCCAAAGACTTCCAGGCACTTTACTGATTGCCTTTGTTCTATTGTGTATGGTATAAGAAAATTCTGGCCCACCATGGTGGATATTAGTCATACACTCTTCCAACCAAACAGCCACTTATACTTTGCAGATGTTCAGATAACTGAGACATTTTACATTTATTCATTTAGCAGACGCTTTTTTCCAAAGCGACTTCCAAGAGAGCTTTACAAAAGTGCATAGGTCACTGATCATAACAACGAGATAGCCCCAAACATTGCGGGTAGCCAAAACATGAAGCATACATTGTGAAAACCAAATAAGTGCCAAAGGGAAGAACCATAAGAGCATGTAGTTAAACAAGTTACAATTAAACAACATGAACCTCAAAAAGTGCAAGAGTGTACCTGTAGAAAAGAAAACAGTAAAATATTTCACAGCGAGTACAATAATTTTAAATCAGTTACAACTAACCAACAAGTCTCTCAATAAGAGTCATTGTGATCCTGGAGGAAACTAACATCAGGTCCAGCAAATCATTCCTAAGTACCGTTGTACTCCCGGAACAAGTGCGTCTTAAGCCTTTTCTTGAAGCTGGGAAGACAGTCAGTGTCTCTAATGGAGGTGGGGAGTTGATTCCACCATTGTAGGGCCAGACAGGAGAAGAGCTTGTGTTGGGACCGGACGCTCTTGAGCGGTGGGACCACCAGACGGTTGTCAGAAGAAGATCATAGGTGGCAGGTGGGGGTGTAAGACTTGATGTAGTCGGGTGCAGTCCCGTTCACCGCTTGGAAGGTCAGTACCAGGGTCTTGAATCTGATACGGGCCGTGATGGGTAGCCAGTGAAGGGAGATGAGGAGCGGGGTAACATGGGAGCGTCTGGGTAGGTTGAAGACCAGACGGGCTGCTGCGTTCTGAATCCTCTGGAGATGGCGGGTTGGGCATGCTGGGAGACCGGCGAGCAGCGAGTTGCAGTAGTCCAACTTTGAGAGGACAAGTGCTTGGACTAGCAGCTGGGTGGAATGCTCAGACAGGTATCTCCTGATCTTCCGGATGTTGTAGAGGGTGAATCTACACGACCGGGAGACTACAGCAATGTGGGCTGTGAGGGACAGCTCGTCATCCATGGTAACCCTGAGATTCCTGGCAGAGGATGAAGGGGTCACTGTCGCAGATCCCAGGGGGATTGAGAGATCGTGGGAGATGGAGGGTTTGGCCGGGATGATGAGAAGTTCTGTTTTGGCGAGGCTCAGCTGGAGGTGGTGCTTGGTCATCCAGGCGGAGATGTCTGTGAGGCAGGCCTCGATCCCAGATTTTGTCTGTGAAAAGTTGCCCTGGTCTGCTTTGCATGCCAGAGGAGACAATACGATAAGATCAACGCTGTCTCCACCTAAACAGTATATTGTAGAATTAAACAATGTATTGAATTCAGGATTTTTGTAAATTTGCTAATACTGTCTGGCAGGGTCTGACATTAAACTTTTTTCTCACCAGCCACTGTGGCTAGTGGTTTTCCAAAGTTACTAGCCACTCAGCAATTTCACTAGCCACAATTTTGTTGTTGGGAAATTAAGTTTTATTTGATTAAAGTTGACTACGGTTTGCTACAATTTACTTGAAGACTTAGATTTACAATCCTTTCAAATGTAAATGACCATTGTAAACACCCAAAATCAAGACAACATAAAATGTATGTGTCGCCAAATCTTCAGCTCTTATAAGTGTCTAAAGCTCCATTTGTATGAAAATATGCAACCGATTAAGACAAAGACAAAAAGAGTAGATCATTGCATATAACGGGGTGTAAAGATGTATTGAAAATATATGAACTAAACAGAATTTTTTTGTCCAGTTAAATATTTATAAACAACACAATTATTTTAGTCTCTTTATTTTCGGTTTCACTTTCATCACCAGTTTTTCTCTTTTTGTCTGCCCTCCGGGTTTTCCTACACCTGTTATGTAGCCTACCGCCACATCCTTGCCTTGCACTGAGCAGGGTCCTCAAGTTTGATCAAAAGCCCCACGAGACGAGCTTTCGCGTGTGTTCGCGCGCCTATGTTGCTTAGCAACGAACGTACAGTGGCCGAGACTGTTTAACACAGGGGGAAACGATACGTGCTGGTTGAAATGCGTGCGTCTCACGATCAATGCGTGAGGCTTGAGAACCCTGCAATGAGTTTATTATTTTGTTTTGAGAAGACTACAATAAAAAATCTTATAGCGAGAGATATGTAGAATTCCACCTGCCAAATTGGCTAGTAAGAGTGACCGCTTTACCCGCCACAGCTGAATTCTACCCGCATTTGGCGGGTGGGCGGGTGCCAATGTCATGCCCTGCTGTCTGGGCAGAATTAATTTAGCAAATGTAGCAGTGAACTGTAAAGTGCTTCTATTTTCTACTCAACTTAGTCTGATCAGTCAGCATTGCCTCAGTCTTGGAATAAGACTTGTAGGGTTGTAATCAAGCACCCCCATTCTTAACTGTCCCTGCCATTTGACACTGCAATGTTTATCATATCAATAAATAGTAATGTTTCTTCTGTATAATGTCATTGTAATGTGAGACCGATATTTCTTCTTTTTTAGGTGTCACCCTGCTTTCCTTTCACTGTTGATATTAAAGTCTTCCTTTATGTAATGATAACATAAGGGTAAAGTTCGTACTATTTATTAGTTAATAGTCATATTGCACATGGTACATCCCATCACTACACTTATGTTGAAGCCTTAACCACAGACTGTGTGAAATCATGTCGAACCACTCTACCCGACACACCAGGGAGCCATCACACACTTCCTGGGAGAAGAATAACTCCGACCTCACAAGCCACAAAGTTAGTAAAGAGGGACTAAGCAGATATATCCCCAGGGGCTTGGCTGTGTCTGGGTTATCTCTTTTGCGGCTGTGTGTATCAGGCTTGCGGTCCCCAGTGCCATAGCTTGGCTGAGTCTAGATACCACAGGCTATAGGCATCAAGGTTGGCGGTGGGACACAGCAGTGAGCATCTCAGTACTGATTACCCGTTCCAATTGGAGGCAATTACTGGCCTATTTACAATTACCTAATATATAATAATAATAATAAATTTTATTTTCCAAGGCGCCTTTCTCGGCACTCAAGGACACCGTACAGAGGTATATAAAAAACATTAAAAGCAGCAGAACAATTTGAAATACAACAACATTAAAAACACTTCCCACTGGGAAGAGGCCCCGGGGAAGACCCAGGACACGCTGGAGGGACTATGTCTCTCGGCTGGCCTGGGAACGCCTCAGGGTCCCCCAGGAAGAGCTGGTGGAAGTGGCCGGGGAGAGGGAAGTCTGGGCCTCCCTGCTTAGGTTGCTGCCCCCGCAACCCGACCCCCGAAAAAGCGACAGGTGATGGATGGATGGAACATTAAAAACAACAGAAGGAAGCAGTGCAAATTACATTATGTGGAATAGGCAGTAGTAAAGAGATGTGTTTTGAGTTGTGATTTGAAATGGGGAAATGAATCAATATTTCTGAGTTGGGGTGGTAGGCCAAAAAGGAGGGAGTTGCAAAAATCTAAACGGGAGGTGACTAGACTGTGTACAAGAATGGCGGCAGTGTGGGGGGTAAGGGAGGGGCGGAGACGGTTGATATTTCGCAGATGAAAGTAGGCAGACCGGGTGATGTTATTGATGTGGGGCTGAAAGGATAGTGTGCAGTCAAGGATGACACCCAGACAACCTTGGGGGATGGTGAAACGGAGGAGTTGTCAATTTCTACAGGCAGGGGCGGCCTATCCAAAAGAGTCTACTGCAGAACCAGTCTTAGAGGCCTCGCTTGAGTTCAACTGTGTGTATAAACAGGTTTAGTTTATGTACTAAAAAAATAAGCAGTCACATTAAACTGTATTATATTAAATAAATATAAACGTTTTAATAAATAATTTAATAGTTTAATAAATAGACTTTAAGGTTTAAAAGTTATGATTTGCTCAATGAGAGAAATGCATATTGGGTAATGTTCATGTTTTACTGAATGCAGCATTTAAAATGTTATATCTGTTGTGTAATAATGTATGTGAAAATGCCTGTAAGAATAGGAAGAAAGAGTTACACATGTTTTGTGAATTTATTTTATTTCTGAAACTTTGTGAATGAGCCAATCACATTTGAGTTCAAAGGAACAAGGAGGAGCGGGAAAAGGGAGAGAAGAACAACTTAACGAAAAAGAGGGGAGAAGCGTGTTGACTGTTGAAGGAGACACAATAAACGTTTGAGATTAATGTACTGCACCAGTTTAGTGAGAGTGTTAAACCAGGACTCTTATACAAAACATTAATGGTGATATCTGTCTGTTTGAGTGGACTGCTCAGCACCAGAAGACAGAAAGAAGTTTAGTTAGCTGCTGACTAAGTGGCTAGTGCTTGCGCATGGACTTTGCTAGCAAGCTAGCGGCCAGCGGCCACGACTAGTTAAGCCTGTGTGGGACTGGTTGACCAATACCCTGACGGAACCGGATAGCGTTTCCGAGTGATGGACTTTGCCGAGACCGTCAGCTGCGTGAGTCTTCTAGTCAGTCGCTTCCTCTTTGTGCTGCATCTTCTCGTCGTATCTCCTGCTGCTGACGCCGTTGATCCCGCACGCGTGAAGCTACATTCTCAACTACAAAGTGCATTTTCTGCAGAAAATGCGTTGGAATGCTGAAAGCTGAAATGATTTTTTTTTAATTGCTGAAAATACAGAAATGAGAAAATACCCGCAAGCTGAAATGAATTTCAAAAATGTGTGAGTCACACAAAAGAGGCATGTTGGAAGCTGAACTGCATCATTTAACAAAGCTTAGAGCTGAAATACAATGCTGGAGAAGCTGAAAGCTAAACTGTAGAAGTAGTATAAGAAGTAGAATATTCGTTTTAGTAGCTGAAATTATAGTTGGGATAGTAATAGCTGTAGCAGATACAGTAGTATCAGTGGCGTAGTAGAACAAAACAGTTCCATTAGCAATAGTAGTAAAAGAGATATTAGCAGCATCTGCAGAATTAGTAGTTGTAGTTGTGGCATAAGATATAGCAGCAGGAGCAGTAGTAGTAGCAGCCCTAGTAGTATCAGTAGTGGTAGTCAGTGGCGCCTTAATGCACAGGCTTACCTGGGCTTAAGCCCGGGGCCTCGACCAATCAGGGCCCTCTTAATAATAATACAAAATAATAATGATGATAAACGTCCGTATTCGCGGTGTCATTATGCTCTACAGTGGCATCTGGTGGTGGATGTGGAGGGAGCCCCCCCCTCCCCCTTATCTAAACAAAATGTAACAAAAACTAGAGAAGGTACAATGGGCTTGCTTGCGTCGGTTGCAGATGGGTCCATTTAATATGAAACAAGCTGAACCCCCTTTGAGACAAGCTATTCTAACAACGTTGTCACCGGCAGTATTTTCAGATGGAATCGCGATTCAAACAGTACCATCTGCTAACTGAAAATATGCCCCCAAACGCAACTTTTTGGTCTCAGTCTAGAGCCCTGCGTGGAGAAGCTGAATTGTGCTACAAGCAAGCTAACCTAGCTTTTACGAGCTGTTGCTAGCCAAACTTCACTGAGGAGATTGTTTGAATGCGCCGGAAATTAAAAACGTTTCTTTTGACATAAAGTTTAGGCTGTGGCACTGTGGCATTGAAGACAGCGACGCACCACACAAGCTTGAGTTTAAATACATTATTTAATGTGACATTACTTACTGTACATGCAAGTCTTGAATTGCTTAAATGTATAATGCTGCTAGTACACCATGGCACGATACGATACTTGCTGTGCAACAGCAATGCACGTTGTACCCATGCATCGTTGCTAACGTGCTGACGTTGTGACGTAGGCTGACACCGAGTTTCCTTTGTTGACACAAGGCACTTTTTGCCACAAAAATTGAATGAATTTCAGCCTAAACCATGCAACGGAACGTAAATAAAAATACAAGCAACTCAATCGCTACCAAGACGAAACTTTTGACACCGACTTTGTCTATGTAGTCCAAATATTGACGGATCCTTAGGGGGGCAAAAATAAACTGATTATGCAATTAGCTGGCGTGGGGCCTAAAAAAACATAAAACATTTTAAAAAAAAATCCATAGCCCAGGGGCCTCAAGTGCTATTAAGACGCCCCTGGTGGTAGTAGTTGTGTAGTGTAGTTGTGTAGTGCTCTTAGTCTTTTAATGAGAGGAGTTGACTGATTAGCTGTCTTGTGACTCCACGAATCAGCTAATACCAATCACCTGTGTAAGAGACTGAGTGGCGCGTCTGTGTGGTTGCCACGTTGATGGTGCAGCTATGATTGCTAACGCGCTGAGGGTAGAGAGAATAACAGAAATGTACCTAGAATCCACACCTCAAACAAGTTAACCTAGATGCAGAACTATACGTCCAATCCCAAAAATATGTATATTTTCCAAGACCCAGGACTCTGTCAAAACCATAGATATCCTAGATATGTCTGTGCGGTCAGAAATACGACTCTACCGGCAGTTTCAAAAACGTGTTCCTTCTGCTTTCTCTGAGAAATGTGTCACCAGATTTACATTGGTCTCTATGGGGCGAGAGTTGGACTTTGTCTCAATCTGGTGGGGCTCTGAACAAATTTGTAAATCTGTTGGATTCCAGAGACAGCTGTCTACGACCAGCACAAAATTAGCTATCTATTGATCCAAAAACGAAGCATGAAGAGTGAAAATTGTGGCAATGCTGGCAAACTAGAAATATTTTTTGGAGAATATTTCGAAGCTCCCCCCCCACTCTAAGCATTTCAGTCAGCACTTTAGGCTCTCCACATACACACCCATGGAAATCTCAGAAACGGTTTGAAAAACTCATGAAACAATCAGTGAAAAAAGTTGAATAGATATAAAAAAGCAGAATTTAAACAAAAATTGTTTTGGGTTTTGTCAACATTTTAAAGTTTAAATGGTGGCTGTAGCTTAAATATTGAGGAAGAAGAAGGATTTGAAAGTTGAAGAAGTTAAAGAGGATTGAGAGGATTTGAAAAAAAACTCAATTGGAAAACCATGTTAAAAAAAGAGTATTGATTTATATTAAAGATCCTGTAAAGTAAATGCCATGTTTTGCTTCTAAGTACATTATATACGTGTGAAATGAGTTCCTGAAAGCATGTGCAAAGCGCTAAAACTTTGTCACCCTGAAATGTGGAGTTAAACCGAAGAACAGTTTCTCTTCCGTTTTCAGATCAGATTTTAATGGGCGGAGCCAAAAAATGCCCTATCTACGTGAGATCACTGAATGGCTCCTCCTGCTGTACTGTGATTGTAGCCTATATCAGCTAGCTAGCTAGCTTAAGGATGTCTCCCACCACCCGCAACTGCATCTTCCCTGGATGCAAAAACTTCAAACACTATTTAATTTCCCTATTGATGAGGGAAAAAAAAATTGGTGGATTGATTTTGTGAAGAGCCACACTGATGGAAAGCTTCGGATAAACTCCAACAGCCGCCTCTTCAGTGGATAAGAGAGTCTGCTAAATGACTAAATGCAGTGACCATTTCACAGCGGATAGTTTTAACATGGACCAAAGACAGACGGGGTTCGCGGACACACGGCTTCTCTTGCAGCGCGGAGCCGTACCGAGCATCGCCCTCCCGGCCGTTCCTCCTCCGGTCGCACCTGGACAATCCACCGCTGCCAGCAGTTCATCACTCTGTTCTGTGTGCTTGTTATAATTATACTAGATAACTTTTCCAGAGGTATCTCTGCTATGAGTTAGTGCAAACCGCTAAATTGATATTAGGCTACTCGGTGTAGAATTATGGTATTTTGGTGAAATGGTAGCAAATGTGTAGCCTAGTTGGAGAGCTCACTGTCTGCTGTCTCTGGTGTCCATTTTTACTGTTACAGCTCAGGGGAACATTTCATTTATATGCATCTGTATGTTTCACTCATTGAACGGCTTGACATAGCGTCCATTATCTGGGTCGGAGGTAGGCACTAGGCAGCGAGGGGCGGAGCTTCAGCTCCTTCAGGCGACACGCCCACCCAGTCTCAAGCAGAGAAGACAGCTCATTTTTTCACGATTTCAAAGCCTAATTTAACATACTTGTCGGTGTTATTTTTTCATTCGAATTTGGATGGGTAGTTAATAACACATTATTCTGTGGTGTGGCGAACTTAAAACTAGTTTCCAGGTCCACTTTACAGGATCTTTAATTCAAACATAAGAGGTAGAAAGCTGAAAAGTCATAGCAGTCATAGCCTGAAACGGCGGAATTCTTTGATAGCCGAATGGTTTTAATAGCTGAAGATTTGAAGGAGCTGAAAGGTGTCACGGAAGAAATAGAAGAATAAGAATATGAAGAAGTTGAATAAAGATTCAAAGAACAATACTTGGAATGCTGCAGCATTCCAACAATTAGAGGTTATTGCCGGCTATTTTCTTTTCTTGGGCCATTATGTTTTGAATGTGAGTATTTCTGCATTTGTGCATTTGTGACCTGAAAAGAGATTTTGACAAGACACATTTAATTACTGACCTACTTTTTCTAAAAAAATCTGTACATGGGTTTGTTATAAAACGGCTGTGTGTTAGTGACTATTTTGATATTTTCAGTTAATTAAGAAAAGGAGTATTTTTGTTTAAACGTGGAAGTATTCAAAGTATGAAAGTAATTTCTAGACATTTCATTTAATGTTAAAGTGTGAATATTAATGCTTAAAAGGTGATTTAAAGGGAAAGAGTATTTCATATAATAAGGTAGTAATTACGCACACACAGCTAAAAGCTGATCAGTTTATTAGAGAAATCCCACCTATTTTATTAGTTGTATAGAGGTTTTAAAGAACTCAGGATAGCCACCTCTCACTATAGCCCAACACGCTAGAGAGGTGCTACATGTGCTTTTTCTGGGCTGTGAAATGAAAGCCCACACAACGGAAACTGCAGGGCAGAGAAAAAGGACCTGTAGTACGGGAATGTGTGTGCGCGAATGTGTAAGAAGACAACTCAAGTTTCTGGAAAGCTGCTTAGACAGCACTGCCCAAGAGAATGGACCCTCTAAGCCACTCCAGCTAGGATTACAATGGGCCAACTTGGCCCACCAGACACCAGTGCTTTATTCGTTTGTCTCTGTCGGAGGCTTCCAGATAGCTGGGGGGAGGGGGGAGCTTTATCTCTGACCCTCAGTCCTATGAGACCCTGCTGGTGACTAACCTCTGCTGGTGTCCCAGGTCTTGCAGCAGGGTGTCAGTGTATTGTTGCCTCTCGCCCGCTTCCACATGAGCCAGCTTCTTCACCTCACTGCGCACAAAATACCAGATCTCCTTCACGCCGTTCTCCACCCTTCTCCTCAGCTCCTCCTGGGTAGGGCCTGGGCCTGGGGAGGAGGAACAGCGGACAAAACACAGTTAAATAGAACCAAGAGTCAAGGATGATATGACAACTTAGGTAGTATATGACGAGACCTAAAATAGAGATAAAACAAAAATTGTTCTGACAAATGTTCTAACCCTTCTTCCCAAAAGAGGGAATGAGAAAGAGGGCAAAAGAGAGAGTGGGAAAGAAAAATATATGGCCATGGTATTCCACAGGAACTGATACCTTATTACAGCATTATTACAATGAAAATACTGAATACTGGATAAATGTACTGCAGTCTAGCTTCGGAGTGAAACCAGGATGAACTTAAACAAAGGGCATTGACCCCATACAGATGCAATGTCTGGAGGTTCTAGTTCCTGAACTTTGCAATTCTATTTCAAATTTTATTCAAAAAACCTTTTCTCGATTGGTTACACACATTTTATGAAAGCATACCTCATACTCCAGGGCAGTGGCGGATTTAGTGATTTGGGGGCCCCAGGCGAAGACAAGCAGGGGCCCCCTTAAATCCTATTCTCACTCTTTTCAATCAATATAATAATTATTAATATAATAATAATAACTAGAGGGGGTACAATTTCTGGGGAAATAGGGTGTGCTTTCTAGCGTTGGTTGCAGATGAGTCCGTTTATTAACTGTAATTTTTACAACTGATATTTCTGTATATTTTATGTAAGAATGCATGCTTATTTATGAAGATTGCATAGATTTGAAAGCATACATTTGTTGCTGCTCATTTAGAATTCAAAATACAAAAAGTGAAGTGTAGAAAGAAACGGTTGTCTTTTCATTTCCCCTGAAAGAGGGAATATTGATAAGCTATAGCAGCCTCAGTTGAAAAGTAACCCCTTTAAGGCTTGTCCGCTTGTCCGGGACAAGTGGAATTTTTTGTAGGGCAAGTGGAAGAGAAATTTACTTGCCCCACTGGACAAGTTAAAATTAAAACTAAATAAAATGCCATGTTACTTCATGTTATGTTCCACTCATTATGTCTATTTTACAGATTTTATTTGACCTAATTCTGAATGAGCAAAACACAAAGGTGGCTTCGTCACAAGATCTCTACAGACCTTGCAGCTAATTTAATTCTCAATACTTGAACGGGGGCTTAGTACTTGAAAGAGGAATTATTTAATGTGTCGTCTCAGTTACACTATCAGGGCTTTGGAAAACGGTGACTTGTTCAAGTAGGCAAATGGCTAGTAGAACATAACATTTAATAATAATTTCAATAAATCAAGCAGCGCTGCAAGACCCAGTGAATTGTTATACAGCTAGCAAACTAACATTAGCTAGCATCGCTAACGACATTTTCTAACTCAACTTCGGTAGGCTATCCTCTGTATTTTCAAGCTCGCTAAACTTATATGGAACGCCGAGTTAGTCACAATTAAATAAATAAATAGGTAAATAAATAGATAAATACAAGTTTCATGTTGTTCAATTGTAACTTGTTTAACTGCATGCTCTTATGGTTCTTCCCTTTGGCACTTATTTGGTTTTCCACAATGTATGCTTCATGTTTTGGCTGCTGGAAATGTTTGGGGCTATCTCGTTGTTATGATCAGTGACCTATGCTCTTTTGTAAAGCTCTCTCTTGGAAGTCGCTTTGGATAAAAGCGTCTGCTAAATGCATAAATGTAAATGTATGAAAAAAATTCTGAAATTAAAAAAAGATGGCAATAAATATATAAATATAGCATTATATAATTATATAGCTGAATCCATTTACCGACATCAATAAATAAATACATTTATTTATTTCAAAATGACGTTTTTGTAAAGACAACATTTATTTATTTCATGGGACTTTTATTTCCTAATGCCACATTTATTTATTTTTTGAGACTTTTACACACCACATTTATTTCCACACCACATTTATTTCCACACCACATTT
Organism: Osmerus eperlanus; assembly: GCF_963692335.1. Taxonomy (NCBI): domain Eukaryota; kingdom Metazoa; phylum Chordata; class Actinopteri; order Osmeriformes; family Osmeridae; genus Osmerus; species Osmerus eperlanus. Next base: position 19,334,673 of record NC_085025.1, read on the forward strand.
ATTTCTGTGCTGTAGGCCTATTTATTTCCGATCTCACATGCAAACGAGAGGGGCGTGGTTATCTTCGGACCAACGCAGCTCCACACAAGATCGAAGGCAGATAGGGACACCTAGATTCGGTAGATGATGGAAGACATTAGTCGTGTCAGAGATCGCATGCTGGCCTTATAGATCAAATTGATCAGCATGGCTTGTCAGGATGTATTATTTTGGTATTATTAAGTGCTAAGTCTTAATTCGTTTGAGACTTATCAAGCACCGTGTTTGTGTGCAAGACGGCAAGTGTAGAAAGCCACTACAAGAATCTTCCTTTAGGGTTTAGCGTATTTTGATCGTAACCTATTGTCTGGGTTCACAGTGACGATTTAAGTAGGCTAATTTGTAAGATGTAGTTTCATAAGGGGCTGTGGTATCGTGGGAAGTTTGGCTATTGCCTCAAGACAACCCCAAATAGGCCTACGCGATTAGCCTGTTTTCGATGAACCCAGGCCATACAAAATGTTGCTTAAATGCCAATAAATTTGTGACTACAAGCTCCTTTCATCCATGAGCCTGAATAGCTTCAAAGGACCAACAATCATGTATTTTTGCTCTAGTGCGATCGAATCCCACTTCATGCCAGCTTGCAACTGTTTTATTTTCGGTTTCTTTCTTAGCCTACAGCAGCGACTTGAGATGCTATATGAGATGCAACTTCGCCAATAATGTTGAATGTTGTGTGAATTTGTGACGAATCTGGTGATAGAGGCCAACGGCCGCTGCTGCTGTTAGGTGAACGCACAGCTCGCATGCTTACAGAAACCAGGTAGTCTGGAAACCATGGCGATAACACCGCGGGTGTCCAGCACCTGTGCTAAGGGGATAGCTGTAGAGCTACCTGTATGGGGGGTGACAGTGGCATCGCACTGCCGAAAAGCATACAATTTACATTTACATGTATTCATTTAGCAGACGCTTTTATCCAAAGCGACTTCCAAAAGAGAGCTTTACAAAGTGCATATGTCACTGATCATAACAACAAGATAGCCACAAAAACATTGCGAGTAGCCAAAACATGAAGCACATTGTGAACAACCAAAGTAAGTGCCAAAGGGAAGAACCATAAGAGCATGTAGTTAAACAAGTTACAATTAAACAACATGAACCGCTATAAGTGCAAGTGTACCTGTGGGAAAAAAAACAAGCAACAATAATAAAAACTATATATCACAGCGAGTAACATTTTTTTTTTTAAACAGTTACCACTAACCACAAGAGCAACAAGTCTCTAAGCAAGAGTCATTGTGATCCTTGAGGAAACTAACATCGGGTCAAGCGAACCATTCCTAAGTACCGTTGTACTCCGTTGTAAGTGCGTCTTGAGCCTTACAATGTAGACAAGCTTTGCCCAAAATGTCTGTGTTGTCTCTGCCTTTTTATCATTGGTTCCCAATGGGAGTGATGGCGGTGACCTAGTAGCCTACGTGTGGGGACTTGGTCTTTGATAGCTGCGACGTAGCGCTGAAGTTACCTTTGTAAACATTGCTTTAGCTCGTGTGACGTGTAACTCGTTTGCAAAGCTAACAATCACTGCCACCACTACGTCTTCCTAGGTGGTATTTAAGACTTCATATCTATGTTCTGTAGAGCACTTGTTGGCCCTAGTACCTATACTAAATCTACAATGTTTGCCAAAATAATACATCCTGACAAGCCATGCTGATCAATTTGATCTATAAGGCCAGCATGCAATCTCTGACACGAGTAATGTCTTCCATCATCTACTGAATCTATCTGCCTTCGATCTTGTGTGCAGCTGCGTGCAGTGGCGAAAATCTGCTATCAACTTTGGGGGGGACAATTATATGAAATTTTTTCAAGAGCAATTTTTGAGGGGGACACCAAAATTACTGCTGTATATGTACATGTATATTGAGGAACCATAATTAATACTAATAGTAAGTAACTGAAGGGTTGTCTCAACTTGTTCAAATGTAGTTATGTAGTGTTTCTTATCAGTCAAGTATGAATGCAGGTGTACAGTATTTACAACCAGCAATACCAAGAAATGCCAGTACGTACTGTACACTGGATGGGTGCAATTTATGTAATTACATTGGGTAACTAGAGAGGGTACAATTTCTGGGGAAATTGTAGGGTGTGCTTGCTTGCGTCGGTTGCACAGGGGTCCGTTTTTTACATTACATTTACATTTATTCATTTAGCAGACGCTTTTATCCAAAGCGACTTCCAAGAGAGAGCTTTACAAAGTGCATAGGTCACTGATCATAACAACGAGATAGCCACAAAACATTGCGAGTAGCCAAAACATGAAGCACACATTGTGAACAACCAAAGTAAGTGCCCAAAGGGAAGAACCATAAGAGCATGTAGTTAAACAAGTTACAATTAAACAACATGAACTGCTATAAGTGCAAGTGTACCTGTGGAAAAAAAGACAAGCAATAATAATAAAAAAAACAACAATATATCACAGCGAGTACAAACAATTTTAAATCAGTTACCACTAACCACGAGCAACATTTTTTAATGACATTTTTACAACTGATATTTCTGTATATTTTATATAAAAATGCATAGGGCCTACTTATTATTTATAAAGATTACATAGATTTAAAAGCATCTTTTTTTTGCTGCTCATTTACAACTCAAAATACGAGTTAAGTGTAGAATGAAATATGATGTCTTCTCATTTCCCCTGCAAGAGGCAGCCTCATAGCTGAATCAAAACTAATAAATTTGGCAGACCGGTGTAAGACCTAATCTCTATGACTTAAACGTCCTTTTAAGTTTTCCCTTCTCGTGATATTTTCAGGCATTTAGCCTACTCATATTGCATTCATTCATTAATAAAGAACCCCCTTTGAAGATTATTCTACGACGTTACCGGGTAGAAGATGGAATCGCGATTCAAACATTACCATCTGCTAACTGAAAAAATGCCCCCAAAAACGTAAATAAGCTTGACATTTATTTAGTGGAAAATCGCTCATTCATAAAAAGCTCACTGGTAGCGATCATTGTCAGTAACAACGCAAAATGCGATATAGCCCTGTGTGGAGAAGCTGCCCCGGTAAATTGTACTACTACGGTACACTACTGCTGTGTTCGTCTTGGTAGCGATTGCGTTGGTTGAATTCGATTAAACGTTCCGTTGTACGGTTTAGGCTGAAATTAATTATTTTCATGAACAGATTAACAAAGTTTAGGCTGTGGCAATGAAGTTCAGGTTAGTAGTCAGATAGTTTCACCTATTGAAAGACTTTTGATTTAAGTAAGGGGAGTGCCGAACATGTTCTGTCGCTGTTTGACTTCCTAAACAGCTGTGTATGTTAGATGTTTTTGTCGTGTGTCTCGCGTAGGCTACAGCGTTGCAATGAGCAACACTGGTTTGAAACCACAGGTAATGATAATTTCACCAACAAATCGTTTACTTGTAATGTAATGTCAGAGTAAATCCTACAAAGAAAATGTATTTGTGAGGAATGTTTATTTTAACGATTGAAAACAGATGCATCATAGACCACTGTGGTATGTGTTGCCCGGGCAACAGAGGCTAATGTCATGCTAATGCTTCAGTGAAATAGTAGACTACCGTTTCCGAAAGTAGATGTGGGCTTACTTCCTTAATAATATCAGCTAATATTGTACATTACATTTCATAATTGTGTTTCACATCACAAAGTAAAATGAGTAAATAGTTATCACCCTGGCCTCTTTGCTTGTGGCGTTCCTGCAGCTGCCTTGCAGTAAAGCTATAGTTAGCCTAGCTATCCCCCAAGTTAACAGATGTGAAACGAATGTTCTGCTACAGGTAGTCACGCGTGTTTTCGTGACGTTAGTGACGTTAGTAACGTCAGTGACTGTGGCTAGCAAATTAGCCACCGTTAGCTTCACTTTTCACCACAAAAACGCAATTTCTACTTAAACCATGCAACGGAACGTAAATAAAAATACAACCAACGCAATCGCTACCAAGACGAACCTTTTGACACCGCCGTTGTGTATGTAGTCCAAATATTGACTGATCCTTAGGGGGGCGAAAATAAATAATAATAATAAATAAATAAATATATATGTGAGAGAACAAAGGTTGTGCTCTCGCCGAAGGCTTGAGCACACCCAATTACATTGGGCATGGTGCAGTCTCCAAATAATCTCCATTGAACCATCATAAAGTCTGGCTCAGAATCGAATCTTTATTTTACTTTTTCTGATACATTTATTTAATTATAAAATGTGCCACTACAATAGCTTTACAAGAACAGAAATCTCTAAATAAGTACAGTTCTAAAAGCAAAATAATTACTTCAAAGAATAAGCCAAATAAATCAACCAAAATATCCTTCATAAATACTTTGTTGTTCAGTCAGTGTCAACTCTTCAAACAACAGCGATGGACAAGTATGTCACACAAAGTATGCCATTTCAAAATATATATAAAATAAATCATTGTTAAGTGTACTGTCATGTACTAAAAACTGAAAACTTATAAACAAAAGAACAAATCATACTATACACACTACTCAACTAATGATCAAAAGAACCGAACATATGTTTGCGGGTTTCACTGGATCCAACAAATTGCTGGCAGATATTTTCCCTCTTGAGTCTGTCCAACCTGTCCTTATGTACATTACAGACCACAACGCTGTTTAGTCTCTCTTGACCCATGTTAGCCCGTAGCCAAGTCTTCAACCTCCGGAGTGCACTGAAACTCCTCTCAGCCTCACAAGAGGACACTGGCACCATAAACAAAATTCTGATCAGCACCTCAACTTGGTTAAACAACCCCCGCACCTCCACAGGAAGCCTCCTGAGGACCTCTGCTGCCTCTCCACTGCTGCTAAAGGGGTATTTGTTGCGAAAGAGAGGCAACTGCACTGAAAGAGAATCCATGTTCAGCTCAGGGTACTGATCTAGAGACTCATCCAACTCCCCTGTGAGAAGTGCTCTTTCCAACTTTTGTAGGACGTTTAGACTGTCCTGGTCAAAACGGCTGCCAAACTGAACCTCCACAGCATCCAAAACTTTAAAAAATTCTGCCCTATAGTGATCCACTGCTTTCCCAGCAAATCGTCTTGAGTTTGTCTCAATGGATTCGATTGATTCATTGGAGTCAATCAACGTTGTTGCTTTCTCATACAGTGCAAGGTAGCTTTCATCATTTTGCTTACCCCTAAGAGATGTCCGCACACACTCGACTGCAGCCTGCATACCAGAAACAGTCTGGGTTTTTTTATGCAGTGAAATGTTTAGGCATTCAAGCTCTCCAAGAACAGCAGAGCCAAGTGTGAGGCCCAACACAGTCTTGCCTTTGCTGAAGTGCTCAAATAAGCCACTGGCAGTTGCTGCTGTCTTGGATGCACTTTTTGCCATCTCCTCTAGGCTGCCTAGTACCCGCTCATACTGCCCAAGCACAGCTCTAATTGCAGTATTCCGCACAGTCCACCTTGTTGGACATAGGGGTTTCAGGGTGGTCAGATGTGTATCTCCGGTCCGGGCAATTGATTCAAACATGCTCTTAAACTTTCCTGACTGGCCATAGAGGACACCTAACTGATGGACCCAAGACAGAGAATCCCGGATCAGTGGGGAGGCTGAGCAGCCAGCCTGTGTAATCAGATTCACACAGTGTGCTCCACAATGCACATACAGGGCTAATGGCTGCTGCCTACTCACAATTGCCTGTGCACCTGTGTATTTTCCTGCCATGTTTGAGGCACCATCGTAACTCTGCCCACGTAAGCCAGACATGGGCAAATTGAGCCTCAACAACACATCAGTTACCACTTTCGCAATGCCCTCGCCTGTTGTCTCCGACACCCTGTATAGCCCAATAAACTCCTCGTGAGGGACAAGGTCATGGTCAACATAACGCAGGCAGACACTCTCCTGTTCAGCACCAGAGACATCTTGAGTACCATCAACAATTACTGAGAATTGTACAATCGGAAGAGATCTAATCTCAGCTGCAATGCCTCGAATTACTGTATTGGCCATGATGTTCAGAATTTCATTCTGTGCTTTTGGGCCTGTGTACATTGTGCTACGCTCTGTTAACCATTTCAGTAAAATGGATTCATCCTCTTCTACCCTAAGTTTCAAAAGCTGGTATAAATTCCCATTGTCATCGGTGTGGCCTCTAAAGGCTTGTCCCTGTCTTGCAACATGCCGTACTGAACTAACTATTTTCATCAAGCAATGCCTCGAGTTCTCCTGCTGCTTACCCCACGCGCTGGATAACTGGGCACTGACTGGATTTAGCTGGTGTGCTGTTACAGTTACAAAGTGGCGATGGGTTTGGCAGTTTTTATGTGCTGTGAATTTTACAATGGCTTTTTTCCCGTTCCTAAATCCTGCGCTAATGAATGCAGCATCCGCTTTTTGGCCAAAAGATGGTTGGCTTGAAAACCCTCGGCTACAGTGAAAACATAACACACCTTTTATTGATGGATTATAATGTAGCCAGGGGAAATCGCGAAACCATTTCTCTTGAAATTTTAACACTTTGTTGGCAAGAGTCTGCGGTTCTATGAACTGTGGGTGTGGCTGATATGGTTCTGTGCCACTGAGGTAGCTAGATAGTGCTGTGCCACTGTCTCCTATACTGCTGCTGCTGCTGCTGTCAAAAAGGTTGACCCCCGGTCCTGCCATGGCTATGACACTGTCATCAGAAGTCTCTCTCCCTGGCTCTTTCCCTTTCACCAACCTCACTGACTCACTATCTGTCTCCTAGAAAAGAAATAAGGTGTTTGCCATCCTCCTAACTACCAGTACCCAAAACTACACAATTAATCACAACAACAATACCATTGCCTCAAACTAATCTTGGTTCAGTCACTACTTTAAGTAAAGACTGTGGGTATCCATGGCATTGTCCAATTAAGTCTAAAGAAGTCATGTTGCCAAACTGAGACTCAATCAACTTACCTGAGACTCCCTGAGTCCCTGTGCCTGCTCTGTCCCCAGCTCTATTCTCTGTGTGTCACCTGGTGCCTGCTCTGCCTAATGACATCATTATGAAACATTCAATTAGCATTTCACATCATTTTTATGAACATTTTATCAACTAGTCTTTGAGATTAGGCCACTAGGGTTATTACTTTGCGTTTGGGTGTCCTGAAAAATTCTCTGATGTCCATCTTCCTTTTTTCTGCCATTTTTCTACCACACACAAAATGTGCAGGTTATTTACAGTAGGAGATGGGCTTCTATCATGTATTACCATTCTTATAGAATGGGCTTCGATCTACCAGCTAGACAGTCAGCTAGTAAAGAATATATTGTGCTTATTAAAGTTATGCATTGTGCTTATTAAAGTTATGAACTTAAAAGTGTGCTCAGGCTTAAACATTGGGTCTCACACTGGGTGTGGGAAGCAGGCTGTTCTTTGTGTCTCTATCTCTTCATTTTCAGAAACAACCTTGAAACCGGGTGGAGACGGCACCCGAGGAGGTGGGACGCGTAGGCAAGAACAACTCCCTGATGCACGAGAGAACAAGCTCAACCCTTTTTTAATACTTGTGTTTCAATTGCACTGTATAAATATATGCTGGGGAGGGAAAGATAGCCAGTTGGACTTCGTGAACCAGCCCAAACTCTGTTGCGGGTAGGGAAACTTAGACAACCCCAGAGCTCTGTACTTGTTGATTTCGAACTGCTGCATTAAAGCTGATATTATCGGACCTCTGCGACTCCAGACCACTCTTTCTAGAACACAGATTTGTGTCATTGAATACCATCATTACATATTGGAATAGACACATGGAAAAAGAATCCTTCACTAGGAAAGGTGAAACGGATTGCATTGACAAGGATTGACAGCTGTATGAGTGTCATTTTCATTTTAATATAATTCATGTTTTGGTTTTATATTGGCTGGCTTCCCAGAATAGCTGAATTTGCAGAGCTAGCAAGCACCAATTCCGCTTGTGTGGTATTTGCCATCATCTTTGCTATCGCCAGTTTACTCCAGATCGTGTGCTTCAAAGTCTCTAGAGCCGATTTAGCTTTTGCAACGAAACCATTTAAGATAATTATGACAATGGTAGAATATAGTGTAGTTCTGTTCAGTATCGCTAACCTTGGCAAAGGGATTTCGAAGAACTACAATATCAATGCTGGTCTTGGATTAAATTAAATTTGGTTAATTCGCTAGCTATGCAAATGCAGCTACTATGTGTGAACCATGCCAAGTAAACACTGCCAACATAAAGTGAAATTGCTATGGTGCGATTAACTGGATTTAACTCACGTTAGTTACGTGCATTTCAGATGGTAGACACTCAGTCACCTTGCCAGATAAGGAACACTACTACTGCATTGCTAGCTTCTCTCACTGACTAATTCAAAAAGCAGGTGATGTTACTTAACTAACTAGCTAACATGACCAATGCAGGGAAATTGTGACAGTTATGAATGTTTTATTGTATTGAGTGGTAGAAATTAATTGTCAAACCAATCCTTTACAACTACTTACTGGACATCAGCCACCAATGACACAAACAGTTACTGCCAGATTTTCATACACGCACCTGCATCACTGCTGAGGGCTGGGGGGAGGCGGCTGTGGATCAAACCATTGTGGGACCAAGGGCGGGGTTCGCAATCTTTTTAAACTTTTACAGAAGCGCCATTGTGTCCATAATCAGCAAAACGCTTTCATTGCGTATTATTAATGTTATGAAAATGACATAGTTATGTTTACAGGGATTTATTGGGGGGGACAAATCATACTTTTCCCAGGATTGGGGGGGTCGTGTCCCCCCTGTCCCCCCCGGGATTTCCGCCCATGTGCTAGGCTACAGTAGGCTCAGCTCATGCCCCCCCTGGCTAAGGAAAACAGCATAGAACCACAAACACTCAGGGCCTCATGTACGTTCATTTGCAAACGTAGTGTTATTAACGCCATGGCCAACCCGCAGATTGCGCACGCTGTGATACTTCAGTTTACGTCGTATTTACGAAACCTGCAGGTAATCAGCGCCTTTCTCCGCCCACTATACCGTAAATTGCCAGCATTTAAACGCGCAATTGAATGGGCCTCTTTCTCTCTTTCTATCATGGATCAGCCACCAAAATCAAAACAGCGAAAACAAAGATTTAGTGATAACGAAATTGATGTACTTGTTCATGAGGTAACAGCAAATTTAAATATTATACAAGGCCGGAATTCCACACCGACACAAAAAAAATGCAATCTGGACCGAAATTCCAAATTCCAGTAACTGTAATATTGCATGGCTGCTTAATCTGTAAAAATCCTTTCAGATCGTCTCCTCGGCCTGTCTTCGTCTTGTTCGGATTACTGCTGTCATTTCACCAGGAGGCATATGCGGGGGTGTGCATCCAGGTTTACACCTGCTTTTAAGAGACGCAGAATTTTCACCGCAAAATATAGGCGCACTTTCACGGGTGGTTTTTATACATACCGCGGAATACATAATTAGGCGCACTTTACGCATCCCCTCCCATCTCTTTATGGGAAACTCCCACTTTCCCCTTGACCCTCCCGTGAATGCATATGCATGACACGGAAAAGCGCAATTTGCCATTTTCAGTTCCCGCAACAGGCAGTCTGCGCTTTTACCTCAGTGCGGCATGTTTGTACATACCTCACCATGCTTTTACGCGCACGTTGCGAAACAAATACTCCTGAAGTGGGCGCAAAAGCGTTAGTACATGAGGCCCTTAATCTCTACCTCCAACACCTCCTGATTCTCTTACATGGCCTCCCCTGAGGCCTACTCCTGAGCCCTCGTCCCACCCCTCCACGATGCCCTTGTACCCCTGCTCACCATCTCCAGTCAGCCTCTGGAAACTGTGAATTTTCTGCTTGGCTCTGGTCAGCTGTTCCTCCAGGGAGCGTAGTCTTCCCACAGCCATGGGGCCCACGTCCACCTGGCCATCAGGTATCCTGGGCACAAGAGGGGGGGATGAAGTGAGCATGGGACACGGATGGAGTCTGTTTGGTTTTGCACATTGGAAGCAGGATGAGTATGCGTATGGGAGAATAATGAATGTGATGAATGTGCACTGAAGTGTATATGACAAAAAGAGTACCTTTGTGTACATATGTGTGCGCATGCATTTTCCCCACGTTGTGTGAATGTGAGTCAGAGCTCTCTTACAGTTAATATGTGAAGCTTTTTGTGTCTCCCTTGATTAAATATTAGCATGCATCAAAGCATTATGTGCTCAATAGCACAGTACTCTGTGAGCTTAACACATTTTGCTGCTAAAAGTCTTGCAAAGCCTAATTGCTCAAATTATGTTTGGGCCTGCTTTTAGGCAGTCCTTATAAATGCAATTCATTGAGAGTCATTCACTAATGAGTAATTGCATGGTACAATGCTGTATTTGTCCAGTGTTTAGTTCTTTAGTACTACACAATGTGCTGTAATGAATAGAGACATTTCAACCAGGGTATGCATTTGATTTTGCCTCAACATCTCAATTAAGTGTAAATACAACTGCTGAACTCATCAATACAAATTCACAAGCATTAACTGATCACATGGCCTCAACCAAGGGCAACTCAAAATGCCTTTAACCGCATATTAATACACAGGGGTGTACATGAAAGTATTAATATGGCTTACATGTACTGGAATAACAGCATTTACGGATCGAGACAAAGGCCACGCTAATGAGTTATCAAGGCATGCAAACGAAATTTGCTCCCTGAGAGGGGAACATCAGGCCCAGTCAGGCATAGAGATGAAGGTTTTAAAGATTTCACTCAGCCTACTATTGCCTTACGACCCCACCCCCCACCCCTGTTTCCCCTCCTAAGACACACAAAGCAACATGTGAGAATAAATGTAGGTAAGAACAGCTTGAGCGCTGCATTAGGGACATGACTGTAATAGTTCAATAGCCTATAGCAGATATATAAATATAATATTCCACCTTTCCTAAAGACCCCGTAACTTCAGGAGTGCCTTTTTTTATTGTCTGACACAAATTTTACATAGAGGAAGACCCAGTTCCCTTCCCAGTATCTGTTCTGACAGCTGGGCTGTAAAACATTTGACAATGTCAGGAAACTCCCACCGACAATAATTCTCCTACCGGAAGAGGGGTGTTTACTGTGATGATATCCCACAGGGGAATTGTCTGACCTTCGCAGAATTATCATAAGTGAGATCTCCCTAAAAAGGTTATAAAAGCGTAATAGTATACCGCTACAGAAAGCAAACAATCTGCTAAGGCGGTCACAAATATACATGTACATGCCCCTGCGGGCACTCAAGTCTGACAAAGACATAACTTGAAACACACCACTGACTGTGACACAGGTGCAGCTGCAGCCACTTAGGCCAGTGTGAGCCAGCTAGGGCATCCGTCGCTACACCACACAAATGATCCCTGGCATAAACACAGCACATTGTTTTCTCTGAGGACTACAACGAAAGGAAAGTAGGCAGGGAAAGTGGGTACCACTCATGGGGGTAAAGCAGCCTCTTAGATTAATGAAATGGGAAGGGTGACAGTGTTGGATTCAGAGGGGGTTGGGGGGAGGGGGTGTCAGCCTGGGAATCAGGAAGTGCTGCGCCCTGCAGCAAACGGTGTTGAAGCAGAAAACAGGTGAGACCCTGCACGCACGTCTGTTCCCTCGGAAACGCTGCTTCGCTGCCTCCCCTTGGCTCCCCTGCGCATGGCAACCAGTTCACATTGGATCAGAGCTGGATACATCCGTTTTAACAAGGGGCCAAGATGGCACTGCATACATATTCCTTTGTGAGATATTCAGTGCATACTTTGACTGTCAGACTTCAAAGAGGACCCCAGAGCTGACCTGGGAAGACATACATATAGATGGGAATGTAAAGCTCTCAGGGATTCTTGGATAAAAGTAGTCTACATAAATGCAATTTACCTTCATTGTACATCAAGGAGGAACATTTATTGGACAGCGCTTGATGTGTGGGTGTGTATGTGTGTGTAAGTGTGTGTGATAGTGTATGTAGAGAATGAACGAGAGAGAGAAGGTAGAGAAAGAGATAACGGGAAGAGAGAGGGGGGGTAGAGAAAGAGAGAGAGGGGAGAGAGAGGAGAGAGAAAGGGGGTATAGAGGGGACAGAGAGAGGAAGGGAAAGAGAGGGGGGAGAGAGAAAGAGACAGACACACAGATCAGATGAGATGGTGACTGAGTGTTACTGAACTCATGCATGGCCAGCTCTCCAGTCCAGGCCACCCCGGCAGACAGAGCCATCCTGCCGACAGACAGCTCCCACAATGGGGCCACTGTTGGTGTCAGTACCCCTGCCTTCCCTGGGTCTGAGAGAAGGCCAGGTCGATGGGAGTTCAGACCGGAGGCGGCAGTAACATCTGCTCAGCGGAGCCCCACTGAGCTAATAACATTACCCAGTAAAAGAGTCTTCTCAGCCTCACCTCACACAGACAGCGGGAGGACCAGGAACACTCCAGTCACAAGATACAATCTCATACACCAAGACATTCCTAAGGTAGGCACACACTCATATGTAATGAAATTACATATCTCTACATTATACCTCCGTACACATTATTCCGCCGTACACAATAATGGTTGAGTTGCACATAGTGATACATCTGTCTCCTTACTTAGACTTTCACACAATTACGCCCACTACTCCATGAAAGCAGTCAGATTCCATTCGAGCACTTGAAGGAGAAGACCGTGTAATGGAGGTCAATGTTCTAATGAGAAGTCAAAGATTTTTTTTTAATCCTTTCTTTTAAAGCCTGCTATCTTCCACGTAATGTTCTCTTTGTGTGAAATTCCTTGTTCTCTCATTTACATTTAAAAATGGTATTCTGGTTGCAGACGCTTTGATTCAAAGCAACATACAAATAGTGCACGTACTGCAATATGTACAGCAGATAATCAAGGAACAGAAGTCTGCACCCCTAAAACTCACTGCATGGTCCATCGTCTTTCCCATTCTTCTCTTCTTCTCCTCTAACCCATCCCTTCATCCCTCCTCTAGGAGCCTGGGGATCCATCAACCCAGCTGCCACTCTCACCATTCACTGGCTTCTCTGTCACGCAGTCTCGCCTGTGCAAGTCGTCAGCACTGTGCCAGCCACAGCTTCCTGCCGGAGGTGACTCACAGCAGTGGAGAGGGTGAGGTCTCAGACAGCTCGCTATGGCGACCCTGTGTTCACCTCTAATAATTAGGGATGCACCGATTCCAGGATTCGGTTTCGGACGAATATTGGGCTTTTTGACGGGGTTTGGTTAGAATTTTTTTTCACCTAATCCGAACCCTACGCTTGCGCTACGCTGGTCGACATAATGACACCCCCGTTGATTACAGGAAGGTGTTTATCCCCCGGAAAAGAATTATACTTCAAGTTTAATTTCTTAGTATACTTACGTTTAAAGTATACTATTATCATAGTACTTAAAGTATACAAGCAGTGTACTTATTTATATACTATTTTTGTACTAAGTAAACTGAATTGGCCCACTTTTTAGGTCATTTAGTACACTTTAAAGTACACTTATAGTGTATTTGAAGTTTATACTTTTGAATACTGTAAAGTAGCCTGTGTAGTGCACTCTTAGTTCATGAAGTATACTTCCTAAAGTACTTCAAAGTATACCTTTGAATACTCTAAAGTAACCTGTGTAGTGCACTTTTAGTTCATGAAGTATACGTCCTAAAGTACTTCAAAGTATAATTTGGAATACTTTCAAGTGCACTTTAATTAATGTAAGTACTTTAAGAAGCAAACTTAATAAATGTCCATTTACTAAGACTTACTAATATATTTAAATGTTTAGGGAACCCTCAAACACCACCGATCTTGCATCACATGACGAGAACAGGGGCCCTCACCAAATGAAACTGCAGATTATTAGTTGAAAGTAGCTCATAACTGCGTATGATCTCAAGTTGCAATAATCCAGCTCTTCTTATCAAACGTAACAGTCATTTAACTCATGGTTACAATGGTAAACCAGCACAACAATGACAATTACCACGCAACAAAACACTACATTCTAAGCAGACACATTACAAAAACGAAATTCATGAAGTTACATTTGTATTTCGAACAAACAGCAAATTTATCAGCAAATTTTAACACTATTTACCGCCTTGCATCATGGGAATTGACCAGCCAATTTGCCACGCTATCTTCATTTTTTCACATCGTCATTTCGTTCTTCAGTCAGTTTGATAGTATAACCTTCAAATGCATAATGCAACCCTTCTGTCTGCTTCTTTCTCAAGTAGCTTTTTAATTTTTTCCATTAATACTCCAAATTGATAATTATTAGTATAGTAGAAGAGTATAGGGCTTCAAAATGTTTTGGTAGTAATTAAGGTTACAGCTTCAGTAACAAAAAAGATTTAATGTGCAATGCATAATAGATTTTCCTAGACATGAATAATTAGAATGTACCAGATGGATCAAAAATGTAACTTGTAATGTACTTTAAAAGTATTTTTGACAGTTTTTGCTGTATAATAAAAGAAAACGTAGATCCTACTCTAGAAGAAATGTATACCATTTTTTGTTTCTAAGCATACTTCTTAAAAGTATATGAAAAGTGAACTATTTTCAAAGAATACTTCTTAAAAGTATATGAAAAGTGAACTATTTTCAAAGCATACTTAAAAGTAAACCCCCTCAAAAATAGTTCGGCAACATTATTTCGGTCGATTATTCCTCCCCTTCAATAATACCAATTCGTATTGTATTTTATATCGTTGGAAAGCCTGATTAGTCACCTTTACAACGAGGTACAAGTTGTACGGATCGTGCATTTGTGGAATGAGCAACACAGCTAACCGTGTGGGTAGCGGCCCAAAATCTTTTGTCAAAATCCCCTGCAATATTATTCTGTTGGTATTCACTCTCGTTTTGATTTGCTTGGTGGATTGGATAATTGCACTCTCCCACAGTAATAAGGAAAAAACAACACATATTGGCCATTTTTACACTTTATTCATTTTACACTGTCAGGGGCCTCAGTAGCGTGCGGAAGATCCATACGCAGCCACAACAGCTTGGCACCTCCTCATGCTGGTCACCAGCCTGGTCACACACTGCTGTGGGATGACATCCCATTCCTCAACCAGGATTTGTCGCAAGTCAGCCAGCATGTTTGCGTTGGTCACTCTGGCACATACAGCACGCCCAAGCTGATCCCACTTGAAGCTCAAAACGAGAGTGAGTACCAACAGAAGAATATTGCAGAGGATTTTGGCATTTTTTTGGGCCGCTACCCACACGGTTAGCTGTGTTGCTCATTGCGCACGATCCTTACAAGTTGTACCTCGTTGTAAAGGTGACGGGAGGAATAATCCACCGAAATAACGTTTCAGAACTTTTTTTGCGTATGAAAACATCCGAAAGAAATTAAAGAAATCTAAAAGGCTAATATTTTGGATATTGATTGGATCTTGAGATAGGGTAAACATAGGCATATGGTAATGGTCAAAATAGTTTTTCCCACTTGTCTTCCGGGCATAATGTTGCCTATTCTTTTTTTTTACAGTAAAAATTTAATAACATACACTGCTGTGGACGGTGTTTACTTCATTAATGTGTTTACTGTGTTAATGGACTGAGGGTGGGAGTAGGATTCGGTATTCGGTTTCGGCCGAATCTTAACCAGTGGATTCGGTATTCGACCGAACCCCAAAAATCTGGATTTGGTGCATCCCTACTAATAATGCTGCTTGGTGATTGGTGGGCTGATCCGCTGCCTGCCATTCAAATCAGCAGGGAATCATGGAGTCGATGGAATCAATCAGCTAACCTGCAAGTTAACAGCGCTTGAGTGAATCGACTACTCCTAGTTAGTTATCCAGAGTCAAGAGATGATTTTTTCAATCTGGTGAGGGACTCAATGATTCCCTTTATCAGTAAGTCGTGAAGTAATGATTCAGTGAATCAGGAAAGGCACATAGTCAGCGAAGCTAGTCAATCAGTGAGCCAGAAAGTCGTCACATAGTCAGTCAGTTAGGTAGTGACAACCTGGGGGTTTGAGTCTGGCCTGGTTCCATGCCTGTGTCAGCAGTTTGTCGCAAGATTAGAATGAGGGTGGAATCTGGGCTAGGATGATGGACAGCACCCTAACAGCCTCTTTGTGTCCATTAGGCCTCCCTTAATACCAGATAAGAGAAACTCTGGAAACTCTCTCCTCGGCACTCACACACACACACACCCATAAACACTTTCTCATGCACACACACTTATAAACACACGCACACACACATCCGCACATTTGTGAACAAAACCAACACAAATATACACACACATTCTCTGAGTAAACACAGAGAGAAACAGAATGCTTGAATGGTCAAGGACGCTTCCCCATGGCTTCACAGTTGCCTAGTTTGACTTTTCTCGGATACTTAGCTGGGGAGTTTATCAGGGGGCCTTTTATCAGGGGCCTTTCGAAGGCAGTGCCATTATGACAGGGTGGAATCGTTCCTGTGCGCAGCAGAGCAGCTCCCAGTCCCTCAGACAAGGAGGTGAGCGATAACAAGCACACGCATGCACCGTGTCAGAGCCCCATCTGGACACTGCCTCTCTGAGAGCTTTACTTGTTTTCATGCCATGAATTCCACCTTTGTTTCAGAGCCAATACTGAATAATTACAAAAGCAAGGGATTTAATCTGAGACCAGCTGTCTGAAGTAAGTGTGTGTCTGTGTGTGAGTGTGTGTGGGTGTGCTTGTTGGTGTGTATCAATGAAGGCCGTGCCTTCAAAGAGAATTCGAATATCACAGAGAGGAATGCTGTGAGCACTTTCTAAAGCTTCTACGCATACTCACACGAGGGCATGCACACATACACACAGAAGCAAACAGGCATGCACACACACACACACACACACATACTGACACACAGAAGCATGCACTCGACACACAATTGGGCACACACACACACACATGCAATCCTGCTGTCACACGTACAAACAGCCCGGCTCTACCTGAGGGACTCAGCCATGCGCCGCAGGTCCTCGTTCTGCTGCTTCAGCCTCTCCAGCTTGGCCAGGATCTTGGAGAGTTCTCGACTTGAGCGCTCCGGGTGCTCACTGTCCCTCACCAGGTGTCCCCCGATGTAGAAGAGCAGTGTGCCCCAGGCCAGCAGCACCAGAGTGATCCAGCGCCATGAACCTGCCCAGGGCCGCATCCTTTACTCCCCCCACCCCCCTGCCCACACACACACACACTCTGCCGTGCCCCGTCACAACAGCAGCAGGGGGGCCTTGGACATCCTCTCTGGCACTGCAGCGGGATACAGGACGGGTACAGGAGGCAGAGGGAGAGTGCGACAGAGAGAGAAGGAGCCGGAGGGAGAAAGAGAAGGGGGTGAAGGCTGTCCAGTCCTCTCTCTCTGTGTGTGTATGCTAAAGCACGACCAGCATGGTAGGTTTGAGCCTTGGTGTGGCTTCAACGTCAAAACCTTGTTCTCCACTCACAGCTAGTAGTGCAATCTGTGAGTTTATTGCTCCAATTGCTCCAAGGTCTGACTTCCTGTCAGTCCAGCTGGTTTCCGGTGTTTCGGCTTGGCTCCTGTGGGGACAGAAAGAGAGAGACGGACAATTGGTAAGATGGAAAAGACAGACAGACAGAGTAGGTGACACACATGTCCTGAGGATGTGAGCAGCTGTGATATACATGGGTCCAGGGAGCGACAGAACAGCAGACGTTGCAGAGCAGAGGTGTGTGGGACCAGTCCTGACACAACCCAATCTCAGAAGCCCACAGGATTGATCAGCATGACACTGCAATTTGCATTTATACACTGATGAGTCCTCCCCCAGCTCCGCTATACAGTGCTGCACGTACACATCAGCCTGTTCCACTTTTTACTTCCACGTCCTACACACATACATACATATGCATAAATAAAAACCGCCCTTCCCCATCTTAGTTCTCCGTCGCTTTCCGACAAAGACACACACAATTGCAAATTCACACAGATCCACGTGTAAGCTTGAAAACACACTTTCTGTCTGTCTCACTCAAGGAACGGCTGTGCCCAATGTCTAATGGATTCAGCCCGTGACAGCTAAATCCCCAAGCGCTCCCCCTGCTTTTGCCCGTACAGCCGCTCCCGTCCCCTCAGTCTCCATGACGAAGGGCGACATTGTCAAGGTGATGCGGCGAGCTCAGTGGAGCAGGGGAGAGAATCCCTGTGTCATCACTTCCCTCAGTCCCACTGCAGAGAGATACATGGGATGTGCGCTGAGTATATGAGAGCCCCAACAAAGCTTTTTCATAGACGAGGCGTGAACAAGGATGGAGAACAGCATGTGTGTGTGTATGTGTGTGTGCACGCATATCCTCCTGTGCTGGCATGATTTGACGTCCCTTAGCTTTGTCTATATAAGGGGGGGTTCTGATAAAGTCCTCAAGTACTCCCTCTGCCTACATGTGAGCAGGGGAGAGAGAGAGACATAGAGAGAAAGAAAGAAAGAAAAAGAGAGAGGAGAGCTTCTCTTGGGGCTAGCGTGGCAACTCCTAAGTAGGTTAACTCCATCTAACCATGTAGACCATGCAGCACGGTTGGTATGTAGGACATAAATGGTGCCGTGTAATACCATGGAGGCTGTCCATGCCTCACTGGAGCCAGCTCTGCTTTCACTGTACCAGCACAGCTGAGGTCACATACACACATCAGTCACAATGGCCACACGTTCTGAAGGAAACCTGCATGAAAATCAACCACGGCCATTTACAGGAACTCTGAAGAAAAGCCTGTGATTATGCATGCAGGCTGTGGATATGCTGAGGTGTGTTTTATTATGGAAAATAAGAACTGGGAGCAAATCCCTAGCAATGTGTTTACAAGTGTGTGTTGGCTGGTTTTCTGACTAAGAATCCTTCATCTCAATTTTTGGGGGATTTTGTTCAGTGGAATATCTGGCAGATTAATATATATTTGTTCTGGTTGAGAGCATGTTGCTCTATTGGAAAGCAAGTCATGATTTTGGTGATAGCAGGGTCAAAACATCAACACATAGAGGGCACTGAGGTTCATCCTTGACCTGGGGGGTGTTCCATCAACATCGCTAATGCAAGTCGCGCTTACACGAAAAAGTCTCACTTAAACTTAAACTTAGACTTAAGTCTCAAGCCTTTCCATTAACGTAAATTCATTCGTCTGCACTTATGTTTCCGAACACGGACTAAAGTGCTTTGCACGCTGGAATTTACTCGGCAGAACTGTCATTTGAGATTCTGTTTCCGCCGGTTTGAAATTATTTGCATCACATCTTAATTTAGCTCAACTTTTAGCCTGACACGGAGCAGGCTAGTTCAGAAGTATAAGTTACCTTGGTTACGTAGCTAGAACTAAAATAAGCCACCTTAATGGAACGGAACTCTCGCTGAAGTAAGCGAGACTTGTCAAAATAAGTCTGGCTTTTCCTTAATCTATGTTGATGGAATACCCCCCTGAAGGGAACTCTGAACTGTTATGAACGCTTGTGGCATAACAATTTTTGTGATTGGCTCAGCTTTGACTGTACTTCATATATATATATATATATATATAAATACAATCAGCCATAAAATTATGACCACCTGCCTAATATTGTGTTGGTCCCCCTTTTAGTGTCAAAACATCCCTGACCCGTTGAGGCATGGACTCCACTAGACCTCTGAAGGTGTGCTGTGGTATCTGGTACCAAGACTGAACAATTTTTGCTTTGTGGCAGGGTGCATTATCCTGCTAAAAGAGGCCACTGCCATTAAGGTATACAGTTTCCATGAAAGTGTGTAGATGGTCTGCAACAATTAGGTATGTGGTACGTGTCAAAGTAACATCCACATGGAAGCACCCAAGGTTTTCCAGCAGAACTTTGCCTAAAGCATCACACTGCCTCAGCCGGCTTGCCTTCCTCCCACATGGCACCAGTGCATCCTGGTGCCATGTGTTCCCCAGGTAAGCGGCGCACACGCACCCAGCCATCCACGTGATGTAAAAGAAAATGACATTCATCCACTGATTCATCATTGAGCTGTCACCGGTTTACCGCTTTTCCTTCCTTGATCCACTTTTGATAGGCTCTGATCACTGCAGACCAGGAACACCCTGTAAGAGATGCAGTTTTGGAGATCCTCTGACCCAGTCGTCAAGTCATCACAATTTGGCCCTTGTCAAAGTCACTCAAATCCCTATGCCTGCCCATTTTTCTAAAACTAAATGTTTACCAATCCCACCCACTGATCATAATGTTGTGGCTGATCGGTGTATATTTGCATATAAACATAAAAGGTTTTCATTCTGTGCTGGCTCATTGGACCTCTTGACTTGAATCCCTTCATATTCAATATGACTGCAAATCCACAAAATGATATGAGAACCTGCCCCTCCGATCCATTTCAGTTATAGTGTTAAAAGCTCTGAAAGGAGCGGAAATGTACTTACAGGAATGGATGGATGCACTGCTTATGGGGATACACTGCTAAATTGAACCGCAATGAGAGTGACAGAAACCACACTTGTGTCAGAATACTGGCTTTGCTAAACTGATGAAATACATTCTCACTCTCATCTTTCTCAGAAGCTGTGTATGTGCAATGCCTGTTCTGTATAACAATTAGGCATTTTCTCATAACCCTGAACCTACACTGACTCCCAGGACTGTCACTGAGTGGTGTTGAATCATGCAAAATAAATAATGAAAATTATAATAATGTTAGATATAGAAAAAAAATCTGAATGATCTGAAGTGGGGGGTTTGTGGCAGTTTTGCTGAGCTGTGAAATTCCAGACAACTTGGTCGTTTACAGATTTCCCTGTACTCTCATTCCCCCCAAAAAGAGAAACCTGATTGAAAGCGAAGCCTTACCCATACCTAAATGAAAGTCCTTTCAGACTTTGCACTCCTATGACTAGGGGAATAAAGAACCCCGTTCTGCTCATAAGTGGGTCTCTGCTGCATTTCTCCTATCTTCACCCGTCTTTCTTTTTCGTGTCCTTCTCATGGCTGTCAAGGCAACTGTTGGGGATATCTGCCTGTAGTCTTCACCACATTGACGTTAAACGGAGACTGTCGCTATGCTGTTATATGCTATGCTGACCGACTAGATTGTCTATGTTTTTACCATGGCTCTAAAGCATAGTACAGTTGTGTAACCCTAGAAATGGACATCTGTCACCAGGCTACCATCACCAAGCCATAGGCACAGTATTAAGTCCCCTGTTGAATAATGCATTGAGCTAAGCAAAGGAGGATTATTTTTACACAGGGCTAGAGGACAGCTAGACTGAAATTTGATGTGTTCTGTGAGTGCAGGACTGTGTGCGCAGACTAGTGTGGGCTGTACCCCACCTTGGGCCGCTTAGAGGGGCATGTCTGACCCCAGGGTACATAGCAGCCAAAGGGGGGGAAACATGCCACCAACGCAATGGCAAGAAGGAGCTTGCACATCTGTGGTAGACCTTAGCATGTCCAAATAACAGTAACCAACATTTGCAATTGTCTGATTCATTCTCAAGGATGTGCATCTCCCTGATAAATGCACTCTGTTTGTCTCTGTGTGGGGAGGGTGTGGACTGTGTGTATTGTGCCTGTGGGCAGGGGGGGCGAAAGTGTGTGTGTGTGTTTGGGAGTCATCTTGCTTGGCCTGGCATGGCTGGCTGGCTGCACACATAGGAGCAGGGTGAATATTTAATGAGGTGCTGTTTACTCCCCAACATCTCCAGGCTGGCTGCACAGGAGTCCATTAACTTAAATGGCAGTCATGAAAGATGAGGAGACAGATAAAGTGAGAGAGAGAAATAACAATGACAAGAGAGAAAAGGCTAAGGGGAAGGTGTCTTACAGTGAGAGAGAGAGAGAGAGAGAGAGAGAGAGAGAGAGAGAGAGAGAGAGAGAGAGAGAGAGAGAGAGAGAGAGAGAGAGAGAGAGAGAGAGAGAGAGAGAGAGAGAGAGAGAGAGAGAGAGAGAGAGAGAGAGAGAGAAATGGTCCTGAGATGATGACATGACAGGGTCGCATAGACACCAATGTCCTCAGGTTTCTAGTAACTGGAGATTCTAAAGGCTAAAGGGTATCGACCAGTGATTCGAGCAGTTCCAGAATTCCAGAGTTGACTTCAAACTACATTTCCCAGGCGTTAGAGCGCTGAGTAGTGTTTCCCTTCATTACAACTTCAGGATAAACTTTGGTGAAAGTGGCAAAAGGCGAAGTTCCAGCCAAGCGAGCACAGACTGCTCTGTATGTGTTTGGCTCTTGGTATCAGAGCTAAGCACACCAGCCTCTCCCTCAAGGTTATCTCTGTGGAGAATTTGCTGACAGAACACACACACATAGGCACCTATGCGTATACAAGCACAACTCACACAAACGCACACAAACCCCGCTGCCACAGTGGAGGGGGAAAAGAGTAGAGGTGTGAGTGTGTTTGTGCAAACAAGGCTTTAATTAGGACAAAGGGACACATGATTAGCAGTAAAATACTCCAATTATTCTCCTGTTTCATTACCTTTTATGTCCAAATAAAAGTAGAGCTTGGTGCAAAGCCCACCTGCCAGGCCAGTCTGGCTTCTGACGAGTGAAGGTGGATCTCGGGGCTCAGACACAGTCAAGGACACCACTAGCCTGGGTGGTTGATGGAGCACACCCAGTTCAAGGAGTGTGTGAGTTTGTGTGTCTGGAGAGAAAAGAGTCTTGCTATTCAACCAGGTTCACTTTGAAGATGAGGGACTATCCTCCTCATTAACCGTTGTGTTAAATCAGATGTACACTGTCCAGAGTTCTCCCAGTTGTAAAACAACATCTCACACAAAGAGCCTTGACTGAAATTGCTTTTAGAAAACATTGAAATAAAACCCATGGTCTAGTGCCCAGTCTGTATTGGATGCAACTCCTGAACTCCATTCTCCATGGAGTTCTCCATCACACACATATTAATTCAGGCACACACACAAACGCACACACCCTCTCCCATAAACATACATACAGTATTGCACACTTGCACATACAACCACATCTACACACTCTTCGTTTCTGTCGGTTCCACTTTCTGTTACTCATAATGAGCCCTAGCGACAGCTGACCTTTAGTGGGCCGGGGGCTGTGGACAGACGGGAATCAGTAAAGGAGGAATGAGTGGCACTGTGGGGGGCAGCGGAGCAGGGGGCACCTACCCTCAAAGACAGCCCTGCCTCATTCACTTCAACAGAGTCGGAAACAGAGTAGGCGAAATAAAGCTGAATAACGGGAGTGAGCAAGAGACCGGATATGAGTGGTGCTAGTTAGGGTCTAGCCGCAGAGGAGACAGAGAGAAAAACGGTGCCTGCCTCAGATTGCAATCTCCCAATAAAAGCATGATTGAGTAGAGTGGGG
This sequence comes from Osmerus eperlanus, assembly GCF_963692335.1. Lineage (NCBI taxonomy): Eukaryota > Metazoa > Chordata > Actinopteri > Osmeriformes > Osmeridae > Osmerus > Osmerus eperlanus. The sequence goes on from NC_085025.1 coordinate 19,357,987, forward strand.
GGCTCTGCAGTCTCCCGTGCAATAAGTTATGTTTCCAGTGCAGTAAGTCTCCTCCCCCATTCTGTAACCTCACTTGTCTTCAGAGCCTGAATTTAAAGGCCTGTGGAAACTCTCGTTTGCCCGGCATAGAGTAGACTAGCTTGAGCCCTCCTCCAGGTCAGTGTTAGAATGAGGGAGTCCTGACTGGAGAGGGAAGACGGACAGGGAAGTGCCTCTGCATAAACTACACACACAACAAAGAGGATGGGGCAGAAAAGCATGGGAACAGAAAAAGGTGTTGAGCAGGAGAGAAAGAAAGAAAGAAATGAAAGAAGAACAGGGAGAGTGATACAGAGAGACAGAGAAAGAGAGAGAAGACTAGAGAAAGAGAGTGAAGCAGGGGTCGAGGGAGGTAGGGAGACTTTCTGAGAGAGGGGGAGAGACTGAGGGCCTCATGTACGTACATTTACAAACGTAGCGTTATTAGCGCCATGGCCAACCCGCAGATTGCGCACGCTGTGATACTTCAGTTTACGTCGTATTTACCTGCAGGTCATCGGGTAATCAGCGCCTTTCTCCGCCCACTATACCGTACATTGCGAGCATTTAAACGTGCAATTGAATGGGCCTCCTTCTCTTTTTCTATCATGGATCAGCCACCAAAGTCAAAACAGCGATGACTGTTTGAAATGATCGTAATGCCAATATTTGCAATGTAGCGAGCAGTTTAACAACTGCTGGAATGGCTGCTTAATCTGTAACGCGTAATGATTTTGTGTTCACTCAACTCAAAAAGTGTGATCCTTGTGGCTGTCATTTCACCAGGAGGCATATGCGCATCCTGGTTTACGCCTGCTTTTAACAGTCTGAGAATTTTCACCGCAAAATAGAGGTGCGCTTTCACAGGCGTTTTTTGTACATCTGAATACATAATTAGGCGCACTTTACGCATCCCCTCCCATCTCTTTATGGGAAACTCCCACTTTCCCCTTGACCCTCCCGTGAATGCATATGCATGACACGGAAAAGCGTAATTTGCCATTTTCAGTTCCCGCGACAAGCAGTCTGCACTTTTACCTCAGTGCGTCATGTTTGTAGATATCTCGCCATGCTTTTACGCGCAAATTGTGAAACAAATACGCCTGAAGTGGGCGCAAAAGCGTTAGTACATGAGGCCCTGAGAGAGGAGTGAGAGAAACAGAGAGAAAGAGAAAGCAAGATGAAGAGTGCAGCCTAAGGGTTAGAAGTCCTGACTAAAGCAGGACGGGAGTTCTATAAACAGCAATAACCTGAAGCTGCGGGCCATTCATTTCTCTCTGCTACATTACCCCTATCTCCCAACGCCTCGCTCAGCCCCATCCCCACCTGCTAGTATGCCTGTCAGCCTTGTGCTGTCCTCTCCTCACCCCGCCATCCCTCTCATTTCTCTATTCTCTCCATCCGCCTGCAACACTCTTTTTCTTTACCTCTTACAGACCTCCCTCCTCAGTTCTCGTCTTCATATTTTTCCTTTGTCTCTTTTTTTCCAGTATTCCAGCCATGCGTGTCCCGTGCCCTCCCCTGCTCTCTGCTCCTGCCCGGACCAACGCATGTCAGAGGACCTAGTGAGAGAGCCTAACCAGCTTTTCACTCTGGGTTTGCAGCTATAAGTCCTCAATCCATACCTCCCTTACCTGACTCCTCCCTTTGTCTCACACTCCCTCCCTTTCTGCATTATTCTCTTCTTGTTTCTTCCCTGTGTCTGCCGTTCTGCATGTCTGTTCATAATATCAGCTTCCACTTCGATGGCTTTTACACTTGATGTGTCACGTTAGTCAACCATTAGTCTGCAGTACACTCCTGACGATTCAACGATTGGCATTCAACGATTGGCATGGAGTGCATACACTTTTGGTTGATACTGCAGATCTGTACAGTTTACTCTAAACTCCTTCCGTTGAATCTGATTGGGTTGAATTTGACGGGTTGCAATATTTGTTTAGCTGGGAGGTCATAAGGATCCCGATTCTTCTTTAATCAGACAATATAAAAAAATAATATTTGGAACGTCAAGAAGCATTACAACTAACCTTCTTAAAAAATGTTCATACTCAAAAGCCTTTTTTAATGTTTAGGTCTGTAGCTCTAGCACTCTTAAAGTGCTTACACTGCGTTCACCCAGAGAACAATAAGGAAGAAATAACTCCAATGTTTCCCAAACACTGGCACACTATCTCCCCTGACCCCTATTAGCGGATGCTTTAAAGACAGCCCCCCCCCCCGCCTCTCTCCCAGACCCTGACACTAAATAGGGCTCAAATCTGATTGACTAACCGTGTGAACAGAAAGGACTCAATAGCACTGTGCCAGACTCCTCTGAAAACGACCAATAAGAGGGCCAATGCAATCTCATCTTTAAACCCACTCTAACCCTCTTACAAAATGCTGATCCTTTTTACCTCATACTCCAGCTGCAAATGGCTGCTAGGACCTCAAGCTTGCTTGGGCCACAAGATTCAACAAGTAAACACTAGGAGGCGAGGGCAGACTAAACAATCACACTGCTGGTGGGACATTCTCCTTCTGCTGGACACATCAACTCCACTTTTTAAATACACAACCATCGGCATGCTGGATGTGTCAGCAGACACACAAGCCAGAGAGAGGAAAGTAATAAGTGAGAGAGAAAGATGGCTGGAGAGGATAATTGAGGAGAGGAAAGCCATATAAGGTATTTAGTTTCGTCCACTTTGATGTTGTGTGACGGTGCAGTGAAATAATCCCCTCCCCACAACTTACACTGCTTCATGTGTCACTCGTCTGTGAGGAAAGAGGACCACACAGGCAAAAACATAAGCGGTCAGGCAATCAATCTCCTTCTAGGTGGAATCACAGTCTCCCTCTGTTAGTGTTTTCCCATTAAAATAGGGTTAGGTTTAAGCTCTTTCACTCATCAATGAGGTGCTGGGCTAGAAGTAGGTATCAAGCTTCTCTATCCAGCTATCATGTGTCTTCTGGGAGCTGATTGAGTGACATTTATTGTTCAGCTGTGAATGTGCATATCACCTGCAGGAGTGACACGTGTCAAGTGAAGGACGTCTATGTGATTGATGGAATCTATAAGACTTTTTCCATGAAGGATTCCGGATTCTGACAGGACCACACATGCGTAACGCACAACATGACCACTATACTAATAGACACACACCATAGAAATACACATACCAGCAAGAACATACACAGTTGTCTCACGCACATAAACACATTCATAGCATAAACACACTCACAAAAGGGGCTGGTGCAGAACTAAGTTGTTTGTCTGCCCAAGAGATAAACACAGATGCTGAACCTAAGTGAAGTATACTCATCATTATAGTTGAGTTAAAGTCCAACTTCTCACAATTCAGCTGCAAAATTATGCATAGGCACTGGGAGGATAGAGACTGCCGAGTACCACGGTTGGTACATAAATATCGTAAATACAATAAATAATACACTGTTATTGTGCTACACTGTAGCCAGCGCAACCACATTTTCCCTTCCGAGTCCTGAGTGTCTACCTGGGATTGTGCTAAGCAAACATGAAAGAAGGGATCTCTACTTCCGGAGAAAGGAGGTCAAAGAGTGTAGGATGGCCTGAGTAGATGAGAACGAATGTGGGCAGACTTGGCAGGAGGCAAGGGCTCAGAGGGAGGGCCCAGTTCACGACTCTGCAGCTGCAGATGTTGTTTGTGCGTCTCAACAAAGGAGCACTTCCTCCCCAATCCGCCAGGAGAGGGGAGACAGAATCGATGCTGGCAGGCAGGCGTGTGGGATGATGGTTGTCAGGGACAGCGGTGACACCACCAGTATCTGGGGCCCGTGGCTGAGGAGGCGAGACAGACACCCCATAATACCCTCCCAACCCAACATTTCCCAGCAACCGGGCATGCTGACAAATGGGCCATTTTATGTTATTGCTGCAACATAATGTTGATGGTTGGCCTGGCTCAGATATGAGTTATTGATGTAGACGTGTGTGTCATGCACACAATAAGCAGACGTAATAATGCCACTCTGTCACATCCTCCATATAATTGTGTGTATGTGCACAGAGGAGAGCTGAGAAGGGGAGAGAACCACTGAAATGCTCAGAACAGACCACAGCAGTGTAACCATCCACAATAACCATAACATTTTAGTAATAGAGGAAGGGTATTTTGCCTTGGATAAAAGCAATCGTATTGCAGCTTTTTGGGGTGGTGTTGAAAGTTTCATTAAGTTTTTCCCCAAGGAGCAGCCGGCATTCATAAATTGAAATTATATTCCCATTTCAGCCAACAAAGCCCAAATTAGCATTGATCTTTGTGGGACTATGCCCTCCCACCAGGATGCGAGTGAACCGCATGTGTGTTTTTGCCTGGCAGTTCTGGTCTGGCTTTTTTAGTCCATTCTAGTCTTGTTTTAATCAGTGTCTGAGTCAGGTTTGGATCTATCTCTGTCTGTCTATCCCAGATCGTCCATCCTATATCCCTGCTCCTGCCTGCTGCCACTTTACTGCCTGTCTGTCTGTTTACCTGTCTGCCTGCTTGCTTGTCTGTCTCTCTGGGGAATGTTCAACAGTCTTCCTGCATCTACACTCCCCATCACCTTTCCATTAGGTCTGGATAATGAGCTGAGAACAGGAGCCGTCTGTGGCTGGAGGGGGGCGCTTCTCTCTCCTCAGACTATCACAGAGGCAGGAGGGCCTTGTGGGCAACTGCACCCAAGATCCAGCAGCACAGCACTCTATGGACCTCCCTCATTATAGTTTGGTCTGCTGGAGGAAAGAAATGTATGTTCTTGAGACTTGCTGTTCCTTTCAACTAGTGCATGTACGTCGGAATACAGTTTCAAATTGGAGGTTTGTCCATCAAATGCTGCTGTGATGTGCTATTTGGATGTGGTTTATGAGAGATGTGGGCCCAAAGCTGGGCCACATGTTTTGCGTGTTTAGGTGCTGATTGTTGGAATGCTGCTTCAGCATTCCAAGTATTGTTCTTTGAATCTTTAATCAACTTATTTTTCTTCTATTTCTTCCGTGGCACGTTTCAACTCCTTCACACTTTCAGCTATTAAAACTGTTCAGCTATCAAAATATTCAGCAATTTCAGGCCATTCCTGCTATGACTTTTCAGCTTTGTACCTCTTATGCTTGAATTAATATAAATCAATATTCATAATATTTTTAACATGGTTTTCGAAAGTTTTTTTTTCAAATTTTCTCAATCCTCTTAAACTTCTTCAACTTTCAAATCCCTCTTCTTCCTCAATCTTTCAGCTACATCCACCATTAAAACTTTAAAATGTTGACAAAACCCTAAACTATTTTTTTTAAATTCAGCTATTCTATTCAACTTTTTTCAATATCACTGATGTTTCATTACTTTTTCAAACCGTTTCTGAGATTTACATGGGTGTGTACGTGAAAGCCTAGAGTGCAGACTGAAACGCTTAGAGTGGAGGGGAGCTTCGGATGTCGTTGAAAAAAGTATTTCTAGTTTGCTAGCATTGCCACAATTTTCGTTCGTTTCGTTCATGCTTCGTTTTTGGATCAATAGATAGCTAATTTTGTGCTGTTCGTAGACAGTTGTCTGGGGAATCCAACAGACTTACACATTTGTTCAGAGCCCCACGAAAGCGAGACAAAGTCCAACTCTCGCCCCATAGAGTCCAATGCAAATCTGGTGACAAATTCGTCAGAGAAAGCAAAAAGAACAAGATTTCGAAACTGCCGGTAGACTCGTATTTCTGACCGCACAGACATATAAAGGACATCTCTGGTTTCGGCAGAGTCTTGGGTCTCGGAAAATATCCGTATTTTTTGGATTGGACGTATAGTTTTGCGTCTAGGTTAACTTGTTTGAGGTGTGGATTCTAGCACCATCACTGTGGCAACCACACAAACACGCGCGACTCAGTCTCTAACACAGGTGATTGGTATTAGCTGATTAGTGGAGACACAAGACAAGCTATTCAGTCAACTCGTCTCATTAAAAGACTAATAGCACCACAACACAACTACTACCACTACTGATACTGCTATATCTTATGCCACTACTACAAATACTAATTCTGCAGATGCTGCTAATATCTCTTTTACTAACTACTACTGTTTTGTTCTACTACGCCACTGAGTGCGTTCACTTGACCATGAGAAACCCGATAGCAATTGTCGGTTTATGCCAATAATGCGATTACTCTGTTTTCATGTGTAATTAGTTATGCGATTACTCAATAAACACGTCTACATGATTCTTTTTTATTAATCGTTGTATGCTCCACGGACAAAACTTGCACCATCATCCTTCTGCAACAAAGTGTCGCCGTGTCTTCCTGTATCGGCCCTACTGCTGTATGTTTCATTCAATCAACACATTGAATCCTACTAAGAAAGCCGAGTAAACGCACTCAATGATAGGCTACTATATCTGCTACTGCTATTACTATCCCAACTATAATTTCAGCTGTTAAAACTATAGTATTCTTGTTACGACTAGCTAGCCTACTTCTTCTTCTGTTTAACAGTTCAGCTTTCAGCTTCTCCCATATTATAGGCTATTTAAAGATTTTAAAGTAAATTCCATGTTTTGCTTCTAAGTACATTATATACGTGTGAAATGAGTTCCTGAAAGCATGTGCAAAGCGCTAAAACTTTGTCGCACTGAAATGTGGAGTTAGACCGCAGAACAGTTTATCTTCCGTTTTCAGATCAGGTTTTAATGGGCGGAGCCAGAAAATGCCCTACGTCATTTCGCCCCATCTACGTCAGATCACTGAATGGCTCCTCCTGCTGTACTGTTATTGTAGCTTACATCAGCTAGCTAGCTAGCTAGCTAGCTTCATGATGTCTCCCACCGCCCGCAACTGCATCTTCCCTGGATGCAAGAACTCCAGCTGCGCTGCAACACCATTTAAGTTCCCTGTATATAATGAAAGGAAAAATAGGTGGATAGATTTTGTCTGTTTTTAGCCACGCTCATGGAAAGCTTCAGATAAACTCCAACAGCCGCCTCTGGGCCACTGACCATTTCATGGCGGACAGTTTTAACATGGACCAGAGACAGACGGGGTTCACCAACAAACGGCTTCTCGTGCAGCGAAATGGTAACTAATGTGATAGAAGTAGTTGGAGAGCTCACTGTCTGCTGTCAATGTTTACTCCTGTGTTACAGCTCAGGGGAATATTTCATTTATATGCATCTGTATGTTTCACTCATTGAACAAATACATTCTAATTCTATACTGTTTTGTTCGGCTTGACGTAGCGTCCATTATCTGGGTCGTAGGTAGCTTACTTGAGAGAGGCGGCGCCTTCCAGCGAGGGGGCCGAGCTTCAGCTCCTTCTGGCGACACGCCCCCCCCAGTCTTGAACAGAGAAGACTGCTGATTTTCTAACGATTTCAAAAGCTTAATTGAACACACTTGTCAGTGTTTTTTTTCATTCGAATTTGGATGGGTAGTTAATAACACATTATTCTGTGGTGTGGTGAACTTGAAACTCGTTTTTAATTCCACTTTACAGGATCTTTAAGCTTTTAGCTTTGTTGATGCAGTTCAGCTTCCACACTGCCTCTTGAAATTCAACTATTTCTTCGATTGCTTCACAACGTTCAAACGTATTCTCCCGCATTGTATTTAAGCACTTAGCTTTGTTAGATGATGCAGTTCAGCTTCCACACTGCCTCTTTTGTGTGACTCACACATTTTTTAAATTCATTTCAGATTTCAGCTGGCGGGTATTTTCTAATTTCTGTATTTTCAGCATCAAAATAAATCTTCGAAGAGGTAAGGAAATTAATTTGATTTTTTATTTAATCATCATTCATCTATCACTTATTGCGCACAGCCTTACTGTACTCCTTTACTCTATATTTTATTTTATATTGTACAGTGTTGTTAGTATTTTGTTGTAAATCTTTAATGCAGTCCATACATTTTATATTTATGGACTGCACACACTTTTTAAGATTCTTATATGCTTACTGTATGCACCTGTTTATTGCGATACCCTTTATCCCTATAAGGGCTAATCTTCCAGGGTTCGAACAATTAACAAATACACATGTATGACATATATATACAGATTACAGATCAAAGAAACATAGTCATACATAATCATCACATAAAATATACAGTTAAAAAATTCCCACAACAATTTATCTAGCTTGCGAACAAATGGTGAATTTCCTTTTTGAAGTTTGCAAGACTGGACAGAGATCTGATGTTTGGTGGTAGGGTGTTCCAAAGATTAACGGCACAGTAAAGAAAGGTTCTCTTTTTGGAGTTTGTTTTTGGCTTCTGCCAACCACCAAAGAAAAGTCCTTGTTTTTGTTTTCTACTTTACTCTAATTCCGAGCAAGGGACATCAGATGATATTAAACACGTGGTGGTGAAACACATATGTTGGTCTCTATAACACACGCACACACACACACACAGCAAAATAATATATACACACAGAAAACCATAGACAAACCCCAGTACGTTAACAACAAAACATCTTTCCTAAACAGTAAGCACATTGCTAACAAACACAGCAACAGAGACCGGGCGGCTGGGCGATATGGTTAAAAAAAAATTGATATAGATATTTATATTTCCATTCGATAACGATAATTAAGACGATAGACCACAGATCCGTAGTAGTAACAAAATAAGTCTCTTCCTCAACTTTTTCCCTACACTCTGCATAAAGTTTAGGCAGTGCGGTGTGAGAGAAATGTTTGCAGCCAGGGAGCACGTACCTGGGGTCAAGTAACTTAAGCTTTTTAAAACTTTGCTTTTTATCAATACCTTGGCGCAAACTCACACTTTCTGCATTTTCCAACGAGTGATTTTGCTTCAGGTGGTAAAAAAGGTTTCTTATATACTAGGATTATAATTGGACCAATACGCTGTTCTTATTGGTCCAGAGACGTTCTAATAAATCCGCAAAACCGTTGGCGTACCTCTCCAGAGGTATGCAAAAGATTTACGGACCTAGCAAGCAGTTGCCCTGGAGATGTTGACAACATGGCGTCTGCTCCAGATACGTCGTGTTTGATTTGGGATTTGTCGTATTACCAGACTTTGTAGCCACCTGTTTGTTTACTACACAATTTGCACCGAACATTGCTCTGCTCTTTGTCGGATTTCAAAAAGCCAAACCACTTCCAAACTAGAGAGGGTACAATTTCTGGGGAAATTGTAGTATGCTTGCTTGCATCGTTTGCAGATGGGTCCGTCCCCTTAAGTTTTCCCATCTAGTGATATTTTCAAGCATTTAGCCTACTCATATTGCATAATTCATTAAGAACCCCCTTTGAAACAAGCTATTGTAACAACGTTGTCACCGGCAGTATTTCAGATGGAATCGCGATTCAAACAGTAAGCTACCATCTGCTAACTGAAAATATGCCCCCAAAAACGTAAATAACCTTGACATGTATTTAGGGGGAAATGGCTAAAGCGCCGGAAATGAGAATGTTTCTTTTGACATAAAGTTTCGTCTGTGGCATTGAAGACAGCGACGCACCACACAAGCTTGAGTTTAAATACATTATTTAATGTGACATTACTTAATGTACGTGCAAGTCTTGATTTTCTTAAATGTAGCCTACATGTGCTGCTAGTAGCCTACATCACGGCACGATACGATAGGCTCCTCGCTGTGCAACAGAACATCTATGCACGTTGTATCCATGCGTCGTTGCTAACGTGTGCTGACGTTGTGACGTTGGCACTGAGTAGCCTACCCTTTGTTGACACAAGGCACTTTTTGCCACAAAAACTCAAGTTCAGCCTAAACCGTGCAACGGAACGTAAATAAAAATACAAGCAACTCAATCGCTAACAAGACGAAACTACATTTGTGCCTACATAGACACAAACGTTGTCTATGTAGGCCAAATATTGACGGATCCTTAGGGGGGCAAAAAGAAACAATAAAAACTAGAAAGTGCATTTCCTACAGAAAATGCGTTGGAATGCTGAAAGCTGAAATTAATTTTTAAAAATACCTGAAAATACAGAAAATGAGAAAATACCCGCAAACTGAAAGCTGAAATTAATTTAAAAAATGTGTGAGTCACACAAAAGAAGAAATGTGGAAGCTGAACTGCATCATCTAACAAAGCTAAGAGCTTAAATACAATGCGGGAGAAGCTGAAAGCTTAACTGGTAAACCGTAGAAGAAGTAGGCTAGTCGTAACAAGAATATTATAGTTTTAACAGCTGAAATTATAGTTGGGATAGTAATAGCTGTAGCAGATACAGTAGTGCCAGTGGCGTAGTAGAATAAAACAGTTCCATTAGCAATAGTAGTAAAAGAGATATTAGCAGCATCTGCAGAATTAGTAGTTGTAGTAGTGGCATAAGATATATCAGCAGGTGCAGTAGTTGTAGCAGCACTAGTAGTGATAGTAGTTGTGTAATAGTGCTCCTACGGTGCGTTCACACTGCAGCGTTTTTTAACGCTCTGCACAGCTTGCCCTCCCACAGTACACCACACTCGGGGGCGTGTTAGAAAAGTTAATACAGAGTTGTAGTTCTCTAAGGTCACTGTTGTAGTCATGACCAAGCGTGCAGACTTGGGTTCATGTACTCACAATATCGATCAAAATACCACTTTTACACAACATTTGTCTAAAAATACCGAATTTTTACTAGTGCAAGATTACAGTAGAATACATGTTACGTCACCGGTCACTCAACCAGTCGTTTGTAGGCTGGGCTAGCAAGCTAGCAGTGGCACAGACCAGTCACATAATGTGACCAGACGGAATTTAGAAGTATAAAAACACACTAGGGACACTGACAACGTCGGCAACCCTGCACCATGCATTATTAGTTTAATGTAATCTTTAAATTCAGGCTCGTCACATTACGTAACTTTGTTCTGAACAGAACTAGGTGTGCAGACACATACGATAAATTGAAATTGTAAAACCTAGAAATGTTTACCATGACCAACAGTTGCTACGTTACAAGAAACACGAAACCAATTCGATTGGCCAACGCTAGCGTTTTCATGCTCCTTATTTACATAACGTTGAGAAAATCCAACCTGCAACGCTCCGCTCCGCTCGCCTTCCTACAATGCCCTATGCGAGCGTCAACGCCTGGTTTCATTGAAAATGAATTGGAAGCCGATGCGCCGCCCGCTCCGCTGCAGTGTGAACGCACCGTTAGTCTTTTAATGAGACGAGTTGACTGAACAGCTCTGTCTTGTGACTCCACTAATCAGCTAATACCAATCACCTGTGTAAGAGACTGAGTGGCGCGTGTCTGTGTGGTTGCCACGGTGATGGTGCAGCTATGATTGCTAACGTGCTGAGGGCAGAGAGAATAACAGAAATTTACCTAGAATCCACACCTCAAACAAGTTAACCTAGACATAGAACTATAGCCCTGACTTAGCTTAGCAGTTACATTTAGCTAGCAATTTAAGTCGACATAAAATCCTAAATGTCTTGCATTACGTTAACAGAATTACAATAATAGCTAATATTTATATTTTATTTAGCTAACTATATCAATATCATAGCTTTGTTATCTTAACCGTTAGACCAAGGGAAGAAAGAGCTACTTACAAAACGGACGTATGTAACATTCAAACTGGTTGTCTTGAGAATGAGCACGGGTCCTAAGAAAAATCTACAATAATGCTGCAGAATGTTGTCTCCGCAAAAGGCCAATTCAGCAATAAAAACAGTGCTATCTGGGGAATGTGCGATTTAAATAATATTGTATAATTACAATTCATGTATCCTATATACACACACCATCAAAACCTACCTCAGTTTACGCTGTCTACAGAGTGTAACCTTTAGGAAAAGCGGGAATATATGGCTTCTGTCATGTTCTGTCCAGGCAGATCGCTATTAGCCTGGCTCTGTCCTCCTACGTACTTCCGCTCAATTTTGATTTTGCTTCTGTACTAGGTCTGGCCATGAGGTACGTAAGTCAGATGTCTCTGGTTAATTTTCTACCGGCCAATCAGCGAACAGAGGGAGTGGCTGAGAACGATGACGTTGATGTTAGCGCTAGTTTGTGTTGTAGTTCCGTAATGGCGGCGGAGAAAGATGCGAGCGAAGCCATTCGGTCCGTTGTAGCAACGTTGCCGAATATCCATAAGCTAAAGCCGGAGCAAGAACAAGTTTTGCTGAGTTTTGTTGGTGGCCATGATGTTGTGGCCCTCCTCCCCACGGGGTTCGGGAACAGTTTGATTTTCCAGCTAAGGCAGCTAGCTCTGTTACAGTAGTGGTGAAGGAATTGGCTAAGGCGAACGCCAGCGATTGGTTATGGCAAATCAGAGTGGCTCTGGGCAGATCCAATCATTTTAAACTTCAACAGAGTACCCGCCTACAAGGTCAACGCTTGTCAATGGAGCGAGGCCGGACTCTCTGTGAAAATGAAATGTACGAGAGTCTGGTTAGGACCAGGCTAGATCGCTATAGGATCTAAAATTATTTCTTATTGAGATTGACATCATTCAGAGCAAAATGAAAATAGGGGGGCACCTGAGAACCAATCAGATTCCAGGGGGGGCACGTGCCACTCCGTGCCCCTCCATTGGCTCCGCCCCTGGAATCGCCAATATAATTTGAAGGCCTTTTTTGAGGGGGGGGGGTCGGGCCGGTGCCCATAAAGAACTGAAAGCGGCCCATTGGTAAAAATGTTTTTGGTCAGGCTGGCCCATAGAGAACTGACAGCGGCCCATTGGTTAATTTTCTTTATTGGCACTGGCCTGACCCAATCAAATCCAGGAACCCCCTTCCCCTGATTCATAATATCGCGTCCCGCAGGCCCTGAGACACGAGCTGTTGGCTAATGCGTATGCTGGTTTAGCATCGTTAAAGTTTAGCATCGCTAAAATGGAGAAACGACCACCAAAGCGCAAGGAAGGTGCAGAAAAGTTAAAGAGTATGTTTAAGTATGTTAAATTAGGCTTTGAAAATCAGCAGAAAATCATGCCTGAAGGAGCTGAAGCTTGGCCTCCTCGCTGGAAGGCGCCGCCTCTCTCAAGTAAGCTACTTACGACCCAGATAATGGACGCTACGTCAAGCCGAACAAAACAGTACAGTGAAACATACAGATGCATATAAATGAAATATTCCCCTGAGCTGTAACACAGGAGTAAACATTTACAGCAAAGACAGCAGACAGTGAGCTCTCCAACTACTTCTAGCACATTAGCTACCATTTCACCAAAATACCATCATTCTACACCGAGTAGCCTAATATCGAGTTAGCGGTTTGCACTAATTATAGCAGAGATACCTCTGGAAAAGTTATCTAGTATAATTATAACAAGCACACAGAACTGAGTGATGAACTGCTGGCGGCGGTGGATGGTCCAGGTGCGACCGGAGGATGAACGGCCGGGGGGCGATGCACGGTACGGCTCCGAAATGACGTAGATAGGGCCTTTTTTGGCTCCGCCCATCAAAACCTGATCTGAAAACTGAAGGGAGACTGTTCTTCGGTCTAACTCCACATTTCAGTGCGACAAAGTTTTAGCGCTTTGCACATGCTTTCAGGAACTCATTTCACACGTATATAATGTACTTAGAAGCAAAACATGGAATTTACTTTACAGGATCTTTAAGGGACAAAAATATTTTATTTTTATATTTACAGGCGAATGCCACAAAATGTGCAAAAATTTCGAGTGTGCAAAATGTGCAAAAGTTGTAGCTGCTTCAACATCAGCATTACCTGGAGAGGAAGGAGGAGAGGTAGCTGGCTCAGAGAGGCCGAAACATACTGACAGGGTCAGGGAAGAAGCCGAGGAGGAGGAGTGACCATGACAGGGCCATGGGAGTGAGTGAGGAAAAGATGGAAGAAAGAGTAGTTGACGACGTGGTAAGGAGTGGGCAAATTAACAGGGACTCAGGAAGGGAGGGAGGCTGTGTGTTTTTCTGTATTGTATTTAGCAGACACTTTTGTCCAAAGTGACAAAATATAAATATTACAATAATTCAAATTAACAGTAAACTGTTTTAAAATTGCTAAGCCAATATTAAGCAAAATAGTAGCCTAATAACAATACAATATCAAATATCAATATGTTCATATTTTTACATACCTTTAACATACAAATCATAACTCTAAGAATTAATTAATTATTTAAGTGTAAGATCAACAGATAAGTCTTGAGACCCTTGAAGGATAAAAAACTATCACATGAACGCAGAACACTAGGCAACTCATATTATAGAATGCACGCATATTTTAAGGACTCTGTCTGCAGGGAATGTGTCTGACTAGTCACGGTGAATGTGGGCCGCCTGGGCCAAAAATGCCAGGGCCGATTTTTTGTCCCAGTCCAGCCCTGCCTTTATATGTCTGTGCGGTCAGAAACAGTGTTGCCACATTGGGCTGCTTTTGATAATGCTGGGCGGGGCAAAATAGCCTTGGGCGGGTTGATTAAATTTGGGCGGGTTTCGTTACAATTGGGCGCTTTTTTTAAAGACTGAAAACATTCAAACAAACTATTTGATTTGCATGTGTTATTGTTCAATCACTATTAGGAACTGAATACAGGAAGGGCAAGGGACAGAGGCTGACCTATAGGGTAGGCCTACCTAGCATGAAGTTGCTTAAAGCATGTCGTAGATAACTTGGGTTTGCATTGTTTTTCAAAAAGTAAAAAAATGCCGAAGTGGGGGAAGTATAAAAAGCTTTACAGAAAAGAGTGGGAGACAGATCCGGACTTGAAAATGTGGATCGAGTCTGTCCCACAAGATGAGTGTAAAGTCCGTTGCAAATATTGTAACACGGAGATCAGGGTTCAACTTAGCGATCTGAAAGATATGCTTCCACAAAGAAGCACAAGTCCCGTTGTGTGCCCAGCATGAAATCATTTACAGTACCAATGGCTGGTAATAGTGGAGGCACAATAAATTACGACCAAAAACGTTGTGAACTCAGAATTGCAACCTATGTAGCTTGCCACACTTCCATCAACGCAGTGGATGACTTGTCAGATATTTTGCACGAGGAGATGGGAACATTCAAAATGCACAGCACCAAGTGTACCGCAGTTAGTTATAAAGTCTGTCCTGTCACCGCACTTCAGAGAGGATCTACAGCAAGATATTGGCGAGTCTCCTTATTCTCTCTACCTTGACGAAAGCACGGACATATCAATGAGTAAACTTCTGTGTCTGTGTGTTAAGTACCGCTCACAGAAACACGGCAAATTTGTTAGTACTTATTTGGGGCTTGTTGATCTTCACAACGCAAGTGCTACTGGAATTACTGACGCAATCAATGCCTTTCTGAGGATGTGTGGCCTGGACATCAAAAAACATGGTGGGGATTGCTACAGACGGGGCAAGTGTGATGGTCGGAAAAAAACACTCAGTGTTCACGTTACTCAAACAAAAGCAGCCTATCTACAGCTTATTCGCTGTGTTTGTCACTCACTTGATCTAGTTGCAAACAAAGCTATGCAACTTCTCCCAAGCAACCTTGAATATATGATTAGGGAAACCTATAACCAGGGCTGCCAACTTTTCCAAAAACCTTGCCGAGAGATTTGGTAGCAACCCCCCCCCCCCCCAAAAAAAAAAAAAAAAGACGCACTCAATATCCATTTCAACTTGGTATCAAATGCAGAACACTGTTATTCAGCTAGGCTACTGAAATAAATGTACAGCTCCTGGCCTGTTTGTGGTAGACATCACAGAGGTCGGAATAAGCGGCAACGTTGCCCACGGGTCTAAAAATAACGTAACCAGCCGACCAAGGTACAACGTCGCGGCAACGTTGTCCAGGGGACCAAAGAATAACGTAACCAGCCGACCAAGGTACGACGTCGCGGCAACGTTGCCCACGGGTCTAAAAATAACGTAACCAGCCGACCAAGGTACAACGTCGCGGCAACGTTGTCCAGGGGACCAAAAAATAACGTAACCAGCCGACCAAGGTACGACGTCGCGGCAACGTTGTCCACGGGTCTAAAAATAACGTAACCAGCCGACCAAGGTACAACGTCGCGGCAACGTTGCCCACGGGTCTAAAAATAACGTAACCAGCCGACCAAGGTACAACGTCGCGGCAACGTTGTCCAGGGGACCAAAAAATAACGTAACCAGCCGACCAAGGTACGACGTCGCGGCAACGTTGTCCACGGGTCTAAAAATAACGTAACCAGCCGACCAAGGTACAACGTCGCGGCAACGTTGCCCACGGGTCTAAAAATAACGTAACCAGCCGACCAAGGTACAACGTCGCGGCAACGTTGTCCAGGGGACCAAAAAATAATGTAACCAGCCGACCAAGGTACGACGTCGCGGCAACGTTGTCCACGGGTCTAAAAATAACGTAACCAGCCGACCAAGGTACGACGTCGTGGCAACGTTGTCCATGGGACCAACTGGCAACATTCCCTTTATAACGTTGCTACGACGTTGCCACGACGTTGCCAGAAGGTAACGTCGCGGGTTACCAACTGAGCACTTACTGGCAACGTTGCCACAACGTCATGTGTTAGCTGGGCTGTCACCTCAGGATGCAGACCTAGGTACCACATTCCAACAGCTTCTGGAAGCAAGTAGGTTAACGCCTGAGTTGAAGGAGGGAATTTCAGCGCGATGTATGGCTTTTCTAAAAGAAGTTCTGGTGAAATATCAAATGCGCTTACCTTCATCACTGGAAATGCTGCGCAAACTGGAGCTGCTTAGTCCGACCTCTGTGATGTCTACCACAAACAGGCCAGGAGTTAAATACTTACCAATTGAGTTGTTCTCATGCTCAATGGACAAGTTAGAATGCCAATGGAGAAATGTAGCATCAGCAGGCTTCTCAAGTAACCAGGCCATTGACGCTTTTTGGATGGAAGTTGAAGCGTTCAAAGATAGAGAAAAATCAGTGTTTTCAGAAATTAGCACTGGGTGCCATTCGATTGCTCACACTGCCAATATCCAACGCTCATGTTGAGAGGGCATTTTCCCAGGTGACGCTGCTAAAGGATGACACAAGAAATCGCATGGGACTACCGCTACTTTCCAACCGTGAAATTTTTCGGTGCATGAAATTACACGGAGAATACACGGTATAAAAATAAATAAAACTCGTGCAAATTAATTAATATAATGCGGAACTACTGTTAGATACTCGTGTTCTTTCGGGACATCTAATCTGTAGCTCTGAAGCTCTGATTGGCGCCGCCGTGAGTCAGAGAAAGGCTACCTAGCAGCACTAAGGACGAGTATGGCGAGTGGTGGCGACCCACGAGAAATAGAGGACCCGCCGGCCGTTTTAAGATTGCAAGTTTGGGAAAACTTTGGTTTCCCATTCAGTTACAGTAGTACAGGCGAGAGAGTGGTGGATAAGACGAGCACTGTGTGTCGGCGTGGTTCAGCAGTTATGGGCAGTGACATACAGTCTGGGTAGGCAAGGTAGGCACATGCCTACCCTGCCAAAATTCAAACGTAAACATTTGTATTAAATCATTTTATTTAATAAACTTGTATTTGTATTTTTACTGTTTATTCTTGTGATTTATATATGCAATGTGTGTGTTATTGCAATTGTTTAGACGTTACGATGACGAATGTAGCAGTTACGCATATTCAAATACCCAAAAAATTGTAGAATAAGTGCTTTTACTGTCAGTTCACTGCGGACGACAAGTGAAAAACTCACTTTCGCACTTCGATCCTGTATTCTTCAACATGTACAGTACAGTCAAACGTTTGGACACATTTTCAATCACTGGAACGAGACAAAAATAAATTCAACTTCTCCCTACAGAGCTTACCAGCCATTAGATACACATACAAATAGGGCCATATACATTACTGACGCAATCGGAATTTACATGTCATCTTCAATGCGCCGTATTCACTCGTAGAGGAACCTGGTTTGTTTTGCTTTTACCTCCGTTGTACCAAACTCGTACCGAACCGTGATGTCTGAACCACGGTATGAACCGAACCGTGACTTCAGTGTACCGTTCCACCCCTAGAGCACACCCAATAACTGAAGAAGACACCCTTTTTATCAATAATTTCTTCATTGGAAGTTGCTCCCTCGCCATGGCTACCGCTGCCACTGTTTTCGGCAATATGAACCATTTTCCGCGGTTAACATTAGCTACTCCACTGGAGGTGCTCAGTATATTTTAGTGAGCGTAGGCTACCATTTCTCCACAACTTCCTGCTGCATCACATACATTAAATGGACTGCTGTTCCTAATTATTCTCTATCGACTATCAATATTATTGAAAATGAATTAATGTTACGATATCTTTATTGAGGGAAGTCATTACTTCGATATATTTTTTTTATCGATTTATCTCACAGCCCTACCGGGCTTGTTCCCATACATACACAAACCATGTAGTTGCCTTCTGACAGGCTGCCCCCACCAGTTGTAGAGCACATAGAGCACTGTGCAGAAGAGCACCCCCAGGCTGGAGCACTGACCCCCGGTAATGTGTCTCCCAGGAGGAGGGGAGGCCTCTCTCTCTACAGCTGTAAACTCGCTGACTCCTTCCCCTGGGACGGGGGAGCAAGGTGATGCCATCGCCAAGGTTACATGGCAGGGGAATAGAATACTGATGCCGGAGCTGTTATCTGGCGACGAAGTATGGGGGCTGCTGGAGCTGGCGTTGAGTGTGGAGTAGCCTCAGACGCAGTTCTGGGATCCAGACATGTATGTTTGCGAGGGGGGCGGGGCAGGTGGGGACTGCATTCTGGGTGCATGTACCTTCATGTGCGTTTCTGAGGAGTGTGTGTAGCTTTGCGTAAGAATGTTAGGAAGTGTGCTTGTGCACATGTCTGCTTGTGCATGCATGTGTATGTATGTGTGTGCATAGTTTGCATGACACTGCAAGGTTTGGTGCGAGCAGGCTCCGATGATTCTGTGGAATGTAAACTAACCACTGCGGAGTTCTAGCCTGTCGTCAGTCCGATGTCCCTCCCCCAAGCCGACACTACCGTCTCCTCAGGAGCGCAGCTGTTCCCGATGCTTCCGCTAGCCAGGATGAGATACCAGGCCCTCAAGCACCTAGTTTCTACCTCAGTTGCCACGGTGATTTGCTCCCGCCTCGTCTTTATTTTCATGTGCATGCAAAGGAGTATAGTGTGAACAGAAACAACCACTTACATTGCAGACATTATAATTTCTAGAGCCATTCACTACCTGCATTCCTGTGGCTGTTAGAATTAATTCCAGGAAGATTAAATAATTTCTGCTGAGATCTTTTGCACACATTAATTGTTGTAATAGGACCTGACCAATCTTGCGACAAATGATTCTGTTTGCCTTCAAACCAATGAACTCACCGCCCGTTCAAGTCGTTTGGAAAAAAATCGCTTGAGGCACCACAAAGCAGAAACATTCCTCACCCACCTCCACACTTCTAGCAGTTTTCACTGTGTGCTTAAATGTGTTTGTGTGTGCATCAACTGAACTGTGTGTCACCGCTCCCCTGCAGCACCAGCCACCTGCACCCCTCAGAGGTTCATGTGATGACAATGGCTAATTTACCCAGCAGGCTGAATAAAAGCCAAACCTCCAGCACTCAGAAGAGGGCTACTGGTGGAGACACCCAGCCCAGGCAATTGCAATATTTTGTGCCCCAAGATTATAAATATCCAAATACAAATCCGGTGCGGAAAATGGGTCTGGACGGGTGAGAAAGTCCTGTGTCAATGTCAACCCACATGCTATCTGTGCTGACACCCATAGCGTTAACCCAACACTCTGAAGGACTAGGAACTTCTATGGTATATTGAAATTAGGCTGTGGGAAATAACAGAAACGTTTCTATGCCGAGGTGACCAGTGTTGAGCATAAAAGTATGTGTACTCATTTGTTATGACTGTGTTATTGTTGAGTCAAATATACAAAATCTTTCCATTTTAAAGGGAACAGCTGTATAAATTGTTTAAAGGTACCAAGGAGTGAGCAGTTGCTCAAATAGAAATGCTTTCTGTCAAATGGAAATTCTTTCTTTCAAAGAACTGGGGAGAATGACCAAATAAAGGAGCTTCAAATATTCGGTTGTTGCAATGGCAATACTAGTTGAACTGGCCTTTCACATATCTAACATTGATATCCAACCGCCTCAAATGTAAACCATCTGTCACAACCATTTGTGTGTCAGTTAGATGCAAAGGATGTTTTGTCCTTATCACCTATTTTGGTCTACTCATCCAACCCCCTGTCCCCATTCACTTTACTTGAAGGTTCATGTTGAATGCCAACAACTGTTGCCTAGCAGCAAAATATTCACCCTGCTGAAATCCACTCCATTATTTATTTTTCCAGTTTCACATTTCAGAGAGAAAAAAGTATTTAATGCAGCAATTCCAAGTTTACAAATCCCAAAAGAGCTTAAGTAATGGTGTGAACTGTGCGACATTTAATGAAACATTCTACGGGGTAGTGGAATGGGAATTGAAGGATGAGTTTATGTAGTTGAGTTCAACTACACGTTCAACATTTTTGTAAATGTATATTTATATATATCATACCATAGCACCATGTTAGCAAGGTACTTCTTCTGACTTCTATGTTCTGTTTTCATACATTATAATGAGTAATTACATTATTACACTATCAATCATTATAATGATTTACATATTGCTTAGATGTTATGCATGCATTATAATACGTAAATAATGCATAATGCAGAAGATTGGAGGATGCTTGCTTGCGTCGGTTGCACAGGGGTCCATTTTTTTATTACATTTTTACAACTGATATTCCTGTGTATTTTATATAAAAATGCATACTTATTATTTATAAAGATTACATGGATTTAGAAGCATCTTTTTTTTGCTGCTCATTTACAACTCAAAATACGAGTGAAGCGTAGAATGAAGTCTTCTCATTTCCCCTGCAAGAGGCAGCCTCATAGCTGAATCAAAACGAATAAATTTGGCAGTAAAAATTGACCTAATCTCTATGACTTTAACGTCCTTTTAAGTTTTTCCCTTCTCGTGATATTTTCAGGCATTTAGCCTACTCATATTGCATTCATTCATTAATAAAGAACCCCCTTTGAAGACTATTCAACAACGTTACCGGCAGTAGAAGATGGAATCGTGATTCAAACAGTACCTGCTAACTGAACATATGCCCCCAAAAACGTAAATAAGCTTGACATTTATTTAGTGGAAAATCGCTCATTCATAAAAAGCTCACTGGTAACGATCATTGTCAGTAACAACGCAAAATGCGATATAGCCCTGTGTGGAGAAGCTGCCCCGGTAAATTGTACTACTACGGTACAGTACTAGACTACTGTGTTCGTCTTGGTAGCGATTGCGTTGGTTGAATTGGATGTAACGTTCCGTTGTACGGTTTAGGCTGAAATTAATTATTTTCATGAACAGATTGACAAAGTTTAGGCTGTGGCAATGAAGTTCAGGTTAGTAGTTAGATAGACTTTTGATTAAAGTAAGGTGAGTGCCGAACATGTTCTGTCGCCGTTTGACTGTGAGCTGTGTAGATGTTTTTGTAGTGTCTCGCGTAGGCTACAGCGTTGCAGTGAGCAACACTGGTTTGAAACCACAGGTAAGGATAATTTCACCAACAAATCGTTTACTTGTCATAATAAATCCTACAACGAAAATGTATTTGTGAGGAATGTTTATTTTAACGATTGAAAACAGATGCATCATAGACCACTGTAGTATGTGTTGCCCGGGCAACAGAGGCTAATGTCATGCTAATGCTTCAGTGAAATAGTAGACTACGGTTTCCGAAAGTAGATGTGGGCCTACTTCCTTAATAATATCAGCTAATATTGTACATTACATTTCACAATTGTGTTTCACATCACAAAGTAAAATGAGTAAATAGTCACCCTGGCCTCTTTGCTTGTGGCGTTTCTGCAGCTGCCTTGCATTAAAGCTATAGTTAGCCTACCTATCCCCCAAGTTAACAGATGCGAAACTAATGTTCTGCTACAGGTAGTCACGCGTGTTTTCGTGACGTAGTGACGTTAGTAACGTCAGTGACTGTGGCTAGCAAATTAGCCACCGTTAGCTTCACTTTTCGCCACAAAAACTTAACTTGAGCATAAACCATGCAACGGAACGTAAATAAAAATACAAGCAACTCAATCGCTACCAAGACGAAACTTTTGACACCTAGGTTGTCTATGTAGGCCAAATATTGACAAAGATTTAGGGGGGCAAAAATAAATTATAACTAGAAACGGCTGTTCCTGCGAAACAGCAGTGAGAATGCTGAAAACCTGAATGGGGATAGCTGACCATGCTAAAAAAGCGGAAAATTTTGAACATTTAGTAGAAAGTTATAAGCTGAAGCACCTGAAAGGTATTTTTGAAAGGGGCTGGAGCTGGACGAAGGTATAAAACTACAGAAAAGAGAAGAAAAATTAAAAAAGAGAAATAATTCTGAAGATTTTGAAAATGTAGCAGAAAATTATTTGCTGGAGTTTCAAAAGGCCTGAAATGTATGTTAGAAAGGACCTGCAGCAAGATGAAGGCAGAAAAGTACAGAAAAGAGAAGAAAATGCAAAAGTATGGCAGTTGGAAGGTACTGCTGTGAAAGGTATTTTTGAAAGGACCTGGAGCAAGATAAAGGCAGAACACAGAAGAAAAGAGAAGAAAAGAAGAAGAAAAATGCAAAACAATAAGGGCAAAAATTCATAAAGATGAGCTGCAGGAAAATGTGAAAATTTAGCAGAAAACCAGTTGCTGAAGTCTGGGTTGAACGAATTTGAAGGTAAAAGGACAACACTGGAATGACTTGAACTTGCTGGAAAAACGTAGCAACCGTTGGTCATTGGCAACAGACTGGCAACATTTCTAACCTAGAATCTAGGTTTCAGGTTCAAGGTGGAGGAGAAACTAATCATGTGTGCCTGCACACCCAGCCCTGTTCAGACACTTAATTTAAGATGACATAAAAATAAAAACTTTTAAATTCAATCACGTCACATTACATGACTTTGTTGGTTGTGCAACTGCAAAAGCTACTTGAACTCAGATTAAAATGCTGCTGCAAAAAAAGCTGAACTACAGTATTGTGGGTATTAAATAAGATCATGCTACATCTAACCAGCGGATCATTTCTTGCAAGTGTGTCAAAGTGGTATTTGTACAGACTGTATTAACACCGTAGGCGTGAACAATGCATGCATCGTCATTGTCTCCATCTGACTTTAGCCGAAGCGAAGCTAGAGAGAGGATGCATTGGGAGATTTCATATAGTAAGCTAGATACTGCTTCAAATTGAAAACGGAGAATATATTTGAGTAAAGACAAGTTACTTAACATCTGTGTTCAATATCGTCAATTAAAAGTAAAAACTTTCCAGTTACGAAGCGTTTGTTCGTAGGATTAACGCCAGCTGCAGCAAACACTTACACCAGCCCCGGGTTGGCTGTTCGTGACGGTCAGCTATGACAGTCTTGAGCGTCGATTTTTGCAAATTTCTGTGAAACTTGCTAAAATAAAAACGATCTAGCTAGATTATGTACACTTTAAGCTCAATGTACATACCTTGTTTGGCCAATTTGGTCGATTGTGGAAAAGAGGTCGAACCGTTTTTAGTTATGGAGAGCCATCGCGCTAGCTCGACTATAGGAGAGAATAACAGAAATGTAGCTAGAATCCACACCTCAAACAAGATAACCTAGACGCAAAACTGTACATCCAATCCAAAATATAAGGATATTTTCCGAGACCCAAGACTCTGCCAAAACCAGATATATTCTTTATATGTCTGTGCAGTCAGAAATACGACTCTACCTGCAGTTTCAAAAACGTGTTCCTTCTGCACCAGGAGAATAATAATAAAGAGAAACAGGAAAACAGGAAAACAATAGTGAGAAACAGGAAAACAATAGTGAGAATGCTTAACAGCATTCTCACAATAATAATAAAGAGAAACAGGAAAATAATAGTGTACAACAGTGTCACAATAATAAATATATATGTGAGAGAACAAAGGTTGTGCTCTCGCCGAAGGCTTGAATGTCAAAAATGTGTGAGTCACACAAAAGAGGCAGTGTGGAAACTGAACTGCATCATCTAACAACGCTAAGAGCTGAAATACAATGCGGGAGAAGCTGAAAGCTGAACTGTTAAACAGAAGAAGAAGTAGGCCTAGGCTAGCTAGTCATAAAAATAATATTATAGTCAACAGCTGAAATTATAGTTGGGATAGTAATAGCAGATGTGTGCATTGAGTGCGTTTACTCGGCTTTCATAGTAGGATTCAATGTGTTGATTGAATGAAACATACAGCAATAGGGCCGATACAGGAAGACACGGCGACACTTTGTTGCTGAAGGATGATGGTGCAAGTTTTGTCCGTCGAGCATACAAAGATTAATGAAAAGAATCATGTAGACGCGCTTATTGAGTAATCGCATAACTAATTACACATGTAAACGGAGCAATCGTATGGCATAAACCGACAATTGCTAGTAATCGGGTTTCTCATGGTCAAGTAAACGCACTCAGTGGCGTAGTATAATAACACAGTTCCATTAGCAATAGTAGTAAAGGAGATATTAGCAGCACCTGCAGAGTCACCTCTTGTAAATTGTATTAGGTTGAAGTACTATCAAACTCTGTCTTGTGACTCCACTAATCAGCTAATACAAATCACCTGCGTGAGACTGAGTGGTGCGTGTCTGTCGTTGCCACGGTGATGGTGCAGCTATGATTGCTAACGCGCTGAGGGTAGAGAATAACAGAAATGTAGCTAGAATCCACACCTCAAACAAGTTAACCTAGACGCAAAACTATACGTCCAATCCAAAAAATAAGGATATTTTCCGAGACCCAAGACTCTGCCGAAACCAGAGATGTCCTTTATATGTCTGTGCGGTCAGAAATACGACTCTACCGGCAGTTTCAAAATCTTTTTCTTTTTGCTTTCTCTGACGATTTTGTCACCAGATTTGCATTGGTCTCTATGGGGCGAGAGTTGGACTTTGTCTCGCTTTCGTGGGGCTCTGAACACATGTGTACGTCTGTTGGATTCAACAGACAACTGTCTACGACCAGCACAAAATTAGCTATCTATTGATCCAAAAATGAAGCATGAAGAGCGAAAATTGTGGCAATGCTGGCAAACTAGAAATAGTTTTTCAACGACATCCGAAGCTGCCCTCCACTCTAACAGTGCGTTCACACTGCAGCGGAGCGGGCGGCGCGTGGCGTCGGCTTCCAATTCATTTTCAATGAAACCGGAGCGGAGCGTTGCAAGTTGGATTTTCTCAACTTTATGTAAATGAGGAGCGTGAAAACGCTAGCGTTGGCCAATCGGATTGGTTTCTTGTTTCTTGTAACGTAGCAACTGTTCGTCATGGTAAACATTTCTAGGTTTGACAATTTCAAGATGGAGGAGAAACTTTTCGTATGTGTCTGCACACCCAGTTCTGTTCAGAACAAAGTTACTAATGTGACGAGCCTGAATTTAAAGATTACATTAAACTAATAATGCATGGTGCATGGTTGCCGATGTCGTCATTGTTCCTAGTGTGTTTTTATAGCCTGCTTTTAAATGTAGTCGTCACATTACGTGACTGTTCTGTGCCACTGCTAGCTCGCTAGCCCAGCCTACAAACGACTGGTTGAGTGACCGGTGGCGTAACATGTATTCTACTGTAATCTTGCACTAGTAAAATCTTGCACTTACATAAATGTTGTGTAAAAGTGGTATTTTGATCGATATTGTGAGTACATTAACCCAAATCTGCACGCTTGGCCATGACTACAACAGTGACCTTAGAGAACTACAACTCTGTATTAACTTGTCTAACACGCCCCCGAGCGTGGTGTACTGTGGGAAGGCAAGCGATGCAGAGCGTTAAAAAACGCTGCAGTGTGAACGCACTGTAACGGTGCGTTTACACTGCAGCGACGCGATGCGAGCGACAACATGTTTTCTATTCATTTTCAATGGAGCCAGGCGAATCGCTTGCGTGGTGCATTGTGGGTAGCGACGCGATCGAGTTGAGATTTTCTCAACTTTATGCAAATGAGGAGCGATTTTCGCTAGCGACGGCCAATGGCAGTGTTTTCTTGTTTCTCGTAACGTAGCAACCATGGTAAACATTTCTAGCTTTCAGTTTTTAAGATGGAGGAGAAACTAATCGCCTGTGTGGCTGCATATCCAGTCCTGTACGATACGTCTCTGTATTTGTACAAAGACATTAATAAAAAGAATGAGGCCAGGCGCAGGTTTGCCGAAGTTTTTTTTTGTACTTTGTACTCTCGAACAAAGTTACGTTCCAGGGAGTTCCAGCCGGGCTACTACTATAAACCCGGCTGGAACTCCCTGGTCGTATCAACAGATTAGCAGAGACTTTGAGTACTATAATAAAACGTTTTTACACATGTCAACGTGTATGTCTATTAAACAGTTTTGCATTTTGTATACAAGTTGTATTTTGATCGATGTTGCGAGTACGTAAACCCAAGTCTGCACACTTGGCCATGACACCTACAACAGTGACTTTAGAGAACTACAATTCTACATTAATCTGTTTGATACGCCCCCGCGCGTGGTGAACTGTGGGAAGGCAAGCGATTCGCGTCGCTGCAGTGTAAACGCACTGTTAGACGAGGGAACCTAGGCTTGTCAAAATCGCCACGGTTCGTCAAACTACAACTAGCAATACGCTAGGAAGGCAGTGCGCTCACGCGTAGGGGAGTGGGATTCTGCGGAGGAGTCAGAATTCGGTCCAACACCTGCTTTTGTTGCGTCCCAACGGTGTGAGCCGCCATCGCCAGCAGCTTTCTGCCCTCCAGGTCACAGCGGATGTCACGTGACTGAAAACTATGTCAACAACTGAGCTTCAGAGCAGGGCGAGGAGTTGAAACGGACTAGTCTTCTCCAGAAAGCTTGCAACATCGTCGATAGTGTGAATGCACTATATTCAGTGTATTCATAGTGAGATATTGTCCTCTCCCCATCTAAGGAACTTTACCACACAGTGAAAAGGTCTATATGGTGCTTCATATCAGGAAGCTAACCTTGACAGCAGGCCTAAAGAAGATGAGAAATCCTACATTAAAGGTTTTTACAATCTATGTGTGAGGTATTCCAGATTGTCCATACAGCACGTCAGTAAGTTCATAACTAATAAGTAGGGATGTTCCTTCTGCTGGTATAGTTTGTATCCAATTGTGATATGTGTCAGCTACAAATCCCAAACGCCTAACTCCGAGGAGTTGGTGTCAGTTTATGATTACAGAGATGGGCAAAGACAAATCTTGATACAAAATACCCCTCAGATTTTGTGTTTTCAAAATACAGGAAATTGCATTTGTAACATTAGGCATTCTGAATTTGTACAAAGAACTTTTTTTACAAAGAGATTTGTTGCCACTATTTGTTTGAAGTGGCTCTCATCTTAAAAGTACTTGAAATACATATTCAAAATACAAGTGACTGCCCATCTCTGTGTGTACTAGTATTGCCTTAGATTGTTTGTTTGAATAATTTAGTTTTCAGTCTCATATACAAAAAAATGAATAAATTAGACTAGACAAATAAGATTAGATAAGAAATTGGTCTTACAAAAAAGTTAAATGGGTGGGGTCAGAAGTTCATCCCCAATTAGCAAGTTAATTGTAAATTGCCTGTCCTTCCTTCCCGAACGGAACCTGTAGTTATGCTTTAGTTTACGTAAAGCATAACTTATTATGTACACTGGCATATCTAAGGTGGCAACCATCATTGTAGTACTCCTACTCTGATTTCTCCGGCTGTGACAGAAGCCCACCCCGTGCACTCATGCTTATGCAAATATTTATCCAAATTCACGCTTGGCTTAATTTGACAAGAGCACCCCAGTCTTGAATGGTTTTGGATGCAAAATGGTAATTACTCCAAACCGGGCTGGAATAATGAACTTGTTAGCATGCTCAGCCTCCTGGAATTCATTACCCTGCAATGCTCTCCTCTCCTGGCAGATGAGAAAAATATGATCTGTTTCCATTCTAGCCTGTTCGGCAGGAACCAATTCAGAGAGGAAGCTTTGAATCAAAGAGGCGTGTTAATTGTGACATGTCCAAAACCACTGTAACACACCAACGCACACTCTCGTGAGGTCACTCACAACAGCTCATCCACTAAATAGGAGATGGCTCGCTGTGGTCTCCTGCCGTTGCCTCATGTGATAGCCCCCGGTTCCTCTAAAGAGAGAAGTACGCAAGGGAGGGGGCCTGGCGGTTGCACTGGTATGCTCCACTTAGCCTCTTGAAAGATGTGTGTGTGACAGTTACAGAAAACAACAAATGCACACACTTGCTTGGTCAGGGCGATTTGTCATCATTCAGAAAACAGAAAACACTCAAGCTAGTTTGCGTCCCTTTCTACATAGTCCATTTCGGTGCATTAGAATTGAATTGTTGTACTAGAAAGCCCCCCAGGATTATATTGTAAAAGGTTATGTCAAAACGCTCCCCACCCCAACCTCTTATGTAACTTGCTGCAAATACACAGAGTACAGCACCCCACGCAATCTTCTACACAAAGCCTAGTCAGACTGTGTGTCAGTCAGGCAGTCTGTCCACAGCCAACTATGTTTGTCATCCTTAAGCAAAGTACGTTGTTAAGCCACTCAGACTGTTTGTCTCGTTTCAACCGCACGGCAGCCAGGAGCACAGTCAATACACACTGCCGATTGCTTTTCACCAGAGTGTTTAAGAGGCCAACATTTGAATGACAGCCACAGACACCCAGGGGACTGTGGCAAACAGAGGTGTCTCGTCATCTTAACCATGGGTCCATGAATTTTGATGTATCATCACAAAAACACAATGTCATTCCCTCTTTGGGACACTGTACAGTTAACTGCCTCCTTAACCATGATGCTAAATGTACTTGACTATTACTATTACTCATAAGGTAACATTATTTTGCTGAAATATCCTGTATATGGGTTTCTGTAATAGGTTTGAATGTTGAGCTGAGGAGTCGCGCAGCTTAGACTGACTGAGAACAGTTTTTGTAAAGCCGAATAGACACTCCATCTCCCTCTCTTGCTCTCTCTCACTCCCTTCTCTCTCTCACCCCCACTCCACTCTGAGCACCTATCACAAGAGCTACTGAGGCCATCAGAGCCCATGCTCAGCACAGGCTGACTGGAGAGAATGGATGGATAGAAGTGGTTGTGTGGGTGTAAGACCATGCAGTAAAGGGTATGTGTGTGTGTCTATAAGTGTGTCTGTGTGTGTGAGTGTGCGTGAGTGTGTGTCAGTGCCACCCCTAATTGACATGGAAGCGATAGATGTAGTTGTGTTCGTACAGTGTAGAAACCACCAGATAGAAGTTCTGGGAAATGCATGGAGTTGCCTTAATTTATTTAGAGAGTGAATAAACTCGTGAAACAGAAAGTATCGTAATGTAATCCATTGATTTCAACAATATAACTGTTTTTTAAATACCAACTATTTAAATTGTAACTGTAACGGAATACAGTTGGTAACGCCGGTACATGTATTCCGTTACTCCCCAACACTGTGTGTATGTTATTGAGAGGTGGGTTGTTTGAAGCGAAGCCTGAGTTCCACCCTGAAGAAACCCTCCAAAAGAATAATGCTGATGAGGTGCCTTTTCTGAGAACAGACAAATAATTTTAAGTTGGGAAACGACAGTATACACATAAAGAAGGTGTAAAAAATCTGCTTCCATCTAAATGTTTTAATTTTGTGTAGAAAAAAAACATAACTCTCAGACTGAGAAATGTGTCCCTCTTTGATGATGTCATGACATTTGAGGAGTGAGGGACAGGTCAGTACTGGCGTCATGGACATCAGAGGCCACTGGCACGGAGACATGGCGTAAGCCCGGCTAGCACACTATTCTAGTGATGAGCCTGGACTCACACACATACAGCTGAACGTGATGAGCCAGAGAGTACGGGATGACTCACGCCTGCAAGGGAAAGACAGAGGGAGTTGTAGACGCAAGGAGAGAGAATGTATGGAGAGAACAGAGGAAAGATAAATAGACATTAGAGATTGGGAGAGACTGCTATGGAAGAGGGGGGCATCTAAGACACGCAGGGATGGACAACAAGCAGATGGAAAGAGGAAGAAGGGAGCAGTGACAGATAAGATGAAGAGAGGGAGGCAAAGGTAGAGAGGGGAGTGGGTGCAGGACAGGATGAGAAGAGATAGAGGGAGTGGACAGATATAGAGATGGAGGAGGCATGGGGCCTCGTGCAGTGCTGGAGAATAAGCCACCAGTCTGATTTGAGCCTATTAAAGTAGACAGAATAGATTGTTGAGTGAATGAACACAATAGAGAAAGGTGTGCTGAGCACCGAGGGTGAAAAGAACCAAAGGGGAGAAAATGACGCTAGAAGGGAAGGAGTAAAAAGAAGGATCAAAAGAAGGAAAATCTAGCACTGAAGAGAAGGATGGGAGGAAGATAATGGGATGTGGACTGAAGAGGAGGAGAGAGGGGGTTGGAGGAGATGTGAAGAGATGGACAGGGTTATAGGTGGAGTTCTAACAGTGAGGCCATCTGGAAAGCCTGTCACAGTGAAAAGGCTTACAGGGATAGCTGGCTGCCACCTCACACACACACAAACTCAAGACGGGGGCCAAGAGCAGTGTAATTACCTGTGTGTGTGTGTGTCATGCGAGTATAAGACAGAGAAAGAGGATTGGAAAACAAATTAAATTAACAATCACAATACAGTGAATCTGGTTGTACGTGGTGCAGACTTCAACTGATCAAACTGATCTAGGAAACTAGAACGCACACTAGATGCCTGAGACACCAGTGTGAGCAGGTCAAAAAGAATTCTCAGTCAGTGTGAGCTATTGCCTCCCATAGTGAGGGTGTAGGATGGTCAGCTATACTTTAGACAGCTTGATCTTTCCTCCACAGCTGACCTTAGCTCTGTGTTACACCAGGTCATGGGCTCTCACATGGGCTTCTTAGGCTAAACCCTGAGTCGCGTGGGGCTAAGCCTGGGGTTAGGGAAGGTCTCCCTTTCTGATCCTGGGACCTGCCCTAGCGTTGGATTTCAAATAACACCAATGCATGTACACTCACAGACACACATGCACACAGGAGTGTAGCCCTTGCTGGGACACACAATTCAGTCCCTAACTAAAAACATACCCACACACACATGCACACATACACACACTGGTTTGTTTTTCTATCCTAGTGGGACCTGACCATTCACTCCCATTCAAAATTGTGTAATCTCTAACCCTAACCTTAACCCTAAAACCCCCTGGGAAAAAGCATTGAAGTTATGGGGGCCAGCAAAAGGACTGCACAAGGTCATGTTTTACAAGTTTCACTATACATGTGGTCTTCACAAGAATAGGGTAGTTACATAAGGCCACATACGCTTGCACACACGAGTACATTCACACGCACAGCCAAAACAGTATGCTCGCACACACACAAACATACATGTACATAATAGACTATGGAGAGAGATATGTCTCAAAAGTATTCGTAAATGCAATTACCATGATCCACAAATGTTTCACGATTTACAAATGTGTTTTGCGATCCACAAAAACAAAATTCTTACTCGTGATTTGTAAGCTGGCATTTACATAAATGTGCTATGATTTGTACACATAGATGTCCATTCGTAAATATATCGTTTGTAATTTCTTAAAATACTTAACATTTTGTGTGTGCATTTCTCATGGTCTGTCACTTGTAAATCTACAATTCGCGTGTGAAGTGTTGAATCTGCATTTGTGGATCGCCCAATACACGCGTGCAATCCTTCTTCCAATGATGTAATTTTGAGACATTCTTTTCGGTCTTTTGCGATCCACACACAAATAGCTTTTTGATCCACAAACACAAGCCCCCCCCCCTCCTCCCTTTAGACAGTGACATCCGATAGGGGGCAGTGTAGTTCTCTGCATTGATGGCTGTGTAGTAGGCCTACATTCAGGGAGTTCGCTCCGTTAGGGCGCTATCTAGCTATGGCTGGACAAGAAGGATCGCCTGCTGATGGTGTGTCTTCGACAGTAAGTAAAAATCCCTTGAAATTGCCTTACTTGCTTAACAGTGAGATAGCAAGCCAGCTAGCTAATAAAATGTGTAGTATGGTAAAGTTTTTTATGAGCAGTTACAATCACTTCTCTTAGAAAAGTTACACATTTTATTGACACACCATCAGCAGATGATCCTTCTTGTCCAGCCATAGCTAGATAGCGCCCTAACGGAGCGAAATCCCTGAATGTTGGCACAGCCATCAATGCAGAGAACACAGCCATCACAGCAGAGAACAACACTGCCCCCTATCAGATGTTACTGTCTAAAAGGGGGCAGGGGGGGGGGGGGCTTGTGTTTGTGGCTCAAAAAGCTATTTGTGTGTGGATCGCAAAAGACCGAAAAGAATGTCTCAAAATTACGTCATTGGAAGAAGGATTGCACGCGTGTATTGGGCGATCCACAAATGCAGATTCAACACTTCATACTCAAATTGTAGTGACAGATCATGAGAAATGCACACACGAAATGTTAAGTATTTTAAGAAATTACAAAAGATATATTTACGAATATATATTTACGGACATCTATGTGTACAAATCATAACACATTTATGTAAATGAAAACTTACAAATCACAAGTAAGAATTTTGTTTTTGTGGATCGCAAAACACATTTGTAAATCTTGAAACATTTGTGGATCATGGTACTTGCATTTACGAATACTTTTGAGACATATCTCTCTCCATAACAGACTGGCCTTAATGGTATGGGTATAGCAGAATATACGGTGTTTGCTGTAGCAGTACTGGAAACATTACCCTGATGCATCCAAGCATAGCCTGTCAGCCAGGACACACATTTTGTCAGCCAGAGTTAGCACAGCACTGCAGTGCCAGCGATACGAAACAACAAATCTTTTCCAGACTTCCCCAGCAATGAGAGTTTGATAAATTAGGTGGTCGGGAACAGGGTCAACGCACCATTAAGCTATTCTGACAATTGTGATCCATGGCAAGGTATGGTTGGACAGTTGGGTATCGGCCCTGGGAGGAAGCATAAAAAGAAGAAAAACACACCGCCAGGAAGTGTAAAACAAACAAAAAGGTTCTCTTTTGGAGGAGATGAGGTGATAACAGACATCAGATGACGAGTAAGCTTTATCAGAACAGATGGAAGGACAAGGAGGAAACCATACTCCCACATTACAGGGAGGTTGTGATGTGGTAGAGACACAGAGAGCGAGATGGTAGGGTAGAGAGAGAAAAAAAAACAGGAAGAGAGAGAGAAAGAGATAATTGGAGAGAATAAGAGGGGTTAATCCCCCCTTTCTTAATGATCTGGTGGTTAGTGGAGGGAGAGAGAGTGAAGAAGGAGATTCAATAGCTAGACACCAAAACCTTTGTTTAAAGGAACAGTTCATTTACCAGATGGCTAATAGCTTGGTTAATATAATGAGTTAATAACTCTCTAGGAATTAGATCAATCATCTGATTGTCATCTCACTGGAGAGCAGGAGCTATTGAGGTTTGTGTGTATCAGTGTGTGTGTGTGTGTGTGTGGCGGGGGGGGGTTGAAGTACAGTAACCTAGCAGGAAGAGCCATGTGGCCCCCTACCACCACAAGCGATGGGTTTAGTGTCATGCATATCACCTGCCCCAGCTGCTACCCTCTCTGTCTGTTTCACACATATACTGCACACACACACAGAATTTTACACAATGTTCCAACAATATACATTATGTTAGACGCACAAGTGCACATGCATACCTGCACTATCATGCCAGTCTTTCATATGGGCTGTTCTTTACACAGGGCCTGAAATTCCCAGTTCATGTTCCACCACTTCTGTCTTGACACTCAAAGAATAACGGACTGTAGGGTTTTAACATGGGCTGGCTAATGTGCTTAGTGTGCCCCCACCCCCAACACAATAAATACTAACACACGGTAAACAAACACACTATACAACCACAACCATTTATATAATACAAACAAACACGCCCTACATGCACACACATAGATTTCTAACCTTCCCTTTTTGAGCATCGTCAGATTACTGTGCGTATAATTACTGCCAAGTCCCCTTGTATTATTCTTGCAAATCTCTCGTGTTTACAGGGTTAGATCCTGCCCCTGCACCCCTAGCATCTCCCTTCCTCCTAGCTCCTCCATGCCATATAAGTCAGGCAGACACGCCGTTCATGCCTATTCCTCTTACACGCTTTGTCCCTCGGGGGGAACCGGCAGGCTGCAGCTTCTATTAAGCCCACACTGCGAGATGGAGCGTGTGACTTTAGCACACCCGTTTCCTTAGGCACTTCTCTGACTGACCAAACCCCCTTCCAAACTGTCAAGTAATCTCCCAGCAAGCCATTCATTCAGCCAGCCTCCCAGGCAGCCAGCCAGGCAGCCAGCCTCCCCACCAGCTCTAGCCAGCCAGTCTCCCAACCAGCCAGCCAGCCTCCAGACAGCCAGCCAGCACATCCAATAATTCCTAAAAGGCTAGCTTTACAGCAGGTAGACACCCTGAGGGGGGGGGGGGGCATCGTCTGTGGGCCTGCCAGACACAAGGCCTCACCTGAGGGGGTGTGAACACCAGGCAGCAGCATGGGTATCAGGCCACCGGGCGCTGGCGAGCCAGCTACCCACGCTCCTAATCCCAGTTAAGACAAGCCCTGCAGGCGAGCCAACACAGAGGAGCTGGGTACAGCGCTATAGGAATTAAAGTAAAGCCTCCCCTCTGTTGTTATGCTAATCCACAAGACAATGATTATCTGCGGGGGCAACGCTACCATGCCGATAAACATTTCTCGAGAGCGACTCAATTTAACGTGCCATGGATCGCAAAGGAAAAGCAAGAGCAATAGGGAGTAAAGATAATTGGGGTTTCATGGGGGAGTTCAGGGGTGGGGGGGTCAAAGCGTTTGTTATTCCAGCAAAGTAGAGGGTTGGAACAGAGGGCTGAGTTTACAGGAGACCTGTGTGATCTGACCTGCCGCTTGCCGTGAGCAGCGTTTAAATAATGAACAGGTAATTAGGTGTCAAGTGCCCTGAAAGAGCATTATCCTGTAGCAACCAGGGCACCTCTAACTTATTCTCCATGCTCATACCGTAATTATAAACTGTGGCTGCTTAAGTGTTTATTTGAAAGGTGGATTCTCGCATTTGTCTTTGAAGCCTCTCCCTCAGACTCAGATGGGGCATGGCGCCTCGTGGGCATGAAGGATTCCGTTTGAGTGAACATCAGGTTTTGGAGGAGAACCACAAGGTTGGCCTAATCTACAATAATCCCTTTACAGGGTATCATAAAAAACTTGTCTTTAAATGTTTGAGGCTCTTTTGATGGAGATGTTTTTTATTGACTTTGTCACCAGATTAAAGAAAATCTAAGATAAAAAGGAGAAGATATTTTCTGATACTGTATATTGTGGCTCTCACTTTGACACTCTTTGTTTTCTGCTGGTTATCTTCCATGAGGCCTCTACCTGGTGCCCCCCCACCCCGGACACAGCACTCAACTACGGCAAGAACACGGACAGAACAACCACAATCTGCTGGCCTTCTCCCACCCTCTCATCTACCTCATATCTCTCTTTCTCCCATTACCAGAGGGAAGTTTCCGAACACATGTTTGTATTTCATGTTTTTTTCTCCCTCTTTTTTGTCCCTCTCTTGTCCCACTCTGACACCTCTTTGGTTTCCTAATGGCTCAGACTGTGTCTTATTTCAGCCTCTTACAGTACTTCTCACAAGCCATTTTTACCACTTTCCCTGGGCCTGGGCAACACACTCATGAGATAGCAGTGCTAACCTCCATCAAAAACAGAGCTAGCATGGACGCTGCCCACATGAGGATTCCCGACACTGCCGGGAATCGAACTGGCAACCTTCAGATTACTAGCCCGATTCCCTAACTGCTCAGCCACCTGACTCCCAACATGATAGATGATAGAGAGGCAGCCTTATGGAGCAACGGTTTGTAGAGGGGACATATGAGGGGTTGCAGCGGAGGACGGGGCCCTGTTTTCCCGCAGGGAGAAAAAGGTGTCTGGTGAACATGAGGTTGGAGAGCCATTAGCCTCAGATGGCTCATTTGCGGACAGATGAAAGACCAGGAAAGCAACACTGTTGGCCAGAAAAAGTTTATAGAAAGAGAGAGAGAGAGAGACAAGAGGAGGGGTTACTTTTCCTGGGACTATGGTCCTTGAAGTGAACACCTCAAAAGGTAGAACAGTAGCTTTTGCCTAGCTAGCTCCCAAAACTGCTAGAACCTTTGGTCTATCTCCCTCTGAGGCTCAGTCTCACTGTCTCTTTCACTGCCTGTCAACCTTATCACTCCCCCTCTTTGTCAGTGTGTCTTGGCTAAAGGGGGTGAAGGCGTTGGCATATACAGTTAGGTCCATAAATATTTGGACATTGACACAATTTTCATCATTTTGGCTCTGTATACCACCACAATGGATTTGAAATGAAACAATGTGCTTTAAGTACAGACTTTCAGCTTTAATTTCAGGGTATTTACATCCAAATAAGGTGAACGGTGTAGGAATTACAACACATTTTATATGTGGCCCCCCCCTTTTTAAGGGACCAAAAATAATTGGACAAACTAACATAATCATAAATCTAATTGTCACTTTTAATACTTGGTTGCAAATCCTTTGCAGTCAATGACAGCCTGAAGTCTGGAACCCATAGACATCACCAGACGCTGGGTTTCGTCCCTGGTGATGCTCTGCCAGGCCTCTACTGCAACTGTCTTCAGTTCCTGCTTGTTCTTGGGGCATTTTCCCTTCAGTTTTGTCTTTAGCAAGTGAAATGCATGCTCAATTGGATTTAAGTCAGGTGATTGACTTGGCCATTGCAGAACATTCCACTTCTTTGCCTTAAAAAACTCTTTGGTTGGTTTCGCAGTATGCTTCGGGTCATTGTCCATCTGCACTGTGAAGCGCCGTCCTATGAGTTCTGAAGCATTTGGCTGAATCTGAGCAGATAATATTGCCAGAAACACTTCAAAATTCATCCTACTGCTTTTGTCAGCAGTCACATCATCGATAAATACAAGGGAACCAGTTCCATTGGCAGCCATACATGCCCACGCCATAACACTACCTCCACCATGCTTCACTGATGAGGTGGTATGCTTTGGATCATGAGCAGTTCCTTCCCTTCTCCATACTCTTCTCTTCCCATCATTCTGGTACAAGTTGATCTTGGTCTCATCTGTCCATAGGATGTTGTTCCAGAACTGTACAGGGTCTTTTAGATGTTTTTTGGCAAACTCTAATCTGGTCTTCCTGTTTTTGATACTCACCAATGGTTTACATCTTGTGGTGAACCCTCTGTATTTATTCTGGTGAAGTATTCTCTTAATTGTTGACTTTGACACAGATACGCCTACCTCCTGGAGAGTGTTCTTGATCTGGCCAACTGTTGTGAAGGGGTTTTTCTTCACCAGGGAAAGAATTCTTCTGTCATCCACCACAGTTGTTTTCCGTGGTCTTCCGGGTCTTTTGGTGTTGCTGAGCTCACCAGTGCGTTCTTTCTTTTTAAGAATGTACCAAACAGTTGATTTGGCCACACCTAATGTTTTTGCTATCTCTCTGATAGGTTTGTTTTGATTTTTCAGCCTAACGATGGCTTGCTTCACTGATGGTGACAGCTCTTTGGACTTCATATTGAGAGTTGACAGCAACAGATTCCAAACACAAATACCATACTTGAAATGAACTCTAGACCTTTTATCTGCTCCTTGTCAATGAAATAACGAACTCCCATGAGGGAATAACATACACCTGGCCATGGAACAGCTGAGCAGCCAATTGTCCAATTACTTTTGGTCCCTTAAAAAGGGGGGGGCCACATATCAAATGTGTTGTAATTCCTACACCGTTCACCTGATTTGGATGTAAATACCCTGAAATTAAAGCTGAAAGTCTGCACTTAAAGCACATCTTGATTGTTTCATTTCAAATCCATTGTGGTGGTATACAGAGCCAAAATGATGAAAATTGTGTTAATGTCCAAATATTTATGGACCTAACTGTATTGGGCAATCCTCTGCTTCTCTCCTTAAACGCATGGCTGAGCTGGAGATTTGTGTGATTGATGCCTCAAAGAAAAAAAAAAGAACACTTTATCCCCATCCAATCAGTTGCTGTGCTATGCTGCTAGGCTGTCCAAGAAGAGCAGATACTGGTCTAGGCAAAGGTGCCATCAGCTTGTTGCTGATAAGGCAGTGTGTGTGTGTAACTTGTGTTTGTGTGCTTTGGCTGATTGCTGTCCTACTGTCTTACAGTGTACCATGCTGAGCCAGGTGACACTTCCCCTTGTGGCAAGGATCATGCCAGGGAAATCCAATCAGGCCAATCCACCCCGATTCCTCTGAATCCTCTTAGAAGCCACCCATTGTGACACTCACTATCACTGACACACACACACACACACACACATGTACATAGACATAGTGAATTCCTTGACGCAAAAACACACACATGGAACTACAATACACACACACCAAACACAAACCCTTGTTCCCCCAGGACGCATGGCTGGCACCACAGTGACCTAAGCGCTGTGCCAGGGAGTGATAAAGGAGGTCTTTCATCAGAGTCCAGCCACATCCCTGGAGTCTGGACTGTGGATGAACTCAAGGGCTGGTTGCCCACTACTATGTCCTGGATCAGGTAGCATTGGCTGAATGGATATTATTCAATGGCACCCTCAGTAGGGTGGTATAGAGACCCGGTATGGCTCCAGAACTATAGATTGAAGCTTAAAACCTGGCATCCATGGAACTAGAACCCACGCACAGTGGAAGGCCTGTCACACAAACTCCAAAACAAAAGTGTTGAACGCACTCATTCTGTCACAGTGGTCCACTGTCTCTCATGCTGTTAGTGTGTGTGTGTGTGTCTTGCGGGTTTTTATGTTACAATAAACAGTCTCCCTTTATGTGTGTGATGTTGGTGTGTGTGTGTGTGTGTGTGTGTATGGTATTGTTTAGATATTCTTGTGGGACTAGAAGTCCCTTCAAGAAAAGTAAAACAAGAAAAATGTGAAGTTGAAGTGCTGTGTTTTGGGGATAGGGTTCAATTAGTGTTAGTTAGAATTACATTAAGGTTAGGGTTAGGAGCTAGGGTTGGGTTTCATGTTAGATTTTTTGGGTGAGGATAAAGGTAAGGCATTTTGGTTAGGGGTTACGGATTTGTTTTAAGGGACCGAATTGTGATTCCCCACAAGAAAAGCAATTCAAACTTGTGTTTGTGTCCACAATCACATTTGGGTCTTTGTCACGGTGATCATAATGGCCGGCACCTGGGTCTCCTTTTTGGGGCGTTGGTCTGCCTGTGGCTCTAGCAGAACAGCTGTTCTCACTTCATCAGTACCCACCTGCCTTCTTTTATTCCATCCCCTTGCCAGGGTAAGCATGGAGAAAGTGACAGGACTGTTTCAGGGGTAATGTATTACCAGCACTGGGCTGGGGGTGCCATGATGCCAGAGTTGATAAGCTGTTTCCCACTTTCCAGCTTGGGCAGTAACAGTGACCCCCAGAGATGCCACACACACAGACACACACACACAACCTCTTACTATTTGATACTCTGGGCCTCATTTACTAACAATGGCTCAGTTTACATTGACATTTGACATTTATTCATTTAGCAGACGCTTTTATCCAAAGCGACTTCCAAGAGAGAGCTTTACAAAGTGCATAGGTCACTGATCATAACAACAAGATAGCCACAAAAACATTGCGAGTAGCCAAAACATGAAGCACATATTGTGAACAACCAAAGTAAGTGCCAAAGGGAAGAACCATAAGAGCATGTAGTTAAACAAGTTACAATTAAACAACATGAACCGCTATAAGTGCAAGTGTACCTGTGGAAAAAAAAAACAAGCAACAATAATAAAAACAATATATCACAGCGAGTAAAACATTTTTTAATCAGTTACCACTAACCACAAGAGCAACAAGTCTCTAAGCAAGAGTCATTGTGATCCTTGAGGAAACTAACATCGGGTCAAGCGAACCATTCCTAAGTACCGTTGTACTCCCGGAACAAGTGCGTCTTGAGCCGTTTACGCTGCGAGTTCGGTAATAACGGCCGCTATGCTTCCTCATTTTGCGTAGGATTTATTCAAACCTGACACAGGCATATCAGGCAATCAGCACATACTCCACCCTCAAGCGTAATTAGCGCGCCTCTAAAAGAACAATGGGCCCGCATGTTTCTATCATGGATCTTCCTATGGGAAAAAGAAGGCGCAAGCTTAAATTTTGTGACGTGCCTGATTTAACAGCAAACCTGAACATATTACAGGGCAGAACATTTACATATATTCATTTAGCAGACGCTTTTATCCAAAGCGACTTCCAAGAGAGAGCTTTACAAAAGTGCTTAGGTCAATGATCATAAACAACGAGATAGCCCCAAAAACATTGCGGGTACATTTACATTTAGTCATTTAGCAGATGCTCTTGTCCAGAGCGACTTACAGTAAGTACAGGGACATTGTACACACAGGAAAATGCGCTCCTGGTTAAGACCTGCTTTTAAGAGGTGGAGAATTTCCCCCGCAGAATAGAGGCGCACTCTTACTGGCAGTCTTTGTAAATACCGCAGAATATATAATTAGGTGCAATTTACGCATATCCTCCCACCTTTTAGGGTGGAACTCCCACTTTCCCCATGACCCTCCCACTTTCCCCATGACCCTCCCACTTTCCCCATGACCCTCCCACTTTCCCCCTGACCCTCACACTTTCCCCCTGACCCTCCCACTTTCCCCATGACCCTCCCACTTTCCCCCTGACCCTCCCACTTTCCCCATGACCCTCCCACTTTCCCCATGACCCTCCCACTTTCCCCCTGACCCTCCCACTTTCCCCACGACCCTCCCACTTTCCCCCTGACCCTCCCACTTTCCCCACGACCCTCCCACTTTCCCCCTGACCCTCCCACTTTCCCCATGACCCTCCCACTTTCCCCCTGACCCTCCCACTTTCCCCACGACCCTCCCACTTTCCCCCTGACCCTCCCACTTTCCCCACGACCCTCCCACTTTCCCCATGACCCTCCCACTTTCCCCATGACCCTCCCACTTTCCCCACGACCCTCCCCCTTTCCCCACGACCCTCCCCCTTTCCCCATGACCCTCCCACTTTCCCCATGACCCTCCCACTTTCCCCCTGACCCTCCCACTTTCCCCACGACCCTCCCACTTTCCCCCTGACCCTCCCACTTTCCCCACGACCCTCCCACTTTCCCCCTGACCCTCCCACTTTCCCCATGACCCTCCCACTTTCCCCATGACCCTCCCACTTTCCCCCTGACCCTCCCACTTTCCCCACGACCCTCCCACTTTCCCCCTGACCCTCCCACTTTCCCCACGACCCTCCCACTTTCCCCATGACCCTCCCACTTTCCCCATGACCCTCCCACTTTCCCCACGACCCTCCCCCTTTCCCCACGACCCTCCCCCTTTCCCCATGACCCTCCCACTTTCCCCATGACCCTCCCACTTTCCCCATGACCCTCCCACTTTCCCCATGACCCTCCCACTTTCCCCATGACCCTCCCACTTTCCCCATGACCCTCCCACTTTCCCCATGAACCTCCCACGAACGCATATTGAAAGCGAAACTTGCCTGTTCTTGCTCATGTGGCAGGCAATCTGCGATTTTACCCAAGTGCGCCCTGTTTGTAAATAGCCTGCATCGGTTAAGTCAGTTTTTGCGAACAATTAACGCCTGGAAACAGGCGCAAACGGCTTGATAAATGAGGCCCTCAGTAACTAAGGGGTCAAAGCCCTGCAGGGACAAACAGAGCATGGGCAGCTTTTGTTGGGGGGG
Organism: Osmerus eperlanus; assembly: GCF_963692335.1. NCBI lineage: Eukaryota > Metazoa > Chordata > Actinopteri > Osmeriformes > Osmeridae > Osmerus > Osmerus eperlanus. Next base: position 19,399,745 of record NC_085025.1, read on the forward strand.
GCAGTTCAGGGGGATCACTGGTCTCCTCCATGGCATGAACAGGAATGGGACACAGGACGCCTAACGCCTGGGACACACTGGCTGCGAAGCGCCTGGACGCGCCGCGCAGCGCCACGATCGGCTACGATCGGCTACGACTGAGCAAAAGCTGTTCACACCAGACGCGCATTTCTCCGCGCCGGTCACCAAGCCTTTCTGCTACTCTGAGCTTTCCTTTACGCTGACATGGTACATAAACATGGCTTTGGCTATATCCCAGCATTGATCCTTATCTACGTTGTCCTTGTAAAATTGTTGCTGGGGGTCATTCAACAACTCCCTGTGCTTTTCAACTTCGAGAATTCATTTGATGCTGATTTTAGAAATCGACTTGGGGGTTCTCTCTCGGTATAGGCTTGTCAACCCGTGACAACTCGTTTCTCTCAAACAAACAAAACAACTACGGGCATGCTAGCTCAACAGATCAATCCGTTTATTTTCATTCGTTTTCATCAGGGTAACCACATGTAAAGGACGTTCGTTACCAACATTGTGTAATTATAAAGTCTACAACTTTACAAATGGTCACCGTAGTCTACAATTAATGGAGTAAAATCTTAATGACATGTTTTTTTATTCCAATATATCAACTAATATGGTGTATTTCATCATCCTGCAGCCGATTTCGCAAGCGTCTCGCGAAAAAATTCGACCAGCTGCCGAAACGATCGCTGCAGATCGCAGGCGATCGCAGGCAATCGCAGGCAATCGCGGCGCTTCGCAGCCAGTGTGGTCGGTCCCATTTGATAACATGGGCGCCGAAAGAAAAAAGGCAGCGCTTCCAGGCGCGTCGCAGAAGATCGCAGCAAATCGCAGCCGATCGCAGGCAGTGTGTCCCAGGCGTAACATCCACAAAGTCTCAAAAGACATCTGTGGCTGAGACCCTCAGAGATCCAGATAGAGTACTGGTACAAATCTGATGCTGCATTGCTATCTCCAGCCCCTGGCATGCTATTTAGTTTTTTGTCTGAAGTCTTTTAAAATAGCCTTTATATATTTTCTACCTTTGTAAATTCTGAGTACGACAGGTAGATAGGCGGGTGAGCAGGCAGGCAGGCCTGCTGTGTCCTTTCTCTTTCAGCTCTTGAAGGATGCTATCACCCTGGATCAGACTAACTCCAGCTCAGCATCCCCACCCCCTTTCCTCTCTCCTGCTTTACCATGGAAACCATCCTCAGACGAGCCATGTGATTGGCTCATGCACTCACTAGACAGGCCTTCTGTCTTACAGCAAGTAGAAGAATGCACTTTGCAGCTAAGGGGGCCGCCTAAACAATACACACCTGCCACATTAACTACATCGTTTATTTTTATTTTTTATGAGCGTTATCCGCCGTGTTACTCTGTCCTGTTTTCTCCCTTTCATTCCAAACCATGACCCAACGCCAGTCTCCCTTCTCAGCAGAAAGCATTAAAAAAAAAAAATCTGACAGCAAACCCCACCCTACCACCTTAACAAACACATCTTCTGTGCCACCCCTGCACAAACATACATTTCATCCATCTAAGTTGAGTATGAGGATCGAGGTTGAGGGTTGAATGTTGAAGGGTTGAATGTTTCTGCCAAACATCTAACATCAACGGTTGACGACACTCCTCCCTCATTCCTTGTGTCTTTTCCTACCATCTTCAAAAGCTTGACAAGTACAGGAACAGAAAACAGACAAACAAATGCCACAAGCTGACATAAAGATTGTTCTCTGACCCCAATATCCCAATAGCAACACATATGCACACACACAAACATCCACACACATGCTGGCACCCCTACATATGCTCAAACACAACTGGATACATATAAAGCTATGGGCCATTCTATGGGCGTATGTGATTGCCCTCTGTGACATTGCTTGTAAAATACAAATACATTTTGATTTGACTAAAGCTCATATGTACTTTCTATACTATATTGTCTTTCTCACCTCCCTCCTTTCACACATTCATTCGATATTTTGAGAGGTTCCCTTCCACTATAGGAGAAAGAAGCAGTAAAGCAGTTTTTCTCCTCTTCAGTGCTGCTCTATTGATTATAAACTGGAACTGGGAAGTAACACACTCCATAGAGATTAACAATACAAACAATACAATGCAGCCAGCCTTCCCCTTTTGGCAGAATTGTTTCTCTTGCTCACAGCAATGCTCTTTCAGAGTATTCTCCACTTTACATGCCTTATGTTTGTAAAATGAGGACCACAAACTGGGAATGCTCCATAAAAAAAAAATATTTACTCCTTTTTTTCATCTTGGGTCTCTAATCCCTCCACTGTTTTTGGAAAAAGTGACATACAGTTAGGTCCATAAATATTTGGACATTGACACAATTTTTATCATTTTGGCTCTGTATACCACCACAATGGATTTGAAATGAAACAATCAAGATATGCTTTAAGTGCAGACTTTCAGCTTTAATTTCAGGGTATTTACATCCAAATCAGGTGAACGGTGTAGGAATTACAACACATTTGATATGTGGCCCCCCCCTTTTTAAGGGACCAAAAGTAATTGGACAATTGGCTGCTCAGCTGTTCCATGGCCAGGTGTATGTTATTCCTTCATGGGAGTTCGTTATTTCATTGACAAGGAGCAGATAAAAGGTCTAGAGTTCATTTCAAGTATGGTATTTGTGTTTGGAATCTGTTGCTGTCAACTCTCAATATGAAGTCCAAAGAGCTGTCACCATCAGTGAAGCAAGCCATCGTTAGGCTGTAAAATCAAAACAAACCTATCAGAGAGATAGCAAAAACATTAGGTGTGGCCAAATCAACTGTTTGGTACATTCTTAAAAAGAAAGAACGCACTGGTGAGCTCAGCAACACCAAAAGACCCGGAAGACCACGGAAAACAACTGTGGTGGATGACAGAAGAATTCTTTCCCTGGTGAAGAAAAACCCCTTCACAACAGTTGGCCAGATCAAGAACACTCTCCAGGAGGTAGGCGTATCTGTGTCAAAGTCAACAATTAAGAGAAGACTTCACCAGAGTAAATACAGAGGGTTCACCACAAGATGTAAACCATTGGTGAGTCTCAAAAACAGGAAGACCAGATTAGAGTTTGCCAAAAAACATCTAAAAGAGCCTGTACAGTTCTGGAACAACATCCTATGGACAGATGAGACCAAGATCAACTTGTACCAGAATGATGGTAAGAGAAGAGTATGGAGAAGGGAAGGAACTGCTCATGATCCAAAGCATACCACCTCATCAGTGAAGCATGGTGGAGGTAGTGTTATGGCGTGGGCATGTATGGCTGCCAATGGAACTGGTTCCCTTGTATTTATCGATGATGTGACTGCTGACAAAAGCAGTAGGATGAATTCTGAAGTGTTTCGGGCAATATTATCTGCTCAGATTCAGCCAAATGCTTCAGAACTCATAGGACGGCGCTTCACAGTGCAGATGGACAATGACCCGAAGCATACTGCGAAAGCAACCAAAGAGTTTTTTAAGGCAAAGAAGTGGAATGTTCTGCAATGGCCAAGTCAATCACCTGACCTAAATCCAATTGAGCATGCATTTCACTTGCTAAAGACAAAACTGAAGGGAAAATGCCCCAAGAACAAGCAGGAACTGAAGACAGTTGCAGTAGAGGCCTGGCAGAGCATCACCAGGGACGAAACCCAGCGTCTGGTGATGTCTATGGGTTCCAGACTTCAGGCTGTCATTGACTGCAAAGGATTTGCAACCAAGTATTAAAAGTGACAATTAGATTTATGATTATGTTAGTTTGTCCAATTATTTTTGGTCCCTTAAAAAGGGGGGGGCCACATATAAAATGTGTTGTAATTCCTACACCGTTCACCTGATTTGGATGTAAATACCCTGAAATTAAAGCTGAAAGTCTGCACTTAAAGCACATCTTGATTGTTTCATTTCAAATCCATTGTGGTGGTATACAGAGCCAAAATGATGAAAATTGTGTCAATGTCCAAATATTTATGGACCTAACTGTATCTGTGCCAACTGTACTTCTGTCTAAAACAAATGTGTATGCATAGCTCAAGCATATCAAGTTAGCACACAATGTTTGATATTAAAAATTTAGTCTGCAAAGAGAAACTACCTGCTATAGATGAAAGGGGTAAGAAACAAATGGTGGGGGAATGTGAAAGAGAAGTACTATGAAATGTAGGGATGCGTATTGATAAGATTTTCACGATTCCGACTCCTTCCAATCAATCAATGAATCAATTCCTGCTTATCGATTCGATTCCTTATAGATTCTCTTATCGATGTTCCCCTCTACAGCCATAGGTCTGTGCGTCCTGCACCCCCCCACACACACACTCGTTCTAAACAAATTTCTCAAACTGGCTTTGACTGGCTCTGAAATGAGCTAATACCTACCACCTCTAGGCCTCTGTTTTCAAAACAAAATCTAGTCGGAGATAGAAACTTTCAGTTTTCTTGTGTTCAAGCTTCTATTACTCAACACCAGTAGGACTTACAGGGGTCCTAACAACAAGAGTCAGGTGGCTGAGCGGTGAGGGAGTCGGGCTACTAATCTGAAGGTTGCCAGTTCGATTCCCAGCCGTGCCAAATGACGTTGTGTCCTTGGGCAAGGCACTTTACCCTACTTGCTTCGGGGGGAATGTCCCTGTACTTACTGTAAGTCGCTCTGGATAAGAGTGTCTGCTAAATGACTAAATGTAAATAACTTCAGTGTCACCTTTCAAAAAAGACCATTTACATGCATGTACTCCAAATGGTTCAACAACAGCTTTCAATGTACTTTGGGTATGTTGTTTAGGCGTTTTCAGGCACATTTAACAGGACTATTAAAAGGTTAAACAATTAAAATGCTAAGTTTAATAGTGGATTAAAAATCGATATGCTCAGTTTAATAATGCGACACGCGAACGTTTGCTGATAACACACGCCGCCCCGATAACGTGAAATGATCAATAAGATCAATACTAATGGGAGACGAATGCCAGAGCTAAAATGTATGCTTCAAACGACGGGACAGAAGATAACTAGATCGACTACACACAATAAAGGCAAATTGCTTCACACAGTCACAAGTGGTTGTGATCACTTTTGAGCAGTTTAGCTCTACCTTAGATAGTTAGAGATGAAGCGCGAACGTTAGCTGCGCTGCTGCATGCATCGAAAACATGACGTTCCAGTAACTTCATTCCATGCTGTGTGTTCAAATGCTTCTTCATATTTGTAGTATTTCCTCCCTTCGACGAAATATAATTTTTACACGCGTTACAAGTGGCGTTGTTGTCATTTTGTCGTGTGAAATACAACCAAACTTTAGAACGCTTCTTCCTAGTTGCCATGTTTGCTGCAGTCTGTCTATGCGCAAACTTTTATAGTTTATTCAGACAGACGTTCGCGTGTCCCATTATTAAACTGAGCATATCGATTTTTAATCCATTATAAAACTTAGCATTTTAATTGTTTAACGGCACAGAGAATCGTTAACAGAATCGTTAAGGAATTTTGCTAACGATTCCAAGGAATCGATTCACTGGGAACCGGTTCTAAACAAGAACCGGTTCTCGATACCCATCCCTAATGAAATGTGCACCTCTCTGAACACTGAGGTTCTTTTCTTTCACATTCTGTGGTCTTCTAAGAAATATCTAATGTTTTCATCCCAGTTTTCATGCCAGTTCTCTGCTGATATGTTTAATAAACTCATTAGGGTAAAATGAAGACAGACAGTGAGATAAAGCATGGTTGATGGGAATGAGATGCAAAGAGCAGAGAGTGAGAGTGAGAGAATGGGAGACCTATGGACCTTGTTAGGCATTCTTGGCCATGTATTAACTTGCATCATTCATCTGCCCTGTGACAACTTTGTCAATTAAGGCCAGGCATTTTCAACCGAGCATTGGATGACAATCAAAGTAATCGGTATTGTTGTCTCTCGGACATTGAGAACCAATTGCTAAGGCATGTCATAGTGGCAACGATAAGAGCTTGACGGCAGACTGTAGGCATAAATTAACTAGTTAAAACAATACTAGTGTTAAATGGAGTATGGGGCTTATCCCATGTAGGCTATTCACTTTAGCTAGCAAATCTTCACTGTTCAACATTAATGATAGGCTACATTAACTGTCTATTTTTGCTGACATAGGCCACGTAGCGAATTGGTTATTTATCTGGACATTTAGTAGCCTGGGTGCCAGCCGAATTGAATTCGTTTTTTGGGTTGAATTCGTTTTCAACAAACAACATACTACGTTGCTCTGATTGGTTGTAGGTCTATCCAAGTGAGCGAACAGGCTTTTTTTTCCGGGTTCGGTTGAAACACGCCCCATACTCACAGCCCAACGAAGCGTTATCAGACTCATATTCTGACTAGAATTATGAGTATGACAGCGTCAGGCTAGACATTTAGGCTACCAGTGATCAAACTGTCTCTGTTGAGTAAAGACAAGACTTTCGAATTATAGGCTACTATAGGTAGACATGTTTGAACAGAAAAGAAGCCAAAAAGATGTAAAGGAATGCAATGATGACCAACAAGATACAAGGCTACAGAGGCAGTTGCAGGTTTGCAATCTCATGCGCGACCACCGTTAAGTAAAGCCCACATTGCATAGAGTACTCAAACTTTTAATAGGCTATTGGTTTACATAAAATACTGAATTAAAAAACGCTTCGCATAGATGATTTGAATGACCACAATAGTTGAGAACGGACAATGCAAGACCGTTTATTAATCTCCGACGTCTGTCTTCCTCTGAGTGATATCAAATGAGTTATGGACTTCTCCTGTCAGGGTTAGTGGCTTGGTTGGGTTTAGACATCAATCCCGACACTCAACATTACAAATCTATGCAGCTCACATAGGGATATATTTGGGTGAAATTCCGTTTTTTTGTATGTTACTCTAATGACGTCTCAGATCAGCAACATCAGACTTCTTAACATTTCAGTATTAAGCCTCAGTTTAATACTGAAATACTGCATGTCATGTGTCTACATAGGATAGCCTACATATTCAATCCCGTATTTAGGGGTGAGGTCAAACATGCACTGTCAGAATTGCACTTTCTAAATAGCACACAAAGGTGTTCTTACAACTCGAGGTATTCAATCCTATATAGGCTACTATGCTGTGCGACCAGGAACGACATTACGACCATCTGAAAGCATTTGTCTCAAAATGCAGGCTACATTATGGGCCAAAGCTCTATGTTGGGCGATACATTGTAGACTAGTTGGATGTGTACATGCTCAGAATATGTTGTGAGAATTTTTGGCCAGATTTAAAAAATCTCTCGATTGGGAATCAAATCTAACCTCAGATTTACCAATTGCAGGCAGGGTATTTAGGGCCAGGGCGCTGTGTAACGGTACCAGTCATTCCATCCATGACCGCTATTCTGTCACCATGATCAGCAGAGACGCAGTCAACAGGCCGGGGGATGTACTCGAATCATATGGACCGAGCTGAAACCGTTGCGTTTTTGCCATGCACAAATAAGAGAGAAAAGCACGTACCTTTCCGTGACACACTTGGCTTCCTGTGAGATCCGACAAGACAGGCAAGGTTGACCCTGGTGCAATTATGTTTTTTTTATACAAAATCGTGTTGAAAAGCTGCGGCGGAAACAGGAACTGGAGGGACCGTAGTCTGAATAGTCACTGCTCCGGCTGCCTGTGGCTCCGGAGGAGATTCGAATTGACTCAAAGCTGCAGTGCGCATGCCAGTGCCAGACTGCTGTACTGCAGCCACGCTGATAGACGGCCCTGTGCCGCTGATAGACGGCCCTGTGCCACCGATGGGGTTGCGTCCCCAAGAGTCTGCTCGGCTTCACAGTGGCAGCGCATCGGCAGAGGGCAGAGCGCTCCGTACGTCACATAATCATGCAACCCTTGCATGAATTGGGAGCTTTACACTACGAACAGAGAGCACTTACTGGCACACATTCTTATCACATTACCCTTGTACGCTCATAGGCTAGTTTACGTCTTGCATTTGATTACAAGCCAGTGTTAACGCCCACAAGGTTATGCAAACAACGCAGGCAAAAGATGAACAATTTATAGAGGACTACCAGGTTTGTCAGGGTCCATGGCAAGTCATTTTCCTTATAAACTACTTTATTTAACCTTTAACCTTTTATAATTCCGCTATAAACTACAGTTATAAAACTTGGACACATTCATACTCAGCTATCTTTCTCCGTGGGCATGGCCTACTCAGTCTTCTCTTCTCACAGTTCAAACTGTGTGTCAGAACTAATCAATACTTTTTTATTAATTAATAAAAAAATATGAGCCCAGTAGCCGACTAATTTGTGACTAATGCTGAATTTGCATATTCATTACTTAACGTTAGCGACTTTGCTGGTTTAACATAAAATGCTTACAAACATTCCAAATGCTTTAAGACAGATTTCTACAGTAATTAGGTCAATTAACAATAATATAAGTAGTAGGTATTCTGTGAGGATACTCATCCTCTATACAACCCTTAAATAAAATCACACGGTTGTATCAAATAATATTGTATTGCATAGTGTATTCGAGGCCCATCTCCACTCAGAATATATTCCATTTAATATAGGCTAATAATAAGTCATTGATATCTTTTTATTTTTAACGTTATATAAAGAAATAAGAATTGATACCTTAAAACTCCAAAAGACCCATGTTACAGAAAGGTGAACGTGCATGGCATATATATACTTCAACAATACACTTTTTAACCATAGTTTTGATTGCAAAACTCAGTGGTGCCCTCCAGTGTTTATGAGGCAACATTACCATCTGGAGACAAGGGATAATGACCACAGATTCTTGTCAAAACAAAATCTTGTCTCAACGACAAAGTATAATGTAACAAAGTTACAAATAGTATCATGTTCAATCAAAGAAAAGGTAATAAGGTAAGGTAATAATATAGTAATTTTGTATGTATGTTGATGTGGCATTCCGTATCGGCCTTGGAAGTTAAGAAAAGGCTCATGCTTGTCACCAACATTCATACAGAAAACAGGCAATGCCTTGTTGAGAGTCAGTTTGACATAAAAGTGTGGGGGTGACAAATGGGTGTGGCAAGCCTGCAGGGGATGAAAAGTATGAAAGCATATAAGAGACTGTGATTCTATTGTAGATGGCCATCACATCCAGCAGATGTCAGTGCTGCTTTTAACAAAACAACTGGAGCTGAGTTGAGACTTTACCAGAGCATAGAGGACACGTGATCTCTGAGCAGTCATTAGGTGTGTTCGACTTCATGCAGCACCGGCGGCGCCGACAGCCGGCTACAGCCGGCTGCCTTGAAGTTGAGAATTCCATTGGCTGCTTCAAGTCAGCCGGGCTGCAGGCAACGCCGGCGCTGCATGAAGTCGAACGCACCTATTATCACAGTCACGCCCTTCACTGCCGCCTCCTAGCAGCATCCAGTCTCTCTGTCACTTTGAATCTCTCTGTCTCTCTGTGTGTCTGTGCTGTGTGTGTAGGGCAGTGGTTCTCAAGCCTGGTCGTCAGGGTCCACTGTCAGAATCAGGTTTATTTGCCAAGTGTACACAAACAAGGAATTTGTTTTGGTGGGCAGGTGCACACAATAAACATGGAAGAGTCTTAAAAGTGTCTGCAATCTTTACAGTAAATATAAAATGTAGAACATTTAACACAAAATGCTAACAATTCCTAATATTTCCTAATTCCTAATGTCCTGTGTGTTTTAGATGTTTCCTTGCTCCAACACACCTGATTCAAATGAATGGTCGTTATCAGACTTCTGCTGAGCTGGATAACGACCCATTAATTTGAATCAGGTGTGCTGGAGCAGGGAAACATCTAAAACATGCAGGACAGCGGCCCTCAAGGACCAGGATTGGAGAACCCTGCAACAGTATTTCAACCCCGGTTTTCCAGTCACTCCCTGCCAGTTTGTAAGACCACTGATGCTTGTTCCTTTGCCACAACCGCTCTACATTAGATGACAAGTTCTTGGATCTAGTGGACTAACGTTGTCTTCTGTGCCTCCCGTTCAGCACCTTTCATCCCTTCCAACTGCTTGCCTTGCAACCTGCCCTGCTTTCTGCCCCACCAGCCCATTCTTGCATTCCTTACCCCTCATTAAATATCCAATCAAGTTACATCCTTGTCTTTGTCCTAGTGTGTTGCAATTGGGTCGACTAGCTAATGCTGGGTACACACTAAAATATTTTTTTAATCTTTTAAGACTTTCAAAATGTGAGAGACCACAAAAACAAAATCCTAGATTGAACCGTTTTGTTCCTATAGTGTTGAATTTTACGATACGCGATCGGGGCGGCTCCGACGTTCTTCCGAGCAAGTTCGGTCACTCTTAACACACCTCACACCAAGGGGAAAATCTGATAAGATAATCTGTAGATAATCGGGACAATACCTAGGATTGTCGGGACATTACTTAGGATTGTCGGAAGGGGGAAATCGGCCCAAAATCAGCCAGATTATCTTGTTGTGTGTACCCAGCGTTAGCTTCCGTAACAATCACCCTCCTCCCCACCATCCCTTTCCTATTTGTCCTGACATCTTCAAACCATGATGATGATCACTAATATAATGTAGTTCACTCCTAAACTTATCATACCGGTCTCCATCAAGACTAAAGATTAAAACTTCATAGGTGGAGAGAAAGACATCTATGAAGTGTTGATAGTTTAGCTCTACTATCACAGTAGCCTTTTGGTGCATTACACATGAAAATCCCTCCAGCTCTGCTGGTACCTGACATTTGGGGCTGATGGAATACAAAAGTCAGGCAACCATGAAACGTATCAGCAGCATTTTGCACCGTACATGATATCTGGGAAGGCCAACAATTTAACAGAACATTAAAACACACACAAGGTCAAGGGAGGGACATTACAGGATTAGAAATGTTACAGGTACCAGACTAGTCAGACTAGCAAAAAAATCTAGTTTTGCAAGCTTGACTGCACAGCCACCATTTAATGCCTGTAGAATGTCAACTAAATATTTAAATAGAATTTCAGTCATTCAGACTATCACAAATCAAGTGCTGTTACAGAATGTGCTGAAGCCGAGCTAGCTGATTGAGTGCTCAGTCCTAACCCTAACCGATTTGCAAGATGGGGGGTTCTTGTTTAAAGGATCTCCTGGAACTGAGATGGGGAAGGTGTGTGCAGTCAAGTCAGCTGAGGCAGAGGAAGACTGAGTGTGTGTTGCATTCAGGCAGGGCTGCAGGTGTGGGCAGTCAAGCAAGTGCAGATGGGGGAGTGTTTCAGGGATTCTTTCTCCTAGTTGCAGAAAGCTCTATGTTTTGTAGTGTAGCACAGAGGAGATGAGGTGACAGCTGCCAAATAAGCAGTTGAGCGGCTACATATAGCTTATCTCTGCTGTCTTCCAAGCGTAAATGATAGTACACCCAGAGTGACAGGCATGGATGGAGCTGGGGTTGTGGAATCACTAAAAGCTACCAAGAGGGCAGAGGTAGATTGTACCTCATAGATCAGTTGTCTCATAGGTTTAGGAATATCATGCAAAAACATGATAGTTCATGTTTGAACATACAATTTCCCCTACAGAAAAAATGAATTACTATTCTCAAACCACCATGACTCAGCAATGTAAGATGTAAGCATATCTTTCGCCATATGCAAAACTGGATGGGGATGAAGTCGTAAAGATGTCGATGGCGGTCATTTTCCCGCCAGCCTTTTCTGGCAAGGGCATCTCCACCCCCTGACAGGGGACCACTCAATAAGTTGAGGAGGAATTGAGCCCTGCCTTGGACCCCAACAAGATGAATTCACTTAATAACGAGTGTATCTAGAATTTATGTGTGTGTGGAGGTGGGCCTAATCTCTCAGTAGCACCTCTGAATGTCCAACCAAGGCCCGGACTCATACTCTCTCTTGAGCACTTCTCACAGAAATACAGCAGTGCCATACTTATTGATGCCAATGATGCCAGATCTGCTGACAAGCGCTGTTGGTTTCTTATGTCCATTGAGAGGGCCTTGTTGAAAGGGAGAAATAAGGGAACAAAGTATACATCGACAAAATACCAACCGCCTTTCCTTTTACGTTTTTTCTGGCTTCACGGATATAAATGAACTAGCTACATGTTTACTTTTTTCTCTGAATGTAATGGCTGATCATATCCTCAGGAGTTGCTTCAGGGTTTAAGAATTATTCAACATATGCATTAGGTGTTTTTCCACCCATGAGCACAAGCTGTACTCACCATGACAGTGTTAAACTGTAGATCCCCATGACCAGGCCTGGCAGCTCTGTTTCACTCTGCAGGATTTAACAACAAAATCCCATAGTCTGGGGTGTTTCCTGTCTTTGCATGACTCCCGATCAGGAAGTTCATATTTCAGCTCAACGGAGCGGAAGGAACCCCACATCAGGGACCTCCCAACACTAATGCAACAGGGGCATGTCGGAGCAGAGCTTCCTAGTTCCTGTCATCACCAAGGACACTCATATTAGCAGTTTACTCCCATTCATCTGCAGAGGAATGTCTCCTCCACTAGAGCATCAAACTGCGGGTAATGCAAAGACAAACTCACACTCAGTATGGAAAGTAGCTTGTAATCAGTAGGGCTGACTGCAATACAGTTTTCACTTGTGGAAATGACATTGACATGTTAAAATGTCCTTTTGACGAGTTAGAATGTTAATTAGAGAGGGTACAATTTCTGGGAAATTGTGGGGTATGCTTGCGTTGGTGGCAGATTGGTAAGTTTTTTTGCATGAAATTTAACAACACAACTCATATTTCTGGATATTTTAAATAAGCATACATACTTATTATTTATGAAGATGACATAGATTAAAAAGCATACATTTGTTGCTGCTCATTTACACTTACTATTAAGAGTGAAGTGTAGAATGAAAAAAGCTTCTGTTGTCTGTGCAAGGAGGAATGGTGATAGGCTATGTTGCAGCCTCACTTAGTTGCATCAAAACAAAAAAATTGGGCAATCCTGTGTAAAAATGGTCCTAACCTATACAAATGATGTCACTGGCAGTATCTTAGCTGGAACCGCTATTCAAACATTACCCTCTGAAAATTGAAAAAATGTTTGAGATATACTTCTGTAAAACTGTTTACTAGAAGTGATCATTATGTGTCAGTAACAACAAGAAGACTAGGGGGTCATGTGGTGTGACCGGCTATCCGCACTGTAATTAGGGAAAAACGCCTTACGCTTATCCACTCCAATCATTATTATATTGAATGGCATCATTGATCTACAGGACTTATGATCATCATTTGATACCCCTCTCGTGGTTATAATTGATTTAATATCAGTCCCACCACTACTACCTCAAGAGTTTCCACTTGGGAAAACAAAGCTGTGATTATTAGCGAACTGGTTTGGTAGCTATTTACTGAAGCTGGCTAACACAGCTGGAACATTCTGGGATCTGGAGAACTAGATTATCTGATACAAAAGAGCACATCCGAGCACATCTTAGTAGCAGGCATTTTTTTAGGGGTGGGAAATAATTTATAAATAATTTTAATAAATAAATATAGCTGCAAGCAGCAATGAGGTGGCCAAGCAATCGAATGACCCATAAAACATGTTTTACATCCTCAGAAGAGAGTTAAGAGTACACGCAACAAGTTTGGTGCGAATCCATCAAAGATTTGCTGAGATACGACCCAACTTCCTGTTTGCTGGCTTAACGGCACATTTTGATTGGCCGTACCGGGCAAACGGTTTTGAAAATCCAAAAAACATATGATGGCTTTTGTGAGGCCTGGTCTGAAGATGATCTCTGCCAAATTTGGTGAAGATTGGAAAACATTTGTAGGAGGAGTACAGAAAAAACGTTTTTTCAGTAATTCAAAATGGCGGCCGCATCAATTCGGCTGTTATCACAAGTTATCATGTGTCACACACGGGATGTCCCAAGATATCATGAGACAAAGGAATCACTTAATAAAGGCAAACGAATCAACAGTTATTGGCCAAAACACATTTTTGCATCCTGCGGCCACGCCCAGTGATCACATGACACCAAATTGTTTGGACATCCTCAGATGAGGGTTCCGAGTCATCATACCAAGTTTGGTGTTGATTTCTCAAGGATTGGCTGAGATATGACCCAACTTCCTGTTTGGTGTCTTTGCTGCCGATTTTGATTGGCTGTACCGGACAAACGGTTTTGAAAATCAAAAATCTTTGGATAACTTCTGTGAGGGTTGCTCTGACGATGATGTGTGCCAATTCTGGGGAAGATTAAAGAAAAATTGTAGGAGGAGTAGGCTTTCAAAGGTTTTCGATAAAACCGGAAATGGCGGAAAATCTATATAACCGGAAATTGACGTCATAGGGTGTGTTGAACTCGTCTTGACCCAGGGAATCCAATGGTACCTCATTTTTGAAAATCGGTTATACGGTTCAAAAGTTACGTGTGTAAACACAAGTCCAACTTTGACCCGTTGGTGGCGCTAGAGTGCTCCAATGGGAGACATGAAACTTGGTGAATATAAAGAGGGGACTGTGCTTAATGAGTGTGCCAAATTTCACAACTTTTTACCATACGGTTCTAGGGGCTGCCATAGACTCCAATGGCAGAAGAAGTGTAATAATAAATATAGCTGCAAGCAGCAATGAGGTGGCCAAGCAATCGAATGACCCATAAAACATGTTGTACATCCTCAGAAGAGGGTTACGAGTACACGCAACAAGTTTGGTGCGAATCCATCAAAGATTTGCTGAGATACGACCCAACTTCCTGTTTGCTGGCTTAACGGCACATTTTGATTGGCCGTACCGGGCAAACGGTTTTGAAAATCCAAAAAACATATGATGGCTTTTGTGAGGCTTGGTCTGAAGATGATCTCTGCCAAATTTGGTGAAGATTGGAAAACATTTGTAGGAGGAGTACAGAAAAAACGTTTTTTCAGTAATTCAAAATGGCGGCCGCATCAATTCGGCTGTTATCACAAGTTATCATGTGTCACACACGGGATGTCCCAAGATATCATGAGACAAAGGAATCACTTAATAAAGGCAAACGAATCAACAGTTATTGGCCAAAACACATTTTTGCATCCTGCGGCCACGCCCAGTGATCACATGATACCAAATTGTTTGGACATCCTCAGATGAGGGTTCCGAGTCATCATACCAAGTTTGGTGTTGATTTCTCAAGGATTGGCTGAGATATGACCCAACTTCCTGTTTGGTGTCTTTGCTGCCGATTTTGATTGGCTGTACCGGACAAACGGTTTTGAAAATCAAAAATCTTTGGATAACTTCTGTGAGGGTTGCTCTGACGATGATGTGTGCCAATTCTGGGGAAGATTAAAGAAGAATTGTAGGAGGAGTAGGCTTTCAAAAGTTTTCGATAAAACCGGAAATGGCGGAAAATCTATATAACCGGAAATTGACGTCATAGGGTGTGTTGAACTCGTCTTGACCCAGGGAATCCAATGGTACCTCATTTTTGAAAATCGGTCATACGGTTTAAAAGTTACGTGTGTAAACACAAGTCCAACTTTGACCCGTTGGTGGCGCTAGAGTGCTCCAATGGGAGACATGAAACTTGGTGAATATAAAGAGGGGACTGTGCTTAATGAGTGTGCCAAATTTCACAACTTTTTACCATACGGTTCTAGAGCTGCCATAGACTCCAATGGCAGAAGAAGTGTAATAATAAATATAGCTGCAGGCAGCAATGGCGGGTTCCTCCTCAGCATTGCAAACCATTACAAAATTGACATGACACAGACATGTATTTCATACATGTACACAACATTTCAAGACAATTGGATCAATGGCTGATTTGAAGTCATTTTTTGAAATTCTTCACAAATTGTCACTGTAGAGAAATATCCATGCTGCCGACATTATGGGTTCTTGAGACTTCTTTGTTCCCCATTGGCAATAAGGCATGCGTACCAACTTTTAGACATTTTGGACTGACAGGGTTAAAATGCCACCCTTTTGAAAGTGACAACTTTGAAGCTTGTTCTGTCAGGCCACCTGTGCTCTGGTCAGGCCCATCATGCAGAGATCCATTCTTTAAAAGCTTTGATTACAACAATAACTTTATGAAAGTCAGAATACACTTAAAGGACGTGTGTAGTTTATGTACTACTACTGCTTGCTCTGCCCACACACTTTCCCCATCCATGCTGTTTCCCTCTTTGCCAGTGCGGGTGGTGCGGTGGCCGCATGAGGTTTAGGTGTAGTCCAAAAGTTGCCTCCCACAATCAAAACATATTAACCGCAATATTGTTTTCAAACTTTCTCAAAGATGGCTTGAAAACCACAGATATTGACTCTCTTCTTGAGTAGATCTCTTTCCAGAATCTCTGTCAATCCAGAATCAAGATTAGCCTCATAGGCAATTGGTCTGGTCTAGGGCACAGCCCACGTTCAGCTCCTTGCAAGTATAGCCTGTGATAGTAAAATGGCCAACTCTCTGTTCCCATTAAACTACACAGCATGCACACTCAAGGTGACCAACAAGATTATATTAACTAACAAACAATGGCCGGGTTTCCCAGATTCGTTAAGAAGCTCTTAGCGTTAAGGGCTTCTTAACGAATCTGGGAAACCCGGCCAATAACATTACAAACATCTAACTGAACGAACACAACAACTGAAATCCCTTGCGTAGCTGTTGTTTTTTTAACATGCCGCACTGCATGCTGGGTACCCAAGAGCGCTGACGCTGATTATCTAGCTGTGCTCCGACTGCGTGATATGACGAGATGCTAGTGGTGCGCTGAGGTCTCAGAGTCTCCTGCCCGAGTTCAAGTTCTGCCCGATTAGCAAGCTATTTTTACTAATGTTTTGTTAGCAATTGAATGGTAATGCAAGCTAGCTAAAAACAATGTTAGTTAGCTTGGCTAAACTGGTTTTCATAGCAACAGAAATCAACAAATCAGATCAGTCGAACTTTATTCAGAAATGGGGGGATGGCGGGAACATTAAAGGTGTAGGTACAGTAAAAGTGAAATGGAACGCGTCTTTCTGCCTTGAAGCTGCGTGCGCATCAACAAGACCCCATCTATATGTAAAGATAACATCCAAGCTAACAATTTCGCCAAATCTGACTGCAGCATTGTATACCATATGTACCGTGTTATGGTTGTTTGAGTTAAACAACTTGCTAAATGAATTAAATGTCAAATCCAACTATAAATGTATAAAAGAGAGTTCCAATCAAATCTGAATTTGTTTTAAACCTAGAGGTTTAAAAGGTTACCTTTGCCTAAACTGACATGCACCAACTCAGTTTCAACAGCCATTTACACATTTAGTCTCTATTTGTTACTCTATTCTTAAGGCATGTTTAACTTAATGTCTGCACCTCTCTGTCACCAACTGTCTCTGCAGTGGGGGCTTCACAGGGTGTCTACAGGTATAAACAAGTTAAATGTAAGACCTTTTAATACCACTTCCAAATGAAATTAAAGACCAAACTTACGATGGAAATACAAATCAAAAGTGGAAATATACAGTCATCTTTCCAAGTAAACACTGATGTCTGTTCAATATGAACAGTATGGTAAAATGACAATAATCGGTTGAGTTTAAGAACATTGACTAAATGTGTGTAATGCGGAAGGATAACACAAAAATGTAATTGCTGTCCTAAATTATACTTATTATTACACTAGGGTGAAAATGGTGGAGCAGAAACTAACAATTCCATGAATCCCATGGAAACAAAGGCAAATGTGTGAGATGTACTGATGTGGAGCACAAATGCTCCAAGAAGCAGTACTTCTCTTGAGTGGTTTTTATTCAGATGAATAATCATTGGATTCAGGTCAAAAGTCTATCACTTGAACTAGTTTCATCACTTAAGACACAAAGTCAGCAGCTTGGCATACTGGCACATGGAAAGGATTAAACATTTAGACTTTCATCAAAGTAATGCTGGCTTGTCCTTTTTCATCAATGTCCTCAAAAAAGCAGGCTGCAGAGCTACTGTGTCTGTGGGGTGACTGTCTCTGGAGGGCTGGCAGGCAGGGGCAAGCAGGGCCTGCAGGCAGGCAGGCAGGCAGGCCAGCTGGATCAAGCTGTTCTGGGGTCAGGGCTGAAGAGAAGCTGTCCAGCTAGAGAGGGGTAGTCCAGCAAGGGGTCTGTGTGGATCTCACCATCCTCGAGTCTGTTGCATCCTCTGTTGAACTCTGTTGAGCAGGCCTCTGCATGACCCTCCAGACCTGTCAAAGTGAAGAAAGGGTCCATGTCAGTTGTGAAAAATGAAGCTTTTCCCATCTACACTTGATACAGACTTCAGTTTTGACTGTGAAATGCAGTGTCATTACTTGAACTTGAATCCAAATGTGTTGACGTCATGGAGACCCATGCAGTCACTCAAAACACAGGTTCGATTCCAGGCTCTGGCAAGAGTATTTACCTCTAAACTGGTCAATATATACACATCTGACAAAAGACCAGCTCGACCTTTGCTTGTAAACAGTGATTCTGACTGTAAGAGACCTTTAAATAGCCTGACTTACCGAAATTGGCAAAACTAGCCTGGCTAACGTAGGTCGCTTTCTCAGGGCATATGACGAATGAAACAGGCTCGCCTTGAAAAAGTCTCCCTGCCGCATAGGCTTATTACAAAGACTTTCACGCCAAAAATCACCATTATGAGCCGACAGGTCTGTGGGGAATTGCTTTTTCTCCTAAAGGCTGCTCTCCTCGACCTTTTTGATGAACAATTCGCCGAGATGCAAAATGACTCACTAATTAAAAACACAGAGGAAAAAAGCTAGAGCTACAGTAGCTACTTTTCGAGTTTGGTTTTCCGTCACTTCAGAATCACGATCTATAAGGTCTAAAAGTGCTAAACCTTCACCATAATTCAAGAGTAGTGTACTTTCACAAACCCAATCATTAATTCTAGCTTAAAATGTGTAAAACCAGGACTTACCGAAAGTGGCTGCCTCCAACACGGCTTTCACGGGAGACGACTTTCACGGGACACGGGAAACAACAATGGCCGCCGAAAAATAATTTGTATTCGTAACAGCGAGCTGCGATTGGAAGCGAAATGAAACAGGGGCTAAAAAACGAGGGTGGGGGCTTGGTCAGCACACATTTTCAAGAAAGCATGCGTGTGTCAAGGGGCTCTGGCCCCTTGTGTGTGAGAGAATGTGGAGCACGCGCGCACAGGAGCAAAGGGAGAGAGGATTTGG
The DNA here is from genome assembly GCF_963692335.1 of Osmerus eperlanus. Classification (NCBI taxonomy): domain Eukaryota; kingdom Metazoa; phylum Chordata; class Actinopteri; order Osmeriformes; family Osmeridae; genus Osmerus; species Osmerus eperlanus. Next base: position 19,418,900 of record NC_085025.1, read on the forward strand.
GGAAACAGCCCTAGAAATTAGCCAAGCATGCATCAAATATTCACTAAAAATCGAGTTTTCATGTTACAGTCAACTTTTTCTCAGATTTGTGTACTCAACATTCTCAAGAGTCTTCATATGAACTAGTGATTGAATCAGAGTATCAGTTTTTGGCCGGCGGATGTGTAAAGCATTATTTTAGCATTAGCAATAAATTCAATTTGCTTTATATCAATCATTTTTAGAGGTATGAAGTTGCCTTTGCACATGGTAACATGTTGTAGTGTCTTCCACGTGACATACCAAGTTTGGTGTTGATATCTCAAAGATTTGCTGAGATTTGACCAAACGTCCTGTTTGGTTGCTTTGTTGCAGATTTTGATTGGCTCTACCGGACAAACGGTTTTGAAAATCAGAAATCCCTACGATAACTTTTGTGAGGCTCAGTCTGGATATCATCTATGGCAATTTTGAAGAAAATTCGACCAAAAATGTAGGAGGAGTAGGGAAAAAACGCATTTCCTTAATCTTTATTGTACAGAAAAATCCAATATGGCGGCCGTTATAGCTTCTTGAGGCTTTTTTATTCCTCATGAGAAATAAGGCATATGTAATGAATTTCAGAATTTTGGGACTTATGGCCTGCAAATGGCATCAATTTGAAAATTGACATATTGGGGCGTGGCCTGTAGCGCCACCTATTGTCTCACATGGCCCATGTTTGGTATGGTAGTTACTAATGGTCTGCAGTTTCAACATGCCAAATTTCACAACTTTTTACGGTACTGGTCTAGGGGCTGCCATTGACTCCCATTGGTAAAAAATAATAATACCACCAAATATAGCTGCAGGCAGCAATGGCGGGTTCCTCCTCAGCATTGCAAACCATTACAAAATTGACATGACACAGACATGTATTTCATACAACATTTCAAGACAATTGGATCAATGGCTGATTTGAAGTCATTTTTTGAAATTCTTCACAAATTGTCACTGTAGAGAAATATCCATGCTGCCGACATTATGGGTTCTTGAGACTTATTTGTTCCCCATTGGCAATAAGGCATGCGTACCAACTTTTAGACATGTTGGACTGACAGGGTTAAAATGCCACCCTTTTGAAAGTGACAACTTTGAAGCGTGTTGTGTCAGGCCACCTGTGCTCTGGTCAGGCCCATCATGCAGAGATCCATTCTTTAAAAGCTTTGATTACAACAATAACTTTATGAAAGTGAGGATACACTTCACTAAAGGAAGTGTGTAGGTTATGTACTACTACTGCTTGCTCTGCCCACACACTTTCCCCATCCATGCGGTTTCCCTCTATCCCAGCGCAGGTCATGCCAAGGCATAAATGCGGCAGCCGTATGAGTATTAGAAGTAGCCCAAAAAACATACCATACACAGTCACACTGTTTTCAAAACTGAAACTGGTTACAAGACTATGGCTATTAGAACTCTACCTGAATTGAGCTCTCTCTAGAGTCTCAGTCAAACAACTGTCAAGAGTCATGTAGGGAACTGGACCAAGGTATAGCTAATGTCCAGCTGTTAGCAAGTGTACCTTGTGATGGTACAGCAGCTTAACAATACTTTGTCATGGTCAGACTCTCTGATCCCATTAAACTACACAAAATGCACAATCAGGGTGACCAACAGTATTATCTTAAGTAAAAAACAATAACATTACACACATTTAAGTGAACGAACACAACAACTGAAATCCCTTGCACAGCTGTTGTAACCAAACTATTTTCCACAGCTATTTGCGTTTTTGGTGTGCACTGCATGCTGGGTACCCAAGGGCGCTGACGCTACAATATTTATTATCTAGCTGTCTTCCGGCTGTGTAATATGACGAGATGCTAGCGATGCAAACATGAAAGCTTGTCTCGGGGGGTCATGCATGTGATCTCACTACAAGCTTTTGATTACACGTGAGGACTGTTAGCAAAGTATTTCTATTCGTGTTTTGTTAGTGATTGAATGGTAATGTCAGCTAGCTAAAAACAATGTTAGTTAGCTTGGCTAAAATGGTTTTCATAAAAACAGATATCAACAAATCAGATCTATCTAACTTTATTCAGAAGGGGGGGGGGGGGTGGGAACATATAAACTAGAGGTGAAATGGTAGGCATTGTTCTGCCTTGAAGCTGCGTGCGCATCCTCATTGTTTGTAACCACCAACCCATCTATATGTAAAGATAACATCCAAGGTAGCAATTTCGCCAAATTTGACTGCAGATTTTTTACACCATATGTACTTCGTTATGGTTTTTGAGTCAAACAACTTGCTAAATGATTAAATGTCTGTTAAATGTCAAATCCAACTTTAAATGTATAAAAGAGAGAATTAAACCTAGAGGTTGAAAAGGCTACGTTTGTCTAAACTGACATGCACAAACTCAGAGCACTGAGTTTCAACATCCATGTACACATTTTGTCTCTATTTTTTACTCTACTCTTTAACGCATGACTATGTTTAACTTAATGTCAGCACCTCTCTGTCATCAATTGTCTCTGGAGTGGGGGATGGGGGCTTCTTATCCAACAAATTACATCCCTGAACTTTTAAAACATATCAATGGCCTACTACAATTGTAAACATCCTTTGGCCTTCCCATGCTGGGAAGAAAACTACAGTTTTTCTTTGATTAAACGTTGACCTTGAATAAACGCTGCACCAAAAATGAACATTGTGTAATAAATGGCACCTTCGATTAAACGCCTCCCCCAAAAAATCAGAAAACGGTTATTTAATTGGTTAAAACACAGTATTTATTACACAAGTAATTTACAAGTGTAGCATACTATTATCCCATGAAACACTGGCAGGCGCAAGTGTCTTTCTTGCTACAGATTTATTTGAAGCTTTTTCTCCAAATCCACCGTTAAAACTAAACTCACGCTGTAATGAGAAAATAAAGACCACATTAGCTTAATATGAACATGCAATGACATGCGCAGCATGTAAATAACATTCACCAAAGTCAAATACAGACACAAAACAACATACTTTGTTGGCTGCATGCTGTAGCCTACACAAGGGAATAGAGGTTTCCTTAGATTGCTAACAACCTCTATAACAACCTTAAACTTATCACTTAGAGTGAATGTGCATAAAGCTCCAGGACCTGACAACATCCCTGGCTGTGTTCTCAAGGCCTGTGCTCCTGAACTGGCAGGTGTTCGCTGACATCTTTAACCTCTCCCTGTCGCAGTCTGTCGTCCCCAATAGGTTCAAGGGGGCCACCATCATCCCAGTCTCTAAGAAACCATCAGTGAGCTGTCTCAATGATTACCGCCCTGTTGCCCTGTTGTGATGAAATGCTTTGAGACTTTAGTCAAAGACCACATTACATCCTGCCTGTCACCTCCATTAGACCCACTCCAGTTTGCATATAGGCCGAACAGGTCTACAGATGATGTTGTAGCTTTGGCCTTGAACACTGCTCTCTTTCACTTGGATCAGAACAACATATACGTGCGGATGCTCTTCATCGACTTCAGCTCCGTTTTCAACACCATAGTACCATCCAGGCTCATCATAAAACTACAGGACCGAACATCAGTCCTTCCATGTGCAGCTGGACAGGACACAGGCAGTACGGTTAGGTAACATCACCCCACCAGTCTAACACTCAGCACTGGTGCCCCACAGAGTTGTGTGTTAAGCCCACTGTTGTACTCTCTGTTCACCTATGGTTGTGCAGCCACAAAAAGGTCCAACACTATCATTATGTTTGCTGATGACACCACCATTATCGGCTGCATCAAGAATGGTGATGAGTCTGCCTACAGAGCAGAGTTGACAACAATGACATCCTGGTGTCAGCATAACAGCCTGTTGCTTAATGTAGCAAAAACCAAGGAGTTGATAGTGGACTACTGGCGGCTGCAGGGAGAACATGCACCCATTCACATCGCGGGCACAGCTGTGGAGAGTCAAAAGTTTCAGATTTTTTGGTATCAACATCAGTGAGGATCTGAGCTGGACACCATATTGGTGTGGTTACAAGGACAGCGAAACAGAGGCTCTTTTTTCAGCGGCGACTGTGGAAATTTGGCATGGACTGCACTATACTGACCAATTTTTACCGGTGCACCATTGAGAGCATACTGACTGGTGGCATTACAACATGGTTTGGCAACAGCACTGCCCAGGACAGGAAGACACTACAAAGAGTGGTCAAATCTGCACAGCGTATTACAAGGACTGCATTACCATCCATTCAGGACCTTTACAGCCAGCGGTGCAGGAGAAAGGCCAAGTGGATCATTTCTGACCCTAGTCATCCCTGCCACAGTCTTTTCTCCCTCCTGCCTTCTGGAAGGCGATACAAGAGTATAAGGTCCTGTACCAGCAGATACAGGGATAGTTTTCTCACACATGCCATCAGGATGCTGAACTGTCCTTGAAATATCTTTTTGCACTACAATTTTTCTTATTTTTTCTACCCTTTTTCTCCATTCTTTAGTATTTAATTTTTTTATTCTGCAAGTTGAACGGACATTGAGCACAAAGAATTTCATTACTTATAAATGCTGTTTATGAGTATATGATAATAAACTTGAACTTGAAACTTTTATCAGAGCTTTAAATTGTCTGTGCTTCGCTTGCTGTTGTCGACTCTCTCACTCATGAGCGTCCCAAAAGGCCTTCAAAATAAAGTCACGTAATAATTCTGAATACAATTATATAATTCTAAATTAAGACATTGCTTGAAAAAAAATTATACATTATTATAATGCAATTGCGACAATTGCATTCAGGCCTATAGATAGTTATACATATTGTATACAATATGGCGAGGTAGCTGACTTAACCATTCCTGAATGTGCTTTTCATCAACACCAAGTTTGCGTGCTATAGATCTGTTGCTGGTGGTGAGTGCTTTCTGCACAGGTTTCTGTTTGAAAGCTGTAAGAATGTTACGGCATGCTGCGTCAGATTTGTACACAAAGTAGAGACACGCGCGGCATACATTTTACACTGGGCTTTTGTTTGACTTCCTTGTCTATTCTGTATTTGTCTATGGCTGCACTGCAGCTACAATTCACTGAATCTCTCTTACCAATTAAACGTTGCCCTTGAATGAACGCCACCCTCGAATAAACGCTGCACCACTAACTGCTCTATTAAAAGGGTTCACTATGAAGCAAACCATTCTAACAAAATAATAACAACATTTACAATGATTTCAACAAGAAGTCTCTCTGACTTGACAACTCTCTAAACAAGCAACTTTCCAAAGCAAAAAGCAATCTCTGACCAGTGTGGTAATTTTATGTTGACAACTAAACCGCTGATTGGAAGTGCGCAGCTGATTGCCAATCACGAGATAGGGAGACTGATAGCCAACCGCCAACAAACGCTGACTAGACCATACCTGCATGCAGCGAATAGAAAGAAAGAAGGGAGAAAAGAAAAAACACACAACCACAACTATACAGACTGAATTAGGACATTTTAAACATGGGTCCGTAACAAAGACATTGTTAAAAATGCTCATTCACATTCATTTTTCTCAATTAATCTTATCACTTAAACACACTGGTTTAGCATTTTTTCCCACAAGGAAGTCTAACCTCAACAGTGGATCCTTGGTCCCTGGATCTCTTGCTGGAACATGGCATCTAAAAAACACATAGAAAAACCATCAAAAACTATGAAATGTAACATACCACACTACTGCTTAACAATTTCATAGTCTTACATTATCATAACTTCATACTCAACAGTTCTAGTATACAGACCTTTAAGAAAATATTGAAATGGTTAGGATTCTCAAAACACCAATCTCTGTACTTAAAAAAAATATTTAGACATCCATTATTTACCTTTATTCAATTTACACTGTCTACATTCAAATTTAAGTCTGTAAAATGTAAACAGAGAAACGGACTCGACTATAAATACAAATTAAGACCAATTGAGAACAATTTATCTTGCAAATGGTTTTTACTTTAAATTCATGTTTCACCAAAAGAATCATCACAGTTTAACACAAATAACCAAACCTTACTGTTAAAATACTGCCAAGCCACTGACTCACATTAGAAAATTAAAACAAATAAACATAGCCTAGAAGATGTACCTGTAGGTCAATTACATAATCAAGAGCATGGAGTAGGAATGGATGGATGACAAAATACCCCGCCGAGCCCAATCCATTAAATATTTCCTACCCATAAGTTAATTTCCTGAAATGCAATAATTCACCAACATTTTGACAATTTCATGCTCCAAACTTTGTGGGAACAGTTTGGAGATGGCCCCTTCCTGTTCTAACATGACTGTGCAACAGTGCACAAAGCAAGGCCCATAAACACATGGATGAGCGAGATTGGTGTGGACGAACTTGAGTGGCCTGCACACAGTCCTGACCTCAACCCAATACAACACCTTTGGGATGAATTAGAGCAGGGACTGCGAGCCAAACCTTCTTGTTCCACATCAATGTTGGACCTCACAAATGCACTTCTGGAAGAATGGTAAAACATTTCCATAAACCTCTTAAACCTTGTGGAAAGCCTTCCTAGACGAGTTGAAACTATTACAAAGGGTGGTCCGACATCATATCCTATGGTTTAAGAATGAGATTTAGTGTATAAAATTGATACAAATATAAAATGTTATCAAGAGATAGGAAATCGTGCAGCATGGTACAAAATGCCGATTACAAACGTATTGTAGGTCTATAGGCTTTCAATGGAACTCCTAAACGATCAAACCATGAACCCAAACAAAGCTAGCAAGCAAAACAACCATGGTACCATTGCTACTTGCTTATGCTAGGTAGCTCTAACTGTGCAGCAAACTAGGCTACCTAGCTACAGTTTCAAAAAGAATAACTTACAATGTGAAGACCGTCAGAAAAACTTGGAACGAACAAACAAAATTACATCAACAATGACATGTAGCTAAAGATAGAATAACCCAACCGTAGGTAGGTACAGTACATAAATTTGAAACGCCGTCCACAAAAGCAAAAACTAGCCTTAAGGGTTATAGCTTGCTCGGCATTTATCTGACCTCCTTGTCTATTTGTTTGTGTATGGCCGCACTGCAACTACAATTCACTGAATCTGTCTTACTAATTAAACGTTGCCTTCGAATAAAAGCCGCACCACAAATGATCATTGTGTAATACACGCTGCAGTGTTTAATCGAAAGACACATTTGGAACTCACCGTACTAATTTAAATTACATCAACAATGACATGTAAAAATAGAACAACCCAACCGCATAGTCACGCACAGTATACAAATTTCAAACGCGTCTCACAGAAGCAAGTATAATGTTAAAGATTTTACGACTTGCTAGCCTGTAATACTGTCTGTACAAAGAGATATTCTTAGCTCAGCTAGCCTACAGTAGATAGATTAGCTGCTATCCTGTTTACGACAGTATAAAAGTCTTCAAGTTATCATACGAATACAAACGCTAAAATACATGTTTTGTACTGCCATTGTAGGATCTTATTACTCACTGTCAAATGTAACAATGAAAATCTCTGAGGGCTGCAGGAGTTCTCCAACGATAAAATAAAATGGTCGTCTTCTTGTGCGTGTACCAAGCTCGCGCGTGTGTCAAGGGGCTCTGGCCCCTTGTGTGTGAGAATGTGGAGCACGCGCGCACAGGAGCAAAGGGAGAGAGGATTTGGGGAAACAGCCCTAGAAATTAGCCAAGCATGCATGTTTCAAATATTCACTAAAAATCGAGTTTTCATGTTACAGTCAACTTTTTCTCAGATTTGTGTACTCAACATTCTCAAGAGTCTTCATATGAACTAGTGATTGAATCAGAGTATAGTTTTTTGGCCGGCGGATGTGTAAAGCATTATTTTAGCATTAGCAATAAATTCAATTTGCTTTATATCAATCATTTTTAGAGGTATGAAGTTGCCTTTGCACATGGTAACATGTTGTAGTGTCTTCCACGTGACATACCAAGTTTGGTGTTGATATCGCAAAGATTTGCTGAGATTTGACCAAACGTCCTGTTTGGTTGCTTTGTTGCAGATTTTGATTGGCTCTACCGGACAAACGGTTTTGAAAATCAGAAATCCCTACGATAACTTTTGTGAGGCTCAGTCTGGATATCATCTATGGCAATTTTGAAGAAAATTCGACCAAAAATGTAGGAGGAGTAGGGAAAAAACGCGTTTCCTTAATCTTTATTGTACAGACAAATTCAATATGGCGGCCGTTATAGCTTCTTGAGGCTTTTTTATTCCTCATGAGAAATAAGGCATATGTAATGAATTTCAGAATTTTGGGACTTATGGCCTGCAAATGGCATCAATTTGAAAATTGACATATTGGGGCGTGGCCTGTAGCGCCACCTATTGTCTCACATGGCCCATGTTTGGTATGGTAGTTACTAATGGTCTGCAGTTTCAACATGCCAAATTTCACAACTTTTTACGGTACTGGTCTAGGGGCTGCCATTGACTCCCATGGGTAAAACATAATAATACCACCAATAACAATAGGGTTCTCCTACCGGAGGAACCCTAATAACAATAGGGTTCTCCTACCGGAGGAACCCTAATAAGAAAAGGTAGAAACACTTAAGTGGCTTCGCCGCTTTGCGGCTTGGCCACCAATAAGAAAAGGTAGAAACACTTAAGTGGCTTCGCCGCTTCGCGGCTTGGCCACCAAATATGAGAAAGAATATAGTTTGACCGAACCCTAACCCAATAGTCTGGATGAGCTCACAGAGGCTCTGACATCATACATCAGCTTCTGTGAGGACTGCTGTATACCAACACGCACCAGGGCCCCGTTCGTCGTAAGGGTTGAAGCTAAGTTAATCAATTGTCCCTTTAGCCCGTTAACATTAGCGAGATGAGTGAGAACAGCAAATATCGGTTCTTCAACGGCTGATCCGCATCCAAATCATGTGGTTAATTTCAATCAGGCTAAACTTATCAGGGAAATTGCACGTGCACGTCCTACTTCAAAAGGTAGGAAAGGTCGATCACCAAAACTGTGATTTTCTAACGGTATAATGGTGGAAAAGACGAAAGAGAGAGAGCGGTGATAGGCTATTCTCGCCATCCGAGCAAACTATTATAATGAGTCTCTACGAAGGCAATAAGCATATTATCATGGCTAAGTCAAACACTGCCACCGCTGCCAGAACAAGACAAGCAGCTTGGCAAAAAATTGCCGATAAGCTAAATGCGAAAGTTTTGGGGAAATGTATAGGCTCATCTTAAGTGCCTCATTACCCCAATCAATCAGATCACATTTAAAGAAATGTGCATGCTGGCAGTAGGCTTAATGGAAATTAATAATCGAATGAGATCTTTCTAGCGAAAATAATGATCTCAACTCTTTCAGAATAAGTAGGCTAGATAAAAACAAGGCCAAAGAGTATCTAATTGATACGAATTCATAGACACTTATGAGGATATATGTAGGCTACTGCGCTTATATCATGTACTATCTATGTGTATATGCATGTAGGCCTATGTGTAAATCCCTCTTTGATTTCATTGACTGGGACATGGCCAGGGAATATGATGAATTGATTCATCAGCTTGTTAAGCGCCAAGTACACTTTTCTTACAGCAACACATGTTGCGGCTTTGCCAATGTTTTCTGCATCGCCTATACTGTATAAAAATGTAGCCTATAGCCTACCTGACGCAAAAAACCTCAAGGCTATGCAGAGTCTGAAGCACAGTTAAAGTTTCAAGTAGCTTTATTGTCAATTTCTTCACATGTCAAGACATAAAAAGGAATCGATATGACGTTTCCCACTCTCCCACAGTGAAACATATAACAAGCACAGGCACAACAGATAAGACATTTCCTAAAACATAGCGTTACATATTCACATACAGCAGCATAAGCTCATAATAAAGCATAAAGCTTGCTGCGGCGTGTGATATTTGCAATGTACGGCCCGAGAAGGTCTTGCAAATAAGTGAGTCCTTGCTGAATCAATATCGCTCAAACAAGAACTCATCCGTGTGAAATAAAGGATCTTGGCAATCGCAAAGAACTCTATTGGTATGGAAAGCTAATCGAACTAAAATATAGCTCCTTGGTCAACTGGGTCTCTCAAAAAGGGAGCTGCCATGTTATTTTCCGGGGGTGTGGCAAGCTTATCCAGCTACACTTACGTTAGCCTGCTCTGGAGCAGGTTAGTGCTAATTGATATGTTACTATGGTGATTTATCGAAAGTTGCTTCCACGAACCAAAAAGAGGGGCGTTTTTATCTTAGCCTGAAAATTAGCTCGCTAAACCGCTTAGCGAGCTACGACGAATACACCCCAGGGTAAGCTACAACAACGACAAACCCTGGTTTACAGCTAAACTCAGAAGGTTGAGGTCAGAGAAAGAGGCCACGTTTAGGAGTGGGGACAAAGACAGTTTCAAGGAGTCGAAGAACAGGTTTAGCAAGGCGGTGAGGGTGGCTAAACGACTGTACTCAGAGAGACTAAAACACCAATTCTCTGCAAACGACTCTACTTCTGTCTGGAGAGGGCCGATTTATACTTCTCCGTTTTTACGGAGACGGACACAGGGAACGCCCTCTCCGACGAGGATTTCCCTCTCCGTGCCCTCTCCGAGCCCTTCGGAGAGCTCTACGTGCACCTCCTGATTTTCCTGACTATCCGTCTGTCCGTCCGTCATTTTACAGATACCCCTTGGCTGTGATTGGTCCATATTAAGAACCGCTTGCGTCAGGGGCGGGGTTGCCGTGATAAACAGGACGAACAGAATCCTTTGACCGCCATTGCTGTAAGTTTTTACAATTCATATTTCAGCTAAACAGTACATGTAAATCAGCATCTGAATTAAAATGTGACGAGAAATGGCCAGTGTAGTTGCTGAAAATGTGCTTATTTTATTGATGAAACGGTTAATTTGTACATTTGCTCCGACTTCTCGATAACCTAAGTAAATAAACACTCAACGACGACTAACAAAAAAACGTTGCGCCACCTACTCTGTAATCAGAAGGTTGCTAGTTCGATTCCCGGCTGTGTGTCCTTGGGCAAGGCACTTCACCCTACTTGCCTCGGGGGAATGTCCCTGTACTTACTGTAAGTCGCTCTGGATAAGAGTGTCTGCTAAATGACTAAATGTAAATGTACTCTTCTGGCGGTGAATTGTTTTCAGCACCAACAGCCTTTGGAGTTCTATAAATTCAACCAATCCGTCCGACTCCGTCCGTCCGTCTGTCCGTAACGGAGTCGGAGAAGTATAATTCGGCCTTCAGGCAGATTACCATCTACAAGCCCAGAGCCCCCCACTCCACTCCCGCCTGGCCAACGACCTGAATCAGTTCTACTGCAGATTTGAAAGACAATTGGACAGTCCTGAACTACCCCTTCCCACCCAGGAGGCCTCCCACCTCCCCCCCTCTACAGTGACGACTCTCTCCATTCAGGAGGGTGAAGTTAACAGATTTTTCAAGAGGCAGAATCCCCGCAAAGCAGCTGGGCCGGACTCTGTCTCTCCAGCCACCCTCAAGCACTGCGCTGACCAGCTGTCTCCGGTGTTTACCTACATCTTTAACACCTCCCTTGAGACATGCCATGTGCCAGCCTGTCTCAAGTCCTCCACCATCATCCCTGTGCCCAGAAAGCCAAGGCCAACAGGACATAATGACTACAGACCCGTCGCCCTGACCTCTGTGGTAATGAAGTCTTTCGAGCGCCTGGTGCTGGCACACCTTAAATCCATCACTGACCCTCTACTGGACCCCCTGCAGTTTGCCTACAGAGCCAACAGATCTGTGGACGATGCAGTTAACATGGCCCTCCACTTCACCCTACAGCACCTGGACTCCCCAGCATCCTATGCCAGGATCCTGTTTGTGGACTTCAGCTCTGCCTTCAATACCATCATCCCCGCCCTGCTTCAGGACAAGCTCTCCCAGCTGAACGTGCCTGATTCCACCTGCAGGTGGATCACAGACTTCCTGTCTGACAGGAAGCAGTGCGTTAAGCTGGGAACACAAGTCTCTGACTCCCGGTCCATCAGCACCGGATCACCTCAGGGCTGCGTCCTTTCTCCTCTGCTCTTCTCCCTGTACACCAACAGTTGCACCTCCAGTCATCCGTCCGTCAAACTCCTGAAGTTTGCGGACGACACCACCCTAAAGGCCGATTTATACTTCTCCATTTTACGGAGACGGACACAGGGAACGCCCTCTCCGACGAGGATTTCCCTCTCCGTGCCCTCTCCGAGCCCTTCGGAGAGCTCTACGTGCACCTCCTGATTTTCCTGACTATCCGTCTGTCCGTACGTCATTTTACAGATACCCCTTGGCTGTGATTGGTCCATATTAAGAACCGCTTGCGTCAGGGGCGGGGTTGCCGTGACAAACAGGACGAACAGAATCCTTTGACCGCCATTGCTGTATGTTTTTACAATTCATATTTCAGCTAAACAGTACATGTAAATCAGCATCTGAAATAAAATGTGACGAGAAATGGGCAGTGTAGTTGCTGAAAATGTGCGTATTTTATTGATGAAACGGCTAATTTGTACATTTGCTCCGACTTCTCGAAAACCTAGGTAAATAAACACTCGACGACGACTTACAAAAAACCGTTGCACCACCTACTCTTCTGGCGGTGAATTGTTTTCAGCACCCACAGCCTTCGGAGTACTATAAATTCAACCAATCCGTCCGACTCCGTCCGTCCGTCTGTCCGTAACGGAGTCGGAGAAGTATAATTCGGCCTTTATTGGGCTCATCTCTGGTGGAGACAAGTCTGATTATAGGTGGGAAGCGGCCAACCTGGTGACCTGGTGCAGCCAGAACAACTTAGAGCTCAATGCTCTTAAGACAGTGGAGATGGTTGTGGACTTCAGGAAGAACACAGCCCCACTCACCCCCATCACCCTGTGTGACTCCCCAGTCAACACTGTGGAGTCCTTCCGCTTCCTGGGCACTATCCTCTCCCAGGACCTCAAGTGGGAACTGAACATCAGCTCCCTCATCAAGAAAGCACAACAGAGGATGTACTTCCTTCGGCAGCTGAAGAAGTTCAACCTGCCAAAGACAATGATGGTGCACTTCTACTCAGCCATCATTGAGTCCATCCTCACCTCCTCCGTCACCGTCTGGTACGCTGCTGCCACTGCCAAGGACAAGAGCAGGCTGCAGCGTATCATCCGCACTGCTGAGAAGGTGATTGGCTGCAATCTGCCTACCCTCGAGGACCTGCACACCTCGAGGACCCTGAGGCGAGCGAGGAAGATTGTGGCCGACTCCTCCCACCCTGGTCACTCCCTGTTTCAGTCACTCCCCTCCGGCAGAAGGCTGCGGTCCATCAGGACCAATACCTCACGCCACAAAAACAGTTTCTTCCCTTCCGTTGTTGGCCTCTTCAACAAGGCCAAGGGACCACACTGACTCTAATGACTTCCTGCTTAAAACACACTGCTTTTTGCACTTCATTACAAAATTGTATCTTGTACATTTGTATTTTTTGTAATATTTGTATTTTTGTATTTTTATATTGTAATTTACGGCAATTTATATTTTATTTTATTGTATATTTAATTCAATTCTAATCCCACTTAGTACTGCTAGTTTATGTACCCTTAGTATAGATGGTCCACATATTTAAATTTTAGGTCCCTATATGTTTATTGTATGCACCTTCCTGCCAAAGCAAATTCCTTGTCTGTGCAAACTTTCATGGCGAATAAATCCCATTCTGATTCTGATTGTGTCTTGCCATTCGGGAAGCACACCCAATAATAAAAAACAACATTTGTGGTTAATATGTAATGCAATTCTGATATGATACACTTGAAATATGTTTTCAAGTGTAGGAATACCAAAATACCTGGAATACCAGGTATTCCTTTTGACCAGGAATACCTGGTCAAAAGGGATTTATAGATAATTTTATTGGATATAAGTAATGTGTCACTTTTAAGAATAACTGCTAAATGACTATATGTAAATGTAAATAACGACAGATTATAGATAGGTGATAGATGATACTAGGGAAACTACATAATTTCCATGCGTTGAAAAAGGACTCTTACAGGTGGAAAGTTAATTTTCCATTTCAAATGTCAATAAACGCATTTCTTCCATTTTGAATACTTGGGCATCATATTATAAAAAAACGGCCATTGGTCGATTTTTCTATGGTCGAGTCTTACTATGCACATTAGTACCTGTACTCTGATGGATTTGTGTCTCTTCCCCCCCCCCCCCCCCAATTGGGCTCAGCAGAAAAAAACATGGCCTCAGTCACGTCTGTCTCTATTGTACAGTTTAATCTCAGTTTTCTCTACATCTCATTCTGTCTCAAATGTGTCTCGATGGCTCTCAGTTCTCCCACCGTACAGCCTACATCCATCTATTTTCCTTAAACCCTCAGGCACTCTCCATTGGTTTTGTATAAACTGGCTTCATCCAAGCTATCATAAATTAATCCAACCATTTCTGCTTCACAACACAACCTGCTCTGATTCAGAAATTCTTAGGACATGGCAAGTAACAGGTACATATGCATGTTTCTTTTTTCTTTTTAAGAGTCACAAATAAGGGCAAGAATACCAAAAATAGCAGAAAAACACTAACCATCGTTCCAGAGCCAATACAATTTGCTGGCTGAAATATTTCCTTTGTTTTCCTGTGTTATAGGGAGTATTGGGTTGTGGTTGCTGGCTGTCCATACTGCTCGGACAAATTGATTATATTGGGAATTTTCTTTTTTTTGTGTACTAATTAAACAGTTTCAACCTTTAACTGGGAGGACACAAGATGGTTTTATTCTCCAGATCACCAGCTAATTATCCCATCTCACAGTTTGAGATTGAAAAAAACTTCTGACCATTGAGCTTCCATTGAATGTAAACATGTTTTTCTTGCATTGTTTTTTTCTGACTTATTTTCCCTGCAGACTTTGTTAAGGTCATATTGCTATATCATTAGCAAAGAATATAACCAAATCTGCATGGATGCATGTCATTTCCTTTCCCTCAGGACACATGCGCACCTGTGTGGTTTTAGCGTTTTGAAAAGGCAAACATTATCAAGGCCCATGGATATATTTTTCTATAGAGGCATTGCCCTACTAAAATCCCCTATGAATATTACCATTTGTAAGTCAGATTAATTGCATATCTCAGTATAGCTCAGTGCAAGCATGAGCCCATTAAAGCTCACTTGAACTGTTATCAACGGCATATCTCAGATATGACATTGCAATAAATGGTTGCTATGGTTGCTTCTTTAGAAGTCAGGCTTTTGAAATTTTCATCTTCATTAACAAGCTTTCTTTAATGCAATTAGCCTGGAATGCAAATCAGAAGCCACTTAACCTCAAGCAATTACACTGTCACAACATGGCTTCCAGTCAATGTTGATGCAATCAATTAGCAACTGGGGCGGCTGTGGCTCAGGGGGTAAAGAGGGTCGATTGTTAATCGCAAGGTTGGCGGTTCGATCCCCGATTCCTCCCAGGCCATGTGCCGAAGTATCCTTGAGCAAGTCTCTGAACCCCAAGTTGCTCCCGGTGGGCAGGTCGGCGCCTTGCATGGTAGCTCGCTGCCGTCGGTGTGTGAGTATGAATGGGTGAATGAGAGGCAAACATTGTAAAGCGCTTTGAGTGCCGCTAAGGTAGAAAAGCGCTATATAAATGCAGTCCATTTACCATTTATCAAGTTTTTTTTCTACTGTTCTTGTTCTATTTTCAGCATTGACAGGTGTTCAAATCATCTTATCCTTTAAATTTAGGGTGCACTTTGCAACCAAAAAAAACAGGGTTCACGTGATTCACAGGCACAGGATTTCAATAGTGTACTAAAGTGACTAGTTTGATATCCTCAAGTCTGAAGTTATGATGGTTGGAAAATCATGCCAAGTACTGTCATACAGTGCCTTGCAAAAGTATTGACCCCCTTTAGCATTTTTCCTATTTTGTTGTCTTACAACCTGGAATTAAAATTGATTTTTATTTGGATTTCATGTAATGGACATACACAAAATAGTTCAAATTGGTGAAGTGAAATAAAAAAAATAACTTGTTTCAAAAAATTCTAAAAAAGTAAATAACGTAAAAGTGGTGCGTGCATATGTATTCACCCCCTTTGCTATTAAGCCTCTAAATAAGATCTGGTGCAACCAATTACCAAATATTAATAACATTTTCACCAAAATGTTCTGTTTAAACATATAATTTCACTTTATCAAAACTAGCTATTTTAACAGTTATTTTGCAGATATTTACTTTCATCCCACGGACAAAAAACTTCTTGATACATTTTTTGGTTTAAACATGGGAACCTTGTGAGCTGAGCGCGGGTCATGCAATCCCAGAATGCACCAGTCAATATCAAAGACTACAAAAACATGCAAAAGCCTTTTTGGGGCTATCTCGTTGTTTATGCTCATTGACCAATGCACTTTTAGTAAAGCTCTCTCTTGGAAGTCGCTTTGGATAAAAGCGTTTGCTAAATGAATACATGTAAAGACTCCAGAGTAGGACGAAGGAAAGTTGATTAGATAGTTGTGTAGCGGCAACGCTCCTGTTACCCAGAATTCCCCGCGGCAAGCTGAAAAGCTACAGCGTTAAAGGTTTAAGCTTAGTTAGATAAGCATTGTTTGGAGTTTTGTTGTTGTGTTTGTTCTGTTTTGATATGTGTAATGTGATGGTCTGTAGTTTGGATAAATTAAGTGTTCACCCTGAGAGTGTGAATGTTGTCCAGTTAGATGGAGATCTAACCTGTTTAATAAAACATGTGTGCGGTGAGCAATATACTTCTACAATTCGTATAGCTAGCCGATGCTACAGTTTAAATATCTGAATACTGATTATAGCATCTGTATGTTGTGCACACGACTTGTTTTGAATGAACATGTTAAATTGTAATATCTTGTTTTGGCTTATTTTTATTTATTGAAAATGCTGTATATGTAAAAAAAGAACGTGTCATAACATGGGTTTATAATGTGAACGTACACAACGTCCATATGTTTGTACAATTACAAATAGTTTTTTCCCCCGCAAATCTGGTTTATTCAGGATAATCAAGTTCAATTAATAAAAGTCATATTTACCGGCAAAGAACAGCCTGTGATGTAAGATCACAGGCTTGTAAATTTGGTACAGGAAAATTACAATAATTTTATGGTTAATTAATGTTAATTAAAGAAATAATGTAATTTAATGGGTTTAATCTGGCGTCCCAGCTGCCAGATTGTTCCTGTTTTTTTTACAATGCAGTGCTGAGAGAAGAACACCATAATTCCTGACAACCACCAATGGCTTCAACTGAGGATCATTCAGTCTCTTGGAATGACTTATCTGTAATAAATATGTAATGGCATTTTTGTGATGAAAAGTACACTGAGTGCACAATGTACGTTAGCCAACGTTAGTAGCTAACCGTTGACAAACATTACAGACTAGCTAACGCTAGCTAGCTATACAACTGACTGCATTAACATTACACATAGCAATTTGTAGCCGGTAGACTTCAAAGCTGAATATTCATCACTAATCCAGCTGATTGCGTCCATTTATATCCCTCCAGGCTTTTGTAGGCTTTCAAAGACTCTCCAGAGTAGGACGATGGAAAGTTGATTAAAGAGTTGTAAATATCTGGATACCGAAGGTCAGGGAAGCTTTCTGTTTCACTCGTAAAGGTCGTAAAAATAACTCCGGGAGCATTATATGGATCACTGATGTTTAATCTATCAAGTTTAGCTTTATAGCTGCCTATGTCTTTTGAATTAAAGTGCGCAGTGAACTCGGACAGGTTGAAATCCGTGCTGGAGCCGTTCATTTTAGCCACTACTATCCTGCCAAAATGGCGACGTAAACAGTAAAGTCACGTGACGTCCGGAGCTCTATAAATCCACCATGGGGCTAAAGAGATATGATGATATCACCAGCTTCATACTTTTGATGACAAGAGGAACAGGGCTTTGTGACAAGAAACAGATCACATAGCAGCATTCAGGTATGTGTATGACTGTTTCCTGGCTAGTTGCAGAAGACGGTTCAATCCCAGTAACTCTGTCATCAGAGATGAGCAGTGTGTGCCATACATGCCCAGCAAGCCTGCAAAATGTGGAAATAAAATATTCTGGATGTGCGATGTGAGGGTCCCATATGTGGTAGACTAAGTGTTCTACACTTCTAGTGTCCCAATGACTGAGAAGCTTCTTGAGAAGAACCTGAACATTGTGGGGACTCTTTGCCGAACATACAAGTCACAAAGGCATCCAAATCAAGGGAGATGCCAAGTTCCAAATTTTTCCATGGTCATGTTGCCATTCAATTTGGATTCAATGGCAACATGATCATGGTGAGCTATGTGCTGAAGAAGGGAAAGGCTGTTGTCTTCCTGAGCACCATGCATGATGACAAAGCAGTGGATGACAACAATATTATGATCCAGTACTGTAACAAAAGAAAAGCAGGAGTGGACAAATGGATCAGATAGTTTGCACCTACTCATGTAAATGGGGAACACAGAGGTGTCTGGCACAATGTGCTGGATTTTGCCACCCTCACTGACTACACAAATTTCTACACCAACACCCTGATTACATGGGTGGTGTAACCAAGCGGCAGTTCATCAAGGACCTAGGCAAGGAGCTTGTCATGCCACATAAGAGGCACATGAAGGCCAAGTCACAGCTCCAAATGTATATTACAGAGGGGATGGAAAGCCACAAGAGGAGCTCTTATCATCAAACCTTATGAAGCTGAGGATATCCTCAAATCTCTTTAGCCCCATGGTGGCTTTATACATCGGATTTTGGGCTGGGTCTATACTACGCAAGCTATGATGACTTTCACCTTGATATTTTAGCGCGGATGTATACCTAGCCGAATTGCACTGTAGGGGGCGAGAACGAGTCTTCGAACCTGTGTGTATTAGTGATGGGAAGTTCGGATCATTTTACTGATTCGTTCAGTAAAATGAACGAATCTTTTTTCGAGTCATTCGTTCATTTCAATGGGGGGGGGGGGCTATCTGTCCACTGCAAACACGTATCATATTCTCATGTAGGTTAGTGCATGACATGTGCACCAGCAGATACTATTTTAAAATAAATTCCTGAATTAAAATAATGTATCATGACAATTTGTATGATTTGGTAATTTATTATCACACTAGCATTTAATTATCACGGCAAACAATTACACTGCACTAAACTGTAAGTGTAAATGTAAAGTGAAAATAACAAAACCAGTCAGTATGATGACTTGAGCGAATATCATTCACGTTTTACTAAAACAGCGGCCACGCGAAAGGGAATGAGGAAACTGTTTCCTCTACTAAAAAATACAATGCAGGTCACGTGAAAAATTATCCAAAGACTCGTAGAAAGACCGAGTCGGGAAATGAACGAATCGTTCGTTTCCTCTAGCTACCAATACAGAGCCTATGCAGGTCATGTGAAAAATGATCCAAAGACTCGTAGAAAGACCGAGTCGGGAAATGAACGAATCGTTCGTTTCCTCTAGCTACCATTACAGAGCCTATGCAGGTCACGTGAAAAATGATCCAAAGACTCGTAGAAAGACCGAGTCGGGAAATGAACGAATCGTTCGTTTCCTCTAGCTACCACTACAGAGCCTATGCAGGTCACGTGAAAAATGATCCAAAGACTCGTAGAAAGACCGAGTCGGGAAATGAACGAATCGTTCCCTCTAGCGTTTCCTCTAGCTACCACTACAGAGCTTATGCAGGTCACGTGAAAAATGATACAAAGACTCGTACCCGAAGACCGATACTGGTCAGGGAAGCATTACTTCTGTCTCTGAAGACCCTTGGGGCTGGTGGGATAAACGCTCTTTGTATAATCTGAGCACCTTCATCCACCACAGGGTTGTCAAAGAATGGATACGCCAATTGATTGTAACTTGTCTAGACGCACATACATATTCTGAATGCCTTTGGCGGAATTCAAATGAACCATTTTAATCTAGATTAATCTAGATTAACGCCAAGATTACAGTGACATTAATCTAGATCTAATCTCTAATCTATGCCCACCACTAGTAAAAAGATTTTTGTTTTCCTTTGTACATCCAAACTGAGCAAATGTAATGCTTCGTTCGTTTGCAAGTCATGATGTCTCTCGAGGATAAAAACTAATGGTGGGCATAGATTAATTTTTATAATCTAGATTAATCTAGATTAAAATGGCTCATTTGAATTCCGCCGAAGGCATTCAGAATATGTGTGCTACCCAAATAATGACTAAAAGTAAGTCTTTGAGAACGGGTTTCCCTGAAGCAAACCAGACGGCTTCATAGCTGCATCCATGTTAGCACGTCACGTTTGATGTGATAATTTCATACACAAGGCATACACACAGGTTTGAAGACTCGTTCTCGCCCCCTACAGTGCAATTCGGCTAGGTATACATCCGCGCTAAAATATCAAGGTGAAAGTCATCATAGCAGCTCCCAACCCAACTTTGAGAATAGATTAACGGCAATATTTTTTTTATCGCCGATAAGAGTAGCAGCGCGTTAACGCGCGTTAACGCCGATAACGGCCCACCACTAATAAAAACACTTGCACGGTCGTAGCTCAGTTTCTTATGGGCGGGCCAGATTCTCTGGGCGGGCAAAGCAGAGAGTGGGGAGGTAACCTTCCTCCTTGTGACGTCACAAAGAGGAGATTTTCAAACAGAGCAATTGAGCCTTCATTTTCTCAAAGGCGGAGAAGAACACCCAGGGCTTGGTTTACACCTATTGAAAATTCTAGCCACTGGGGGACCAAAGGCAGGCTAGGGGAACTCATATTAATGTAAAATAACCTCCTAAAGTGAAGTTTTCAGGTCATGTCACCTTTAAGTTTTTCCCATCTAGTGATATTTTCAAGCATTTAGCCTACTCAAGAACCCCCTTTGAAACAAGCTACTGTAACAACGTTGTCACCGGCAGTATTTCAGATGGAATCGCGATTCAAACAGTACCATCTGCTAACTGAAAATATGCCCCCAAAAACGTAAACAAGTTTGACATTAATTTAGGGGGAAATGCCTAATTCAAAAGAAGTTTGCTACGAGCAAGCTAGCTGCTGTTGCTAGCCAAACGTCACTGAGGAGATTGTTTGAAAGCGCCAGAATGAGAATGTTTCTTTTGACATAAAGTTAGGCTGTGGCATTGAAGACAGCGAAGCACCACACAAGCTTGAGTTAATTACATTATTAGTGTGTTTGCTGCAAGCAAAAACACTATTGTTATTCTGCATACTTATTAGTGTGTTTGCTGCAAGCAAAAACACTATTGTTATTCTGCATACTTATTAGTGTGTTTGCTGCAAGCAAAAACACTATTGTTATTCTGCATATTTATTGTGAGAATGCTGTTAAGCATTCTCACTATTGCTTTTCAACTTCTCAGTTCTTCCGCCGTTTTTTGGCCTTTAACTCGTTCTGCATACTTTAACCGATTCCTACAACTTTTGTATCAAAACGTTCAGCTCCTTCAGGAGATGATGGCTATGACTTTTGGTATTTCTCACTTTTATACTTTTTAAGACATTAAGGTTTTTGTGCAAATTATTCTCCCATTAAAAGTAATGGTAAATCCTTTCAAATCATTAAAAAGCTTCCTCCTCTTTCAAACGTAACTACTTCAGCTTACTTTCAGCTAGAGACACCATTCAACCTTTAAAATGTTCACAAGACATTCAGCTATTCCCAAATGATTCAGCTTTTTCAAATGTTCAGCCAATTTTGAATTATGACAGTTTGAAATACATTAAAATGTTTGCTCCTTCTTGATTTTTATGAATGAGCTCTTTTTCTGATATTCAACTAATTTGTCAAACAAATTCCTCTAACGTTCATATAGTTTAACTTACAGAAACAAGTTATACCTTAAAATGTAGGAAAAATTGTCCTCTTTCAGCCAATGTAACTACTAAAGAGCTCACATTTACAGATTTTCAGCTATGAGCCCTGAAGCGAGAGCAGCCTTTCAAATTCTCTCACTAACTTCAATGGAGAGGTGAGTAAAATCAGTCAGAGAAAGCAAGAAGGAACAAGATTTTGAAACTGCCGATAGAGTCGTATTTCTGACCGCACAGACATATAAAGGACATCTCTGGTTTCGGCAGAGTCTTGGGTCTCGGAAAATATCCTTATATTTTGGATTGGACGTATAGTTTTGCGTCTAGGTCAACTTGTTTGAGGTGTGGATGCTAGGTAAATGTTCGTTTTTCTCTCTGCCTAGCTCGTTAGCTATCACAGCTGCGCCATCACCGTGGCAACCAAACAAACAAGCACCAGGAAAGCAAAAGGAACACGTTTTTGAAACTGCAGGTAGAGTCGTATTTCTGACTGCACAGATATATAAAGAATATCTCTGGTTTCGGCAGAGTCTTGGGTCTCGGAAAATATCCTTATATTTTGGATTGGACGTACAGTTTTGCGTCTAGGTTATCTTGTTTGAGGTGTGGATTCTAGCTACATTTCTCTTATTCTCTGCCCTCAGCGCATTAGCAATCATAGCTGCACCATCACCGTAACGACAGACACGCACCACTCAGTCTCTCACACAGGTGATTGGTACGTTTACTTGACCATGAGAAACACGATTACTAGCAATTGTCGGTTTATGCCAATAATACGATTACTCCGTTTACATGTGTAATTAGTTATGCGATTACTCAATAAACGCGTCTACATGATTCTTTTTTATTAATCGTTGTATGCTCCACGGACAAAACTTGCACCATCATCCTTCTGCAACAAAGTGTCGCCGTGTCTTCCTGTATCGGCCCTACTGCTGTATGTTTCATTCCATCAACACATTGAATCCAACTAAGAAAGCCGAGTAAACGCATAGGCTACAACTGCTACTGCTAATACTATCCCAACTATAATTTAATCTGTTAAAACGATAATATTCTTGTTACGACTAGCTAGCCTACTTCTTCTGTTTAACAGTTCAGCTTTCAGCTTCTCCCACATTGTAGGCTATTTTAGCTCTTAGCTTTGTTAAGATGATGCAGATGATGCAGTTCAGCTTCCACACTGCCTCTTTTGTGTGACTCACACATTTTTTTAATTCATTTCAGCTTGTGGGTATTTTCTCATTTCTCACTTTTATACTTTTTAAAATATAAAGGTTTTTGTGCAAATTATTCTCCCTTTAAAAGTAATGGTAAATCCTTTCAAATCATTGTTGGAATGCTGCTCCAGCCCCTTTCAAAAATACCTTTCGGTTGCTTTGAAGCTTCAGCTTATAACTTTCTACTAAATTTTCACTATTTTCAGCTTTTTTAGCATGGTCAGCTATCCCCATTCAGGTTTTCAGCATTCTCACTGCTGTTTCGCAGGAACAGCCTTTTCTAGTTTTTTTAAATTTTCCTCCCACTTTTTTCCGTCGCCTACTCCTTTCACACCATTGAAGCTAGAAACACCGTTCAAACTTCATTTGATAAAGTCTGAACTGCTCTAGTGTGCTATTACTTTTCTCATTGATAACTTTTAAAGTTTTTAAGGTATTACAGTTTAAAGTGCTAAAAAAAATGAATGGGTTTCAATGGTTCAGAATGTTCAAGTCAAATTCAATTGTGACGTCATGCACTGACAGAACTGTTTCTCACCGCGTCAATTTTTGACACTTTAACACTTTCCTGCCTGAATATGCAGACTTTTTCAAATAATATACCTGAACTGTTTATACCATTTTGAAGACAAGATTTAGGGCTTTCTAATGATGTAAATATTTATATGATCATGTTAGGCAAATCATCCTTTATCAAGACGATTTCACGGAGCCATTCTGACAAAAATCTTCTCCGTCTGCATTACTTTTTTAGAAAACCTAATTTTTAACCACTTTCACTACAAGATAGAGGATAAGTTAGAGCATATGAAATGTGCGTACGTTTGTCGTTAATTCAGAACAGCAGACAGATTTAAGATAGACTATTTTGTTTAAAAGTTATGACCACTGAAGTGATGAGTGGGATAACACAATTCCAAGCTAGCGCGATGGCTCTCCATAACTAAAAACGGTTCTACTTTTTTCCACAATCGACCAAATTGGCCAAACAAGGTATGTACATTGATCTTAAAGTGTACATAATCTAGCTAGATTATTTTTCTTTAAGAAAGTTTCACATAAATCTGCAAAAATCGAGGCTCAACACTGTCATATCCGACTGTCACGAACAGCCAAACCGGGGTCACGAAAGGTTTACTGCAGCTGGCGTTACTACGAACAAAAGCTTCGTAACTGAAAAGTTTTTACTTTTAGTTGACGATATTGAACACAGACGTTAAGAAACTTGTCTTTACTCTAAATTTCTTCTCCGTTTTCATTTGAAGCAGTAAATCTAACACAGTAGGAATTCTCCCACGACATCTGCTCGCTCCGCTTTGACAAATATGTTTTCTCAGTCCACCATACATTAGACAAGCTAATTTCGAGCACTTTCAATACAAGATACAGGCCATGTTAGAGTTGATATATATATACATAATTGTGTGGGCAATGTAGAACAGCAGACAGATTTGAAATATGATCTTTTGTTTTAAAGTTCTGGTCATTCTAGGGACGAGTGCTTACAACTCTAGCTACGACTGTCATCATACAGTACTGTACTAGCTGCCATAGAACGGCGAAACTAGCTACGTCTATCGTTCGTTACCTACAAACAAATGCTTCGTAACAGTATTTACTTTTTATCGGCGATATTGACAACAGAGGTTAAGGAACTTGTCTTTAATCAAAATAACGTCTCCGTTTTCAATTTGAAGCAGTATCTACCTTACTGTAGGAAATCTCCCATTGCATCCTCTCTAGCTTCTTCGGCTAAAGATGGACGACAATGACGATGCATGCATTATTCACGCCTACGGTGTTAATACAGTCTGTAAAAATACCACTTTGACACACTTGCAAGAAATGATCCGCTGGCTAGATGTAGCATGATCTTATTTACCACCCACAATAGTTCTGCTTTTTTTTGCAGCATTCTGAGTTAGAGTAGCTAGCTTTTCCAGTTGCACAACAAAGTCACATAATGTGACGAGATTGAATTTAAAAAACTCACCAGGGACAACGACAACATCGGCAACCCTGCACTATGGATTATTTTGATGTCATCTTTAAATTAAGTGTCTGAACAGGACTGGTTGTGCAGGCACACATGATTAGTTTCTCCTTCATCTTGAACCTAAAACCTAGATTCTAGGTTAGAAATGTTGACAATGACTAACAGTTGCTACGTTACAAGAAACAAGGAACCAATCCGATTGGCCAACGCTCTTCACTGTTCCACTGTTCAAACTTTTTTCTGTTTCTACATCTTTCAATTATTAATACTTTTCAGAATGGGTTTTATTCGCCAAGAAACATCACACAGACAAGGAATTTACTGTGGCAGGAAGTTCCACATATAAGAATCTTAAATAAGAAGTGTACAAGTCTAACTAATACTAAGGTTTAAAAATGTAAAAGGTTTAGAATTAAATAAAATGGCTCTAACATAACGCTTTAACATTTATGAAATTAAGTAAAGTGAGAAGTCAGGTGGCTGAGCGGTGAGGGAATCGGGCTAGTAATCCGAAGGTTGCCAGTTCGATTCCCGGTCATGCCAACTGACGTTGTGTCCTTGGGCAAGGCACAACACCCTACTTGCCTCGGGGGAATGTCCCTGTACTTACTGTAAGTCGCTCTGGATAAGAGCGTCTGCTAAATGACTAAATGTAAATGTAAATAAGATACCCTTTTCATCACTCTTTTTTCTCCTTTTTCAACCGTGAGAAAATATTGCAATGCATAACAATGACAGATATACTTTTAACACTGTCTCACCATTTTGGTTTCAAAGCAACACTTTTTTTCACCTTCATACTGCTGACATACTTTTGTCTGCTATGATATTGATAACTGTTATGCAATATACTCTTCATCACTATATTTGCTCATTTTTCTAACTTCAAACTTGTTTCTGTTTCTCAATCTTTCATTCTTTAATACTTTTAACGCTTAAAAATGTATGAAAGTCAATAAGATACTCTTTTCATCCCTGTTTTTTCTCAATTTTCAACAGTAAGAAAATATCGCAATGCATAACAATGACAGATAAACTTTTAACACTTTTTCTCACCATTTTGTTTTTAAAGCACATACCTCTTTAAAGATGTTTGTAAAACCTTCTTCACTATTCAAGCCATCAAAACAATCGTTTTAACTGCTTTCAGCAAACACACACATATTCTTCAGGAAATGTACCTTTCTAGTTTAATGTGACATTACTTACTGTACATGCAAGTCTTGATTTGCTTTAATGTACATGTGCTGCTAGTACACCACAGCACGATACTCGCTGTGCAACTGCACATCAATCTATGCGTCGTTGCTAACGTGGTGACGTAGCTAGCACTGAGTACCCTTCGTTGACTAAAGGCACTTTATGCCACAAAAACGTTGTAACCTCCTAAACCGTGCAACGGAACGTAAATAAAAATACAAGCAATGCCATCGAGACCAAGACGAACATTTTGACACAGGCGTTGTCTATGTAGTCCAAATATTGACTGATCCTTAGGGGGGCAAAAAAAATAAATAAATATATATGTGAGAGAACAATGGTTGTGCTTGCCGAAGGCGTGAGCACACCCAATAATTCGAATTTTAAATAATGAAATTAATTGATTTAAAAATATATAGCAAAGAAACACTCAGCCACACATGAAATGTCATAGGAAATGTATGTGGGTCATTTTGGACCCATGTTGTGCATTAGAAGGGGTAAGCATAGCTTGTGTATCAAAGGGTTGAATGCCTCTTGGAAAATAACGATTCCTTGAAATACCAGGCTTTTTAGAATGTCTTTGTAACTCATTCCCAGCCTAAAATGCAATTCAATCAAATCATCTCTGTCCATGACTGCACCTTTAGCTTGCTCTGGGTAGCCTAAGTGCCCCACACAGGTATAGCAGAACTGCCCGCATTATAGTTTGCCTACGTCGTTATCCCCAAAATACAATTTTGTGGCCACAAAATAGCATTTTGTGGGCACAATATAGGTATAATGTGTGCACAAAATACTATTCCGTGGCCACAAATTAGTAGGCCTATGTTGTGACCACGAATTTGCATTTTGTGGGCACAATTCTTTTTTTTTCGGATGTCATGTCTGGGGCTCCGTAGAAGGGAGCTATCATAGTATATGGCTTAAAGACAACATTCTTTCAGGGAGAAGGCACGTGCACGTGGCCGTGATCATTGCGTTTTGCCATGGTGGGTCTAAATGATCCATGTTCTAGTTCTCGGGCTGATAAAGAAAATGGTGCACCCGTAATTATCTTGACTCAAATTAGTCGGATTGCATGAACTAGAATTGCCTTTATGGAACTGCTTTAGCCCCGACTGACTTGTTAGGTTAATTGAAGTCAGGTTTGAGACTTTAATTCTGTCACAACGTGAGGTGGGGTAGGACCCAAGTGCAAGAGAGTCGGCAGGCGTTGTGGAACAAACGGGTTTAATACTCAAACGGGGAACAGGGGGGTGTTCCATCAACGTCGATTAAGGAAAAGCGAGACTTGCCAAGTCTCACTTACTTTAGGGAGAGTTCCGTTCCATTAAGGTGGCTTATTCTAGTTCTAGCTACGTAACCAAGGTAACTTATACTTCGGAACCAGCCTGAACCGTGTCCGGCTAAAAGTCAAGCTAAACTAAAATGTGTTGCAAATAATTTCAAACAGGCGGAAACAGTAGTGATGTGTCGTTCGTGAACGATTCGTTCATTTTGAATGAATCCTTACAAGGACTCGGGAGTAACGAGTCCTCTCAAAGAGTGATTCGTTCATTTTCTCGTGGCCGCGAATCGGGACTGTTGCATAGGCTCGTCCAAGTAAACAGAAATGATTCGTTCATTTTCCGACTCGGTCAATGGTTACGAGTCTTTGGATCATTTTTCACGTGACCTGCATAGGCTCTTTAGTGGTAGCTAGAGGAAACGAACGATTCGTTCATTTCCCGACTCGGTCTTTCTACGAGTCTTTGGATCATTTTTCACGTGACCTGCATAGGCTCTGTAGTGGTAGCTAGAGGAAACGAACGATTCGTTCATTTCCCGACTCGGTCTTTTCTACGAGTCTTTGGATCATTTTTCACGTGACCTGCATAGGCTCTGTAGTGGTAGCTAGAGGAAACGCTAGAGGGAACGATTCGTTCATTTCCCGACTCGGTCTTTCTACGAGTCTTTGGATCATTTTTCACGTGACCTGCATAGGCTCTGTACTGGTAGCTAGAGGAAACGAACGATTTGTTCATTTCCCGACTCGGTCTTTCTACGAGTCTTTGGATCATTTTTCACGTGACCTGCATAGGCTCTGTACTGGAGAAAACAAACGATTCGTTCATTTCCCGACTCGGTCTTTCACTTTAGTCCGTGTTTGGAAACGTAAATTCAGACTTTTTGAAGTGCAGACATGAATGATTTACATGTTTACTTCATCTCCAGAAAATATATTAATTTAAATAAACAAGTTAAGAAATAATGTCACTTTAACTGTTTTCAAAAGCCATTGGTTATTGACATAAGGCCTTCGAAATTAAGCAGAGCGTCTAGACAAGTTACAATCAATTGGCGTATCCATTCTTTGACAACCCTGTGGTGGATGAAGGTGCTCAGATTATACAAAGAGCGTTTATCCCACCAGCCCCAAGGGTCTTCAGAGACAGAAGTAATGCTTCCCTGACCAGTATCTGTGGAAGAAGTATAGGTTCAGCAGGCCCAGCATAGTTTATCTAGATACATTTAATTGTCATTCTTAAAAAAATTTGGGGGGTCTGAGACAGCCCAACGGTTAAAATAAAATGCTTCACTTTGTTTTTTGTATGTGGTAAAGTTGTCGCAATACGACGGTGGGTCACAATGACTGATGGGTCAGAATGACCCGAAGATAACACAAGGGATAATAGTGGAAAGGAGGGTAGTAGACTGCAGTCTATGTAGGTAGGCCTAAACTATGTAGTCTGCTGGAATCACACACAAGGAAGCAAACTCACTGTAGCCTTGACACTGTTCAGTCTGTCTGCATCTCTGTGTGTCTTTGCATGTGGCACATTCATGAACGGGCAACTATGCCAGGAAATATGAAGGGTATACCTTGCTCCAAAGCAAACTTTTTATTCAATTGTATAAAGTATTTTCATTGTTTAAAGTAGCCTATATGTTGACAAGCCTCTATATTACCTCTCCTTCTGGCTTCCCCAATGTTATAGGTGCAATATACTGTCCCCATGGGTGTATCCAGGCCCACTGGAAGACTCAGGGGATGACTGTCTGGTGCCCCCATGGTTGAAAAAGCGTTTCTAAAATGCTTTCTAGAGTGGCAAAAATGAGACCAAGTGCCCTATTGTCTGCCATTCACATTGTGAAATATGCTTGAGTGCCCAGGGTGCCCCTAAACACAATAAATGATAGTGTGCCCTCTATAAATTTCAAAACATGTCTTAATGAGTTCCTTTATAGTAGAGAAAATGTGATGCAGTACCCTATAAGGTGCCCTTACCCCAATCCTTCTCTTGGCTCTCGACGAAGGCGGTCGCATTTTTCTCTCCTCCCCTCCCTGACCTTCCCTGCTTGGCTCTGTCTTGTCTGTCTCAAGATATTCTCTCATCATCACTCTCCGAAACTAGAAGCATGGAATTAATTAGCTGGTCTCTCAATGCAATTGACACCATCTTCTCGAAGAGAAGCTCGGGTTCGGGGGAACCCAACTGTCCGGACGGGACGTTCGCAGCTGGCTACACGATGGACGCATGGGCGAATTGGCGTGTCGTGTGTCTAGCGGCGCTTTCCGTGGAGGACGTTGAAGACATATTCATATTCGGAACCGTGATTACAGGCTTTCTGCTGTTTGGAATAGGCGCTGGCTTTGTATATCAGAAAATCAAGGAAACGGCTGCGGCCATCAAAAGCCCCGTTAGGCTGCCCAACATGATTGAGGCGTTGGGCAGAGCTGTTGGAGCTCAGACTGTGAACTTACAACGCAGTATGGATTACAACAGGGATAAGTTTGCGGCTCTGCAAAGGAAGATGGAGGATATGGAGACCTTGCTGAAGGGTGGATGTGAAAATTGCGTCGCAGCTACTCGTCAAAACAACTACCCCAATCTTATCCACTTTCGGCCCCGTAACCAGCACAGGCCTTGGCCAAGGCCGTTGCTGGAAAACAACTCCCCTGGAGAGCGCTGAAGCGAGACTATATTGCTCTTCCCTTCCCCCCCCCCCACTGACATCTGTGGTTTGATCTCTGCCCGGGTCATGACCAAGGATGTCTCCTTGCCAACACAATCTGCATTGGGAGAATCGGACTGATTGTGGCCTAGGTCGAGGGCGCCAACCCAGACCTACTCACACATTAACTTTCACCTACTACAGATATCACCAAACCCCCACCCCCATCCAACGCCTTCGCCTGCTTGTTTCCCCAGGGTGGCTGGCGGGTCTGTGTCCAGCGCCTACCATGGCTGCAGGTCCAGATGCTGCTTGTCTACCCCCCCCCACTCCCCGTTGCAAGTCACGTGTTTTTGTAAATGTTGTTGGGCTTATGTGCGGTTATGTGAGGTTTTTGCCTGTTCCCACACTGTACTCCTCTAGGAGCATTGTCTGGGGCTTGCCTTTTTCTCTCCTCCTCTCTCCTCATGTTATGCTGTAACTTTCTAGTTGGCGCCGAAAATGGCTGCCGAGGTAGGCTCTCCTGCCAAAGTAAATTCCTTGTCTGTGCAAACTTTCATGGCGAATAAACACCAATTCTGATTCTGATTCTTACAATGGTCTATATTTGACTGTTCCCGTGCCCTTACTTCCAATGGAAAAGGGTGCTGTTATGAAGTGCCCTTTATGCTACTAAATGACTGTGTCCCAAATGGTGCCCTTTCCAAAGAAGACGATTAGATGCTGTGCCCAACAGTCTCCCCTACAATGTTCCCACTAGGGCATGCTTTCCCAAAGTGAGGTTGTGACGACAATTGGGGTGTCGTCCCATTCCCATTGTTACACTGGTGAGAGTCCTTGTTGTGCAGTAGCAGCCCTTTTAATTTTTCTGCCCCTGCCCTTCAAACAGCCACAGTCTGCCACTGTCCAAGCCCCCTCTGGATCTGTGGAGGCATACTATGTTAATTGGAAATATGGGGCAGCTGTCCATACACTGTCAGCCAGAATAGTAATAATTGGATTTGGATTAAATATGCACGTGTAATATAATAATTATATATTCTTAGTCATGCTGAGCAATTTTAAATGACTGTTCTGCCAAGCAAAGTGTGCTACAGTTTGGGTCACCTTCTGATCTGAAAGTTTGTGCTGGATCTGTGCAATAATACTTATTTCAGTGAATCCCCATTTTAGTCATGGTTATCTTTCCCTTTTATCTTAAAGCTCAGCACTTAGCCTATCAGTTAATAAATGTCTGTGGCAAAGTTATTTTTAAGTAGGCTAATTTATTAATTTTGTTCAAGATGTGAAGACAAAAACATTATTAGCCCACATCAAGTGCCATGGCCTTCTTCAGTGTTTTGAATTTTATCCATTTACATTTACATTTATTCATTTAGCAGACGCTTTTATCCAAAGCGACTTCCAAGAGAGAGCTTTACAAAGTGCATAGGTCACTGATCATAACAACAAGATAGCCACAAAAACATTGCGAGTAGCCAAAACATGAAGCACACATTGTGAACAACCAAAGTAAGTGCCAAAGGGAAGAACCATAAGAGCATGCAGTTAAACAAGTTACAATTAAACAACATGAACCGCTATAAGTGCAAGTGTACCTGTGGAAAAAACAAGCAACAATAATAAAAACAATATATCACAGCGAGTACAAAAATGTTAAATCAGTTACCACTAACCACAAGAGCAACAAGTCTCTAAGCAAGAGTCATTGTGATCCTTGAGGAAACTAACATCGGGTCGAGCAAACCATTCCTAAGTACCGTTGTACTCCCGGAACAAGTGCGTCTTGAGCCTTTTCTTGAAGGTGGAGAGACAGTCAGTGTCTCTGATGGAGGTGGGGAGTTGATTCCACCACTGGGGGGCCAGACAGGAAAAGAGCTTGTGTTGGGACCGGGCGGTCTTGAGCGGTGGGACCACCAGGCGGTTGTCTGAAGAAGACCGTAGGTGACGGGTGGGGGTGTAAGGCTGCAGGAGAGACTTGATGTAGACGGGTGCAGTCCCGTTCACTGCTCGGAAGGTCAGTACCAGGGTCTTGAATCTGATACGGGCCATGATAGGTAGCCAGTGGAGAGAGATGAGGACTGGGGTAACATGGGAGCGTCTGGGTAGATTGTAGACCAGGCGGGCCGCTGCGTTCTGAATCCTCTGAAGAGGGCGGGTTGCACATGCTGGGAGACCAGCGAGCAGCGAGTTGCAGTAGTCCAACTTGGAAGACAAGTGCTTGGACTAGCAGCTGGGTGGAGTGCTCAGACAGGTATCTCCTGATCTTCCGGATGTTGTAGAGGGTGAATCTACACGACCGGGAGACCGCAGCAATGTGGGCCGTGAGGGAGAGCTCGTCGTCCATGGTAACCCCAAGGTTCCTGGCAGAGGATGAAGGGGTCACCGTCGCAGATCCCAGGGTGATTGAGAGATCGTGGGAGATGGAGGGTTTAGCCGGGATGATGAGAAGTTCTGTTTTGGCGAGGTTCAGCTGGAGGTGGTGCTCGGTCATCCAGGCGGAGATGTCTGTGAGGCAGGCTTCAATCCTAGCTGAGATCCCCGGATCGGTCGGGGGGAACAATAGGTACAGCTGCGTGTCGTCAGCGTAGCAGTGGTAGGAGAAGCCATGGGAGGTGATGCTTGGTCCAAGTGAGGTGGTGTACAGAGAGAAGAGGAGGGGTCCAAGGACGGAGCCCTGTGGGACACCAGTGGAGAGCTGGCGAGGGCCTGACAGTTTGCCTCCCCAGGAGACCTGGTAGGATCTTCCCGACAGGTAGGATGAGATCCACTGGAGTGCAGTGCCAGTGATGTCCATCTGGCACTGCCAGATGGGCATCTGGAGAGCAGGATCTGGTGGTTAACCGTATCAAACGCTGCAGAAAGGTCCAGCAGAATGATGACGGATGACCTGGAAGCCGCTCTGGCAGACTGGAGGGCAGTGGTGACTGAAAGGAGGGCAGTCTCTGTGGAGTGGCCAGTCTTGAAGCCCGATTGGTTGGGGTCAAGCAGGTTGTTCTGAGAGAGAAAGTTTGACAGTTGGTTAGATACAGCATGTTCAATTGTTTTTGAAAAGAAGGGTAACAGTGATACCGGTCTGTAGTTCTGGAGGACGGCAGGGTTAAGGGAGGGTTTTTTGAGTAGAGGGGTAACTCTAGCCTGTTTGAAGGCAGAGGGGAAGGTGCCGGAGGTAAGAGAGGAGTTTAGGACATGGAGAAGAAAAGTTATGATGGAGGGGGAGATGGTTTGAAAGAGAGGGGAGGGGATAGGATCAAGGGGACAGGAGGTGGGGCAATGAGAGAGAATGAGGTCAGAGATCTCTGCCTCAGACAGGGGAGAAAAAGAGTTTAGACATTTAGTTGGGTCAGTCATGGAGGGTGAGAGGGTAGGAAAGGTGGGTTTAGGGAACCGACTGCTAATGTCGGCGACTTTTTTCTCAAAGAAGGAGGAGAAGTCGTCTGCTGTCAGGGTGGAGGGAGGGGGTGGGGGAGGTGGGTTAAGAAGGGTGGAGAAGGTAGAAAAAAGTTTGTGGGGGTTTGAAGCAGAGTTAATTTTGTTCAGAAAGTAGAGGGTTTTAGCACTAGTTATGTGAGAAGAGAAGGATTTGAGGAGGGAGTGATACTTATCAAGGTCCAGACCGCCTTTGGACTTGCGCCATCTCCTCTCAGCTGCCCGAAGGGTGGACTGTTCTTCACGAATAACATCCGTAAGCCACGGGCAGGAGGGAGAAGATCGTGCAGGCCTGGTTGACAGGGGACAGAGAGAGTCAAGTGATGCAGTTAAAGTGGTTAACAAGGTGTCGGTGGCAGTGTTAGTGGGGTGGGACGAGAACTTGTCAATGGGGGGGAGGGAGGATGTTACAATAGAGGAGAAATGGGAGGGGGATAGGGAGCGGAGGTTGCGCCGGAAAGTTACAAGGGGAGAGGAGGTAGGGGGAGTTGGAGGGAGAGAGACAGAGAATTGGATAAAGTAGTGATCAGAAATATGCAGTGGGGTTACAGAGGTTAAGTCAGTGATACAGTTACGTGTCAGGATGAGGTCTAGCTGTTTGCCTGCCTTGTGGGTCGCCGGTGTGCTCAGCAGCGTCAGGTCGAAGGAGGTCAGGAGAGACAAGAAGTCGACGGCCTGCGTTCCTTGGAGGTGGATGTTGAAGTCCCCAAGGACTATCAGGGGGGTTCCCATCATCCGGGAGGACGCTGAGGAGCATGTCCAGCTCCTCCACAAAGTCGGCTAGCGGGCCTGGTGGGCGATAAAGAACAATTAAGCATGCTTTGATAGGATCAGTTAGCATCGCATAATGGTGTTCAAAAGATTTGGCAGTAACAGGGAGTGGTGTGGATGTGTATTTAATATGTGGGGAAAGAAGCAACCCTGTCCCACCACCCCGCCTGGTTGAGCGGGGTGAGTGAAGGAGTGGTTGACGGAGAGAGCAGCTGGAGTTGCAGTGTTCTCAGGGCGGATCCATGTCTCTACTCGCAATGTTTTTTGGGGCTATCTTGTTGTTATTTTCAGTGACCTATGCACTTTGTAAAGCTCTCCCTTGGAAGTCGCTTTGGATAAAAGCGTCTGCTAAATGAATAAATGTTAATGTATTGAACTGGATGAAATCATATATCACAGGAAGGAAGTTTTATGTTAGTTTAGGAGACCATAGGTCCAAGTAAGTAAGTAAGACTTTATTTATATAGCACATTTCATACAAGAATTGTAGCTCAAGGTGCTTTACATAAAATCAATAAAAACAATAATACAAGTGATAAACAATTCAAACAAAAATAAAAATCCCAATAAGATCTCTGTTCAAGAGAGAAAACAACTTTAAACATGCATCTTAAAAGTAACATATACATTTGGTTCACCCCTGGTCTGTATATATAAAAGATAACAGATCCTTTCCCCAGGTCAAGAGTATGGGCCGTATTCTCTGTTAACAGATCCTTTGCCTCAAATCAAGAATACAGATTGTTTTACATATTTGTTTAAATACTTCACGCGACCAGAGTTCTTGTAACGCTATCAGAGTTCGCCAACTCTGACCTAGACAAAGTAAAATTAGTGAGTCAAATAATGACACAAATTTACTAAACCAAGATTCAACAATAATATAACTAATAAAAGTAGGATTACAAGTAACACACAAACATTTGGTTCACCCCTGGTCTGTATATATAAAACCATACACTCTGTTAACAGACCCTTTCCCAGGTCAAGAGTATGGGCCGTATTCTCTGTCAACTGATCCTTTGCCTCAGATCAAGAATACAGATTTTTACATATTTCTACATGCATGTAAATGATCTCTTTTGAAAGCTGACACTCTGAAGTTATGTCCCCTGTTGTCAGGACCCCTGTCAGTCCTTCTAGTGTTGAGTAATAGAAGCTTGAACACAAGGAAAGTGAAAATTTCTATTTCCGCCTAGATTTTGTTTTGAAAACAGAGGCCTGAATAGGCCTAGAGGTGGTAGGTATTATCTGGAAGACTAAATTGGACCACAGGTTGAAGCCTTACCCAATTCAAATCAAAAGTCAAACATAATACCACAATATATTCATATTTGACACATGTTTTTATAAGAGTACATCCAGGAATTTTCTAAAAGGGTCTTTTGGAGACTCCAAAATGACCCTTTGTAACCAAGGTCAAGGTCAAATAAAAAGGTATTATTTTTCATAATTGTTATCTCTGGCCCATCTCTGGTACTTAGAAATATCATATATAATAGCTAAATCCCTAATTAGTAATACTGAAACAAAAAAACTGAAGCATGAACACATTGGAGTGCTTTATCTGATTCCAAGGATTGGCGCACAAAGAACACTGATTCTGTCAACCATATTGCGCAATCGACTGTTATTTTGAAGGCTCCACAGACGCATACAAATGAGGTATTGGCATTTTCAGCTAGCTGTCAGCTACAAGGCTAACGAGCTAATTTCAGAGCCAGTCGAAGCCAGTTCGAGAAATTTGTTTAGAACGAGTGTGGGGGGGGGGGGGCGGGGGGGGGGCAGGACGCACAGACCTAGTTGGCTTTAGAGGGCTGTCAACGGGGCATGGAAGCTCCTATTGGGTCGAACAAGGTGTCAATCAAAAGGGGAGGGTTCAACGGACATTTTGAGACCTTCATTTTGTAAATACTCCGTTGATAAATCGGAGAAAATAACACTTTTATGTGAACAAGTTGTTTCTTCCGTCGGCTAACTTGCATAATGAAACAAAGGATAAGGGCTATTCATGAACGTAAAACATTGTATTTGGACGAATTACTTTACATGGTTAGATACTTTGAACCCTTGGGACTTACGCAGATCAAGTTTTGATGGCATGATTTGCACACCTGGACCTATTTGAACAACTTAGGGTGAGTACAACTTTTTTCTTTGGCATTGTTGAAGGAATGTTCACCGGAAAAAGACGTTGACTTTGCTTGCTATTGCGACTTGATCTTGAATTGGTTTATTTCAATGGAAGCACAAGAATCGTAGCTTTCCAACGATGTATAACATGTGTAGCGTCTAAAAAATATATTTTTTAGAATTTAGTGCGTCGTAACTGAGGAAGGGGGAGGCAGCATTTTTGTCTCGCGGGCGAAACAGGAGCGTAAACAGGTTAACAGATCCTTTCCCCAGGTCAAGAGTATGGGCCGTTGTCGTGGAAATTTTGGAATACAGTTATAATGTGTGTTTCATATATGAGGAATGTGTTTTAACGGAAGTCTAAAGTTGATTAAGAAGAGTCAACTCCATTTGGTAGAGATGCCATTTGCAGTTTATGACACCTGGGGGGAAGAGACAGCTGGTCTGGAGACAATGTGGATTCAATTGTATTGTTAACTGATCAAGCTGCTCTGACCCTTCCTGTTGCATTGGGTGGGGTTAATCAAATACTTGTTTGAAGTTGCCCACACAAAGGACAGTTGACCATTTGACTGGTGAACTCCTGTGGTTTTACTATCTACTGGTTTGGGGAGAGAGGCCACATTAAAGAACTGTGGGAACTTGATATGAAGTCAAACTGTCACTGAGCAGTGCTGACCAATCAACAGAGTTCAGAGGAATCATTTGATCTAAAGTTTATATAAGGCAGGGTTTTAGGGTTGTTCTGTATCACTCTGGCGAACGACCTGTGGCTAGCACCTCCTTCGTTATGACTGATCACAAAGTACTTTGTTAATTCATGATTTGTACAAGCAAAATAAATTTATTGTAACCGCCATCTCTTGACTATTCAAATCTACACAGTGCCGCTAGAATTTTTCCATAACACTTGGTGGCCCGTAAGGGGAGATCCTCGTCTGCTCAGTGTATCTCTGACAAGTACTCCCTTAGAAAAGGTGATTTGATCAATCCGGCATAGCCGCCTTTACCTCTATCCAAAATTTTCAGAGAAAGCGGGACCGATTCGAGGGGGTGCTTGACTGGTTGCGCTTTTGCTGACGCAGGATCCTGAAAGAACCGGTAAATATTCTTTTTTGGCTTCTGTGTAATTTGAGTTGACTAAATGTGTGTTGTTTAGACTATGCTCAATAATTCGGTTTAGTTAGTAATAGGGCAGAGACCGGAGGAGAGCTTTGTCCTGTACGTGCAAGTCGTACGAAATTAATAGGGCAGAGACCGGAGGAGAGCTTTTGTCCTGTACGTGCAAGTCGTACAAATTAATTGGGTAAGGCCGGAGAACTTATCCTTTACGTGAAAGTCGTAAAAAAGCATGCAGGGAAAGTGTGCTGACGAGCGCACAAAAGGGTGATAAATTCACATGTTATATCGTGTTATGTGTCTTTTGAGACCCTAGGATTAGATGTTGGGTTAGTGATAGTTTGAGAAATTGTATTGGCTTTGGTGGTCATAACAGTTCTTATTTATTTACGGCCTAAACGTGATTCTAAGTCCCGAGAGAAAAGTATAATCAGCTGAGTGTTTAAAAAAAAAAAAAAAGCTTAGGAGGTATTGGGCCTGTGAAATTTCAAAGTAGAGGTTTTAAGTTTGCAACACGCGTGTTCATTTTTTGTTTTAATTGCAAGTTATGTTTTTTGAGGTTAAAAGAAGTATGAGTAACTAATGGTGTCTACTATTCAACCTATAAACAAATTACAAAAAATCAATTTTTTAATTATTTTTCAAAATTTTAATTATTTTTCAAAATTTTAATTATTTTTCAAAATTTTAATTATTTTTCAAAATTTTAATTATTTTTCAAAATTTTAATTATTTTTCAAAATTTTAATTATTTTTCAAGATTTTAATTATTTTTCAAAATTTTAATTATTTTTCGGTTTGAATATTTGTAATTTATGATTGTGCAGTTATTTTCATTGAAAGTTGTGAAGTCGGAATTTAATTGTTTTTAGAAACGAAAAGGAGTAATTGTGTCTTTATTTTCCGTTGTTGGTTATTGTTCGTTTATGGATTGTAATTCTAAAAAATGAATGGTCTGGAGGCAGAATTGACCTGTCCAAACATCGATTACATGAAGCAAAAGTATGGTAACGATAGTTTATTGCAAATGCAAATATGGATTGATAAATGTGGATTTTCGAGTGTGGAGTCGTTTTGTTTTAAGGACCTTATTGTATTGCGAAATAGGTTAGTGGAGAGAAATAGATACACGTTTTTTTTTAAGTGGAGAAAAGAATAGATTTTAGCCTGATTGGAGAGCTTTTTCTGATTGGATGGAGATAGGTCAGATATCTTCTGACATCTGCCATCTTTATAAATTTGCTTTGGATTCCCGCAAAGATTGAAGCTTGTGCTTTGACTTGCAATTGCCATTGTGTTTCAAAGAAGGAGAGGTTAAAGTCCTCTCTGGAACAAAGGGTTTGAGTCCCTGTTGTGTTTGGAATAAGTGTGTTGTGGGCTATGGTCAAAGCTGATGCAGAGCGTGTTGACATGCTGTTGAAAAACATGTAGGCCAACACGAATTGCTAGGTCAATCCAAAATGCGTGCTTTAATTGTGGGAATTTGAGCAAAATGTACGTGAATGTCCGGAGATGTGTCATCACTGTTGAAAGTTTTCTGGAAATTGTGAGCGAACTCGTAAAATCAGAGGGGTTCGTGACCGGAAGTTGAGTTCCGAACTGGTGACGTACAATGTTTATCGGTTATGACACTGTTGGTAGAGGAGAGACGATTGACTTGTTATATTGTTTTACAACTTTGTGTTAACCGTTATATATTTGATGTTAGACTTTACATCGGTCTGATTACCGCCAGAAGGCATTTGTTTTTGAAGACGGAGACATTCTGTTTTGAAAATGCTAATGTTAATTCTTTGACTGAATTCTCCACTTTAAAAGAGGCGCATGCGCTTGAGCCTAGCGGAAGTTGATTCTTTCATCGAAGCTCATTCTGCGTGCAGTGGCCCACCCGCCATGAGTGCAAAAACAAACAAAAAAAAAACAGAGAATTTGACGTTGAATTGAGAAATATATTGGTTGGAAAACAGATGTGTTTCTGTTTCTTTGTCAAACTTAAGAAAATATTGTGAGTTGCCATAATCTTGATTTCGAAATTATGTACAGACCGATTTTCTATATTATGAGCTTGATTCGTTATTGAATAATGCGCTGGAAATTTAGTTTTTGGGTAGGATAATTGGTAAAAGGCCAGGTTTGGCAATAAAAGCGGTATTCATTTTAAGAATTACAATCCCGG
The DNA here is from genome assembly GCF_963692335.1 of Osmerus eperlanus. Lineage (NCBI taxonomy): Eukaryota > Metazoa > Chordata > Actinopteri > Osmeriformes > Osmeridae > Osmerus > Osmerus eperlanus. Next base: position 19,458,692 of record NC_085025.1, read on the forward strand.
GGTTATTGAAACTTTTATAGAAAGTTATGTGTTCAAACGGAAATGTTATGTTGTTTAGGGAATATTTTTGTTTATGTCTGGAAATGTTCGATGGTTTTTAATTTTTAATTTTGTGGGAGTTCACAGATGTTACTGTTGTTTAACCCTCGTGCTGCCTTCGGGTCACATGACCCAAAGGTTCATAACGAACCATCGTTGTGTTTACCCAATTTTACCCAATACAAAAACAAATAAAAATAATTTTCTTTTAACCTTCGCAATGTGGGGGGTCTGAGACAGCCCAACGGTTAAAAGAAAATGCTTCACTTTGTTTTTGTATGCGGTAAAGTTGTCGCAATACGACGGTGGGTCACAATGACTGATGGGTCAGAACGACCCGAAGATAACACAAGGGTTAAAGAAATATGTAAAGGGTTATGAATAAGTGATTAGAAAGATTGAGCCAGTCCGAGGGACTGAAGTGTATACAAGGGGAACTAGTTCGAGAGACTGAATTGCGATTGTTGTTAAGGGCAAAGGTGCTACATATGTGTGTTTATTGCTGCTGAGATGATTTGTTGAAATGTGTTGGGTTTGGTGGTATTCATATTTACCTATTTAAATGGACTTGAAGTTGAAGCTTTGTCCAACCAGAATGCTAATACATGGGTAAACTGTCATTCTCAGACGAGTGATATTAGGTGCATATGTAGATTTCGGAGCCTAATTTTTATGTGGAAATTAAAATAGTACTAATGGTTGATAGACTTGTAAAGAAAATCCAGGCTGTGACTTTGTTGGCTAATGGTGAAAACGTGGAGGAAGTGCATTTTGTTCTGTCCTGAGACAAAGGAGAATCCAGGAAGTTAGATTTGCAACTATGGCAACGAAATTTGTAGCTAACAAACGTACAGACGGACTCAACAGCGATGGCGGTGGGTACAGGCTAGTAAAGGAATTGCAGCTTGATATTTGAGATCCAGGATGAGTAACCGCATGACGCATGCGCAGATGGAAATTGAGAAATTGACTAAGACGAAAATTTAGAGAAATAGATACATTTGAAGCGAATTTACATATTAATTTGGGTATTTTTGAAATATGTTGGGTGATGAGTATTTTGAGACATTTGCTAACAAGGTTTTGTTTGTTTGAGGACATTTTAAATGAGTTTCGGAAATTCAGAGGAAAGGTGGGGGCTAAAAGAGTCCCGTTACGTTGAGTTTTACTAAGGTGATCCCAGAGGGTATAATTCTGCATAATTATGTGAGTATTAATGGTGAAAGATGTGTCCGTTCAGATGAATTCGAAGTTTGGTGGTTTACGAATGTATGATTTAACATTTGTTCTAAATTCCTAGCCAAACAGGGAGGTAGAAGCCTTTCAGACCAGAACTTGTATTTACGAGCGGAAAATCTGTGGTGTGTGATGGTATCCATAAAAATGCAGAAATTAGACCCTGGTTCATAAATTAGTTCTAATTGGATTGGAAAAGTTATACTTTAGCAAAATTAAGTGAATAGATGGTAAACGCCAACCATCTGTGTTGTTTAAAAGAAATGAAAAAAGGTTGAGAGTTTTTGCTTTGTTCCAGAGCGCGCTGATAGACATGGTTTATTTGAGTTGATTCACTGAGTACTAACAAAGAGTAATTGAGATAGCTGGTAAATATGGGAATATTCAAAGGTGTATACATTACATGCTTTGATAAAACTTTTGAGGAGTTAAAGAATAAGGTTTTGTTTTACGGGTTTATGTTAAATTGTGAATTTAAAGGTTTAAAAAGAAAAAGGGAGAGTTTATATTTTATTTTGTCTTAAGGGCATGGTACAATGTTTTGGGATAAACAGTTAGGCTGTGATGAGGTTGTTTTATTATGGTATTGGTTCATAAAGAGGGTTATGATAATTTGGTTTTGAAATAATTTGGGAAGACTCAACAATTATGATTATTCCACAGGGAAAATGCTAGTGCTGATACTAGCTGGAGCAGTTTCTAGATTGCCTGAATGCATTGATGAACTAACTAGAATATGTTTTTGATGTTGATATGTTTACAGGAAGTGATGAGATGATGTTGCTATGTCCGGATGAGCCTAACTTGACAAATTTGGGCTTACAGGACTCTTTTGAGGAAAATTGTTGTGTGACCTTGATACAACATTTGTTACAGATTCTTTAAGGGAAGCGCAGGCTTCTTAGAGAGGAAGAGGTGACGTTTAGGAATTTATGACTGACTGATGACTGACTGATCCAAACAGAGAGTGACTATGGGGGTTTTATGTCTTTAGCTTCAGTAGTTTGGATTTGTGATAGGATTGTGTGGGTTTGATATGATATTGCTGAGTTGAAAATATTGGACTGTATTTAACCCAGAGTGAGAATTTTGTTTTGTTTGAGTATATTTGATAAGAATTACAGAATACAGCGGACAGATGGAGAAAGGAATGGTGGAATGGAGATTCGAACTTGGACTAATCCACAAGAAAATGCGTTTTGGAAAAAGGAAGGATATGAGAATAAAAAATGGAGGTTGTATGGTCTGCATAAAACATTTATCTTGAGATTTTGCTAAGTTAACACATGGAAAGATCATGCCTCTACAGTTTGTGTGATATCAAGAATCCATTATTTTAGCATACAAGAGGATTTGTAATGGATGCATAGTCATTTTGTCAGTATTTCATATGTGGGACAAGTATTATGAGAAAAGGAATTTAAACACAATAAGCTTCACAGTTAAGGTTAGAGAAACTATTTGGGTATTGATAGATGGATTTTGTAGAGTTCAATTTTTGGAGAAGTGATACTGTTTAATGATTGTTGATGGGAAGAAGTTTTAGACTTCTCAGGGGCTCAGTGATCAAGCTTTTGTTAATTTAGATTATTTTCGATGGGATTTTTCTTTGAGGTTATGTAATGATAATGGGTCACACTTGTTTATGGAAGTTATTTTGGTGTTGATAGGATTCAACATTGTGTTAATCACTTCAGTTGAATGAGAGAACAGAACTTTGAAGACTAAGTCAGACGACAAGAAGTCAGTTACCTTTAACTGACCTCTGTGAGAATGTGCTTGTTTATCACTGTGCAACCTTTTTGGAGTCTATTTTGTGTGAGATTCACAGGCAGGTGAAGGAGGCTATTCCTATGACTGGACCGCTGCATGATTTGATACCAGATGACTGGATCGTGGTGAAGGACCTGAAACGCCTGGTAAAACCCAAGGTGGACGGGGCCATACCAGATTCTCCTGACGACTAATCCGGCGGTTAAGATCGGAGGGGAGAGCAACGTGGATACACGCTAACCATTGCAAGCGTGCACCTTGTCTGGAGACGGAAGCAGAGGATACGCGTTCTACGTAGTACCAAGGAAATTTCCGAGCTGTACGCGAAGTGCAGTGTCGTTGAAAGTTGCCCTGAGCAATTTGATCGTCGTTTGAAATTGGTTGGACTCGACTACACTGACTGAAAGAAGTTTGTCTACAAGCCAACTGAAGATGGCATCCGTTCCGACAACCTGGACTTTGTGGTGTACGGGGTACAATGGGTTTTGTCTTGAGACTAGCATTTCTTATGTTAATGTTTGAATTTAATTTTTCTTGATTAATTGTTTGGGTTTATGCTATTGTAAAACAAAAACAAAAAGAGTGGAATTGTCGTGGAAATTTTGGAATACAGTTATAATGTGTGTGTTTCATATATGGGGAATGTGTTTTAACGGAAGTCTAAAGTTGATTAAGAAGAGTCAACTCCATTTGGTAGAGATGCCATTTGCAGTTTATGACACCTGGTGGGAAGAGACAGCTGGTCTGGAGACAATGTGGATTCAATTGTATTGTTAACTGATCAAGCTGCTCTGACCCTTCCTGTTGCATTGGGTGGGGTTAATCAAATACTTGTTTGAAGTTGCCCACACAAGGGACAGTTGACCATTTGACTGGTGAACTCCTGTGGTTTTACTATCTACTGGTTTGGGGAGAGAGGCCACATTAAAGAACTGTGGGAACTTGATATGAAGTCAAACTGTCACTGAGCAGTGCTGACCAATCAACAGAGTTCAGAGGAATCATTTGATCTAAAGTTTATATAAGGCAGGGTTTTAGGGTTGTTCTGTATCACTCTGGCGAACGACCTGTGGCTAGCACCTCCTTCGTTATGACTGATCACAAAGTACTTTGTTAATTCATGATTTGTACAAGCAAAATACATTTATTGTAACCGCCATCTCTTGACTATTCAAATCTACACAGTGCCGCTAGAATTTTTCCATAACAGCCGTATTCTCTGTTAACGGATCCTTTGCCTCAGATCAAGAATACAGATTGTTTTACATATTTGTTTAAATACTTCACGCGACCAGAGTTCTTGCACGCTATCAGAGTTCGCCAACTCTGACCTAGACAAAGTAAAAATAGCAAGTCAAATAATGACCCAAATTTACTAAACCAAGATTCTACAATAATATAACTAATAAAAGTAGGAAAACCCGTTTGAGATAAAATTACTTAAATGCTTCGGTAAAAAGGTAGGTTTTAAGCTGTCTTTTAAAAATGTCTAGGGTGTTTGCTTCCCTAATATTTATGGGTAATTTGTTCCATAGTTTTGGGGCGTAATTGACAAAGGCCGAATCACCAATCTTCTTATGACTCCTTCTGTGGTGACCTCTAATAGGCCTGCATTTGAAAGAAACATGAGAACTGCTACGGGGTTGATCAAGGAAGCTGCTTAGGTCCATTACTTTTTTCTCTTTATATGTTAACACTAGGCGACATAATCAAAGAACATAACATAGATTTCCATAGCTATGCGGATGACACACAACTATATATATCCACTGAACCCAACGATGCAACGGCCATCAATTCCATTACCAACTGCCTGTTGGCAATAAACAAATGGATGAATGATAACTTTCTTAAATTAAATGAAGACAAAACCGAAGTCCTACTATGTGGCCCCAAATCCAAAAGAGAGATGCTTACTAAGAATCTAGGAGGCTTAACCCCCTGTCTTAAACCAGAGGTGACGAGTCTCGGTGTAATCCTGGACTCAGATTTGAATTTCAACTCTAACATTAATTAAGTGACCAAAACAGCTTTCTTTCACCTGAGGAATATAGCAAAGGTACGACCATTCATAAACCAAAATGATGCAGAGAAGTTAATTTATGCTTTTATATCCAGCCGGCTGGACTACTGTAACGCACTTTTCACTGGTCTTCCCAAGAAAACCACTGAAAGACTACAGGTCATTCAAAATTCTGCAGCTAGATTATTAACCAAAACTAAAAGGAGAGAACACATTAGTCCTGTCCTAGCTACTTTACATTGGCTCCCCGTTACCATCAGAATTGACTTTAAGGTCCTTTTCCTCACATACAAAGCTATACACGGACAAGGACCTAGCTACATTGCTAACTCCCTTATAAACTACATGTCAATTGCCTGCCCACTAATAGGACAAGCCTTGACCACTCCACCCACTACAGGGTTTGTAAATCTCCAGCACACAACCCCAACACGGATGACCAGGACAAGTAATGGCTCACATAATGCTTTATTACAAAAGTTAGATCCAATACATAAAAATTACTCCCCAAATACGACAGCCCAATATAAAGTAGAGTCTTTCCTCAATCTAGCAGCAATACCAGCCTGGCATTTTCTCAAAGCGTCCGGTCCACGGAGTGGCACTCAGTCCCGAGCAGCGACGCCGCCCACAGCTACGCCAACAGTTGGTAACAGCTGGCAGTCTGGAACGTCGGGCGTGTTGTCCGTCTTTCACAGCCTCAGATGTTTTACAGGGAGCGTGGTAGAATGTCCAACTTCCTTTGTGTCCATTTCTCAAGCAGCACTAAAAAGGCACGATTCTCACGCCGATCCCCATAGGCTGCAAGGTGAACCACGAAAAGTCTTTTAGAAAATGATTCCCGCTCCACAGTCTGGCATCTACACAATCTTTAGCTCATAAAAAAGAACGAGTCGTGCTAAGCTACCAAAAAAAAGTTTGTCTCAAAAATTCCAGTCGATTGTCAAGGCGTCTATGTTTTATGCAGAACTAGTTTCTTCAGAGCGTAATAAGATTTGGGTTGCGAGTGGTGGCACGGTTCGACACGTGATCGTTCTACACCAATAAGGTAGCTGCTTTTAGTCACATTTGTAACAGCCTAGATTCTTCAGATCGTTCTCTTCGCATATAATAGACAGGTTCATGAGCCTAACAATAATGTTAGTGTTTAGTGAATAAATTGTAATCCCACTGAAATAATATCATTTAATAATATAATGAAAGTTGGGTGTAAAAAGACTAATGCTTTATGTTTCCCTGTTAGCTTGAAATTGTATTAGTGAAGCAAACTACCTATTCCGATGGAGCATGTAATTGCAAATGAATCAAATACAATTTTGTATCAACAATTAAAGCTTTATTTCTGAACTTTTATTTTATATAAACTTTGAGGCATCTTCTCCTGTTAAGATACATTTATAAAAGCGTCTGCTAAAATGAATAAATGTAAATGTATATGGTGATTTAGTTTAACCTTTATTTGGATGATGTTCACAGACAGACTGATGTACAGTATCTTAACAACAGGCTACTTTCCATATACTAAAACCATCATCATAGTAACCAAGAAGGTTAATTACCAATTTAACAGCATAACTGTCCTTGTGCTCTAAATATGAAACAATCAATATGTCTTCTGTGTTTCAGTACACAAGAGACAAAAAGCCTTAAGGTACTCATCTTTCTGACATGCAACAGAAAATGTCTTTCGTTTTCCTTTGCCATAAAAGGCACTTGTGGAGTCACACCCAGAGAATGTGTGAATTCCAATCAAGGCTGAACACACACTGGTTCCTAGAGCTGATGACACCTTGGTAATGTCAATGATACGTGTCCTGTTGCCAGTCCCTGTGAAAACATATAAGCTGCATGGCAAATCTGTCTGCACACTTACAGCAATGACTGCCACATCAGTGTCAGAACTCTTGATAATGACAGCTTTATGCTCCCGTGCAGCATGTTGAGCATGTAAAAACACCCTTGTGTCACATTCTTCATGATCAGACTGCAGGTCTTCAACAACATGAACAGACTGTACACCCTCCTTAACAGTCACACAGTGACATTGATCTTTAAGTGCGATGTACAAGCAGAGGTTTTTGCCCACTATTGTAAGGTCTGCATTTTTCCATGCAACATACAGGAATTTGGCAAGTGCTTCCTTATTTGTTCCTTCAGAGAGAAACTTTTTCCATTGGGTTGGGTTCCACTGATCCGGACCAAAGATTTGCATGCGTTGTGACCCTGCATCAGCTCTACGTGACCGTTCTAGGTTTTTGATACTGATGAGTGGATACTGGTCAGCTGATTTATTTGTTTTGGCAAGTAAACCATCAGCACTTGCTAATGGATATGACACAGTTCCCAAAGAATATGACAGAATTTCCCTCATTTCAATTTTTCTGCTCTGACCAAGGATGAGGAGCCTGGAAAATAACTTCTTGTCAGCACGCAAAATCACTTCCTTGCCTGCTGCAGATTCTTTTGGGGGCTTTACCTGATCACTGAAGGTCTTGAGTTTTTGTGATTTTATGGGGGCAAATATGTCAACTGAATTGGATAACAGTCTCTGGTCCATAAATTCTTTTATGGCATTTTCACCCTTTTCTGAGGCAACAAGCAAATCCTCCACGATTTCTTCTGTTGCTACTCTTCCAGAGCTAAGACACACAATGCCGTCTTGGTATACAACAAAAGGGTTCAGCATGGAATTAATGGTGGAAATGATTCTGCTCACAGCCTTTTCATCAGCATCGATGCGTGTGTTGTCAAGGGCTTTTCGTGTCCGTAGATCAGGAGATATCCCTGCCATTGATGCACACTGTCTTGCTATAGCGGCTCTTTCATGCTGTGACAGTATCCAGCGATACACTGCAGACCGATTTTGTGTGATCCCTGTCCAACCACCTTTTGTCTTGGCATCTCTGTTAAGTGTTTGCTCAATAGCCTGGTCACAAGCAATGGAGGCAAATCCATGAACACTTTGTCGCTGGACAGTCCACTGGCCTTTCACATTCATCTCACTGTGGCAAGAGGGATGTGTGATGGGCAAATTCACCATTTCCAGCCAGTACGCAGGTAAATATCGAGCATAGTTTACTCGATCGTAGGCAAAAAACCATGGCATCATTAATCGGACTGTTGACAGGGGAAGTTGCCAGTTTGACTCTCGCGTTGCTCTCACAAACAGGAGCAGTAGCTGCATCATGTCAATGTATGAGCTCCAGAAAGCAAATGTTGCATTATCTGTACTTTTCCTCTAGACAAAGTCAGCATATTTGGAACACATACTTTCAAACCTCTGATCTTCACTCAAAACATCCATCAATCTGGAAAGACACATTTCATGTCATTGATGACATCCATGCACACAGCTCTCTCTTGTGGTGGCAAGGAGTCCAAGAAGCTGATAAACCTGATGCGCTGCAAACTCTCATAGAGAAGTTTATGAGCCCTCATGCTGCGATTGTAGTGATGACCATTTATTACCCCATTGATGGATCCTGGGGCAACAACTTCTGATTCAATGAGAATGTCTTGCAGTCCTGCATCTCCAAACCTTTTGCCTAAAATACTCAGGTAGGACATGCATGTATGGAATTCGCCTAATCTAATCACTAAACGTTGTGTAAAGCCATCATTCTTCCAGCGTATTTGCTGTGCCTTGGCATATATAGCCTGGTCAAACACTAAAACTATATGATCCAGTTCGAGCTGGTCAGCAATCTGGACACTTCGCTTCAGGATAGTGTTCACAGTTGACATCTCTGTTGGTGAGGCCTCAATTACTGGAAGATAATACAATGCTGACTTCTGCAGAGTATTTTCACCTTGAAGCAGTGTATGAAACCCTGTCCAGCTTGGGATTTCACATCTATCCGTATATGTGGACTTCACAAAAACATATGCCATTTCAGCTTGTGCAGCAACGTGGGTGTCCATTCTGCATGTCGCTGCCTGCACTGGTTGAGACAAGTTCTGTGGCCCTTGCCTTTTGGACTGATGGTACGGTTCTATAGGCATTTTGGGGGGGGCTTTGAATGAGGAAACTCCCTTCCTTAGTGGCTGTCTGATTGCTGTGGACATGGGCTCGATGGCCAAACTCTGGAGCATAATTCCATTTGTATGGTGAGTAGTTCCACGACCTGATAGAGTCTCCTCCCCAAAGTCAATGTTATCCCACACAAGTGTTGTGGGTGCCCTCTTTGAGAATCCCTTGGGGATTTTGTCTCTGCCTTCTACTAGTGTCAGTTGGGCAAGGCTAGTGTCTAGACTCAAAACTGTGTCCCACGATGCACAATGTCCCAGTCTGTTAAGCAGTGACACAATGCGTGATGATCCTGTGAAATGTTGAACGGTTAAACCTAAAGTCAAGGACTTAGGTGTCTGCTTACGGCCCTTGGAAGCAAGGTACACAATGTCTTGACAAACAGACAACACTTTCAAATGCAAGTCATCAGCAATGTTGACATAATGATCCAGTGTTGGCTCCTCAGTGGCACCTATAATCCAGCTAACCACATTGTATAGTGCAAGGGGAACAACAGTTTGTGCTTCAGTGACATTCACATTTTCAGAAGTTGGAGGCCATGGGCATGACATGCCAGGAGTGTCACTAAGATGTCTTTTTAAGAACAACGCTGCTGTATATAGTCTCCTTGCGTCCTCTTGTGTTGTTTGGCACTTTGTTGTCCCTTTTTCAGTCTCGCTGTCTGCCTGGCTCAACTCACTAGACTGTGTGGTTTCTGCACCTGATGGATGAGGTAGCATGTCCACGAGTGTACTTGTTGACAGAGTCTCTGCAAAAACCAGCTCGCAGATGTTGCGCTTGGTGGGAATGTGAAACACCAGCTGGGGGAAATCACGAGTCAGCCTCTTCTTCAACATATCCTGTCTGCAACACAACAAAACAGTGACAATTAAGAGTCACAAGAGTACCATCAAAAGCAAAGAGTGGTGGAGGTGGTACAATACGTTACAGGCTAGAACCTATCTGCCATACAGCACATTTAACACCAAAGATGCCCAAGAAAGGCAAACAACATCACAAACCACACCACACACACACACACACATCAGCTGTTGTCCTTGTTGCCACCTGGTACATGTCTGTGCAAACAGCAAGACTTAAAAACTGTCACACACATTTTGTGTAAAGCTGGCCTGTAGTTTGAAGCATCAAGACCTTCATTTGCTTTCACCAGTTCAATGAAGGCCTTCCTCAGCTGGGCCATTCTCAGCACCTCTTTGTTGACAAGCAGCCTTTGGCGAATGATCCTCTCACAGAATATGTTATAGCTGACATCAAACATGGGCTCATTCCTAAAACACATATGGATGAGAGGTAAAGAAATGATTAAGTGTTGTGATTGTGTGCACATACAACAGAATGCATATTGAATGTTTACTTATATTGTTAAGTTAGTAGCTCCTTGAAATGCAATATAATAAATAACTTACTGTTCTTTCTCTGTTTTTACAGGCCTCGTCAAAAACCTGGTGTACTGATTGTAACAGGCTTTGTGGTACTGCACCTCCAGAGCCACACAGTCTTTGTCTTTTATTTGTATCAGAATACGTTGGTCTTCCTTCAACTCTGCAGCTTTCTGCAATTGGCCTTAACAAAACAAAAAGGATAGCTCAATGAGTTTGTTGACATATCTCTCACACATAATTGTACCTTTCAGTCACTCAATCACAGTGTGTGTGTTTGTTTGTTTACCTGCTGTTAATGTTTCAGCCTTTGACAGAGGATCCCTTTGTCGTTTGCCTGCTCGGTTGATTAACTTCTCCTTTTTTTGGCAAATTATGCACAGGGCAGGAAGGACGGGGCCAGAGCCTGGCATCCCTGACCTCGATCGCAGTTTCATTGTTTGAATCGTGCTGCTAGAAGTTGATGGAATGGCCTCCTGGTCTTCCGTTGCTTCTTGTCTCTCACGTGCGACACGTCTTTCCACCTTTTGCGATGGCGTTTTTGTCAGTAAATCTACGGTAGCACGTATGATGAAAGCCAGCATCCTCGGGAATATTGTCAAACTCCACATCAACACAGTGTTTGAAGTTCTCAGCCACGTCCCGAGACTCACCCTTCAACCCGAGCCACGTTTGTAGGCTTGTCCTGTATGTATTCCATCGTGTACTGGTGAAATAATTTACCTCCTCGTGCTTGACTGAAGTAATATGCATGTAACAATGTTTACTTTTAGATTTATTAAGACATTCTGGTGTATTTTCTTCGCTGTCTGTACTGCTCGATGACAGCACGGTGGCCGCCATCTTGCCACTCTGTTGACTAAAAGCAGCTACCTTATTGGTGTAGAACGATCACGTGTCGAACCGTGCCACCACTCGCGACCAAAATCCTATTACGCTCTGAAGAAATTAGTTCTGCATAAAACATAGACGCCTCGACAATCGACTGGAATTTTTGCGACAAACTTTTTTTTGGTAGCTTAGCACAACTTGTTATTTTTTATGAACTAAAGATTGTGTAGATGCCAGACTGTGGAGCGGGATGAAACGATAACAGGGTTGACCTTGCGGCCTACCAGGGAAAGAATAAACATACATACGGTCAGCATGCCTGCTGAACCACCGTCCTCCACAAACAACCATTGCAGTATTATATATCAGAACACAGCCAATCCAACGCTCCCTATCTAATTTGCCACAGGTGTATCTAATCAACAATTACCTAGGGTTATTCCTGGCCTGTGACATACACACCAGCTAGAACACTGCGATCATCAAATACAGGCCTATTAGAGGTCAAGATTGGTGATTCGGCCTTCGTCAATTACGCCCCAAAACTATGGAACAAATTACCCATAAATATTAAGGAAGCAAACACGCTAGACATTTTTAAAAGACAGCTTAAAACCTACCTTTTTACCGAAGCATTTAAGTAATTTTATCTCAGAAGGGTTTTACTACTTTTATTAGTTATATTATTGTTTTTATAGATTTGATATTTTAATTATAATATTGTTTTTATAGATTTGATATTTTAATTATTACTTTTATCACTTGTATTATTGTTTTCATTGATTTTATGTAAAGCACCTTGAGCTAAAATTCTTGTATGAAATGTGCTATATAAATAAAGTCTTAAGCCTGTGCACGATTTATAGTTCCAAGTAATCTGTATTTGTGTGTTTCACTGACATCTTAATCACCAACTGCATCACGAGCACTGTGCACTAGGAGGCATAAGCTTACATTTCTTCTTCAAACTTCTTTGGCTAGTTCAATGAATGCTGTCAACAGGCACATGCACTGCCCTGGGAGGCAGTGTTGCTCAAAATATCTCACCAGAAGTCGCTATTGGCTCTCTGAAATGTAGTCTATTTCCTTTCTTCTAATGTGAATGTAGAAAGGATGAACAGACCTCCTGAGCTGATACTTTGTGTAGCTAATGTACAGTGCATCCAGAAAGTATTCACAACGCTTCGCTTTTTCCACATTTTGTGGAAAACCCTATAATGACAAAGTAAAAAAGTTTGTTTAATATTTTAAATAGATTTGCAAAGATTTAGAACAAGTATTCACAGCCTTTGGTCAATACTTTGATCAAGCAACTTTGACAGCAATTACAGCCTCAAGTATTTTTGAGTATGATGCTACAAGCTTGGCACACCTATTTATGGGTAGTTTCTCCCATTCTTCTTGGCAGGACCTCTCAAGCCCCATCAGGTTGGATGGGGAGCGTCCGTGCACAGCCATTTTCAGATCTTTCCAGAGATGTTCAATTGGGTTCAAGTCTAGGCTCTGGTTGGGCCACTCAGGGACATTCACAGAGTTGTCCCCAAGCCACTCCTTTGTTATCTTGGCTGTGTGCTTAGGGTCATTGTCCTGTTGGAAGATGAACCTTCACCCCAGTCTGAGGTCTAAGAGCGCTCTGGAGCAGGTTTTCATCAAGTATGTCTCTGTCAGTGCTGCATTCATCTTTACCTCGATCCTGACTAGTCTCCCAGTTCCTGCCACTGAAAAACATCCCCACAGCATGATGCTGCCACTACCATGCTTCACTGTAGGGATAGTATTGCCCAGGTGATGAGCGGTGCCTGGTTTCCTGGACATGATGCTTGGCATTCAGGCAAAAGAGTTCAATCTTTGTTTCATCAGACCAGAGAATTTTGTTTCTAATGGTCTGAGAGTCCTTCAAGTGCCTTTTGGCAAATTCCAGGCGGGTTGTCATGTGCCTTTTACTGAGGAGTTGCTTCCGTCTGGCCTCTCTACCATACAGGCCTGATTGATGGAGTGCTGTAGAGATGGTTGTCCTTCTGGAAGGTTCTCCTCTCTTCACAGAGCAATGCTGGAGCTCAATCAGAGTGATCATCAGGTTCTCTGTCACCTCCCTGACTAAGGCTCCTCTCCCCCCATCACTCAGTTTGGCAGGGCGGCCAACTCTAGGAAGAGTCCTGGTTCCAAACTTCCATTTACGGATGATGGAGGTCCCTGTGCTCATTGGGACCTTCAATGCTGCAGACAATTTTCTGTACCCTTCCCCAGATCTGTGCCTCGATACAATCCTGCCTCGGAGGTCTACAGACAATTCCTTGGTTTGTGCTCTGACATGCACTGTCAACTGTGGGAGGTTATGTGCCTTTACAAATCATTCCAATCAATCATTGGAATTTTTAGGGAAAACATTTATTTAATCCATTTTGGATTGTAACATAACAACGTGGAAAAAGTAAAGCGCTGTGAATACTTTCCGGATGCACTGTAACTACAGCATAAGTGCACTGTTGCTGCTGAACAATATATTCCAAACTAGTACTACTACAGCTTTGGGTAACTGCTAGGTAGCGACCGATTGTTTTAAATTATTGTATCTATTTCAGTTGTTAGGGGATGAACTTTAGACAAAAAACAGTAGCAGGTGGTAGAATTGGTTCACACACTCGCCAGTAAACCAATGTTGTATGTTAGCTAACTGGTTGCTCCTATGCGTATGTTGATGTAATGTCACGTAGCTGCAGTAGACATACCGAGCCAAGGCACTTATGATGAATTAGGAGCTAACCAGCCAGTGGACAGCTCATTGAAACAAGCCCCCACTGCTCTCCTCGGCTTGAAGCAAATACCCCAGTGGATCTTGGTGGTATTGCATTTTGTTTTGGTACCCTGCTCGTACATTTCATTCTTTTAACTCAAGTCAAAATATCCAAAACTTTCTTCCCCAAAATGTTTTATGTGTTCTCAAACCTGGCTCAAAAATACTAATTTTGAAACAATCCAAAATGGGGAAACTAGCACCCAATTTTGGGGGGCTCACTCAAAGATGGCAGAGCCCTATGATGATGCCAGGAGCACAGCGAGCTGCTGCGCAAGGCCGGAAAAGCCGGAAGTTCAACATGAAGGGGATTATACCTCAGTTTTTTGAGCATCAATTCACCACTGCACTTTCCATAGAAACTAACTGGATGCCATCTTTAAACAGCTTTGATGCTTGGTCTACTTCATAATAGGTCTATGCATGAAAGTTTCAAGTTATGAAAAGCATTTTTGCGGAGAGGGTTGTTCTTTGTTTCACTTGGAAGCCTATTTTTCATGATACTACATATACTGTTTGATTGCTAGACAAAACATGACATTCTTAATAAATTGTAAAAAAAAAAAAAAAAAAAACATCCAGACAGGACTGCACTTTGTCAATAGCAGGGCAGGGGCTGTCACCCCCCTTCACCCCTGGTTGTGCACTAGCCTGGCAGTCAACATCCTGAGTGGAAAAAGAAAGAGTATTTGCCTGCATGAAAATGTCTTTCCGAATGGCGAGTACCTCAAATACAGCAATTAAAATCCAGTGCATCCTTTTGGGAATGTTACCGCTATGGTCTCGGCTCAGCCTCTGTGTCTAACTCTGTTTCTATGCGTAATGAGGCCAAGTGGATATCACAAAGGGGTGATGGAGAAAAATACATAAATAGATTGCAGACGACCTCAGCAAGGGAAAATTGGAACCATTTGGCCAAAATGATGTTTTCTACTTGGTAAGAGAATGCCAATGGATGTAATTAGCCTACCAGAAATGTAGACATTTATTAAGATTGAGAAGAGGTAAAAAATAATGTTGATTTGTGATTTAGTTCTGAGAAATGTATGCATGTGGATGTGAGACCAGACAGTGATTTATGAAAATAAAGCTACATGAAAAAGCTTAATAAAGAAGCCTTTAATGCATTTATAACTCTGGAGGCCTTTGGGGTGACATAGTCTTGGAATGTGTATGCACACACAATCACACACGATGGCCGAGAACAAGGAAACACAAAGGCTCTGGAGTACTGGTGTATAGTCTAATGCTATTGTTTAATGCTCGCAAAATGTTTATTATTTTGTGTGTTGCTTAATAAATTGCTGATAAAGAGGCAATTTGGAACGAGGAGCAGCACTGACTAGCGCTGCTAGTCCTCCCGACACAACTGGCAAAATCAATGCAAACACACCTTAGGTGGCATCATATCAGATGATTTGAGCATTATCCATTTGACAGCTGTATTACACAAGAGCGGGAGCACGGTCTCGTGCATAAGCTGTACAATTGCTTTTATGTACTCTTCAACTGTATATGTGTGTTTATGTGGGCTTGTGTGTATTCCGTAGCTACAGTCAAATCTGACTTTTAATTTATAATGTAATATAATATGTACTGTATGTATTTCTAGTAGTGCTGTCAGTTAAATGCGTTATTAACGGCGTTAACGCAAAACCATTTTAACGGCATTCATTTTTTTTATCTTAGCAAACTTTGTAGCTTTTTTCACATGCTGTTGCAACGACTACTGACGTTAGAAAAACGACAACACCACACTAGCTAGACCTGAAACAAAACAACAGGCACGCCGCACACACTTGTTTGGGCTTGCGAGCCGGCTAAAGAGTAGTAGGCTAACGTTACATTTTGAGTGGATAGCGAGCGCGAGACGCCGAAATGGATGCCAATAAGATTCTGAATGGAAAGGCTACTTTTAAAAAGTTGCCAAATGGTTCCATTGACAAGACCAAATTGATCTGTGTGTTTTGTTGTTGTGAACTGAGCTATCATCGCAGAACGTCCAGTCTGAAATACCACTTGATGGCCAAGCACACAGCTGATGCGAATTCTCCGCCCGGTCGTCAAAGCCAGGCAATGTTGCAATGTTGTATTAAATTTAAAAAAACATTTGCACTAACTAAGCAATCCAATCCACTTTTCCATGTTGATAAGAGCATTAAAATGAGAAAAAATAATGGGACAAAAAGAATAGATAAAAATGTGCGATTAATTGTGATTAATCGCAAGTTAACTATGACATTAATGCGATTAATCGCGATTAAATATTTTAATTGTTTGACAGCACTAATTTCTACATCAGCTGTCTTTTGTCAGCACTTTGAGACTGATTATGATGTTGAAGTGAAATCATGGTCAGCAGAGTTTATACCTTTCAAGGGATGCAATTGATTCCATATTCATCAGCTCATCTACATACATTACCATGATTTTAAAAAAAAACTATTTTGAGGACAATTTACAACAACATGTGTTGTGTTTGAGAGTCTATGGAGCGCACCATACTAAAGAGTAATCCTCAGCAGAGAGAAAATAAGGATAAAAGGTAAACAAGAATGAGCACGCGCGAGCAGGAGATGAGTACATGTACTGATGTGGAAATACATGAGTATTCATGCTTAAACAGGCACTCAATAAGCCAGTCAGAGAAGTGAGACAAGATAATATACTAAGGTGTGCATAGCTGCACTGTTAAAATGGGATTGGGGAGTCTGCTGTGTAAATGCAGTGGATAGGGGAGATGAAATGAGCCAGGCTGGGCTGGGCTAGGCCAAGACTGGCCAGGCTGCACTCAGAGCAGAGCAGGATGTGAATACCTAATCAATAGCCATCACCCGTCAAGGAGATTTACGGGCTTGACTACAGGACGCACCCTCCAGTCCCACAGCTTCATTTTGATCCTGACCAGAGCAGTGGAGCAGGAAGACTAGCACCCGCCATGATAGCACTGACCAGTCTAGAAACCCCCTTTAATACTGTCAGTGAAGTGTGCAAGTCGAGCAAACACAAACAAATAATGGAATATATAATATACATTATATTAGCTTTGTGGAGGGATTCCATTACAAATTGTAAGCATGCACCATGGCCATTGTGCTGTGCTTCTGACACCATGTGCGACATGGAGGATAATTGTGAATAATTGTGTAATAACCTGTGCGCTATGTTGCGCCACATAATTACGTGGAAAGAATGTTAATCATTATGGCCAACATTCCAAGACTTTCAATCATGTCATGCAAAAGTGCTTGTAGAACATGAAAGAATTAAATGTGATGTGTTTACATATGTGGAAGTAATTGAGATTTCAAGAATGATTTATGTTTACATTTTACACATGAATGCACAATCCTATATCGGCCACAAGCACACACACACCAATAATGTACATATATCTATGGCAAAATACACACAAATTAAAATAAAAACACCAACACCCACCACCTAAACATACAAACACACTTTTCCCTGCATCTCAGGCTAAAGAGCCCTTAGGCCTTGGTGGGCAGCATTGATGTTTATGCTGATATAGCATGGCAACAGCAGATATTGCTCTGCACTCACTCTTCATATTGTCTCTGCTCGGGCTGGCATGGTTCACTTACTCTCCGCCACCAGGCCCGACGGCAAATAGACTGTGAACATCCAGACTGTCCATCACGGAGGGGAGTTTGACAGTCCGCTGACAGGCCGGCTAAATTGATTCCTCAGCGTCGGTATTTATTTTCTGCCTGCCCATTGGTTGGCTGCATGGTTGGTCATTTCCATTCTACATGCTTCTGGTCTCAAACCGGTCTTTCAGCTCACTGGAAGTGGAGCAAATGACTGGCATGATCAGGGAGGAAGAGGGTAGGAAAGTGGGCGGAGAGGAGGAGAGTGAGGCGGGAAGAAGAGGGTGGGGTGGGGGGCATATAGTGTTATAGGGGGTATATGGAGAGGTGGGGCATATAACATTATAGTGAACATTACAACACATGTAATGCACTTGGAATACAATTTTGAAGAACCTTTATATACATTTTAAATACTCACACACATGCGCATATACACACCTAGACACACACACACACACTCATAAAAAAGCGAAATCTTACACTGTTCTGGCCTCTCTTAATGAATGAGTAATACATAAGGAGGAAAGGTCATAAAAATACTAGATAGCCAATAGTGGGATGCTCTAGGTTGTCAGGCAGAATGTGTAGTTATCACACCATAATCCTTTCTGTGAAGTAGAAGACTTGGCTTCCTCCCTCATTGATCCAGCCCCAGCAGCCAATCTCTGGGGCTGAGCTGTAAAACCTTGCTAGATCAAGTGAGTACCACACCCCCACCCTTTGAAGCACTCGTCAATGTTCACATCACACAGGGTGACCCCTGACCCCAGGCAGTGTATCTGTAGTCCCTGCATGAGTCCCCGCGGCAGACAAAATCGTCCGTCTTTCTCTCCTCCTCCGCCTGCCCCCCTCCTACCCAACCCATCTAACTCCTCGCAGGAGTAAATATTAGTTATGCACCCGCCCATGCTTGCCGTTCTCATGAATATTCATCAAAGCCCATACAGCCCAGGGAGGCTCATTTGCTGGGCCGTAAGGATGGGCCACTTTATCTTCAGGAAGACACATTGTTTATTTATTAGGGTTTCTGTTTCCCTGGACTGTCGAAATGAACCAACATCATGAGGAATCTTTACTGCAGTGTGTGTTTGTGTTTGAGTATGTTTGTGCTAGCGCACACACCTATGCACAATGGTAATGAAATGGTATAAGCACGTACTGTAGATGTGTGAGAGAGACTGCATCATGGATCAGGGGGGAAAAGAAAAGCAGCCATGCAAATATGAATCATCAGCCACCATAATCACGCAGAGGCCTACGAATTTTCCAACATCTTTCATTCCCAGGGTGCACTGCTCTGCATGTTCCATGGTTGCTGAATAATTGAATGTGCTCTGTTCTGATTACATATGGGTTTGCCTCCCTTACAGCCAAGTTTTGGGAAACTCTCCCAGAGAGGCGCTAAAGGATGGTAAGCTCAGAAGAGATTAAGAATGGGAGAGAGGGGTGAAAAACAGTAAAGAGGTCCAGGTCTCCCTCCTCTCCACTGCTGGATAGAGCCTTGTAGTGTCAGTGTCTTTGTTGGCGGCAGAGGTGGTGGGTGATGAGCAGGCCCAAATGTAATTCATGAGCACAGAATTCCGACGAAAACCCGCAGAATTTCAAATAGAATGCTTTGGTCTGAGGCAAAATTAATTAAACTTGTCAACTCATATATCTCTATTCTTTCTAAATATTTAACCTGTAAACAGAGCCCATTGCTACCAGTGTAGGTAGGTCTGTGATAGCAATCGAAGGAAGTCTGTCAACCCTGAAACCGATACAGTAACGTTCACGTTAGATTAGTTACTGTAGCCAATTTTAAAACGTCGGCCAAAAATGCAGAGATTCAGCCCTGAAGAATTGACACGGAAACACTTATCAACCAAAATTACAGCAATAGCGAGGGCCAGGGAGTTTTCAGGCAATCTTTATGAGGATGGATCAATACTTTCTTGCAAAGTCTGTCAACATTCAATCGACCATATCCGGCGTCAAACTGTTATGGAACATCTTCGGTCGCTCCGACATAAGAACAGGAAGGTTAGCGGAATTCCGCAGATTTTCAGTCTGAATAACCGCAGAAATTTTTAAAAAAATCTGCAGATTTTGTTTGGGCTTGGTGATGAGAAACCAACTGTGGGTGATTACTGTAAGACCATGTGGTCTTGGCACTGTCCATGGTGCTGCAGGAGTACATTCAGGTGTCCTTTAGTATCAGTGTCCCTCCTTGGGGGGGGTTTTGTCCATGGTGCTGAAAGTTAAGGCGACTTTGGAGCTGTGGAGGCGGCAGGTGCTCGTTGGCACAAATTGGGAAGGTAAACAAACATTGAGTCCACACAGACACACACAGATGACTCACCTGCAGTGGCCACTACAACAGCACTCACGCACACAATTAATTGTGTAGTTGAATATAGTTTGAGGCTGAAACTTCCAATGCCAGAGTCCATAGTGTACTTCTCTGCAGTTCCACTCCCTCTGTAGCTCAGTAGAGCAGTGATGACAGCACTTATACCAATTATACAGGAGATGATGGCGCTGAGTTAACAATGGAAGCTCACACTCAGTGCTTCTACCCAACATCATCAACTCAGCACCTTCACTTTTCATTGTGTCTATATTAATGGTTGACTAGCTAATTATAGGACCAATTTGACATTTGCTTGCTTAATCTGAGGCAAAAACTCAATAATTCTGTTCTGTAGCTGAATCCATAGTTCTAATGAGTGTGTGAACAGTTTTATTTCCTCTCTCTCACACAATAGCCCTCAGGTCTAACTTGCTTTCTTTGAAGGATTAAGTCTTCTGGTATTTCTTTCCCTCTCTAGATATCTTTATTTCTGTGCCTTCTCACCATTTTCTTCTCCTTGTGGTCTATTGCTCACTTCTGCAGTCTCCCGATGCATTGAAGGACAGGCAATTAACCCTCGTGCTGCCTTCGGGTCACATGACCCAAAGGTTCATAATGAACCATCGTTGTGTTTACCCAATTTTACCCAATACAAAAACAAATTAAAATAATTTTATTTTAACCTTTGCAATGTGGGGGGTCTGAGACAGCCTAGCTGTTAAAAGAAAATGCTTCACTTGTCTTTGTATGCAGTAAATCTGTCGCAATACGACGGTGGGTCACAATGACTGATGGGTCAGAATGACCCGAAGATAACACAAGGGTTAAAAGAGTTGTCGGAGAGGCTATGACAGACATTAGTCTGTTAAAGTATTCTGAGTTAAAGTATTCATTTGGAAAAGTGACTTCTTGGCAAGGGCGTAACCATGGTTTAGACATTGGGGGGGTCCATTTTGAATTTTTTTATTTGATTACACATTTAGCTCGGTATCAAGTTAGCCTACTTACTGTCTGAAAAAAAACGCATATGATCGGCTGCTGGTCCAGTTTTCTCTGCTTTTTAAGTAACTTGAATCCTCCATTACCACCTCTCCACCAAGTTAACTAACGTTACTTTCTAGTGTAGTCTCACATGCAAATTTCTCACCTGAATGTCCAGAGCATGTCCCTGTCTGGCCCCTGCTTTCAGCATTCCTGTCTCTCTCCTTGTCTCTCTGTGCTGCCGGCATTGTGACCACATGTCATTATATCAGAAGAACAGCGACTGACCTTCATAATCTATCATTTAATATTCTGCTTTTACAAGGCTACTCGTTTTATTTGCTTACACATTTAGCTCGGTATCAAGTTACTTATTGTCTGAAAAAAAACATGTATGCTTGGCTGCTGGTCCATTTTTCTCCGCTTTTTAGGTACATTTACATTTTGTCATTTAGCAGACGCTCTTATCCAGAGCGACTTACAGTAAGTACAGGGACATTCTCCCGAGGCAAGTAGGGTGAAGTGCCTTGCCCAAGGACACAACGTCATTTGGCACGGCCGGGAGTCGAACTGGCAACCTTCTGATTACTAGCCCGCTTCCCTCACCGCTCAGCCACCTGACTCCCTTTAGGTAACCTAAAATCCTCCATTAGCCTACTCTACCTCCTCTCCAACAAGTTAACTAACGTTACTTTCTTTGCTCTCAACTGACTGAAGAAAAAGTGTTAGGTAACCATGACGACGTAGAACGACGCAAGGTGGATTCAAACAAAATCACACAAGTGTACAATTAGGAGGGGGGATTCACACACTTATGTTTTTCTTAACAAATGGAAATAAATGGAAAATAAATAAAACATAACAAGAGACCGATCCATTGACAGGGTTCATAAAAGGAGAACATATATTTTACATATTTTCTGCTGTATATTGGGTGGGACAGATTGGTATTTTCTCAATATTGGGGGGGACACGACCCCGCCAAAGAATGCGTGTTTACGCCCTTGCTCCTTGGACATTATTCTTGAAAGGGCTGTTTATTTTGTATTAAATATACAGAAAGGATAAATTGGCTGAGAGAGATAGATAAAGAGGAAGACATAATTTTTAAAAAGTCAAACAGAAAGGAAAAGAGAAAGAACAGAAACACACCCACACACACATTTCCCTCGATGGGAAAGGAGGGTATGTGAATATAGTATTTTTATGGGTAAGGGAATTTTCCCTTCAACTCAAGGGTTGACAGATTCATACTGCAGATTCCCCCATTGTTGTCTTGCTTGAAAGCCCACATTCAGTTTTACTGTTCTGCTGCATCTTTTACATAAAGGAACATGGTATTTACAGTCCCTCAAGTGAACTTGTGCCCTAGTCCTTGCATTTATTATTTGAAATAAATACTTTTTTAGTTGTCAAACTGTATCTGTAAACATGGGAGTCAGGAGGTGGCTGAGCGGTTAGGGAATCGGGCTAGTAATCAGAAGGTTGCTGGTTCGATTCCCCGGCCGTGAAAAATGATGGTGTGTCCTTGGGCAAGACACTTCACCCTACTTGCCTCGGGGGAAGGTCCCTGTACTTACTGTAAGTTGCTCTGGATAAGAGCATGTGCTAAATGACTAAATGTAAACTCATGACAATGCCTGTTGATTTACTATTAACATTGTTATTTTGTTCTCTTCAGTGTTTTTGACAGACAGCTCTATAGTCACTTGTACGGTTCTGTACATCGCTGCAAAGGATTATAAACTACTTGATGTTTGTTTTGTTTTTTGTCCATTTGGAGCTGTGACAAAGAGCTACTATGGCCTCATTATCATGTAAATCACGTTGCTTTTTCATTTCAGTAAAAGCAAGGATGTACTGTAAATGGTTCATCAAGGGTGCTTTTGTGGGCACTGTTAACAAATGATAAACTCAATGCTGACTATTGTCTAATGTATTGCGTGTACACATGTGCATGCCCATACTTGCACAAGCAGGTAGGCATGCTACACAGCTCATATGAGATGTGGGGCTGGTTAGGAAGTTGATTGAGCAGCCTGCTGTAAGAACTGGGAGGAAGAATGGGACAATGCAGATTTTGGCCTGTGAACTGTGACCTCTGTGCTGCTGTAAGGAGTGGAAGCGAACATGGCCCATCACTGGCTGCAGTTTACAGCCAGACCAGTGTGGGCAGACAGCCAGTCAGCCTGACGGAGAACCAATCCAATCATCTGTAATGGAGTCAAAGGTCAATGTCCGCTGTTGCAGAATCAGTGTAGTAATCTGCCTGAGCAGGAGCTACTCTGCTAAAACCACACACACAGCAGGTAGCTAGCAGGATAGAAATGTGTCTACTGTATGTTACTACTGTATCAGCTTCAGCTGTGTGTGTGGGGGAGGGGGTTCAGCCAATTGAAAGTTTCATCCACCATGAACCTGTGAAACCTGCTGTCAGGGCTCAGAAGGGTGCAGCTGGTGGGGAAGCATGGAAGACAGGTCTCCTTGACAGGGTAGACCTACCGGGCAATAACTTACCCCTTAGATATAGATGGCTGATATTGGGCCTTGTGCTAGGCCTTCCTGGAGAAAATATGCATGAATGTGTGTTCCCTGAATGGATGTTCCAAACACCCATATATGTGCACATGCTTGTAAGGCGTGTCTGTGTATATATTAGTGCAGCAAATAAAAAATACTTTTCCCACAGGCATGATCTTTGTTTATTCTTCTGCCAGTCACATTGAAAATTAAAGCAGCTTTGTCAATACTGCTCAGTTGGGCATTTAGAGTAATGATCACCCAGCCAGACAGTACCAGTTCAAATACAGTGCCTCAGGGTGCCAGAGACCCATGCTGCTCTAAAACAGGCTGCCACAAAGGGCCAAGAATCAGAGATATGAGGGAGCAATTAAACACTACACGTGTGCTTGATATGTGCCAGTTCTGATTACTGTCTGGCTTATAGTCATTTGCTTTCTCCTTCTCTCCCTCAATCACTCTGTTCGTACACTTCTCTTTTTCATCCTCTCTCTCTCACTGTCTTTTTTCTTCAAGCAGCTCTGTTACAGTATACATGATCTACCGTCATTCTCACAGTGCACACCAAGTCTAAAATATGATCCGTTATAGTTTTTAATTAAAACACATTCCACATTCAATTTACTCTCATTAGCAGATACTGCACAAGAGAGGGAATGTTTTTCCCACAGAAACAAGAGTTCATTGCGCTCAAGGGTCTAAATGTCTGGTGATTAAAAAGTGCTTGGGAATTAATTAGTAAAAAATACTAATAGAGGAATTTTATGAGGCACATTAAGAACAAATGGTATTTACTACAGACCATCAAATCCTTGGTCAGATGCGGTTGCCTGATGCCACTGAGAAGGATACACACACCCTCACCGAGTATCCCATATTCTCAGATTCCATGATACCATTTAGTATTCTGTTATACATCCTTGATCACACATGTAAACATATTTTCTTTACCCTGATAAATTATTTCTTACAGTCCATCATCAAATCAGACAATTGGCTATTAAGCAGGGATCTTAACACTCAGAAGTCACAAAGATGAAAATCAATAGATCTCAGTCTGCAGAGTACCATCAGCTCACAGAACCAGTTATACTCTGTATGATGAGGCAGAAAGGCCAGTGGGTGGTGGGAGAAGACATGAAACATGTAAGGTAAGGTAAGGTAAGAAGCCAGGGGAAAGGAGGTTACGGTGGTAGCTTGTGAATGTAGTTTGCCAGTAGTCGGCTAATGAGACCATATGTGAAGTTGTGAAAGCTGTGAGAGTTAGAGAACTACAGAACTAAAGAACAGTACTCTGGTCATCTCCCTGGAGGTGTATCGCCGCTGGAGTGGTAATCCGCAAAGGTCAGAGGTGTAGAACAAAGGCTAACTCTCCCTGAGATGATCTGTCTCCCTGCTGCTGTCAACATGGCACTGAGATGACAGCTGATTAACGGTAAAACCCTGGTGGGTCTTTCACTGGGGTTTCAGGGAGAAAGAAATAGAGAATTTAAGAGAAAGTAAAAGAGAAGATGTATATGTGCATATGAGTATGCTTGCTTTTGTGTGTGTGGATGCGTGCTTGTGTGTGGGTGTATCTTGAGATGATGTTTTGTACTTCACTGTCGGCCTCTACCAATAGCATTCAGTCCCAATACTCTAACACCTCTCCCTGCTCCTGTGGCCAGTGGTGCGTGGAGCTGACATTTCCACCAGCCTGGGGACAATTGCCCTCATCTACCAGCCGTTGCAATACCAACATTGAAAAGGTGACTGGCCATGATTTATTCACACCAATACAATTTTTATTTGTCTGTCTTTACCCTCTGAATCTACAATTATTATCAAGTGCCAAATGTGTCTGTTTCAGTTATTTTACTTCCACTGTGATCTGAATACACAAATACGGTAGTGAAACCATTGAAAAAAGGCAAACATCCCGTAAAGAGATGTTTCCTTGCCAACTGAACTATTTGATAATGTAATTTTTTCATGATTTTTTCATAATTGTCAAGATTCCTGGTCATTACACTCTGTTGTTTTCAACTCAAATACAGCAGTTTTCACTACACAGTGTCTGTTAGCACAGGGTGTAAGCACCAGATATAATTTCATAAATAGGTTGGAAACATCAGATTATTACTTTCCATAGACTACATTTATTTCTGAGATCTTTGGGCAGTGTCTGTTAAAACAAGGGACGTAAACAGATTGCCTTAAAAAACAGGTGCCACAGTGAAAATAATGTTCAAACAGTCCATTTGTCTCAGTGCAGCCTGAAAGGGCAATGACAAATATCCCAGCTAAGAAGGGGCATCCTGGGGACATTTGGCGATGTTCCTATTTGGTCCCCTATACCGTGACGTTATCCTTAGGACATCCTTGGAACGCACTGCACTGTCCCAAGCCGGAGAAAAAACGTTATCTGCTTTGTTTTCGGGCTGTTCCTTAGATGGTTTGTTGTCAAGTGAATGTCCTTATGTAAAAATAACCCGTTAAAATAGTGATGTACCATCACTGAAACAAAACATCTGCGCTGGGTCCAGCCTATCCAAGCACCAGCTGCAGCTGCGTCTCTAGAAATGTTCCTTACTAGCCTACTTCAGCACATCTCTCGCGGACCTGCCTGGTTACGTGGTTGGGTCCCAACTGTCACCGCTCGTGAACCTGCCTGGTTACGTGGTTGGGTCCCAACTGTCACCGCTCGTGAACCTGCCTGGTTACGTGGTTGGGTCCCAACTGTCACCGCTCGTGAACCCTGTTGTTCAGTGAAGACGTTGAGAGACTACAGCGAAACTTTTTGATCCTGCATCCTTCATTTATAATAATACTGTTTGATAATCATTTTGTGTAAATATGATATTTTACTTAAGTTTTAGCGTGTTGATAGTATAGTTCTTTGTTATTGTGTTTTTTATATAGTGTTTCTGTGTAGTTGGCTAGTTAAAAGTAATTTTGCGCACTTCTGTGAAGGTGAGCCACCTGAAGGACTGAATTTGAGGAAAATATATTTTAATACAAACTTTACCTGTATCTATGTAGAGGTAGGCCTATGTGTATGTTTATCCAATTTGAAATATTCCATATCTAAGAATATCGGAAATAAATATATATTTGAGTTGGCACTGGTTTTCTCGACATTAGTCTACTGTAGCTCTAACTGTGAAGGCGAAGTCGGCTAGTTAAATTGAGACGTTGTATCGTCTTAATTTGTATAACAAGTTATCGATAAATAGGAACATGCCACTGGTGTTGTCCCTTTTAAGGATACAGAAAATACAAAACAGCTGACAACTGAGGGCTACTTTTGGACAGTTGAAGGCTCCAGCTGTAGTCTAGTAGCTCTAGAGTAGCTAACTGTCAAAAAGTAGCTATAGCTACTTTTTGACAGTTAGCTACAATGAACCAAGAGTTTTGCAAGACATAACGTCATTGTTGTCCTGGTTACGGAGACTCAGACGTGCATGATATTTGGAGCATATAGTCCATGAGCCAGGGCCCCAAATTTGGGCCATCGGTATCATCTGGGGGGACAAGTGCTATCATTGTTTTTTGGCAAGGTATACACCCCATAGTACTAGAAAAATCACGATAGCAGTGCAGGGGTGGTAGCGAAATCACTTTTTTTCAGCTCATGAAGTTACTAACCCCCTAAGATAAATTCTGTTTTTGAGATCTGGTGTATATCTGGTTTAGGCTCATGATAGGTATATTGTCAATATTCTATAATATGGTGCTTGGTATCATTGGAAAGGGGACCTTTTAGGCTTTCATTTAAGCCCAGGACTGAATCTGTCTGACAAACACAGAGGTCACATGACGTCTTTAAACCAGAAATAACACACATTTTCTCACAATTTCCGCCTAAACTGTATGCTTTCTTTTATCCCTGGGGCATGAAGGAACATCAGGGACACAAAACTCAACAACTTCAATACTCAAGGCACTCTGATTCAGAAAATGTATAATATACCCATACTATTTATTTGTGAGAGCCTTAAATTACACTTGTGCAGCCAGCACAAGTCTTCAAAATAGAATGGAGCCAATAGAATGGACAAGTAGAATACCCTATTAGTCCAGGGCCAAATGGCCTATTTATTCATGTACAGTTGTAATACTGTAAAAAGTAATTGTTTCAATAGTGTTGTCAACATAACACTTGTAAGTGGTTAAAAAAATGTTTCTATCATGTATTTTGATATTCACCCACTTTCAGTTAGAAAGTAGCTCATGCACGGAATGTTGATGGATTTTGACAGTTTAACAAGGTTTTGTCAGTTTGGTGAAAAGATTGTTGGTTCAGTTGACTGGTTATAACAACACTACCAACTATACCATCTTCAATCCAGTGAATTCCAGGGGTATTAAATGTAAGTACAAAATACTTTTTCTCTTGTGCTTTTGATTGATTTGAATTGATGGGGAATAGACAGAGGGAGATTTTACCTACAGCTGTACCTGTAACAGTAGCTAATGTAAGCTAGTAACTAGCTTGTCGGTTAAACAGTGTAACAGAAACTGCTACAGTGCAGGCTAGCTAGCAGGTTAAAACCCTTGTGTTGACTTCGGGTCAAATTGACCCATTTTTAGTTTTAGATCAGAAAATATGGGATGTCGAAATAAGCGCTGAAAATGTGTAGAAGAAAAATGTAACAATTTAAAACGTTGGAAAAAGCAAAAACATACTGTGAAAAAAATGGACATCTTCCAAACATTTCCAAGAGGATGTAAGTGACATCAGTTTAAGCTTATGTTATGATGGGTTGGGTTTAAGTAATGTCAAGTAACAAACCTTTTCTTTCTTTTTTTCAACACAAAATGCCGGAGCCTCTTCACAATGAAAAGAGAATTAGAGACTCTGAAAAGGAAAGCCACAGAAAACATTACAGATGAAGCTGGAGAGAATAGCTTACCAAAAAGACCAAGTAGGACCTTCAGATGGAGCAAGAGTATATCATCCAATCTGCATTTTGTGTAATAAAGAGAAGTTTGTAAAGGGCTCCAAGTCAAGGGAAAAACTCGCACAAGCTGTAACATTAAATGCTGACCAAACACTAAGAGAATGTGCCACCCAAAAAAAGAGATGAAAAGATTCTAGCAGTAACAAGCAGAGATGTAGTTGCTGCAGAGGCCCACTATCATCGTTCATGCTATAAGGAATACACAAGAATCAAGAAAAAGGAGCCCAAGAACCAAGATAACGATGCAGGAACAGATGGTGATGAAGAGTATAAAAGGATTGAAAGGGAAGCCTATAAAGACCTTTTTGTGTATATCAGAACTGATATCATACCCAACAAAACAGTTGTACAGGTGGTCACTTTGTTCACAAAGCTCACATCATTGATGCCATCTGGTGGAGTTACAAGCCTGCGGGATTCAACAAAGAAGAACATTCGAAGGACGCTTGAAAATGAGCTGGGAAATTCTGTCGATATATTTCCAGATGACAAAGCCAAATTGCTGATGGTTCCTCAAACTGTTTCTAGAAGGGATGTTGTCTTGGAAAATCTAAATCTGCTCAGGGAACTCAACGTTTGGAGGGCCAAGTCAACCAATGTCAACAAGATCATAGATCAGACATCTTCACATATCAGATCAATCATTAAACAGGAGATGACAGTGACCCCCTGGCCATTCCATCCATCTGATGTGAAAGATAGTGGTTCACCTTACCAGATCAACTAGAACGGCTTCTCTTTGGACTGCTCACTGGAAATCCTGACACCAAAACTCAAACACAGAAGATCACTGCTTTGGTTCAATTATTTAGTCAGGACATAATATACGCTGTCACAGGTGGTCAACATAAAACACCAAAGCACATTCTACTCACGTATGCTGTAAAAACACTGACAGGTAACACTGAGCTCATACAAACACTGAACAAGTTGGGGCATGGGGTGTCTTACTCCCAGCTTGAAGAGAACAACATTGCTCTGTGTCTCCAAAAACTAGCAACAGCCTCTAACCACAGAGTTGTACTTCCAGCCTCCATCAAGCCTCATGTCTTCACCAATCTTGCATGGGATAATATTGATAGACTTGAGGAAACCCTCACTGGAAAGGGTACATCACACAGAGTTAATGGCATAGTGGTACAGGCCAATGTCTATGGACCACATCTGTCAAGAACTGATCTTCCACACATTGAGAAACTGAAGCAGAGATCAGTCACCATTAAAGACCAAGGCCTGGAAGTATATGTAGCAGGTGAGCAGGTTTGAAAATTAGCATGAAGCTATAATCATGTATCTATTTTCTATGTATTCAATTTAATTGTGATATACATTCCATATAAAGCATTCATTCAATAATTCATTCATTCATTAATTCATTCATTCATCCAGGTGCACGTGTGGGCCCACAACCTATTCCAACCAGGGAACACTATTTCCAGGAAACCAAGGAGGCTGCTCTTCTTGCAAGAAAGAAGACAATGGTGTGGGCACTTGCAAGGCAAACAGATCCAGAGAATCAGACAATCCCCAGCTGGACTGGTTTTAATATCAGCACCAGGGACCAGGAACCAATCTCCCAAGATATTGTTGGGTATCTGCCAACAATATCTGCCAGCTAATCAGGAAGGAGCTGCACCTAGAGACAATAGTTGTAGTCATGGATCAAGCGCTCTATGCAAAAGCCGCTGAGATAACCTGGAAGCACAGAGAATGGTTCTCCAACATTCTTCTCAGGATGGGGACATTCCATACCATATGCAATGCCTTAGCCATCATAGGAAAGCGGTTTAGAAATGCTGGTCTAAAGGACATTAGACCAGCATCTGCATAGAGGCTGGAGGTGTCGCAGAGGGGTCCATCAATGGAGTCCTTGACGGTAAACACTATAACCGTGCAGTCAGGGTACACAAGTACATCTCAGAAGCACTGATGAGACTTGCATGGGAAAAGTTCACACCCTGGGTTGAGAAAAATGCTCCAGAGAGGAGTGAGATGATCAAATCATTCTTGGAGGATGTGAAAGACATGACCAGTGACCTGAACCAAGAAAAGATGACCAATCTGCTGCAAAGTCCACTCTCAGCTGAGCCAATAACCCTGTGGACAGACTTTCTAGAACACCTCCGTCACAACAATGGAGAGCTCTCTGCATTCTGGATGTCATACATTGACATGGTAGAGGATGTAGTACTTGGCCTTCTGCGTGTTTCTCGTGAGGGGGACTGGGAGTTGCACCTCCACGCTATAAGAACCATGATCCCATGGTGCTTTGCCTACGATAAGATGAATTATGCCAGGTACATTTCTTATGCATTTCTGTATGTTTGAATATTCTGCATCGATTCAATTTGTAAAGATTGCTAGCCAAAATATTAAAATCAATCTCTCTCTCATCTCTCAGATACCTGTCCCCTTACTTTGCTCAGATGACCAACCTCCCAGAGAAGTATCCTTCTGTGTATGAGCAGTTTCAGCAGTGGTTAGCCTCATACAAGGATGGATAAACCCGTTTGACGGTATATATCAATCAAAACATGCACAAACAGACAAAACACAGTTTATACCCAACAGCAGTAGTCACATTAAATGCTGCCATAAAATGTTTAATACTGTAAACAAGGACTGTGAGCACTCAATTTTGTTGTACATAGTACGGTGACAATAAAATATATTCTTATTTGCAGAGAAGCGGGACCTCATTAGCATCTCTACGGCAAAGACAGCTTCCAAAGACATTGCCTCTGACCTGATGAAGGCATGAGATTGGCGAGCTATGCTATGCACACTTCAAGGATGAGAGACTAGACAAAGAAACACCAGCAAAGAAATTCCACGACCCAATGAAAACCAACAAGCTGAAAACATTCAGTGATATGTGTAAGAGAGAAGTGAAATCAAGTGGGAGGGCAGTCATCTTGAAAGCAGACACACTGTAAAAAAAAAAAAAGTTGAAATAACTCAAAATTTCAAGGCAACTTTCTTCACTACATTTTCGAGTTTGGAGTCAAACATAAACTATTGAGTTTTGAAATGAAACTAAAAAGTTTTGCCAACTTAGAATCTTTTGTTGAGATAATTTACATTTCTTCTTCAGAAAAACTTGAATTTCTGAGTTTTTGAAACAAAAAATTATGTATTTTAAAAATTGTTGAGAAAACTCATTAAAGTGAATTACGATTAATAATTAAATATTTTCAGTTGCAACCAAAAAAATTCAAGCACCAAATGATGACAAATCGGGTCCACAGTCCACATGTAAAGCTGACACTGACCTTAGGCAAGATACAATGATGGCATAGTGAAAAGCGGAATGCCAGATATCTGAATTTTTTCAGATCAACTTACTCAATTATACGATTTAGAAAACCTCCCAATGAACTACAATAAAATGTCTTAGTTGACTTAACCAAAGGGGACAGCCAAGTAGGGCTACTTGGAACACACATCAAATGGTGAAAAGCATGAACCTAGCTGTGCTTTAAAAGCAAGGTCTATCCAAAACCTGACTAAGAAAACGTGTATGGAACAATACACAAAACATACCATAGATCAGTGGTTCTCAACCCTGGTCCTCCAGTACCCCCTGTCCTGCATGTTTTAGACGTTTCCCTGCTCCAACACACCTGATTCAAATGAATGGGTCGTTATCTAGTTATGCAGAAGCCTGTTAACCACCATTCATTTGAATCAGGTGTGTTGGAGCAGGGAAACATCTAAAACATGCAGGACAGGGGGTACTTGAGGACCAGGGTTGAGAACCACAGCCATAGATGGTAGTGGTCTTTCCAAAACCAGGCTTTAACGTTATAAAAACATAACCAACATACACTTTGAGGTACACTTTGTTTAGTATATAAGCAAAGTATTCTGAATACACAGAGCAGATCACACTTAGGGCAGGTCTGGTTGATTGTTTAGGACCCTGGCCTCTTAAAACAACATCATTACTTTCAGCTCTGAGGGGTATTGTTCAGAAAAGGTGTATCACTGTTCAAATCTATTTAAACACTAGGCAGATTAAGGCAAGAATACTGAAGATTTACACACATTTACGTTTTGAGACTCCTGACACGCTGTGAGCAATCGATACACAGAACAGGTGCATAAATGTTCAAATACATGTAAACACTAGGCTGATTACATTTACATTTAGTCATTTAGTGATTAAGACAAGAAAATTGAAGAATAAGATTTACAGTAAGAGCTTAGTTTTGAGACTCCTGACACGCTGTGAGCAATCAATAGAAAGTTCCATGAAGACTTTCTCGATTACTTCGAAAGTGTACTTTAGTTCTTTTGGGTACTTGATGTTAAGGGCATAGAGCAGGCTGAACAGGAAGGCAAATGCAGTGGGCAGGTCTGGAATATCTCTGAGAACAATGTTCTCTTCCAAGACAATGGAAATTCCCTGGACTCTGGGCGGTGAGGTGCCATTGTCTTCTAGAATCGTGAGGACAGCAACCTGGACCCCTTTGGTCCGCCCATCTGGATCTGTTTCCTGGGGCCTGTTGCACAAAAGTAGAATTAAGACATCCGGGATAAATGACTCAGCTGAGCTCAATGAAGCCAAAACATGTGCGTCCAGGCTTAATTGGTTGCACAAAGACCAAGCCAGGATGAGCAGACACGGATTCATTAAGCCAGGTGAAACCAATCCTGGATAGGTGCGCGCTCACGGCTCACTCAAATAGACCCCGCCACAGATCACAGATTAACTGATTTACCATGGCAACTAGAGCCGCGTACTTTTCCCCGTCGGAAGCACAAATCCTCATGGAGGCATACGAGGAGGTAAAAGATATAATTAAGAAGAAAGGCAACACCGCCACAGTGATAAAGCAAAGAGAAAAAGCGTGGCAAAGTATTGCAGACCGCCTGAATGCGTAAGTAGTGCACAATTACACACTCACCGCTCCGCTGAAACATCACAATTACAATTCAAATATTTAATTCACATCTCCAAAAATGCAGTTGTACTGTAATTATGAAACGGTTAAATTTTTAATTGAAATGCACTGCAGATATGAGTGAAATTGTGTAAAGTAACTCCATCACACTGTATAAAGCTATGATAAATTTTTTGATATTTTTACTGAAAACAAGACAAAAATACCAAGTAATTTTTTGCAGTGTGACTCCATTAAATGTGTGTGTGTGTGTGTGTGTGTAGATTAAACATGAACGGGCCAAAACGGACATGGCAGCAGGTCAAAATCAAATACAAGAACATTCTGCAGAATGGTATGGTCTCTGACTAATATTTAACAAAGCACAAGCATATATTGTACCCAGAAGGTGCCTGCTCACACATTGTCTGTACTGTTTTAGCAGTGAAAAAGAATACCCACAGACAAGGCACGGGTGGTAGGTCACCAAAGGCTGACCTTACCCCAGCAGAGGACATGGCCTTGGAGCTAAATAAAGGCAGGCCCGTCTTAGAGGGGATCCCTGGGGGGAAAGAGACGAGCATAGGTTCCTCCCAAGATGCCACCCGCTTCATTCAAGGTATGTCCTTCCATCTCTACATGGGATACAACCACATTCATATTGAATCAATTTGGACTGTCTGACTTTGGTTTACCTATTGCCTTGCAGTGTCTGGCAGCACTGTGTTCCTGTTAGAGCCACCAGCACAAGCACCAGACGATGCTGATCCAGTGAGTACTCCATCAAAGGCATACTGTAGGCCTGGCATGTCTTGTCTACTAGCTTCAATATGAATCCGATTAAATGTGATAGGGTGAAGGCCCCAGTGCAGCAGCAACAGCACATGATGGAGACGATGATGAGGAGGAGACCATCTCTCTGGATTCCAGAAGGCATGAGGTATCATGTTAAGACTGTGAAAGTACTATTTACCCTACAATGGTGAGGAGTCCTCATCAAAATAAAAAAATCTAATTTCTTTTACAGGACCCAGATGCTATACAGTGGGAAAACCAGCCTGGCAACATAGTGCGTATTAATAAAAGGACACCACATCCTGCCAAATTTCAGCTGCGCTAATTGTATTGTGTTCACAGAGCTCACAAGCTATCAGAAAGTTGTATGGCAACCACCTCCGGCGCCAAATAGAACTGGCAGACATAGACATTCAGTACAAGAAGAAAAAGATGGAAAATCTTGCACTGGAGTCCGAAATAAAAAAGAGGACAATTAGGAAACTGGACCTTGAAATAAAAAAACTTGAGAGGGAGGTGAGATATGCCTTCAATGTACACTGTATGCTAACTGTAACACAAATGTATTAATCATTATTTTTCTTTCCTCCCCCAGCTCCAAGAAGATGACACAGCTGAAAATAAAAATTAGGTATATTCTCGTAAAGTCAAGTGAGCCATGACATATGAGCTCTTATTGTGAGCACACAGGACGGTGGCATCTTTCTAAGGTTTTTTTTATTTTCCCAGCAATCAGTACAACCAAGTCATCGTTATAAGGCATCGCCCTCTTTTGCCCACCCCCCCAGCACCAGGTGTGGCCACTAGCCTATATGAAGGCCCAAAATTGTGTGTTCCTTTCTGCTCTGACAATGGCATGCCCATTCGTGCGAGATGTGGTGGATGAAGAAGCACTTGTGCTGAGGAGAGCCTTCAGGCGAGAAAGGGTCTTCAGGGACCGGTTGGACCCACTGGCCTTCCCTGATGACCATCTATATGAAAGATACAGGTTTTCTGCAGATGGCATCAGGTATCTATGCAGACTACTGGGTCCCAGGATTAAGCACCGCACTGCACGGAGCCATGCACTGAGTGTGGAGCAAATGGTTTGTGTGGCCTTGCGCTTTTTTGCTAGTGGAGCCTTCCTGTACTCAGTGGGGGATGCAGAACAGCTGAACAAGGCCACAATTTGCCGCACAATAAGGAGTGTGTGTCTGGCTATCAAAGCATTAGCAGATGTCTTCATCTCCTTCCCTGGCCACAGAAGACTCTGTGACATCAAAGAGGAGTTCTATAGGATTGCAGGTAAGAGGATCTACAAATTACAGGACAACTGTTAACACATAGTAGGATACTCATTACTTTGTGTGACAGGTTTCCCCAATGTCATTGGTGCAGTGGACTGCACACACATGGATAAAAGCCCCCTCAGGTGCCCATGAGGCCGATTTTGTGAATAGGAAATCCTTTCACAGCATTAATGTTCAGGTGAACATAACTTTTTGATATTGTCCATTGACGAACACTCTGCATTGCCAGTGATGTGCATTGATTGGTGTAATATTCCTCATCTTATGATTTCAGATGGTCTGCAATGCTGACTGTGTGATCAGCAATGTTGTGGCAAAATGGCCTGGCTCAGTCCATGACTCCAGAATCTTTCGGGCCTCTGAAATCTATCAGTGCCTATCACAAGGTAAGCCACACAACCCCTATTTATAACCATCATGGCTGTGTCAAGAATATCACTGTGTTTATGAGGTAGTAATGATGAGATTTTGTGTTGACAGGTGAATTCTCTGGTGTGTTGCTGGGAGACAGGGGGTATGGCTGCCAGCCTTTTCTCCTGACACCTTTCACAGACCCCCAGGAAGCACAGCAGGCCTACGACCATGCCCATGCCAGGACCAGGGCCAGAGTTGAAATGACCTTTGGCCTCCTGAAGGCACGCTTTCACTGCCTTCACAAATTAAGGGTCAGCCCTGTTAGGGCATGTGATATTACTGTGGCTTGTGCTGTCCTCCACAATGTGGCCTGCCTGAGGAAGGAGAGGGCCACCAGCCATGGACTGGGACAATCCGGCAATCTTCCCTGATGACGACAGTGGTCGGCTGCTGAGGGACCAATATGTGTTGAATTATTTTAGTTAGTATGTGTGCTTTCAATTTTGGTTAAATATGTCCTGCGGTGGCAGAGGAATTTGGGTTTTTTTGGGTTCGTTTTTTTACGAATTTGGCCTCTTATGATGTTTGTGCGGTATACTGTGTGTAATACAAGGCTGCAGGGAGGCTACTGCATCCATTCATTTGTCTGTTCAGTTGATGTGTATGGATTTGTCCTGCATTTATTTTAGTGTGCAGACATGCAGGGTGTGTTATATACAGACCTTTGAATGTGTATGTATCATTTTGTATAATATGCTTGGATTCTGTGCTTTCCATCTTGTAGAGTCACTGTGACTTCAGTTTCGAAAGGAGCTGATGGTTTACCTGCTTTGTTTTGTCCTTATTCAATAAAGGAACATAATGTTACACATTGTGTTTTTATATTCATATGGAATGTGTATTTGTTTATATGACAGAGTACTAGGGCCACACTGAAGAAAAAGGATAAAGTCATAAATTTATGAGGCTGGTTCTTTCTGCAGAAAAGCTACATATTGTTTTTACAGTTTTGATACTTATGACAATGTGATACTTAATATTCTGGCACATCAGCATGTCTTTGTTTATGAAACCATACTGAAGTACAATTTCATGAAATGCCCCACATCTGTCATTTTAACAACTGTCCTCCTTTAAAACAACTGGTTACAATATTATGACTTGTGTTTTTTTCCCCTCTGTGGCCCTAATATTCTATCATTTTATATATAGCCTTATAGTCTATGGGAAACTGTAAATTATCTAATGATAGCAACATCATCTAAAAATCATTTTTTATCCAAAATCATTGAAATTAATGATCACAAACGTTTAAATAATGACAGTGGGTCTAGTTATATGTGATAACAATGTATAGTGAGCAGTGAAATAACTATTGGTTTCCATTTGTGGTGACTGCTGACTGACATTAGGGATGAGATTAAATAGATCCTGGAATTTAGCCTGGTCTGGAGCAGGCTAGCTCCACAGAATAAATCTCCATGGTAATTTATACCATAACATATCCTCCTGCCCCCTATCCATCTTTAGTGCAACCGGATTACGGATCAATTGAGCCAGGATCACCAAGATATCCTGGCTTAATCCCTTATCCTAGTTTTGTGCAACAGGCCCCAGGTGAGAAAATAGAGGTTGTGAATATTGAGCTACATTTGAGAGCAAAGCCATAATGGTGACCCTCCCACTGTACTTACCAGGCATGTCTTGAAAATCATTTCTGAATCCTCACGAAGAAACAGTGGTAGACCTTCCAGGGATGCACTCTTTCTGTGTAGCGCAATGTCAGACGTCTGAAAACCAGTAAACAAAAGAGCCATTTATCCGAAAAAAATTGACATTCTGTGCATAAATCCTGATTCTTGGAGCAGGCAGACATCTCTATGGCGGATATATTCAAAAGGCAGAACTCACACCAAAAAAATCGAGATGGATGAATATGTATTTCTTATTTTGGGGTGAACTATTCTTTTAGGACTGACAGCAGTTTCGTCCGGGCCCGCCCGCGGGACCGAAACACTGCCCCCTACTCCCCCTGTTACTACGCACTAAATGTTAATAAATATATTTTTTTGACTACTACACATGTTATACATCATTGGAAAGCTACGATTCTTGTGCTTGTAGATATGTAAACCATCAAGATCGAGTCACAACAACAAGTTTAGTCAACGTCTTTGTCCAGTCACCACTTTGTGACTGGACAAAGTGGTGCACTGTGGTGTTGTTGACTGTGGTTGTTTACAAAGCCAAACGTCTCTACTTACCCTCAAAGGTTCCGTGTCATCCAGGTATGCAAACAACACATCAAAACTTGATCTGCGTACATTCCCAAGGGTTCAAAGTATCTAACCATGTAAAGTAATTCGTCCAAATACAATGTTTTACGTTCATGAATAGCCATTATCCTTTGTTTCATTATGCAAGTTAGCCGGAAGAAACAACTTGTTCACATAAAAGTGTTCTTTTCTCCGGTTAGCAATGGAGTATTTACGATATGAAGGCATCAAAATGTCCGTTGAACCCTCCCCTTTTGATTGACACCTTGTTTGACCCGGACGGAGCTTCCATGCCCCGTTGACAGCCCTCTAAAGCCAACTAGGTCTGTGCGTCCTGCACCCCCCCCCCCCCCACACACTCGTTCTAAACTAATTTCTCGAACTGGCTTCGACTGGCTCTGAAATTAGCTCGTTAGCCTTGTAGCTGACAGCTTGCTGAAAATGCCAATACCTCATTTGTATGTGTCTGTGGAACCTTCAAAATAAAAGTCGATTGCGCAATATGGTTGACAGAATCAGAGTTCTTTGTGCGCCAATCCTGGGAATCAGATAAAGCACTCCAATGTGTTCATGCTTCAGTTTTTGTGTTTCAGTAATACTAATTAGGGATTTAGCTATTATATATGATAGTTCTAAGTACCACCTTTCATTAGAGATAACAATTATGAAAAATAATACCTTTTTAGGTATTTTTGACCTTGGTTACAAAGGGTCATTTTGGAGTCTCCAAAAGGCCCTTTTAGAAAACACCTGGATGTACTCTTATAAAAACGTGTCAAATATGAATATATTGTGGTATTATATTCGACTTTTGAGTTGAATTGGGTAAGGCTTCAAGCTGTGGTCCAATGTTGCCTTCCAGCTAATACCTACCACTTCTAGGCCTCTTCAGGCCTCTGTTTTCAAAACAAAATCTAGGCGGACTTAGAAACTTTCAATTTCCTTGTGTTCAAGCCTCTATTAATCAACACCAGTAGGACTGACAGGGGTCCTGACAACAGGGGAAAAAACTTCAGAGTGTCAGCTTTCAAAAGAGACCATTTACATGCATGTACTCCAAATGGTTCAAGAACAGCTTTCAATTTACTTTGGGTATGCTGTTTAGGCGTTTTCAGGCAAATTTAACAGGATTTTGAAAAGGTTAAACACATCTGCATGGAATACAGAATAAGTCAAGTAATGCCCAAAGCAAAGCCGCAAACAGAATGAAAAGAGTTAACAAAACCTGTATCTTGCAAACAAGCTGTAGCACTCAGAAAACAATTAAAACTAAAGATAATTAAATGGAAGTGGAATATAGTCATTTGTGGATGATAAATATGTGAATTAACATTAAGAGATTAATTTACCTGTTCATCAACCTTGTCCAGGAGGTTTTCCATCTTCAGACCAAAGGCTCCCTTCCTGGCACGGTACAGCTTCAGCAAACGAGGAGAGTACTTGTCTAAGGCTGCTCTGAAAGTCTCCAATAGGTCTTTGGTGGTGATGCGGTAAAACTCCTCACAAAGCTGTTGATCACAAAAACAACTATGAAGACTTTGTCATTAATGTTGAGTACATATACTGCAAAAATCCTGCCATAAACAGGGTTCACATAATCCAATAGCCTTGGAGTGAGCCTACATTTGCAAACAAGAAGGCATAACTTCTGATGACACGCAACTACCGGTAAGTACATTAAAACGTGAAATAAGGACACCATCCATAAAACATTATTCTTACTTGTCCTTCAGAAAAAAGAGCCGGCCATCTGTCCTGTATATCTGATACCATTGCCTGCACCTCGACGACCTCTTTTCTCCTAAGGGAGAAAGTAAGGTCCATCTTCTGTCTGATGAATGTCATGTCTTTACTTCTCTTTTTCATTTCATCCACCAGGGCAAGTCTTAGGTCTTCAAGTGTATCATCATCTTGGTTTTCAGGATGATCAGGGACATAATTAACCTCCCCTCGCTTGGGTTTTTTCAAGGAAAAGGTATGCTCTTCATCTTCTTCTCTCTGTCTTTTTTCGTTTACAGTGACCTCGCTGCAGCCAGCTTGACGCAGCTTTGATCTGTAGTTGCCAAGTTTGTACTTGATGCTTGTGGTCCACCCACCATAACCTGTGCCAGTACCAGGCTCCTTAAGACATGGATGTTTATGGACAAGTTCAGAAGCCACAGATTCTATTTCGCTTTTTTCAGGGTAGGCTTTCAAGGCATACATAGTCTGTGCAACCTTGTCCAGAATGTCCATCTTTACCTGCCTTGTTACATTGAGACATTTCTCTGTCTTCTCATACACCTCATTACCCTTACGCAACTTTAACTCAACATCATATGAGAAAGATGGGATCGGAAATGGAGAAGGCCACCGTGAGGTGCTTCGCATATGGCTGCGAATATATGCTGAAGGGCTGTACGAAGACCCTGGAGAGCTCATACTGGCTGTGTCTAGAGAGGAAATGGAAGAATTGGACTGGACTTCTGGTTGATCAAATTCAGGCATGTCATGTTCCCGCAGAATGTGCAAGACAACTCGTTCTTCTGGCAATTCTGCCATGTCCACCAAGTTACAAAGTGCATTTCCAAAATCTGGATCTTCATATTGCAAGGAGAATCCACCTTCAAGTTGGAGCTTCTTTTGGAGTTCAGTTTGCAGATGCTCCACGGATTCTGGTCGCTGTGTTAGCTGGACTTTTCGAATGAGTTTTGGAGTTATCTGTACTCGCAATAACAAAGCCTGTGAAGAGAGTGTAAAAAACATCCTTACACTTCCAGACAATAGTTTTAAAAATAATAATAATTCAACTTATACTCCAAAGGCCGTCAAAATATCAACTTACTCCTGTTGACATACAAATGGAGGTTATCATTCAAATTTAAATGATACAGTGACAGGGTTTACAAACCATTTCAAGTCCTTTCAATGCAGCAGACAGGTCTTCGGGGTCACCAGCACCTTTCCTCCTACTGTGTATGCAGTACGGGTGGTAATCATTCAAGGCCTCTGGATCCAGGATTTGTATATCTGCGTAGCTGCTTTCAACAAGTTCGTAAGACCTGTAATGTTCCATGAACCAAGATGAGAGCTTTCTACAGACAAATGACACTTTATCAAGGTTAACCACGATGCACATTATCCTGTAGAAATCTGGTAGCCCACTGCAGTGACCAGCAGATATTATCATTCCCTTTACATACTGGGTGCCATATAAATAAATGTCTTTGGCCAGTGACACAGTGTCTTGGTCCAGATATTTTGTCTTGATTGCTGTCCTCAGCCTTTCATCCAATGATGATGTTTTAACTATGTCAATATTGCCAGTGTATAACTTTGGTTTAAACACATTTTGGCCATCGAGGTGGTATGCCATCATTTGCTGATGTTTCGAAGATAGAGTTAAAAGCACATTCTTGAAGTTATGAATGTCATGCACCACTTTTTTGAAGAAGCTATGCTTTGACTCAAATCTCATAGTCCATAATTCTACTAAAGGTCCAAAGCAGCGTATCAAATGAGGATAATGTTCGATAAAGTGGTGCTTTGGTCGCAAGTTAAAGTCAGGAAAACAATCTATCAGTAACTTCCGATGGTCGGACAGTTTTCTCTCCAAGTAACAGAGTATTTCCTCAGAGAATGTGCTTGAGACAACAATCTCAACAATCTCTTTAAGGTCCATTAATATTTCCCATGAGGGCTGATGCTCTGGTATACTGCTGCCAATCATAAGAGGGAGTAATCGTAATAGTGCCCAATTTTCATGTCCATTGCCACCAATACTTCCTTTTGCAAAGTTTGCTTTTGTAATTTTCTGTGGCTTGTTTACTTTGTCAGAATATTTGTATGGAAAGGATTGTATTCGATTATTCAGTCCATCAAATGTAAGGAATCCTTTTGAAATAAATTCCTTCAGGCACAAAGATATTTCTAAAGGGATGACACCTTCAAAACAGTCATGCAAAATATCTGGTGGAAATCCAGTCACTGGATGGAAGTATGACAGATGCTTACTCAGTACACATTCTCTTTTAACACCATTCAAATTTGTTTCATTGCTAGCTTTGAGCTCCTCCAAAAGTGTGTTGTGCTGTTCTACAGTCCTTAATTGAAAATCACTTGCCTCAATAGTTATCCTTTGGTCTCGACTAAGCAAACAGAATCTGCAGAACTTTTAAACGTTAAAAGCCTCTTGAAATCCTGCTAGACCGTGGGCCCCGAGGTTATCTGCACATACACAAAATACAGTCCCCTTTACAAACTTATCTAAACTTTCAACAAAAACACCCTCATTTTCCAAAGACAGAATATCCTTAATCAGTGGCTCAAGAAACTTCTCATATCCAAACAATTTTACATCAGAACTCTTTCCAAGGGCAGCTAGCTGAATCGAGTGCAGACTAGAGCGAAATTTGGCTGGTATATTGAGAACAACCCAATACACAGCAGTAATCTTGTGTATTTTTCTTGATGTCCCTAATGGATTACATACTTCAAAGTCATCAATATACAGCCCTACAGAAATACCTGTTTCTTGCTCCCCTAAAAGCTTATTGTCTTTGAAGTACTGACCATCTTGAAAGGATCTGTATTGGCCAGTTAAAGTTTCCTGACTAAATACTACCTTCTCTAAAAAATCGTCTCGTCTTAGTAGACTCTCTAGAACTTGAATGATTGAAACATAAACAAAGGTACTTTTATGGGTCCTATCATACAAATATTCAATTGACTCAATCACACGAAAGTGTTCCTTGAAGTATAAATTCCTCCTGTAATCAGTAGATAATGCACCCTTCGCTTGAGTAGTTACAATAAGTGGATTTGTTTGGAATATTGTTTCATTAATTTCACTGACAACAAAATCATCTAATTGAATATTATGTTTAGTAAGCACCTCTTTGATTCTTTGAAGAGAATTACATTTGGAAAAGTGCAGAATATCATGAAATTCTTCAACTATTTTATGTATTGCACTTTTGGAAACATGAAGAACTGTTTGCATGCACAAGAAAAGAGATGCGAGTTTGTGTTCTAGTGTGTCAAAATCTACATCCTCTTCCCTGCCATTTTCACACGACTCTTCTCTCAGAACGCTTTGTGAAGTCTCTGGTGCAACACAAGCATCAGATGGTTGGTCAATAGAATCATTTTCATTTTCAGAATTTCTACTTACACAAGTTCGAATCTCATTTAGTGTATGATTTTTGTGCTTTCTACTTCTGTGACAACTGAATGTTTTATAATTGTTTGTTTTGTATCCACATCTAAGAAAAGGGCAATGCACAGTCTCTTGATTTCTCAGATGATGTCCAAGATGATTGAAAAAAATGTTTTCACTACATATGTCTCAAAAGTCACATAATTCACAAAAGAAAGTTGCTTTTTCGTGCCTTTTGACAGTCCTGCTATGTGATCTGGAAATGTGTGATTTCAATGCTCCATGTGTTTTGAAGGTACATACACAACCAATGTGGAAACAGGGCCAGTGGGATCCTCTTCCATGGCGCAGTCGATGGTGTCTTGAAATAACTTGTAGATTAGATGTAACAAACTTGCAGAATTTGCACTGCATGCGTTAACTA
This sequence comes from Osmerus eperlanus, assembly GCF_963692335.1. Classification (NCBI taxonomy): domain Eukaryota; kingdom Metazoa; phylum Chordata; class Actinopteri; order Osmeriformes; family Osmeridae; genus Osmerus; species Osmerus eperlanus. The sequence continues at coordinate 19,502,351 of NC_085025.1, forward strand.
AACTGAAAAAGAACAAGAGGCAAAGAAATTAGTTGAACAATTTGAGCTAAGCTTGCCTCTGTGTAGCCTTTTGCAATTAGCTAGCTAGATAATTATATTAAAACAACATGGCACTAGCTAAATTAGCTAAGCAGAGCTAGCATTGTGAGGAGCATCACAGCTAACTTTGCATGTATAATGCTAATGTAATGTTAAGTTAACTATTCTAACTATAATAGCAATACATAGATAGCAAAGCACTTTGTAACTCAATTAATTCATGGTGATTTTGAATTAGACGGCTCAAACATGTAGCTAAACATATAAGGTCCTTACTAAGGAGCGAAACGCAATGTTCTATAGCGCCATGCTGTACATGACCGACCGTTATCAAAACGTGATCAGCCACGCGCTAGCTAAAGTCTTATAAAATTGAAGGCTAAATAAGCTATTTTTGAACTAGGTTTTCTAACATCTCTGAACGTTTATTTTCAAAGATTGTTTTGTGAGTGATTTGTGAGACGCTAAACTTTGATATCATATATGCATTTTCACTATTTCAACATAACTTTCTGGAGGCTTTAATCGTAGTTATTTTACATCTAGCTAGCGAAATCCTATCTAAAACAATGTGAAACTGATAGCAAATAAACATGCTAAATAGCCTACATTTCAAACTTATACGTAAAAACATGCTCATTCAATTTCTGCAATACATTTAACTAACGCTATTTATTTAAAGAAAATACTCACCTCTGAAATAGCTAGCTAGCTAAATTTCTCCAAGATGAGGCCGTTGTGTGAAAGACGCATGCCGTTGTGGATGAAAGCCCCTGCAAAATCTCTTGGAAACCCCAATTTCATCGAGGCGTTGATATGGGCATGCGCAAAGTTGTTGCTCAGGGCCAGATTGAAGTATAACATATAAATATGTGGTTCCCTAACATGAACATTGTAGTAAGCTTAACTTTTCACACAAAAATCAATAAAGCTAGTTAGAACAACCAATTTTATATAGTTGACATGGCAAATTAAAATATTTTGTTCAACTTACTCAAAAATGAAATTAAAGTGAACAATTTCAAGTTCTTTTTTTTTACAGTGCAGGTCTCTGTTTGGACGCATCATAGTGATGGCACAAGCACGTAGTCTTAACATGGAGGATATGGCTCTGAGGGAAGGCAGTCAGAGTAGAAGAATAGATGTTGTGTTTGACACATACAAGCAGAACTCAATCAAGAATAGTGAAAGATCTCTACGGGGTGAAGAGACTGGCCATGAGTTGCAGGATATCACAAGCACACAGATGGTGAGGCAGTGGAGGAGCTTCCTTACCAAAGTCAATAACAAAACTAGTCTCATTAGCTTCATAGTGAATGAATGGAGGAAGCCAGAATACAGAGAAAAGCTACAGGAGAAGATTCTATATGCAACTGTGATTGATAAATGCTACAGAATCACATATCAAGACAGTGAGGTGTCAACTCTTCAATGTCAACAAGAAGAAGCAGATGGACGACTACTTCTCCATGCCGCCCATGCCGCAAGAGAGGGATACCAATCTATAGTTATCTGTTCAGTTAACTATAGTTCAGTTATCTGTTATCTGTTCAGAAGACACAGATGTCTTTAGCATGTCTTTAGCATTCTGTGACAAGCTTGAGGCCCCATTGTTCCTGAAGTGTGGCACAAGAACCCGTACAAGGCTGGTAGCTATCAGGAAGGTTGCAGCCACTGTTGGCATGGACACTTGTAGGGCTCTCATTGGGTTGCACGCCTACACAGGATGTGACACTGTAAGCGCTTTTGCAGGCAAAGGAAAGACAAGGGCACTTACACTCCTGATGAACAACAAAGAAACACAAGACACATTCTTGAAGTTGGGCCAGGAATGGGACCTCTCACCAGAACTGAGCAACAAACTGGAAGCATTTACATGTGTCCTCTATGCCCCAAAAGCATCAACCACCATGATCAACAAGCTCAGGTACCACATTTTCTGTGCAAAGAAAGGTGAAATCGAGAGTCATCAACTCCCACCGTGCAAGGATAGATTGAGGCAACACACACTGCGAGCTAACTATCAGGCGGGTATTTGGAGAAGATGTTTAGAAAAGGACCCACAAGTGCCAAGCCCTGTTGGCAGAGGATGGAAGATGGAGACAGAGGAGGAAGGTAAACAGTTGGTGCTGCACTGGATGGAAGGCCGGCCAGCACCTGAAGCTGTGCTGGATCTACTCGCCTGCAACTGCACAAAAAAGGGTTCACTCCCACAATGTATGTGTCTTGCAAATGGCTTCAGGTGCACAGACATGTGTAAACTGACAGAGTGTGAAAACCAGGCGACCTGTGTAGAAAGTTCAGATGAAGACAAGGACGACATGGAAAATGATGATGATTAGATAATTAAAAAAATGGATATCAACATACAAACCAGTCTTTGATTAAATATATTCACTTTACAACCTGTTTCTTTATTGACTTTTACAACGAATAGGGCTCCATCCTATTTGTCCATTCTATTGGCTCCATTCTATTTTGAAGACTTGTGCTGGCTGCACAAATGTAATTTAAGGCTCTCACAAATAAATAGTATGGGTATATTATACATTTTCTGAATCATCAGAGTGCCTTGAGTATTGAAGTTGTTGAGTTTTGTGTCCCTGATGTTCCTTCATGCCCCAGGGATAAAAGAAAGCATACAGTTTAGGCGGAAATTGTGAGAAAATGTGTGTTATTTCTGGTTTAAAGACGTCATGTGACCTCTGTGTTTGTCAGACAGATTCAGTCCTGGGCTTAAATGAAAGCCTAAAAGGTCCACTTTCCAGTGATACCAAGCACCATATTATAGAATATTGACAATATACCTATCATGAGCCTAAACCAGATATACACCAGATCTCAAAAACTGAATTTATCTTAGGGGGTTAGTAACTTCATGAGCTGAAAAAAAGTGATTTCGCCACCACCCCTGCACTGCTATCGTGATTTTTCTAGTACTAGGGGTGTATACCTTGCCAAAAAACAATGATAGCATTTGTCCCCCCGATGATACCGATCAACCCCCCTGGCTCATGGACTAATAGACATATATACATGTATATATGTCTATGATTTGGAGTGTGACCTATCGCTTAGCCCCGCCCCTCTTAGTTACTGTTGCTACGTCGGACAAACGTTCAAGAACATCGTATTGAAAGTAATGGCAAAAATACACATATCTGAATTGCCACAGCAGGTAATAGACCTGTTCTTTAAAGATTAAAAGATTAGAAAATATACCTACAATGAAGTTTCTTTTTATCTTTATATTGATGTGACACATTCTTTAACAGAACATTAATATATACAACCTGTTAAAAGTGTGTCAATTATGTTGTTTGAAATTAAATGGTTTTGATGTGATTTTAAATTTATTTCTTTACATTCAGTACCTGAGCCTTCCAGGAGGCAACAATATTGGAGATGGTGTCAGAAGAATCCTAAGAAAAATCGGGACTAATGATTTATGGAAGAGCTTTAGTTTGAAGGGGAGAAAGGGGAAGAGACCCTTCAATCATTTATCAATTTATCATGTGGTCATATGTCATTTAAATCTCACACACACACGTATATAATATAGCCTTCAACAAAAAAATATATTGCAGCACATTCAAATGGTGCACTTTCCTCAGCACTTTTTTTTCTTCAAAACCGCTTAACGTTATGATCTCCAGTGTGTGTGTTTGTGTGGGGAGGGGCGGTTGATACTGTTGCATGGTACATTTTGTACCACTGTTTCACTGTACACTTATGTATGCTAATCATTCACTGTAGGCTACAGTGCTTTATATAATACACTGTATTATAGTTTTTCCACATCTGCTGACAAATACAGACAAACAAACCACACTGAAAACATAACCTCCTTGGGCGGTAATGGAGATTGCCCAACACTTGTCCCACTATTACTAGTAATTTTTGTTTAGGTGCCTGCAGCCGTTCCTTTTTCAATGTTGACTGCCAGAAGGTGAAGCCATTGTGATTACGCTGAAACATGCTCCCCACCGCAGATCAACTAACCAGGTATATACATTTACATGTATTCATTTAGCATGCGCTTTTATCCAAAGCGTTTTCCAAGAGAGAGCTTTACAAAAAGTGCATAGGTCAATGTTCATAAACAACGAGATAGCCCCAAAAAACATTGCAGGAAGCCAAAACATGAGCATACATTGTGATAAGCAACCAAGTGCCAATGGGAAGAAACATAAGAGCAAGTAGTTAAACAAGTTACAAATGAAACAACACAAAAGTGCAAGAGTGTACCTGTAGGAAAGAAAGCAACAATAATATAATTTACAGCGAGTACAAGTAGTTAACTCAGTTACAACTAACCAACAAGTGCAACAAGTCCCTCAGTAAGTGTCATTGTGTTCCTGGAGGAAATAAACTAAAAGTATACAGTACACATTATATACACTCATACATACATACGTATGGATCAGTCAATTGAATGGGGTGGATTGGTGCAAATGTATAGCAACATTGTAATGCATTTTCCTATTGCCATGCGACCGATTTTGTTTCGATTGTGTTAATGTTGATGCAACAGTTGATTGATGTTGATTAAGCAGAATATGGAAATCCGTTATTGCAAATTGTGAGTAGGCTATAAGAGTCAATAAGATAACATTTATGTTAACATACTAATGCATTACATTATAATTCTCACTAGGTAAAAGCAGGTAAAATTGCTCTGTTGTCTAACAATAGCTAATTGTTGCAGGTGTTTATTCAAACTGGTGGAGGACGAGGAGGAGGAGGGGGAGGACGAAGTGGAGGAATAGGAGGAGGATGAGGGGGAGGAATAGGAGGAGGAATAGAAGGAGGGGGAGGAAGAGGGGTTGACACAATCAAAATATAAGTAAATTAATTCAGGCTTTTAAAATCAATTTTTTCCAAAATCCATACCACTTTAAATGGTAAATGGACTGCATTTATATAGCGCTTTTCTACCTTAGCGACACTCAAAGCGCTTTACAATGTTTGCCTCTCATTCACCCATTCATACACACACTCACGGCAGCGAGCTACCATGCAAGGCGCCGGCCTGCCCATCGGGAGCAACTCGGGGTTCAGAGTCTTGCTCAAGGATACTTCGGCACATGACCTAGGGGGAGTCGGGGATCGAATCGCCAACCTTGCAATTAACAGACAACCCTCTCTCCCCCCTGAGCCACAGCCGCCCCAAAATCGTGTTTTTTCTTCTTTAAGCATATACATAATAAGTTACAATACTTAGCACAGGGCTCGACATTAATTTTTTGTGCCTCAAAAAATGGACAAGTACATTAACGTTTCACTTGTCCATGCACAAAAGTCACTTGTCCGGGTAAAGATGTATCGTATTTTTTTTTGTGTTGACGTTTCTACCTAGCTAGCGTCGGCAGCTGTGTACCTAGCAAGCATTAGCAGCATTTGTATCGGTTAAATGTACGTAGTTAAATATCAGCTAATGTTCAACTGTAAAGTAGGCTATACCAAAGACCGAACTGAATACCGAACTGATTTTCACACGTTTTGCTTTGCTGCAAAGGTCATACATGTAGCTATGATACAGGACATGGTTATTCTTTTCACAAAGTACAACCAATAGTATGGTAATGTTAAAGGCCATATGGCAGGTTTATTTTTCCAACAAATGTGCGCTATTTGCTTGTTGGTAATAAACATTTAAACTGTTATTCATGTATTTGATGTTGTTGGGTGTCATTAAATGGAATATAATACGAAAAAGTAGCTACTTTTTAAAATGATTCCTCTTTCCCCCACAATTCATTGCATGACGTCACGTTGGGGAGACGACAGACCAAAGCCTGCTTTGAGACCATTGAAATCGATTAGAAATAAACACTAGGCTAGTACCAGAGAACAGTGTTGCCACAGTTACTTTGAAAAAGTAATCTGATTACTCCTTTACAAAGTAATTTAGTTACTTTACAGATTACTCGTTACTGAAAAAAGTGGTCAGATTAGTTACCAGCATCAATGTGTATTTCCAACTCGGAAACGTGCATCTCTCTCTCTCTCTCCTCCACCATTGTTGTTTGTGTCGCTGCATGGTACTTCAATTGTCTCCAAACATCTCCACTGTAACTTAGCCGATGAGAGGCAAGACACAAGTGTAATGTTGATTTATAGACAAGAGTTTCTTTTGAAATGTTGACCTAAGAACGCACTTGGAAAATGACTCAAGTCGTAGGCCTACTTGGGGGGAAAAAACAAACCATAAAAAAGGCCCCGAGTACAGTAAATCTGAGATAATTTGCGAACCATTACTTTAAGAAAAAACATGGATTTAGTTGCGGTTTGTTGCATTTGTTCATGTAGTAGTTTATTCATGTTATTTGTCTTTCTTATTTGTCACATATAATCAAATCGAGATGGCACCGGAGCAAAGGGGCTTGAGGAAAGTGGCGACTCAGATAGGCCGTAAGGTGAACCCTGTTATCGTTTAAACCCGCTCCACAGTCTGGCATCTACACAATCTTTAGCTCATAAAAAAGAAAAAGAGTCCTGCTAAGCTACCAAAAAAAAGTTGAAAAGCTGAAATTCCAGTCGATTGTCGATGCGTCTATGTTTTATGCAGAACTAGTTTCTTCAGAGCGTAATAGGATTTTGGTGGCACGGTTCGACACGTGATCCTTCTACACCAATAAAGTAGCTGCTTTTTGTCAACATGGATGGATATGGTTGTCAAATGGAGGATGGGACCTTGGACGTTAGTGTTTCCTATGTTTATTTTGCCGTGGCGGCCCGCCACGACTACATTTCTGCCGCCATGGTATCAGAAATAGGGCTGTACAAAATTTTAGGACGTCTATGTGATTGTTAGAGTGCATGTCGGAGAATAGCATGGATACGCGCTTCACACCGCAGTTGAGATTGTGCGTCTTTGAGAAGTCGTATAGCTAACTTGTCAGTTAATTTAAGCCTGTTATTGTATTAGTCTATATTCTTGCTAATTGGTGGCCAAGCCGCGAAGCGGCGAAGCCACTTAAGTGTTTCTACCTTTTCTTATTATTATTAATCATCTTCCTCTCCCATTGGAGTCTGTGGCAGCCCCTAGAACCGTATGGTAAAAAGTTGTGAAATTTGGCACACTCTTTGAGGACAGTCCCCTATTTATTTTCCCCAAGTTTCATGTCTCCCATTCGAGCACTGTAACGCCACCAACGGGTCAAAGTTGGACTTGTGTTTACACACGTAACTTTCGAACCGTATGACCGATTTTCAAAAATGTGGTACCGTTGGATTCCCTGGATCAAGACGAGTTCAACACACCCCATGACGTCAATTTACGGTTATATATATTTTACGCCATTTCGAATTTTAAGGAAAAACGTTTTTTCGCTTCTCCTCCTTCAATTTTGGTCAAATCTTGCCCAGAATTGGCACACATCATCGTCACAGCAACCCTCACTAAAAATTTCGAAAGGATTTTTGATTTTCAAAACCGTTTGTCCGGTACAGCCAATCAAAATCGGCAGCAAAGACACCAAACCAGAAGTTGGGTCATATCTCAGCCAATCCTTGATAAATCAACACCAAACTTGGTATGATGACTCGGAACCCTCATCTGAGGATGTCCAAACAATTTGGTGTCATGTGATCACTGGGCGTGGCCGCAGGATGCAAAAATGTGTTTTGGCCAATAACTGTTGATTTGTTTGCCTGTATTAAATTATTCCTTTGTCTCATGATATCTTGGGACAACCCATGTGTGACACATGATAATTTGTGATAACAGCCGAATTGATCCGGCCGCCATTTTGAATTACAGAAAAAACACGTATTCTCTACTCCTCCTACAAATGTTTTCCAATCTTCACCAAATTTGGCAGAGATTATCTTCAGGTTTTTTGATTTTCAAAAACTTTTCCCGTTACAGCCAATCAAAATGTGAAGTTAAGCCATCAAACAGGAAGTTGGGTCGTATCTCAGCAAATCTTTGATGGATTCACACCAAACTTGGTATATGGACTTGGAACCCTGTTCTAAGGATGTCTAAAATGTTTCTCAGTCATATGACTGCTTGGCCACCTCATTGCTGCTTGCAGCTATATTTTAAACTAAGTTAACTGGTGATCTGTATTATTCCCCTGCTAGCTAAATTGCACGTCTGTTGATTCTATAGCGATTGCTGCCTTTGCTTACGTTTGTATTTTCGGTGCATTACTATGCAGAAGTAGTTTTAATTAATAAATAGTGGGTTTATTGTTATTATTTGCTACAGAATGCTTAGCCTATCAAGCTCAAATGAAGCAGACAGTGTACATGCTTTCGAGTACCTTAATCGATAGGCTACTGACCAACGTCAATTATTAATATGTCAATTAATAATTGGCAGCATTTATGCCATTTAGAACATACTTTATGAGTGGAAGGTCTCTAAGTAGCCTAACCTTATTGCTTTAGGGGAAATAGTACGAAAATATGTGCAATATTACATTAGTTATTAAACTAGGCTATTACATTAACCGGGGGGTGGGGGGGGGAGAGACAGACTTATGTCGTTGTTGTAACATTCATTCATTCATTCTTCCACAAATGAAAACACTGATCAACCATAAAAACAATCGTAATGAAAAATATGAAATATGATATATAAAACTGTACAAAACAGAATAAGGAATAACAGATTAAGGACACTCAGTCCTCACTGTCAGTGTCAGGACAGTTATCTTCCAGTTCCTCAGTTTCTTTTGTGTTTGCACAATTACAACAACGACATAAGTCTGTGCAACACAGTCCTGCAGAAAAACATGAACATCTGCCTGTCTCACACGCACTTTTGCAGCCGCAGTGTATCACATGAAAAACACTGTGAGGGGCCGAATTTCTGTTACGTGCAAGGTCCCATCCACTATTTGCCAAACATATCCATCCATGTTGACAAAAAGCAGCTACCTTATTGGTGTAGAACGATCACGTGTCGAACCGTGCCACCAAAATCCTATTACGCTCTGAAGAAATTAGTTCTGCATAAAACATAGACGCAACGATAATCGACTGGAATTTCAGCGACAAACTTTTTTTTGGTAGCTTAGCACGAATCGTTCTTTTTTATGAGCTAAAGATTGTGTAGATGCCAGACTGTGGAGCGGGAATCATTTTCTAAAAGACTTTTCGTGGTTCACCTTGCAGCCTAAGAGTCACTGTGAGGGAGTGGTAGGTCTATGTATATACACGTGACGTGACCGTCATGCTGAAAACGAAAATGACTTCACTCCCAGAGACGCAAGAAGAAATCAAATATATATTTGACTATTAATGACAAAATATTAACGCACAGTGACTTGGACAAGTAACTTTAATCTGATTACTGGTTTGGAAATAGTAACGCGTTAGATGTTTCTGAAAAAAGTGATCAGATTAGAGTAACCGCTAAACTTATCTAGATCTAGAAATAGAAGACATCATGCTAGCTATGGGTTAGTTACTATTTCAAAACCAGTAATCAGATTAAAGTTACTTGTCCACGTCACTGTGCGTTACTATTTTGTCATTAATAGAAAAATATATATTTGATTTCTTCTCGCGTCTCTGGGAGTGAAGGCATCACTGCCAGAGAATGTCTAATATGGTCTCTGCTAGTACCATCAAAACGTGGGACATCTAATCGGAAATGTGTTTACAACGCCTCACGCCCCACTGGACAAGTTTAAACTCAAACAAAATAAAATGCCATGTTACTTGCACTGGCCAGCTTGCAAATACTGAGGATAGCCTACCGAAGTTGAGTTAGCCAATGTCGTTAGCAATGCTAGCTAACGTTAGTTTCCCTTACAAAAAAGAAGTATACTTCAAGTTTAATTTGTAAGTATACTATTATCATGGTACCTATAGTATACTAGCAGTGTACTTATTTATATAATATTTTTGTACTAAGTAAACTGAATTGGCCCACTTTTTAGGTCATTTAGTACACTTTAAAGTACACATAGTGTATTTGAAGTTTACTTTTGAATACTGTAAAGTAGCCTGTGTAGTGCACTTTTAGTTTCTGAAGTATACTTCCTAAAGTACTTCAAAGTATACCTTTGAATACTCTAAAGTAACCTGTGTAGTGCACTTTCAGTTCATGAAGTATACTTCCTAAAGTACTTCAAAATATACTTTGGAATACTTTAAAGTGCACTTTCAATTAATGTAAGTACTTCAAGAAGTAAACTTAATAAATGTCCATTTACTATGATTTACGATAATATTTATGTTTAGGGGCCCCTCCAACACCACCGATCTTGCATCACTTGACGAGAACGGGGGCCCTCGCCAAGTGACACTTATTATTATCTTAAAGAAGCTAATTCCTGCTAATGATCTCATGTTGCTTTAATCCAGCTCTTCTTATCAACAGTCATTTAACTCATGGTTACAATGGTAAACCAGCACAACAATGACAATTACCACGCAACAAAACACTACATTCTAAGCAGACACAATAAGCCAGTGTTAAAGTTCTAGGCCACTGTAAGTTTTCTGGAGGTTCTTGGAGATGGACATGGCTCCAAGGCCTCAGTGTCAAGATCTGTGCAGGCTGTCACAACTGCATTACTTTGCCACATCCCAGACCACATCCAATTCCCCACAACCAGAGGGGACAAGTCAGCGGTGCAGGACTTAGGCTATCTTCAATGGCGTTTATGATTTTTGCATGAGTTTTCACTCCCTCCCAGCCCCTTCACCCTGTGTGACTTCCCAGTCAACACTGGAATCCTTCCATTTCCTGGGCGCTACCATCTCCCAGCACTTTTTGTAAATCTCTCTCTCAGAGGCGCTTTGGATAAAAGCGTCTGCTAAATGAATACATGTAAATGTAATATCAGCTCCCTCACCAAGAAGACACAACCGGATGTACTTCCAGTGTCAACTGAAGAAGTTGATCTGTCAAAGACAATGATGGTGCAGTATTGGGTACTGACAATGATGGGTACCATATTTGAGTGCATCCTCACCTCCTTCATCACCATCTGGTACCCTGCCTTGGACACTGTTCCAGCCACTCCCCTCCGGCAGGAGGCTGCGGTCTACCCGGACAAGAACCTCTTGCCCAAAGAACTGTTTCTTCCAACTCTCACTGACTCATGTCTAAATGGAATTAGGCATAACTTGAATCCAGGAAAAGAATACCACATTAGGCCAAATGAAGTACGGGAGAATTGGACTGCACCTCCCTCTTCCCAGGTAGGCTATTGTTTCCGCATATACACTCTATTCCTCCTGTCTGCAGGCTCACATGTTTTGTTGCCGTCCCACCCTCTGCTTCTCTCAGGCACGCCAGGGGGATCTGTTAGTGCTTCTGCTCAGTCATGACCCTCAAGGACTCTTCCACCACACCTCCAGCCCGTTAACTATCCCATCCTTACCCATTTCATTCAGTCTTGATCATATTCTAGAGAATGACACTTGTCTTCACAGGACGCTAGGCTCGGCCTCGCTACCAGCCTCCCCAACGTCAGGCTCGGCTTTGCCACCAGCCTCTTCATCCACCGGGCTTGGCGTGCTACCAGCCCTATAATTCTAATAAACATCTTCAATGTTCAATTGTTGTTGTGTTACTGCACTCGTAAAAAAGCGTTACGTTAATGCATTTCTAGTTACTATTGTACATTACAACAGCCATATTTCAATGTTATAGTATTTTGAATAAGACTGACATTTGTTTGTTAAATCTACTTTGTTTATTGCATGCGCCAAACCCACCAAATCAAATTATTTTGTGTAACCTAAATTTACTTAAGAATAAACCGGATTCTGATATTGTTTCGGCACTTAAACTTGTATGGTTCAGTAACAAATATCCCAGTTCCAACGCAACTGGTGGAAAAAGAGAACCAAAATAATCGTATTTTCAGGAGTCAGGTGGCTGACCGGTGAGGGAATCGGGCTAGTAATCCGAAGGTTGCCAGTTCGATTCCCGGTCATGCAAACTGACGTTGTGTTCTTGGGCAAGGCACTTCACCCTACTTGCCTCGGGGGAATGTCCCTGTACTTACTGTAAGTCGCTCTGGAAAAGAGCGTCTGCTAAATGTAAATGTATTTTCCATCGGAAGCAACTTTCAGCATTAGTCTAATGTAGTTTTCATGGTCTGCCAACGTGTGTCTCCACTGAGTCTCTGCGCTACGATGCACTTAGCGATCTACGACTGCTCCGGAGCTCTCTTTAATCTACAAGGATTTTCAAGTGCCTATTTAGCTACGATGGTTTTGGGAAACCGCCCGTACAACTAAGATCCATCGTACGATGGACTCTACTATCAATTTAGGCTTATGACGCTTTCGGGAAACGCACCCCTGAACACTTCACCAACTCTCCACTCATTCTCCTCAGACCATCCATTTAATTGGCTTTGACAGCCATCAGGTCTCGGCAATTCCTCATTTGCCCTCTCATGTCTACTTGGGTCAAAATTATACGGCTGCGGGCTATCATACACATTAGTGGTTTTTGACACCTCTTTTTCATCCCAGTCAGTCGCCATAGTTCTAGTACTAGGCTGAGGCTATTCTCCTCCACGACGTGACGTCATCGCCGAATTGCGCTAATATGCTAATGCTAACACCAAAAAACACAAAAACTGGTCTTTAACACCATTTGGAGACACCATTTGGAGATTTTTAATGGAGTCCGCATTTCTCATGCCCAGCAGCCAATGCGGCGTCAACTCTTTATTATGGCTGTTTATCAATCCACGTTTTTCTCCGTTCTTGTGTTCTTGCAAACTCGTTTGACAATCTTCCACTGCCCAAGTATGTTTCCAATCCAAAGAACACAAATCACCAAGAACGCCAAAAATACCCGGAAATGTTCTTGATCCGCCCCTTTTATCGAGGATGCATCGGATGGTGGCTTGGCCAGCGAGAACGCTTCTGATTTCCTAGAAGTCATTGCAAGATGTCAAGAGAGGCAGAAAAACTTCACAACTGTAAGTTTTTACTATTCATATTTCAGGTACGTGTAAATCAGCATCTGAATTAAAATGTGAAGAGAAATGGGCAGTGTAGTCGCTGAAAATGTGCTTATTTTATTGATGAAACGGCTAATTTGTAAATTTGCTCCGACTTTTCGATAACCTAGCTAGCATCTCAGTGCAGTGCAGACACTAGTTAACATTAGGTAAGTTAGCATGGGCTACAGAAAACGTAAAATTAGAGGTAGAGGGACCATTTTTTAGCTTTCTTATCTAGCTAGTTTTTGTAGTTGTCTCCCTTTTCAAATGTCATATCGATCAAATTCTTATCTTCACGTAAATATTTTATTCAGGGTCTGCTGAGGAGATTACAGCCCTCATTGAGTGGAGGGGGTCGAATGAGTCTCTCTTCACAGGTAAAGGTTAAACTTTGACAAAATATAATTAACAAATATTTTTCTAATTAGTAAGGTTTATGATTACTAGACAAGCCTGTTAATAACATCCTACATTCAGCACTGACAGAACATGTTGTTTATTGCTGAGAAGGGAACCCCATGCCAAAGGTCTCAAAATTAAATTGCCATAAAAAATAAGTTCATACAATACAGTGTAAATACACTTATTTACTAACATTTACAGTAAATGTAAAGAAACAATAATTAAATAGGCTATATAAATAATAGAAAAGATTACACATTCAAAGTGTTCCCCTCACCCTACCTAGCACAGTGTTTTTATCCCCTAAATGTAATCATTCTCCTGCAGATATGCATGGAGTTCTGTAGGAGCAGAAAGATGTGCAGCCAGTCTAGCCCTGAGGTTGTTACCAGACACCTCCTGCTCATCTGCACAGTCCTCCAGATTGTCACCCTCTTCCTCATGCTGAGGATGGTCCACCTCCAAGATGTCGTCCACAGAGAGACAAAGGTTGTGGAGAATGCCGCAGGCAGCAACCACCTTGGGGACAAACAGAGCCCTCAGAAAGATGGATCTCCAGCATGCCAAAAGTGCGCTCAATTATGTACCTCGCTTTGGCATGGTGGCTGTTGAACCGGGCCTCAACACGTCCTGGTGGTATACATAATGGTGTAGAAATGTTATACAGTTATATTATTTGGTAGTGTTGTTATTTACTGTGTTATTTATGTTTTTGTGCATGTGTTGGCAACTTTGAATTTAGGTCCAGTAAATATCCCTACCAGCTATAGGCTGTCGAAACGGGGTGACGACAGCCACAGGATGCTGCAGGCATGGATATCCACCATCTCTAAGGAAGAAATAACCAGCCGGGGGATAAAGGGACTCCTTAAACATTAGAGATCTCCGCAGGACAAGGGCATCGTGGACAGAACCTGTGTTGCCAATGTACACGTCAATGAACTTTCCACGGCTGTCACAAATGCCCTGCAGGATAACTGAGGGAAAGAGCTTGCAGTTCTTTTTTTGTGGCATAGCAGGTGGACGGATTCTGATGTGGCACCCATCAATGGCTCCTGCAGCGAAGCAGAAGGCTTCATGGCCGGCCAGGTGAGCAAAACCTGCCCCCACCACCTCCATCTCATCAACCTTGGGGAAATGGATGAAGTGGCGGAGGTTTGTCATCATTTCCTCTACCACGTAGTGTACAGCTTTGCACACTGTGGCCACTGGCATAGAAAAGGCATCGGATGTCACACGGTATGAAGCACCACATGCAAGCCAGTAAACATGCAAACAGCAAACATGAACACTTCCATCTTGTGGCTCCAAGCATGCCTTTTCTTTCTCGGCAGGACCTGGACCAGCAGCTGGATGGTGGCCCTGGCGAGCCTGAAGGCTGGTTTGGTGTCTTCATCCGAGAAGACTTATCTTGAGGATGGGCGCTTGGTCATTTATTTGAGCATAGTTCTGTGGAGTTCCATCCTATTTATAAATTATAAAAATTATGTTCAATAAAAGATTTTAGACCATTATCCCACATTGTGTTGTTTATAAATGTGTATAACTGATAATACTACTGATAATATTAACACCTTAACTCATTGTGAAGTGGTTAATGGTCATTGCTATTTCTGTGTAATATTTGTCCAAGATCATTCAAACATTTACAACTTTAGGAATTTGCCATTTGAAACCAGTAAGGCATTTACTTAATTAGATTATTGGAGTTTCCATTAAGGTTTTTAACTTAAGTAAATAGTTTTGTTACTATTCAACCATTTACATTGAGAAAGGTAAGTGATGGCATTTGACAAAGCCTCGTCATCCTCCTCCGTCTCATTCTGGCCCTCCTCCTCTGGATCAGGTGCCTCAGCTCAGCTGCCTCCTCCTCAGCTTCCAAGTAAAGTGACCCTATAGCCACTGCTACCAGTGCCCTTCTGTTTGTCTCCATAATTGTCTGACTCATATATATATATATATATATATATAACTAGTTTGTCTATATTTTACCCGTCAAATCGTTTGTATTGACTATCTTTTACCTCAGCCTTTTCCCGCTGGTAGCCCGTGAATGTCCTCGTGAAATTCACAAGGTACCAGCGGGAAAAAGATGAGTAAAAAGATATGCAACAGATTAGATAGATAAGCTAGATAGGAGGTACACACACACATATATATAGAGTGAGAGGTACAGACGAGGCATTTCACACAGGGGCATCACTTTTAATGTTGATAACATTTTATCATAATCCTATCAAATGAGTGAAATGACACACATTTATAGTTTGTTTTTGAACTTAATTAAGTATGAGCTTATATTTAACACAAATGCAATACACAAGCACTATACAGCAAAAGTTTATAAAATGTTGCGCTTATAATGCCAGTGTTGTCATACTGCTGCGAGTCCAGAGTATTTACAATTGCCAAGAAAACCCGCATCTCAATTCATTCTCCGTCCTTGCCATCTTGCAAGACCGTTCTTGCAAGGAAGCTTAGCAAGAACGTTCTTCTCGAGAACGCAAGTACGTTCTTAGCGTTCTTCGGATTGCTAAACAGCCTATGTCTATGGGCTATACACCTTTTAACAGGGCTGCCAACTCTCACGCATTGGCCGTGAGACACGCATTTCAACCAGTTCACACGCTCTCACGCCAAACCTTGTATTTCTCAGGCAACGCAAACCAAGTAGTCCTGCTAAAGTTGTAAACAGTAGGGATGTGCATCTCCATCACTGAGGACGATGCGATACACATCTCGATGCACTGCCAATGATCCGATTCATTAAAGATACATAAAAACAACTACTAATGCGATACGATACGATTCACCCCTATTGCGATGCAGTGCGATTTGACACGACACGATTCAATGACATGCGATGCAAAAGAATATGATGCTATGCAATTTAATATGGTACATAATGATTTCTTTGTCAGACAGCAAATCATCAATTAACTAAACAAGTGAAAGGTTTACTTCACATATTAAACAAAGTGTCTGACAAAAGATAAAACAACATCAGGCCTGGACTTTGCCTTAAACCAGTCCTTCTTTCCTGTTGTATGTGTTCTCTGAATGTAAAAAAGGGTAAACTATTACTGGCAGTCACAAGCTGCTGTAAACACTGTCATAACACCACACACTAAATTTAACTCATACGTCCTACTTTAAGGTTTTTCTCAATGACTCTAGCTATCTCTCGTCTTACTTTGTCGTACACAACAGGGATTTGTTTCTCGGAGAATAGCTTCCTATTCTTGCTAGGGGTACCGGTGGAGCTAGCCACTGACTGTAGCCATAGTGTTACAGCCTGAAAGAAACAGAAATGATCAACTCGGACAACAATGCTGTTTTCTCTCCGGTAGCTCCACCGAGAATTGTTGTATTTAAAATAAATGCAAACAGATATTTGAATGCAAAATTACAACAATCACGTGCTTTCTGGTGAATAATAACAAGAATAGTATAAGCAGAAGCTTACATCACTCTTAAATATGCTTTAAATAAACAAAACATTATTTCAACATTAATTTCTCTGCAAAGTTTTTCTTAAATGCAATGAACAGTTTCCAAAATTAGCAACAATACACAGTCATTTTTGACTACACACATCCATTTAAACTTTCAGACTCTGTGCGCCAGTAGTTTAGAGCAGGGGTCACTAATTGGCGGACTGCGGTTCCCTATCCGGATCCGGACCTATAACCGACATATTATTATGGAATTAATTCATTTTGACGGAACGTTTCCATTTTAACCGGCACATCTTTTTGTTCCAACTAAATGTGGTTTCTATCTTACTTGTCCAATACAAAGGTCCAATCAGGAGCTTTAATAACTGTAATCACCATGACAACTCACTCACTGAAAGTTGGTTGCAACCTCTGTGGGTAAGGTTGTGTGTGTCATTCGCAACAACGCAGGCTAATCGATTTGCTAACAGTACCTGTTTCTTCCTTAGCGAAAAACATGGCGTGCTTTAAACCCGGCGAAAATCCAAATCCAAAAATACCTAATTTCAGACAAGTATGCATTTGTGCTGCCGGTGGGGCGCACAAAACCGATGTGTTTAATGAGACGGTTGCCCTTGTCAATAGTGGTAGCTAATGTGAAACGTCACTATCATGGCCGTGGGAACTAGGAGTGCTGTAGCACCCCCTGACAGCATGAGAATTTCCAATGATATGACTTGAAAATTCACCACCGCGGCACAGCCCAGCCCCGCAGTAGCGGACTGGCCATCGGGAGCACAGGGAGAAGAATAACAATGGAAAACCAGGCTAAGGGTTAGGGTTAGGCTAGGTAAGAAGGGTGGGGCTGAAACATTAAGAGACAAAAAGACATCACCTTCACTAGACAAGGTTTTACCAATTGAAAAACGGCTATGTTCATTTTACATAAAGCTCCAAAAACAATTTTGTGCTCAAATAAAGGCAAAAAAATGGTCTTGCGTGCCACGCGCGCTCGCATTAAGTATCTTAGCGTTCTCACGAACTAGCATCACATCAAACAGAATGTGCATGACCTATTTTTACTCCCAGTCCATCCTTACCGCCCCGCAACATTAAGAACCCCCCCCCCCCCAGCAGCACCCCCCTGATAAAATATCCTATGTTCCCGCGGCTATGGTCACTATGACACAAAGCATGGACACTTTGAACAAAATTACCCCCAGAACTCTGAGGTAAGGGCCAGAAAAATAAACCATAATTGTTCCGGACCCTGGACTGAATGGAAATTTGGTTAGTGGACCTTTTGGGTTTCTAATTGAGTACCCCTGGTTTAGAGTATGTGCATGCATACATCACGTATAACTTTCATGCCCTTTTCCGTGCCAATCTGTAATGGCCGCTAGGAGTCACTTTATGCTGGTCATATTTAGCTAAGCATTTAACATGAATATACAGCTTCTAACGCATTTAATACATAATACCAAAATGCTCAAAGAATTTTGTTAACATATTTGTTACAGTTTAAGCACAGACATTCATTTTCGTACCTGGAAATGTGAGACAGAAATGATCAACTCGGACAACGATGCTGTTTTCTCTCCGGTAGCTCCACCGAGAATGAAGTAGTGATGGGTCGTTCGCGAACGATCCGGCTCTAAGAGCCGGCTCTTGAAGGTGAACGTCGGGAGCTGGCTCGCATATCTGAAGAGCCGACTCTATTTTTAATAGATTAATACAGCCTATAAAAACTAAATGATTATGAAATAATGAATTTTAATTGTATTTAAAATAATTGACTAATTCAAAGAACAACAAAAAAATACTTGTAGGCTTAAAGGCGCACACGATCATCCTCACATTCTGTTCCTGTCAATCCTGCATGAGGGAGGGCCGAGCCAACTCACACACAGTCAGAGAGTAGTCAAAACTCGGAGGAGAGCCATGACAAATCAATGCATTTTTAAAGATATGTGGTTACGGTCGAGTATGATTTCATTTAATAATTTAATTCAAATTGTTTTCACACCTATCATAGTCAAATTCATAGTTAAAACATGTATTTTTTAAAGAGCCGTTCGGGAGCCAAAAGAGCCGGCTCTTTTTAGTGAGCTGAGCCATACGAGCCGGCTCACGAAAAAGAGCCGGAATGCCCATCACTAGAATGAAGCATCGCGCCAAGCGCTCCCACTTCCGACCTCGCAGACACAACCAACCAATCACGGACCAGTTCCCTCAAAATAGGCCAAACCAACAGATCTCTGATTCGAAATTTTTAACAGGTAGCCTTCATATAAAAATGTTCTCAACAGTATTTACTATGTTAAACATTTAACTTATTACATTTACTCTTATGAATCTAATTAAATGATGATCCCTTTGATCTTTAACACTTTCAAAATCGTATATTAGATCACCCTAGTAATAGCTGAATCCGAGGGGGAGGCAGCCGTCTCCACACAAATACCAGAGCCTGTTTAACTAGAGAGGGTACAATTTCTGGGGAAATTGTTGGGGAAATTGTAGGGTGTGCTTGCTTGCGTCAGTTGCAAAGGGGTCCGTTTTTTAATGACATTTTTACAACTGATATTTCTGTATATTTTATATAAAAATGCATAGGGCCTACTTATTATTTATAAAGATTACATAGATATAAAAGCATCTTTTTTTTGCTGCTCATTTACAACTCAAAATACGAGTGAAGTGTAGAATGAAATATGATGTCTTCTCATTTCCCCTGCAAGAGGCAGCCTCATAGCTGAATCAAAACGAATAAATTTGGCAGACTGGTGTAAAAATTGACCTAATCTCTATGACTTAAACTTCCTTTTAAGTTTTCCCTTCTCGTGATATTTTCAGGCATTTAGCCTACTCATATTGCATTCATTCATTAATAAAGAACCCCCTTTAAAGATTATTCTACGACGTTACCGGCAGTAGAAGATGGAATCGCGATTCAAACAGTACCATCTGCTAACTGAAAATATGCCCCCCAAAACGTAAATAAGCTTGACATTTATTTAGTGGAAAATCGCTCATTCATAAAAAGCTCACTGGTAGCGATCACTGTCAGTAACAACGCAAAATGCGATATAGCCCTGTGGGGAGAAGCTGCCCCGGTAAATTCTACTACTACAGTACAGTACTAGACTACTGCTGTGTTCGTCTTGGTAGCGATTGCGTTGGTTGAATTCGATTAAACGTTCCGTTGTACGGTTTAGGCTGAAATTATTTTCGTGAACAGATTGACAAAGTTTAGGCTGTGGCAATGAAGTTCAGGTTAGTAGTCAGATAGTTTCACCTATTGAAAGACTTTTGATTTAAGTACTGTAAGGGGAGTGCCGAACATGTTCTGTCGCCGTTTGACTTCCTAAACAGCTGTGTACTACTGTAGTAGATGTTTTTGTAGTGTGTCGCGTAGGATACAGCGTTGTTGGTTTGAAACCTCAGGTAATGATAATTTCACCAACAAATCTTTTACTTGTAATGTAATGTCATAATAAATCCTACAACGAAAATGTATTTGTGAGGAATGTTTATTTTAACGATTGAAAACAGATGCATCATAGACCACTGTAGTATGTGTTGCCCGGGCAACAGAGGCTAATTTCATGCTAATGCTTCAGTGAAATAGTAGACTACCGTCTACCTCTCTCCGAAAGTAGATGTGGGCCTACTTCCTTAATAATATCAGATAATAATGTACATTACATTTCACAATTGTGTTTCACATCACAAAGTAAAATGAGTAAATAGTTATCACCCTGGCCTCTTTGCTTGTGGCGTTTCTGCAGCTGCCTTGCAGTAAAGCTATAGTTAGCCTAGCTATCCCCCAAGTTAACAGATGCGAAACGAATGTTCTGCTACAGGTAGTCACGCGTGTTTTTGTGACGTTAGTGACGTAGTGACGTTAGTAACGTCAGTGACTGTGGCTAGCAAATTAGCCACCGTTAGCTTCACTTTTCGCCACAAAAACGTAACTTGAGGCTAAACCATGCAACGGAACGTAAATAAAAATACAAGCAACTCAATCGCTACCAAGACGAAACTTTTGACACCTAGGTTGTCTATTTATTCCAAATATTGACGAAGATTTAGGGGTGGGAAAATAATAATAATATATATGTGAGAGAACAAAGGTTGTGCCCTTGCCGAAGGCAAAGCACACCCGATGAGTAAATATAGCTGCAAGCAGCGATGCGGGTTCCTCCGCAAAATGGCAAAATATTATAAACATGTACACTGTAGAAGATCGAGACTTGGACAACAAGAGAGCAAAACTACTTCATGTTTGGCCAACAATAATAGGCTGAACAGGGATTTGAACTCATGAGCATAAGGTTACTAGTCAGTCTCTCTAGCCTCTCTGCTACACACCAACTGCTGAGATTTTATGATTAGTAAGGGCTGATTATTAACTTTTTATAGGATACTGAAACTCTTCTCGAGTTGATCTCCTTCCAGACTCTTAGTCAATGCACAACAAACAATAGTCATGTGGGCAACTGGGCTAGGGCAGCGCTCATATTCAGCTCCTTGCGAGAATAGCCTGTGACAGTACAGCAGCCGACTCTCTGGTCCCATTAAACTACACAACATGCACAATCAGGGTGACCAACAAGATTATATTAACTAACAAACAATAACATTACAAACATCTAACTGAACGAACACAACAACTGAAATCCCTTGCACGGCTGTTGTAACCAACTATTTTCCACAAGTCTTTGCGTTTTTTGATATGCCGCACTGCATGCTGGGTACCCAAGGGTGCTGACGCTGATTATCTAGCTGTGCTCTGACTGCGTGATATGAGTATTAGTTTTTGGTCAGCTTTGGCACAAAGGTTAAGAAACGGTTGACATTTCAAGGTGAAATTGCGCATGGTATTTCAGAATGATGTCTGCCTGTTTAACTAAACAAGTAATCAAAATTATGACAGGCCAATAGACTGTGCCTGGATACGAACCTGTGACCTTGCACTTTGTAGGACACCGTTTCAACCCATTGAGCTACCCTCAAGGCTGAGTATACGTGGTCAGTTACTGTACAAAAAAAGGAAGCCGTTTCTCCTGAAGCACGGATTGTTCGATTTGGCCAAAGTTTAAACAGCTGTAATTCAATGATCTTTTGACATATCAAGGTGAAATTGCACATGGTACTTCAGAAGGATGTCATCCTGTTTAACTAAACAGATATTTAAATTTAAGACAGGATTAAACACTGTGGCTGGATTCAAACCTACGACCTTATACTTTGCAGGTCACCGTCCCAGCCCATTGAGCTATTCTCAGTGTTAAATATTGTCATGTTCAGTTACTGTATGAAAAAGTAAGCTGTTTCTCCTGTGGTAAGCATTGTTAGATTCAGCCAAGGTTGAAACAGCTCTAATTCAATCATATTTTGACATATCAAGGTGAAACTTTGCATGGTACTTCAGAGGCATGTCACCTTAAAGCTTATTAGGTTTGAACCATCCTTCAAAAATACATTTGATTTAGTGACACAAACATATTGAGGCAATGTGGACATTTACATAAATACACCCATTTCAGCCATTTTGTACTTGATTCAATTGCCTTAAGTAACGTTTTTAAATACGTCAATGATACATATCTGTACCAAATTTCAAGTCAATTTCACCTTTGGTTCAAGAGAAGAGGAATTTTGAAGGTTTTCCCAAATTATCACAGTACAGGAAAATCCATCATGGCGGACCTTATGGGTCCTTGAGGCTTTTTTGTTCCTCATGAAAAATGAGGCATGCACACCAAGTTTCAGAAGAATTGGAGCAATGGGGTGGAAATGCCATCACTTTGAAAATCGGACATTTGGGCGTGGCCTGTGGCGCCCCCTATGGTCCGATGTGGCCCATATTTGGTGTGGGGGTACCCACTTGGATGTAGTATCAATGTGCCAAATTAGAAAATTTATGACCAGGGACTTTTTGAGATATTGGGGCGCAAGGAGAAGAAAAATAAATATAGCTGCAAGCAGCAATGCGGGTTCCTCCGCAAAATGGCAAAATATTATAAACATGTACACTGCAGAAGATCGAGAGTTGGACAACAAGGGAGCAAAACTACTTAATTTTTGGCCAACAACCGGGCTGAATGGGGATTTGAACTCATGAGCATAAGGTTACAAGTCAGTCTCTCTACCCTCTCTGCTACACAGCAACTGTTGAGATTTTATGAATAGAAAGGGTAGAGTATTAGCTTTTTATAGGATATTGAAACTCTTCTTGAGTTGATCTCTTTCCAGAATCTCAGTCAATGCACAATTAACAATAGTGATGTGGGCAACGGGGCTAGGCAGAGCTCACGTTGCTAGGGTTAGGGTCAGCTGCTTGCGAGAATAGCTTGTGATAGTACAGCAGCCGACTCTCTGGTCCCATTAAACTACACAACATGCACAATCAGGGTGACCAACAAGATTATATTAACTAACAAACAATAACATTACAAACATCTAACTGAATGAACACAACAACTGAAATCCCTCGCACGGCTGTTGTAACCAAACTATTTTCCACAAGTCTTTGCGTTTTTTGACATGCCGCACTGCATGCTGGGTACACAAGGGTGCTGACGCTGATTATCTATCTGTGCTCCAACTGCGTGATATGAGTATTAGCTTTGGTCAGCTTTGGGAC
Organism: Osmerus eperlanus; assembly: GCF_963692335.1. Lineage (NCBI taxonomy): Eukaryota > Metazoa > Chordata > Actinopteri > Osmeriformes > Osmeridae > Osmerus > Osmerus eperlanus. The sequence goes on from NC_085025.1 coordinate 19,525,816, forward strand.
AAAGGTTAAGAAACGGTTGACATGTCAAGGTAAAATTGCAGTTTCGCAGGGTATTTCAGAATGATGTCATCCTGTTTAACTAAACAGATAATCAAAATTATGACATTCCCAAAGGCAGTGGCTGAATTCAAACCTGTGACCTTGCACTTTGCAGGACACCGTTTCAATCCACTGAGCTACCGTCAAGGCTGAGAACATGTGGTCAGTTACTGTATATAACAAAGAAGCCGTTTCTCCTGTAGCACACATTGTTCGATTCAGCCAAAATTTAAACAGCTGTAATTCAATGATCTTTTGACATATCAAGGTAAAATTGCGCATGGTACTTCAGAACGATGTCATCCTGTTTAACTAAACAGGTATTCAAATGTAAGCCAATTTAGCCAGCCAATTGAGCTCCTCAGCCAATTGAGCCATTCCCAGACATGGATGACACAAAGTTCAACAACTGGATAATAAAAAAAGCAGTTTCTCCAATGGCAAGCATTGTCAGATTTGGTCCAAGTTCAAACAGCTGTAATTCAGTCATATTTTGACATATCAAGGTGAAACTTTGCATGATACTTCAGGGGCATGTCACCTTAAAGCCTATTAGGTTTGAACCATCCTTCAAAAATACATTTGATTTAGTGACACAAACATATTGAGGCAATGTGGACATTTACATAAATACACCCATTTCAGCCATTTTGTACTTGATTCAATTGCCTTAAGTAACGTTTTTAAATACGTCAATGATACATATCTGTACCAAATTTCAAGTCAATTTCACCTTTGGTTCAAGAGAAGAGGAATTTTGAAGGTTTTCCCAAATTATCACAGTACAGGAAAATCCATCATGGCGGACCTTATGGGTCCTTGAGGCTTTTTTGTTCCTCATGAAAAATGAGGCATGCACACCAAGTTTCAGAAGAATTTGAGCAATGGGGTGGAAATGCCATCACTTTAAAAATCGGACTTTTGGGCGTGGCCTGTGGCGCCCCCTATGGTCCGATGTGGCCCATATTTGGTGTGGGGGTACCCACTTGGATGTAGTATCAATGTGCCAAATTAGAAAATTTATGACCAGGGACTTTTTGAGATATTGGGGCGCAAGGAGAAGAAAAATAATAATAATAAGAAGAATACCAATAATAACAATAGGTTCCCTCCTACCGGAGGAACCTAAATATAGCTGCAAGCAGCGATGCGGGTTCCTCCGCAAAATGGCAAAATATTATAAACATGTACACTGCAGAAGATCGAGAGTTGGACAACAAGGGAGCAAAACTACTTCATGTTGTGCCAACAACAGGCTGAATGGGGATTTGAACTCATGAGCATAAGGTTACAAGTCAGTCTCTCTATCCTCTCTGCTACACACCAACTGTTGAGATTGTATGAATAGAAAGGGCAGAGTATTAGCTTTGGTCAGCTTTTGGACAAAGGTTAAGAAACGGTTGACATTTCAAGGTGAAATTGCATGAAATTCTGCATCGTATTTCAGAATGATGTCATCCTGTTTAACTAAACATATAATCAAAATTATGACAGGCCAAAAGATAATGGCTGGATTCCAACCAACTACCTTATACTTTACAGGTCACCATGCCAGCCCATTGAGCTATTCTCAGTGTTGAATATTGTCATGTTCAGTTACTGTATAAAAAAGTAAGCTTTTTCTCCTGTGGTAAGCGTTGTTAGATTCAGCCAACGTTGAAACAGCTTTAATTCAATCATATTTTGACATAACAAGGTGAAATTGTTTGTGGTACTTCAGAAAGATGTCATCCTGTTGAACTAAACAGATAATCAAAATTATGACAGGCCAAAAGACTATGGCTGGATTCCAACCTACAACCTTATACTTTACAGGTCACCATCCCAGCCCTATTCTCAGTGTTGAATATTGTCATGTTCAGTTACTGCATAAAAAAGTAAGCTGTTTCTCCTGTGGTAAGTGTTGTTAGATTCAGCCTAACTTGAAACTGCTTGTACATTTCCTATAAAAACGGGTTGACTGGGTTGCTGCTGTAAAGAATAACTTTCTCATCGTTTTTTTTTTAACAGGTTGTTTGGAGTGCCATAACTTGTCATGGAAGGGAATTTTAAATCATGCCTAGCATCAGTGGGAATGTGTCCTGGCTTAGGTTACTGAAATGAATTTGTGCAACAGGCAAGGGATCCACCTGAACAATCAATTGACTTCATTAGAGAAAACCATTAGAGTTATCTCTACCATGCGTAGACTACAAGTAGCTAGCTACTGTGGTGAACCTGGCTTGTTTTGCAGTGGTTTACACAGTCTCACTAAACAGATGATCAGAGTGTTGTGATGGGCTCAAATAAACACGCATTGCTATGTTTTTACAACCGGAGGATTGATCGGAAGACTAGAAACCGTTTTGCCAGAATAAAAAATTAAAAACTATGCTTCTGACTGGTTTTGAACCTACAACCATTTGCTTACCAGCCAATTGAGCCATTCCCAGACATGGATTACACAAAACTGGATAATAATAAAAAGCTGTTTCTCCAATGGCGAGCATTGTCAGATTTGGTCGAAGTTCAAACATCTGTAATTCAGTCATATTTCGACGTATCAAAGTGAAACTTTGCATGGTACTTCAGGGGCATCTCACCTTAAAGCCTATTAAGTTTGAACCATCCTTCAAAAATACATTTGATTTAGTGACACAAACATATTGAGGCAATGTGTACATTTACATAAATACACCCATTTCAGCCATTTTGTACTTGATTCAATTGCCTTAAGTAACGTTTTTAAATACGTCAATGATACATATCTGTACCAAATTTCAAGTCAATTTCACGTTTGGTTCAAGAGAAGAGGAATTTTGAAGGTTTTCCCAAATTATCACAGTACAGGAAAAACCATCATGGCGGACCTTATGGGTCCTTGAGGCTTTTTTGTTCCTCATGAAAAATGAGGTATGCACACCAAGTTTCAGAAGAATTGGAGCAATGGGGTGGAAATGCCATCACTTTGAAAATCGGACATTTGGGCGTGGCCTGTGGCGCCCCCTATGGTCCGATGTGGCCCATATTTGGTGTGGGGGTACCCACTTGGATGTAGTATCAATGTGCCAAATTAGAAAATTTATGACCAGGGACTTTTTGAGATATTGGGGCGCAAGAAGAAGAAAAATAATAATAAGAATACCAACAATAACAATAGGTTCCCTCCTACCGGAGGAACCTAATAAGAATACCAACAATAACACTAGGTTCCCTCCTACCGGAGGAACCTAATAATAATACCAACAAACACAATAGGGTCCTCCTGACGGAGGAACCCTAAATAGTTATCACCCTGGCCTCTTTGCTTGTGGCGTTTCTGCAGCTGCCTTGCAGTAAAGCTATAGTTAGCCTAGCTATCCCCCAAGTTAACAGATGCGAAACGAATGTTCTGCTACAGGTAGTCACGCGTGTTTTTGTGACGTTAGTAACGTCAGTGACTGTGGCTAGCAAATTAGCCACCGTTAGCTTCACTTTTCGCCACAAAAACTTAACTTGAGCCTAAACCATGCAACGGAACGTAATAAAAAATACAAGCAACTCAATCGCTACCAAGACGAAACTTTTGACACCTAGGTTGTCTATTTAGTCCAAATATTGACGAAGATTTAGGGGTGGGAAAATAAATAATAATAATATATATGTGAGAGAACAAAGCTTGTGCCCTTGCCGAAGGCAAAGCACACCCAATTAAGGAGAGCCTTGCCACTCCCTATTAAGCCCCATTGTACCAAATTTGGCTGCAGTTCAACCAGAGTTCCACTGGGGGTGATCGCGAGCGAGTGCATGTTGAATGGGAGTCTATGGACCTAAATGGCTAAATTTGTCTCTTTCGCCTGATTTTCGTTGAGAAATCTCCGATTTGATTGTAGTTTTTGCATGTTCAACATGGATTATAGGTCCTTTTGATTACTTACAGGGTGAGTCGTTGTTGCCCATAACACGCTAGAATTCTGCTAATGCATGGTGATTGGTTAGTGAAGGACTGATACGACCAGAGCTCCCGCTTGATGGCATCCGAAGCGGAATCAGAATGTCAGAGCAATAGCAACATTAGCAAGCCAAAACTCTTTCTAGCATGTGTATTGACAGGGAGAGCCTAACCTGTCAGCTGTGTTTTCGATGCCTTGAGAGAAAAAAGGAAGTGACCAGAGCTTGCCGTAAAGCAGTAGCTCTGGTCATACGATGTGTATGACATCAATGACATTTTCAAAGGCTTTTTAGAACAGAAAGGCGACTTTTAAAAAATCTGACAGCCAGCAGTCTGTATTTTTTTGCCTCCCCTTTTGAATTCAGAATTCAAATTACTAGACAAAAAATTATATCCTGAGAAAAGTGGATTTTGAGGGGTATAGCTCCATAGATGTCCGTTCATTCAGCACTCGCTCGTTAGCGCCCTCACATGGAACCGCAACCAGTTCAGAACCCAGAAGTTTCCCTAGAGTGGCAGTTCTCCCTATATTAGAAATTCTCTGCAAATACCATGTAGCCTCTTCAGGTGACTACCTAAATTAGCCGTGCTCCCTGTGTACTTTATAGCAGCATGACATATCTTGCCAATTGCATGGGTCTTGTCAAATTGCCCATCTTTCTTTTAAAATCTGGAGTGTTGCCAAACCTTGGATTTATTGCAATTCATAGGAACATGTAATTCGCCATGATAACACTCGCCCGAACACGCCTCCAACTCTCGCGAAACTTGTCCGAGAGACTTGACGAGAATCGGCCACTGACAGCAGTGGAGATGAAACTTAAGAAACAGAGAGGAGGATTTTATCTAAATAAAAATGATTGGTCACAAATCATTGGTCACATTTCCAAATACTAAATGGTGTTCGCCTACACACGATTCTATATAAATATATCGGATTATACCGATGCAAAAAAGTTAGAAACGATGCATCGCGATTCACCCCACATCGTATCCGGTGCACACTTTTTTGATGAATCGGTGAATCTTCCCATCCCTAGTAAACAGCAAATGTTTACTCCTCGACAGGTCTGCAAACGCCTATAAACCGCTGTAAACCGCGATTTGTTAACTCAAACAAATCGTTTTAACAAATCGAGGCAACAAAGCGTTTGCTGACCTGTCGAGGAGTAAACATTTGGTTTCTTATATACTACAACAATACGTGGGAACAGGCCCGTAAAGAATACCCCCGCAGCCCCCGCACCGCGGGGGGGCCTCGCAGGGACGGGGGGCCTCGTGGGAGGTCTCCCGTTTTGTTTTTTATCCAATTTGAATTACATGGGATGCACACTATGGTCTTATTGTATTGTCTGTGTTTCCAGAGGTGATATGAAAATGAAGAAAAGTATATTTAATTGTGCTTTCTTTGTTAGCTAGGTAAGTGACGTGACGAAGCAGGTCAGGTGGTCACACAGACCGGCGACTGCGAGCCCGCTGCAAATAGGTAGCTAGCTCTAACTGTAGGAAAAATGAAACGCACATTTGAAAGCGGTGCCCAAAAGCGGCATTCCCCCCCAAAAAAATCTGAATTAAATGCCAAACTTACAAAAATTACTAGTCTTTTTCGACCAGCCGGTGAAGGAGGGTGCACAGAAGAGACAGGTATTGTACTGTTTGCTATAGCTAACATTACTGTACCACGTAGTGTAAAGGGCCCCATTATCGTCCACTCTAAATCTCCAACGTTCGGGGCCCCATTATCGTCCACAGAAGATATGCAGCAGCAACGAAAGAAAGTAACTTATCGATATGTACACATCTTATATTGCTGCACACCAAATTACAGCTTCTTACTTTGAGATTTGAGTATATGCTACACATACGCTCTCAAACCGTATGTGTAGCATCTGCCTTGCGCAGCGTCAAACTGAAATTTCTCCATTGAAAGTGGTTGGGTGGACAATAATGGGGCTAACTGCTAAAATCAGGAAAATAGCTAGCTAACGTTATACTTTGACAGCTGTACTGCTCTGTCTGTGTTGTGCTTCCTAGCGTTAACAGCGAGCCAGGCTAATTTTCCAAGAGCCAGGAAAATTAGCCTTCTTGCTCCTTTATTGACTTCCTATCAAGCTGACAACATTGCAATGGAGTGAAACTACAAAAAAGAGAAAGTAGAAAAAGTGCTTAATTAGCCTATAAAATATTACATAACTGACATTATTAGAGTGAGTGGCCCCATTATTGTCCACTCTAAATCTCCAACAAGGTTCTGCAAGTCCTGCGAAGTCAGGCAGCAGTGAGGTGGCAGGCAGCAGTGAGGTGGCAGGCAGCAGTGAGGAGCCAGGCAGCCGTGCGGTGGCAGGCAGCAGTGCGGTGGCAGGCAGCTGTGCGGTGGCAGGCAGCAGTGCGGTGGCAGGCAGCAGTGAGGAGGCAGGCAGCAGTGAGGAGCCAGGCAGCAGTGCGGTGGCAGGCAGCAGTGCGGTGGCAGGCAGCAGTGCGGTGGCAGGCAGCAGTGCGGTGGCAGGCAGCAGTGAGGTGGCAGGCAGCCGTGAGGTGGCAGGCAGCAGTGAGGAGGCAGCAGTGAGGTGGCAGGCAGCAGTGCGGTGGCAGGCAGCAGTGAGGAGCCAGGCAGCAGTGAGGAGGCAGGCAGCAGTGAGGTGGCAGGCAGCAGTGAGGAGGCAGGCAGCAGTGAGGTGGCAGGCAGCAGTGCGGTGGCAGGCAGCAGTGCGGTGGCAGGCAGCAGTGAGGAGCCAGGCAGCAGTGAGGTGGCAGGCAGCAGTGCGGTGGCAGGCAGCAGTGCGGTGGCAGGCAGCAGTGCGGTGGCAGGCAGCAGTGCTGTGGCAGGCAGCAGTGCGGTGGCAGGCAGCAGTGCGGTGGCAGGCAGCAGTGAGGAGGCAGCAGTGAGGTGGCAGGCAGCAGTGTGGTGGCAGGCAGCAGTGAGGAGCCAGGCAGCAGTGAGGAGGCAGGCAGCAGTGCGGTGGCAGGCAGCAGTGCGGTGGCAGGCAGCAGTGAGGAGGCAGGCAGCAGTGAGGTGGCAGGCAGCAGTGCGGTGGCAGGCAGCAGTGCGGTGGCAGGCAGCAGTGCGGTGGCCTCGTGTAGCCGCACCACAGAGTCAGATGATAATACTACACTTTACCCTGGTGACCGGGCACATTTCCCGGTGGATATTACTGATGCTGACATGAAAAAGTTCATTTTAAGGCAGGGACCATGTAAATTTGAAGGTCCGTATCCTAAAGATAAAAAGGGGAGATGTTTTTCTAAAGATTTTTATCATAGAGTGTCAAAAAAAGGAACCAAGATACAACGCAAATGGCTGTGTTACTCCCCAAAAATTGACAGAGTATATTGTGAGCCCTGTTGGCTTTTTGGTGAGAGAAGATCTGCATGCCATAACAGTGCCTGGGCTATGGGAATAAATGATTGGCAAGGACTTTCTAGAAAAATAAAAGAGCACGAACACACTCGCTCACATATGGCAGCTTGTGTAGTGTATAACACATGGCAAGGACATCAAAGTATTGATGAGCAGATTTCCGCTGAATATAAAAAAGAAGTCACGTTTTGGTCAGAGGTATTAACAAGAATTGTTGATGTTACGTTGACACTTGCATCATGCAACGTTGCATTTCGTGCTGATCGTGAGAAACTAGGAGAAATCAATAACGGAAACTTTTTATCTGTTATAGAACTTCTCGGCAGATATGACCCTATATTACAGAGGTTAATTTCCAGCGAAAGTAAAACGAAATACTTAAGCCCAAAAATTCAAAATGAAATTATTTCTATTATGGCACAGAAGGTTCAAAACGAGATAGTGAAAGAGGTCCACGACGCAGAATTTTATTCGGTAATAATGGACACAACTCAAGACATTTCCAAAGTAGATCAACTCAGCCAGGTGCTGCGCTACGTAACAATTTCAAAAGATGAAAATGACACTCCGTTAGAAGTCAAAATACATGAAAGCTTTATGGGTTTCCATGCAGTGCATGATCAAAGCGCATCTGGTTTGGAGAAAGACATAGTTGGCCTTTTAGAGAAGAAGGGTATATCTGTCAATAAATGCCGAGGACAGGGATATGATGGTGCAGCCACAATGAGTGGGGTGTACTCCGGGCTACAAAAACGCATCTCAGACAGAGAACGTAACGCCATCTATATTCACTGCGCTTCTCACAATTTAAACCTTGTCCTGAACGATGCATGCCAAAATGTAACAAAGGTAAAAGATTTCTATGATACTGTACAAAAACTATATGTTTTTTTCAGTGGTAGCGTCAAAAGATGGGAACTCCTGGAGACAGAGTTCAAAGCAGGGCCTACACTTAAACGGCTATGCCCAACGCGTTGGGCATCCCGGCATGATGCTGTGCGCTCTCTCCGCTTTCGCTTTAAAGACGTGATGAAAGCACTGACGAAAATATGTCTATTGTCAAAAAAAAAGGAAGAGTGTGCTGAGGCCGAAGGACTCAAACACAGCATGGAGAATTTCGAGTTTGTCCTCCAAACAGTTATACAGGGTAAACTTCTCGAAACTGTAAATGTTGTTTCACAGAGCCTCCAGAAACAGAATGTGGATATTTTGCAGGCAAGCGAATATCTAGCCGGTGTATCGGAGAGCCTTGCTGCACTCAGAGGGGAGTTTCAAGGCCTTAAAGACAGTGCCCAAGATCTTGCCCAGTCCTGGGGCATTTCTCCCACATTTCTTCAAAAACGCGCCAGGCGCACCAAGAGGCATTTCGATGAGTTATGCGAGGATGAGAGGCTGTTGGATCCCGAGGAGCACTTTAAAGTGCCAGTGTTTTACCAGACTGTAGACATAGCCATTACACAGGTCACCCGTAGGTTCAGTGGAATGCAAGAGGTGGCAAGGAGGTTTGGGTTCCTACGCCCACGAGAACTGTCAAAGTCAGACAATGATATGTACCAGTCAGCGAGTGCCCTTGCTGAGCAATACTCTGACGACTTATCCGCGGACTTCCCAGACCAGGTGCTCGCCTTAAGACAAGCGTTAGAGTTCGCCATCAGGGAAAAAAAAAATGGCTCAATTTATGATTTGGCGAACACGCTAATAATAAAACACAACTCTATATTATCAAGTGTGCCTGATGTAGCCACGGCCATCACATTATTTTTGACAATACCCGTGACTGTTGCAAGCGCCGAAAGGTCATTTTCGAAGCTGAAACTAATAAAAACGTATCTCAGAAGCACCATGTCACAAGAGAGGCTGTCAGGTCTGGCCATCCTTAGCATAGAAAATGAACGTGCGCGCAGTTTAGACGTAAAGAGTGTGGTAAAAGACTTTGCACACAGATTTGTTAAAAGACGCGCACATGTGTATAAACCTGCAAACCTGTAGAAAGTGTATCGACTATATGTAGTCCTATTTGTTATGTTGTTGTAACATATGCTCTGTTTGAGCGTTTTTTTCTGATTGAATACATTTCCCTCACAAGACAAGCTTGAGTTTTGATATCGTGCATTTATTATAAGGCTCTCAGAATGTTCCAAAAAGTTCAGTTGATCGCGTCTGGGTCCTGTTCGGCCCGTCGGTATTTGTATTACATTATCCCTATATGTGGGGGGAGGGGGGGGGTCTCTCAGACTTATTCTGCGGGGGGGCCTCATGTGTTTCCGTTACGGGCCTGCGTGGGAAGATCGCAAATCAAACATGTCGAATCTGGAGCAGACGCCATGTTGTCACAGCAATCAGCTGCACTTGCACTGGTGACGTCACTACATCTCCAAGGCAACATATCAACAACATCAATTCGTCTTCTGTCTGCTTCAGATACTTCTTTATAACGGGAAGCGATTGCGGGGCGTTTGCGGACCTGTGCAAAAACCATATTTGGTTGTTTTAGTTTTTTTTCTGGGCTACTTTGTTGCCGAGCAGATGCCACTTTGTTAAGGTCAATGGCTACATCTCCAAGGCAACCGCTTGTTGCTAGGTCCGTAAAAACGTTTATTTACCTCTGCGAACTTTCAGGAGGTATATAAACGGATTTATTAACTTTTGAGAACGTCTTCTGGACCAATAGGAACAGCGTATTGGTCCAATTATTACACTAGTATATAAGAAACAGTAATGGACAAGGCGTAGGCACACGGAGTGAAGCAACATAGCGAACACCCATGAAAGTTCGTCTCGGGGCTATTTATCTTATTTTAGATACAGTATAAGTTTAGCTAGCTTGCAAATACTGAGGATAGCCTACCGAAATAGAGCAATGTTGTTAGTAATGCTAGCTAACGTTAGTTTGCTAGCTGTATAACATTTCACTGGGTCTTGCATCGCCACTTGATTTATTGAAATTATTATGAAATGTTATGTTGTACTACTAGCCATTTGCCTACTCGAGCAAGTCACAGCTAGTATTTCAAAGCCCTGATAGTAACTGAGGCGACACAGTAAATAATTCCTCTTTCAAGTAATAAGCCCCCGTTTAAATGTTGAGCATTAAATTAGCTGCAAGCCCAGCTAACACACGACGTAACAGGGTCGTGTGTTCGTACTTTTTGGTCGGTTTCTGACTTAACAGCTAGAGACGTTGTGGTTACGTCATTTGACGGTCATTTCATTACCAGAAGTTTTAAACCAGATCGTACCAATCCATGACGTTGTGGTTACGTCTCCCAATGGTAACTTTGTGACCAATTATCCGTTGGTCACAAAGTCACCACCTGGCAAATACACTGTAAAAAACTTTTTTTTTTAAACGCACTTTTTCTGTAAATTATACGTGTTTTTTTTGTGTATTTCTGAATTACAGGAAATACAGATAGAAAGACAATGGCAAACTGTACATTTATATTTTTACAAAAACATTACAGCCAAATGTTGTTACTTAAAAATACAAAAAACATTTTTTTACAAATATTAATACAATTTTCACAAAGAATTTCTGTTAAAACACATAATTTCATAATAATAACATTTTCACCAAAATGTTCTGTTAAAACACATAATTTCAAAACTAGCTATTTTAACAGTTATTTTGCAGATATTTACTTTCATCCCACGGACAAATACATTTACATTTAGTCATTTAGCAGACGCTCTTATCCAGAGCGACTTACAGTAAGTACAGGGACATTCCCCCGAGGCAAGTAGGGTGAAGTGCCTTGCCCAAGGACACAACGTCAGTTGGCACGACCAGGAATCGAACTGGCAACCTTCGGATTACCAGCCCGATTCCCTCACCGCTCAGCCACCTGACTCCCTGACTCCAAATAACTTCTTAAAAACATAATTTTTGGTTTACAGCTAGGGATGGGCGATACCAATCATTTTCTTTTCGATCCGATACCAAGTACTTTCAAGACCAGTATCGTTGATATCAATACCGATACTTCTATGAAATATTTTTATTTTAGTAATTTTATAATGCATTCTGAAAGCCATCGTTATTAATATTAAATAAACCGCAATAAGCATTACGTGTCTGTGTTGCCTCCTCTGCCCGCATCAGCTGAACTTCGTTGTGCTCTTTAGGTTGTTTAACTTTTAGATGCTTGTCATGTTTTGTGGTATTGCCACAATGGCGTATTGTTGTTTGACAAATGTCACATAAAGCTTCATCGTTGTTAACTGGAGTGAAATAACTCCAGATTATGCTTCTTTTTCTTTCAGTCATGACCGCAGCGATGCACTCGAATCTGCGCTGAGTGTGCTTTCACTGAGTGAGAGTGAGAGAGCGTGGTGCACTGCCGCTGATGAACTCATGATAAGCACAGACACAGCGGAAGAAAAAATAGTTCCCATTGACTTTCTTATTTAAGTAAATTTCTATACTATACGGCCTACAAATCCCAGGTAGGATCGATATTTCAAATTGAGAATCGATTCTTTTGATACAATGCAAGTATCGAAAATATCGATACTTTAGGATCGATCCGTATTAGCTGTACACTGTAAAAAAAAAAACTTAACTTTAGCGGACTGCTGAATTACCCAGTAAAGGCATGGAGTGGGATTTGAAAGCCTAAAATGTCCACCCTACCCCTTTCTCAGACACGTAGGGCTGGACATTAGATTTCAAACACAAAGAAAAACAATCTTCTTGAAAATACAAGATAGGGTCCAAAACTGTGAATATGGAACAAGTGTGGAAGGTCAAAGCAGGAGTACACAACTCTCTGACTCTTATTCTCTCTCGGACATTGTCTCCCATTCCCTCCATCACTCTATAGCATCTTACCTTTATGGGTCCCCAGTTCAAACCAATGGATTTATGAGTGCCGCATTGAAAAATAACAACAAAACTCTCACCTGAGACTCAATAATAAATTCCTGCTAATGGGAATGGACAACATGCCGCAGGATTTATGATATTCTGGCTCTCGTTTGTTGCAGTGGCGTGATATTGCGGATGACATTAAATGCGTCCGGCTGCAATAGGAACTCCCATTAATCATACTCCTGGACTCAGGGCCTGTCAGCACAGATTAGGAGAGCAGGGAATGGCTTTATCACACTAAACTCTTTAACTACCTACGCAGGTTTATGCTGTGTGTATGTGCATGTGTATGTGTGTGTCTGAGAGAGCGAAAAAGTTCCCTGAGGCCGGCCCCTAAGGTCAATACAGAGTTGCTATGAAGATCCAATTTAATTATTCGAATTTAATTGAAATGGAATTGAAAACAGTTTGAGGATGCAAACTGGAATTGGAAATGCACAAATGTTTTACTAATTTGTCACTGGAGTCCAAAAAATAAAAAAATCAACTACTCTTTTCTATACTTTCTAAGGAATGCACATACTGTGGCAACCTTATGAAGAGATGTGTTTAAGTCAAGAAGCATGAGAACCACAGGCAGTGTAATGGGTGATTATTTTACACAATGAAGACTCATATCAGACGAAAAGAGTAACTTTAAAGAAGTTCTTCCTTTTGGTGTTAAGGGTGGTCCAAAGCTTTTTTCGTTTTGTTCAACTTAGGGCAATGACAAAATATATTTATTATTAAAATGACACTTAGGCCACAGAGGGTCAGGGTAAAAGCAGAGTCTATCTTCCACTGGAGCACCACAAGGATGTGTTCTTTAAAAAATGTCTAGCAAGACTGAAATTTGTAAATGCTTGTCGTTTGTCAGTGGAAAACTTTTAAAATACAGTTTCTCAGAAAATCTCCCTATGGCCTCCCTGATTTGGCTTTTTATTCTGCTATGAAACTTGACTTTACAGGTCTATCACTGAGATATGTCTAGACTAAACATATGTTGCTATAGTTGAATGCTTTTTCCAGTTCAGCAACTTTCTGAAGCCTCTATGTTCCCTTTCCATGGCTCCATATCTCTGCTGGTTTGTGGTTTCAAAATGATGACGCAAATGATATCCTATTCTTTTAAGCCGGAGATCGTCTCAGGCAAATAGAACTAAGACTCACAGGCTTCTATTCTTGATCAGTAAAGAAGTACTCAGTCCATTTATCCAAATTGTCTGCCTTTAATGTAAACTTTCCTTTTTTGTGGGCCTTGAGTTTGACACATACGTCAACGGTAGGAATCAGTATATTGATAAGACACATCCTTAAATTTGCAGATAATTATCATCAGTCTACTCAAAGATGGAGAGACATGTCAAGGGCTTCTTGTTGATGAGTTTGCACACTGGTGTAATGATAATTTTGTGAGGCTGTATACTGCAAAATACTACTCTCATTCTTATTCGTATAAGTATAACTTATTTTAGAGTTCTTTCCCCTGGAACAGATTTCATGTTCCAACCGAGGGGGGCTGGGGCTATCTTAGTGTCTAGGGCTGCATCAAATACCCTTTTTTGCTCTACTAAATTGCTTCACTAGTCCACACTTGACCGGTGGGGATCTCATTTTAATATTACTGTAACTGTTAGCTGCTCCTGGCATTATCTAATCCCTGCTCTCCTCTCTCTGCCCCACCTCCACACATCCCCTGTGGTGTGGGGGGTTTGAGCTGTCAGCACCTGCCTGGTCGTGGGTCGGACAACGCTGGACCTGGTCGCCAGTGGACGTCGATCTGTGACAGTCTGCCAAAGCTGGATCTAGTCGCCAACCGGAAACCAGTCTCCATGACGGGCGACAGCAAGTTTCCTGGTCCCTTCCCTCATCATAATCAAGCGTGTAGCCATCTTACTGGAAGGGGGGTTCTTTAAAAAATATTAATAATAATTAAGGGTCTGATAATGATAAGGCAAAATGTAAAGTATTTGGTATCTTGCTCACACAATTAGCCCAATCCGGAAGTTGGTGAAACCAATATTTCAGAAGTCGGTCTGCCAAATATTTTGATGAACAACAAATGTTTTAATTAAATAATTACTATTTACACTGAGCTGAATGACAAATTGACGAGTGCAAGTTCATTTTACAACCTTGCCTTTGGTTCCATGCAAGAAGTTTCATCCAACAATTATTATTTGTTAACAACTGCATCCCTGTCTGAAGATGAAAGCTATAAGACGGTATAAGTAGGGAAAATTGGCACGGCGCGTCTATTGTCAATGTTACCAACAAAGCCATTCGGTCAAGTCCCCACACCTTGCGCTTGAAGCAAAAGCCCAGATGGATCTGGGTGGTATTGCGTTTCCATTTTGGCAACATGCTTATTCCAGCCATTTTATTCTATTAACTCCAGTCTAAATATCCAAAACAGTGTGTGTTAGTCTGTAATGTGCACTTTTATTATTTCTACTTACCACTGTCCTGGTGACGTTTTCCCTCCTCTTCTAATTTTCTTCTAATTTTCCAGTGGTGTGAAACAGATGCTTGTTTGTTCATTGGATTTGACAGTTTCACCTAAAGTTGTATGAATACTGGTGTCTGACAGTGCTAACTAACGGTATCGGGAGCAGCCCTTAGCGTTTTTGGGGGGCAGTGGTGGTGCCCTGTTTAGTGCCGATATGGGAGGTTTAAGGCGGTTTATAGTTGTCATTGTAAAATATGCCAAAAGGAGTGGCCATTGGGGGTCCAAACATTTGCCTGATTTGCCTGTCTTGATGGTCCTCTGTTTATGGACCAGCCTGCACCAATGCCTGCATTCAATGTATTTGTAATCGTAATGTAATTAAAATGCCACAGCATTTTAAAATCAATATGCAAAGCACAATAGACAACTACTAAACCTAACAACAAGCTTATTTGATCTTTGCAAGAAAAATAGCATTACAATTACAACCGTTACTATTTTGATAGCAACAGAACCGTTAAGGTGTCTCCTAAAATGATGTCTCCTTAAATTGTCTCAAGTTTGGACATATGCAATTTGTGATATGTCCATTAGGAGTGTGTGTGTGCCTGTGTACTGTATATCTACGGTGGCCCTGAAGTGCACATCACAGAATGCACTTCAGGGCCACCGTATATATCAGTAAAATCCACGGCAGGTGTTAAGCTGGTTTGGCTGGGTTTGCAGTGGCTTTGTACCACCAAAAGATCTGGCTGGCTGCACACAGAGCCAGCGAGACAGCACAACATGAACGAAACAGCAGTTAACAGTAGCAAAGGGGTGACCTTACCGCTGCACTTAATTTTCACAGCTGTTTTTCGGTGTCATAAAAATTATATTTTAGCACCAGATAACTGCGGACAAACATTGCAGCCTCATAAACCCCAGAGCATCTAGCAACCCATGGTTGTCGAGGGCCACATTTGATGAAAAAGTGTTATCCCTTATCAATGGCTAGAGATCTTTTTATAGAGTTTAACTCCTGCTAGATTGACTGCCAGGAAAATAAAGTTTGGGGGCAGAGACTACTTCACACTGATACTGGAACCTGAAGCAGGCTCTGAGCCAGAAAAAAACACATATACAAATACATTACTGGGATACACAGATTGCAGTGAGCAGGATTGCAGATGTGTAACAGAAAAAGGAGGGGATAAGGAGAGAGATGAACATATCAGAGAAAGATAGAGTCAGAGAAAGACGGGGGAGGTGAAGCAGATGAAGAGAGAAGTTGTCTGAAAATCTGCATTGTCATTCTGGGTTTCCTACACCAATGCTTTACTTTGGTTCTCTTGAAGTTTCGTCACATCCTTAAAGGCCTCTGGGAATCTCTTTCTTTAGTCCCACAACACTGATGTCACAGCCTTATCCGCTCCTCTGAACAGCTAGACTCCTGTTAAGCAGGACACCATCATGGTACACCAGTGGGGGCTGACATATTGACTGAATAATGAACAGGACCATGCTGGGAAAGCTCAGGCAAAAATATGTCCTACTCTACTGCTACCTAGCAGACATCTCACAATAGGCAATCTTCCTGAGAAAGCACACACACTGACAAAGATGGGGACACTGTGGTATCTTTGTGGCAGAAAGAACATGTAGGTTAAAACTTTTCCCTTCAGGAGGTAGAAATCACTGGATTTCTTATGTGTGATGTGGATTTCTTTTCTTCTATCATGCATTTCTTTACTTATTAATCCATCTTCTCTGTGGCTTTGATCCCCTGATCCTTCCGACTGTCCTGATTCTGTCACCAGAAAATGCCACGTGGCTCCCACAGAGGAACTTGAGATGGTAGAGAAACAGCCAGAGTCCATGCAAAGCACCACAAAGGTAGGAGCAGGATATCACTCAGTGTTGAATATCTGGAACATACCAACAAGCAATTGCAGGTACTGCACAGAGCAGGCAGGGGCTTGACACCAAGTGACTGCAAGTGTGCTGCAAGGACATTTACATTTATTCATTTAGCAGACGCTTTTATCCAAAGCGACTTCCAAGAGAGAGCTTTACAAAGTGCATAGGTCACTGATCATAACAACAAGATAGCCACAAAAACATTGCGAGTAGCCAAAACATGAAGCACACATTGTGAACAACCAAAGTAAGTGCTGTAGCGGGGTTTGCTCGTTTAAGAGTAGCAATACTTAATTTATAATAAAGTATATAGTTCTTGGGGCACCACCTCTTATTGTTAAAGGGATAGAGGAAACCTTATTGAATAATATTTAAATAATAGCCTTCGTAATAATCAGTCTAATCTTAAAGTTGTGAATTCTATGAAAGTAGAGCAGATCAGATAACGTGAGTGATACGCGAATATTATACACAATGATTTATTTAGGAGAATGTAATTATAATGAACAAATACCAGATAAGTTATGGGTTAGTCAGAATAGTGCAGTGGCTGGATGCAAATGAGGGCGAGCAACACAATGGCTGTGTAGAGCGTGTAAAGGGGGAAGGGAGAGAGAGAGAGGGGTAGAGGGGGACAGGTAGGCCTTTGTGGTAACAATGGACGAGCAAGGGCAACTGACTTAGCGAGGGTTAAGCTAACTCATTTGTAAAATACAATCAAACATCAACAATTTAATCACAACATGCCAATATGTCACAGGTAAGAAATATTGCAAATCGTAGTTACTTTTGTCGGTTTGAAGAAAGGTAGAGTCAATGGTTTCGTTATCGTCCAACGAAAATAGAACAACGGAATCTTTGGCCAAAGTTCCGGGCGCTCAGTGAATTTGCAGGTTGAGAGGAATAGTTTAGAAATGTAGCTAGCACTTCAGTTTAATCCTACGAACAAGCGGGGGTGATTGTACGTTTGGGGGTTTTATACTCCAAAGGAAAAGGGGGGGTCCCCGTGAAGGTGACCTCTTTCATTGGTCAGTTTTCCCCCACCTGGGCGTTGTCCTGAGATCTGCCTAGGTGTGAAGTGGCTGATAACTTTTCAGAGTTCAGCTATTTCAAATGTCCATGTATTGCTTATACTTCAGAATATAACAATACAACATTCGTAAATGGTTTTGTTAGTATGGTACAATCATTTTGATATCCAGATTGGCTGACTTAACTATACTTGAAGGGAAGTTATAATCAAACCTCAATTAAACAACGTTCTAAGTAAATGGGAAAAACACACATTATAACACATCAACTACTGTCATTGAAATAGTGTCCATGAGCCATGTAGTCCTTGAGAATATGTTTGTAAATCCTTTAGGAAAGTTATTCCTTGTAAATCCTTTGTTCTGATACTGTGGGCCGTGTGGCCTCTGTATCTGACCCCATGCTGGGTCAGAAGCTTTGAAGCTTCTCCTCTGGGAGAAGGACAAAGGGGGAAGACCCTTTCCTTGTCGGGGGTAGGAGAAGGTGTGATGGTACCGTGCTTTGTCTGTGGACTGTGCTACAGTGCCAAAGGGAAGAACCATAAGAGTATGTAGTTAAACAAGTTACAATTAAACAACATGAACCGCTATAAGTGCAAGTGTACCTGTGGAAAAAGCAAGCAACAATAATAAAAACAATATATCACAGCGAGTACAAAAATGTAAATCAGTTACCACTAACCACTAGAGCAAAGTCTCTAAGCAAGACTCATTGTGATCCTTGAGGAAACTAACATCGGGTCAAGCGAACCATTCCTAAGTACCGCTCCCGGAACAAGTGAGTCTTGAGCCTTTTCTTGAAGGTGGAGAGACAGTCAGTGTCTCTGATGGAGGTGGGGAGTTGATTCCACCACTGGGGGGCCAGACAGGAGAAGAGCTTGTGTTGGGACCGGGCGGTCATCCCTAGTTATGACCCGGAAGGACATAACTAGGGATGCACCAAATCCAGGATTTGTTTCGGCCGAATATTGGAGTTATATTGGAGTCTAATATTTTGGATATTGATTGGATCTTGAGATAGGGCAAACATAGGCATATATGGTAATTGTCAAAATAGTTTTTCCCACTTCGTCTTTCTGGCATAATATTGCCTATTCTTTTTTTTTTACAGTAAAACATTTATAAAATACACTGCTGTGGACGTTGTTTACTTTATTAATGTGTTTACTGTGTTAATGGACTGAGGATGGGAGTAGGATTCTGTATTCGGATTCGAACCCCAAAAATGTGGATTCGGTGCATCCGTAGACATAACACTAGAGCTTCTTTTATTATTTCTTACCAGTAGGAAGATTCCAACTTGATGCATACAGAAGACTTCAGTTACATTCATGGACATGTATTTGCATTCATGGACAGGCATTTTTTTTTTTGCTGCTGCTGCTGCTGCTGCTAAATCTTCAGTAAACATTCCAGTTGGGGAGACAACGGCATTCCTGTTTGGGATTCCAGTTAGAGATGGAGAGATAAATAAATGGCAGGATTGCCCAAGGCGGTACCATGCAACCATAACCAGGATAATACTGTATGTGTGGGAAGGTGCCCAAATGTGGCCTTTTGGTGTTTTAGCTGGCACTGCCACTGACGGGAAACATACACAAGAGGCTTGTGATCAGCCATACTTCGTAGCACCTGAAACTTTTGAGCTAGCTGTTATTGTGTGATTCAATGTTTTAACTGATTTGAAGAAGAAAAAACAACGTAAATAATTAACTAATTGTATTTCCTTTGTTGGTGTGGACAGGATAGAGCAGCTGCTGGCAACTGTTTTTCCTTATAATACCATGTAACTAGTTCTGGGGGGTATTCCAGAAAGCAGGTTATGTGACATACCTGGGTAAGTTAACTCCCCAGCTGACACCCAGCACTCTGGCAACATTGCCAGTAGGTTGCTGCAACATTGTGAATCAGCTGGTGGGTTAACTTACTTATGTTGCATAACCTGCTTTCTAGAATACCCCCCAGTAGTGGCCCCTATCACAACCTAAATTACTTAGGATTCAAGTCAAGTGTGTGTGTGTGTGTGTGTGTGTGTGTGTGTGCTTATCTGCAGGCGTGAACATGTGTCCTGGAAATAGGTTCAAGGTTGATGCTGCTAGCGACACCTTTCATCTTCCCTCAGACACTTAGGACAACAAAAGGAAAACTGAAAAAAAGATGAGCAAAAGCACAAGCACAGCAGAAAATAGGAAGTGAATTGACTTGCTAAATAAATGAATTGCTGTTTGTCTGTTTATTGAAGTAACACAGACAGTAATTTGCCAATTTGTTGTGATAAGCCATGGCTGCTGCATTTGATTTAATTTCCCTGTCATATACTCATGTTGTTCACTGCCATCACAAGTCTCTCATCTTCCCAGAGAAACAGATAGACAGGTCCCCTAGGGGGTGGTGGATCCACCGATTAAACTATCAAATCCACAACACACAATATGCTGGGCACACGTTGGTACCTCTTGCACTGTACCAACAGTTTACATTGTGGGTTTGTTGATGAAACTATAGCACATATGTCATTTTATTTATTTTAACATATCTTTTTTGTTTTAGTTTTTCAATTTAAACGTTTACATTCTTGCTTGAAATTCTAGTTTAAAATGTGTACAGATTACTTGCAGTACAACCTGCACTACAGTCGTGGCCAAAAGTATTGGCAGTGACAAAGTTTGTGTTTTGCAAAGTTTGCTGGTTCATTATTTGTGGATTA
This sequence comes from Osmerus eperlanus, assembly GCF_963692335.1. NCBI lineage: Eukaryota > Metazoa > Chordata > Actinopteri > Osmeriformes > Osmeridae > Osmerus > Osmerus eperlanus. The sequence goes on from NC_085025.1 coordinate 19,546,058, forward strand.
TTTTTTCACATGTTTCTATGGAATACTGGAAAACAATAAAACACATTTCATAGGTTTTAAAAGCTTTTATTGGCAAAACGTTCAATATATACAAATAGTCTCCTCTTTTACAGCAATCAATCTGTTCTTAAAATCCGATCAGAATATTAGTGATTTCACCTGACTAGAACTAGTTCACACTTTCCCATGTGCTGATCATATGACTTAGTGAAATTATTTTAGCAGTAATTCAATGCCAGGGCCCAAAACCTGTGAAATGTGGCTTTTTGTAATAAATAACAATTTTGGAGGCCAATTAAGCTTTTATTTAAAATCCATCTGATCACTCTGCACAATAATTGAGTAACAATGTGAATCAACACCACAACAACTAAAGCACTTTTGGCCGCAACTGTAGTCTGTGGCCTTTTTGTTTTAATGTTCCATGTAGCACAACCTACCATAAGTATTTAAATGCAGTGATAGTGACTTTTGACATCTTTAACCCTGCCTCTGCATTTAGGCCAACGAGCAGCAGCCATATGTTTCCGCAGTTAAGCATTTGTTGACTGGACAGACAGAATATAAATGCAATTTTAGAGTTTCAGTCTTTTACATTCTCATGAAGATACACATATATGTACAGAAAATTCACTCAAAATAATTTGGTGCATCCGTTCAGTCTAGGTGCCTGGATCTTGTCAGCATAGACATAACATTGATCTACTCTGGCCCTACATGGGGAGGGCCGGCAAGGGTGGTGTTGCATCCACGGTCACCGATTAGTTTGCCGCCTGAACGGTCTTGATCTTCTGTGGCCCTAGGCAGCAGACAGGCTCACAGAGGGTTGACCCTCATTAACCCGGCAAGGCTACCTTTCCTCTCAACTCATATAATAAGGGCACACTCAGTCAGACAAGGATGATTCATTAGTGGCATCGCCACACTAGGTTCTGTGTGTGTGGGTGGGGTGGGTGGGGGGTAGGGTTGAGAGATTTGTTGTTAGTTAATTTGAGCAGAGAATGATATGAGCAGTGTTAGAAAAACAATTAAGTGCTGGTGTTTCATGCTCAAGCCATGACAACGGAATTCACCCATTGGCAGTGTACTTCAGAGCGGAGATGTAGGCAAGCAAATTAGCTCATTTCAAAGCAATAGCTGATAGAAGAGGATCTCGTTAGCTATGACAGCAAGGGTACTCTCATCTGCCAGCCTATCATATCACTGCAGACTGGTAGCACAGACCCAGACAGGTAATAAGAACAGAGAAACAATTTGTTTATAGGGAGATGTCTAAATGATTATTGAACACATACTATGTAATCCAAATATAATGTACATTTAAATCGAGAAGGCCATTCACACATATGCGTTGAGTGGCAGTTTTATTAAGCTTAATCAGAGGATTTGCATATGTTTAAGGAAATTAGCAGCAAATAAATAACCATAAAAAGGGGTACAGGAGAGGTCTTGTCCATAGTTAATCAACGAGCTGCTGGCATGATTCACTATGAGCTGGGAGGCAGGGAAGGAAGGATGAAGAAGGTGTCATCAGGACAAAAGGCAGGTTGGCAGACTAGACCTGATTCTGGAAACGGGTTCCTACAGTTTGAGCCAACCGAGGAAACTGGGAAAGAGAGGAGAGAGAAAAAGAAAGACTTGCTGAAATTCTTCTATTCTTCTCCTGACCCAACATGCTTGAATCCCACAGCAAGACAACATCTGGGTTGTAAAAAGAGCCATCATTCAACCCCACTTAAGAAATTGTTTACCCTCCAACAGAGGCGACTACAATGTTAGACTTACCCTGTGCTGTATCCAGCTGTCTGTGAAAAATGAGCCATGTCTGAAATGATTTTTGTTATTTCTCTGAAAGACACAACCGCAAACCAGATGAGCCATGCAAGCGGGAGCCAGAATTTGATGCATACTTACATTTGTCTTTCTCTTTTTCTACATCTTGCTCTTACTGCCTGTCATTCTGTCTCTACTTCTGTTGTTTTTGTTATTTTTTGTTCTTCCCTCTTTTTCTCTTTCTACACTCACCAGACTAGATCTGGTCCTTGACCTAGATAATTAAAATACTGATGGGAACGAACAATACCACTTTGAAGTGAATAAACAACAGCCTTTCTCATTTGCTCATTTGCACACCCTGCTCTCCATGTTGCATTAATTAGTCTTCATTAGCTATGTAGAACAACAGGTATAACAATAATATCTACATTACAAGGACCAATAAGTTGTAGCAGAATAGCGATACCTAATTGCTCGCTATAACTAAAGGCTTTTGGAAGCACTACAATTTCAAGTGAGTTACTGTAGCATTGGTACAGAAGTTAAAGCCAAGTTGGTGGCAAGTCAGTAGCTCCCCAGCTCTACAGTGACAGTGATTTTACTCTGACAGACAGCCCAGCCCCTCCACCTATCCTCACACATAAATAATAGGAGGGAGCAATATGCACAGACAGGCAGGAGGGATTGCGCCTCTGTGAGCCGCTTCTAAAAGAGCATTGTCATTTATCAGTGTCAGGTAAGACGGGCCACGTTACCCTATACATAAATGCGCGCACACACACATACATCTGCGCAGATAAAAATATGCAAAAACAAACATGCAGGCATTCAGCTAAGCCTATACTGTCTGCACAGTATCTGCACACTTACCCAACAAACTGTATCTTCTGACACTACTTGCTGATACAATTCAGTGACTTATAAGCATTCTCAGGGAACTTACTGTATAGGATACCTAGTCCAAAACACAGCCGATAGAGGACAGGTAGATTGAACAACTCCCACTCAAACAGCTGAGACTCATTCAGACTTTCTACTACGCTTTCAAACACTCACAATGCGTTTCAGCAAAAACACTGACACACACACATCTACACAAGACACATGCATCGTTTTAAATAAACATGCAGATACCTTCTAACATGTCCCTGTACAACTTAATCCATGCATCTGTACACCATTCATGCATCTCTATCTCCCTCTAACGTGATGAGTGTTGTGTTGGTCTTGATGACAAAGCAGTTTGCGCCATCGAGTGTGACAGTCTGCTGTCTTTTTGTCAACATCTTACCCTGGCCTCAAGCTGACAGCTACACAACAGCAAAGTAGACCCACCCTTCACACTGTCACGCCCGCAGCCTCCACTGTCACAGGACAAAGATGAAGAGATGAAGTAAACACAGGGTTGGGGAAGCACAACCACATACAAGAATGCACAATACACACGCACACAAATTATTCTTTATGCTTGGTGTGATATACCCATGTGTGAGAGTTGGTATTGGGGTCTGAGAGAGAGGCTTTTTTTTCATTTTGCCTGGGAGGCATGCTGAATGCAATTCACGATGGCCATAGGTGACAGTTTGCAGTTTATTGGAAGAAGAGGAAGATCGTGGGTTTACCGAGATCTCTAAAAGAAGAATGGATGAGGTGAGATAATGGGAGAATAGGAATAAGGAGAAGAAAAAAAAGAGAAAAAATAGGACACAGACCTATTGCAACAAATAGACTAGGTCTGGGAAATTCTACAGAACAAGAGCAGGAATACTGCTGGAGGGTGGGAACCACATCACAGTCTTCATCAGCATCTGGCTCACGATGGGAAATAGCAGGTGAATCCAGTAGGGAATATTTTAAGAGCCTGGCAACCTGTGATGTGTACATGCCTCATCAGTGTCAAACCATTTCCTTTGGAAGTGTGAGTTCAAAATAGAGACTCATTTTTCTTTGGAATGATGAATCAAAGTCATTGGTAGATGACTGGTTATGGCCAGTGGCATGGTCCAGCTGACTGTGGATGTGTTACATAAGAGAGAGTCCGAGAATACTTGCCAATATTTTTGACTGTCTTACATAAAAAGCTTTTAAAGCAATTTGATAGTTTGACAGTCAATCTCCAGAGACCACTAACAGCCCTTCACAACCACATTTCTAACCCAAGCAGTCATGAAGTAAGCCAGCCCCAAACACACCAACAACTGCAGCATCAACGACTACAAACAAACCACAATCTTAAAGATAATGTAAGAATATAATTTCAAGGGTTTTGGTGTCTAAAGTCCTTGTTTTTACATCAGTGTCTGTGAAGTTACTAATTCTCAATTAATCAACTGACTAGGTTGGTCTGTCCAAATAGAAATGTCAAAGATACTGGTGCAGTTTACTGCTGTCTGCCACAAACACATGTACAGCAGTTTGTGATAAGTTACCGAATGGTCCTCCCCTCCTCCACCCGAGGGTCAAAGTAGGACAGAAAAAGATTGGTTAAGAGCGAGTGGGGGAACAAGAGTGGAGGACCAAGCAGGACTGCATACAGTATGATGGATTGAGATGAGGGAGAGAACAAAAGGAAGGGGGTTGGGGGGGTGTAGGGAATGAGCAGTACGTGGCAGAACTAGAAAGACTAGTACACAGGAAAGCACAAAGACACATAGACAGTAAGAAAAGAGAAAGAAACCCAGAGAAGAGAACTGATGTTCATAGAGGAGAAAGGGAGGCTCCTTGCATCATGGCAGGGAGCTGTGACATCAGAGAAAGAAAAAGTGTAGTCTCCAGGAGAGAAGATGGGAAGTGCTGAGATAGATATAAGGAATTGACTGGAGAGACAGAGTTGAGAATATGGGACTGCATGCAAGGTTTGGTGTCGTGGAATCGTTTTTTAATCAGGCTCTGATTTGAGATCCCCGATAGAAGTTTCACAACCTTTTTGTCATTAATATCTGGGACCTCCAGTGGTATCCTGAACACAGAGCATTTTCTGTATAATTTGATAGTTATTGGAGACTCTACACAGGACAGGAAGTGACATGGCCTCCACAACTGCTCAAGCCCCTCCCAAGAGGCATGTTTAGAACCACATTTTGAGTGTCTCTTGGCACTTGGCCACTACTTAGCAGACTTAACGCTGAGTTTACCCTCTTACTGCTCATCAAGTCCTTTTCTGAGTACCTCTCAGGTCCAGATACGTGAACAGGTGTCAGGCCAAAGCGCCCAGCACAGCATTAAGTGGCTATCTGCTGTTTCATTTGGGAACACTTAAGCCTCACTCCTGCTAATTACAGCCTTCAAATTAGCTTGCGGGAAGAATCCAGTAAAGGCCTAATTGTCTATTGACATGAACTGCAAAAGAACCTCTATCTCTGTTACCATACTGCTATGAACAGCAGGAACAAATAGGCTACTGAAATTCAGGATGCTTCAATTTTAAACTATACTCTCACATATGCACTTACACACACAGCCAGGGAGTGTACATATTCAGTATTCCTTCCACCTTTTCTCCCAGTCTGACGGGGTGAGAATTGAGATTAACAAAGTCTGAGATTTTAGGAGAGAAACCTTTCTTCTGACGTGAGTGCCTTTTACTTTCTGTGTCCACAGACACTTTTTCTCTTGAGATTTTGATGTCTGAGGAAATTCTAATGCTTGACCTCTCTTTCAAAGACATCACCTTGGAGTCACCACATGACAGCAGACTTTTAAGGGGGCCACAGGGAGTATTCTTTTAACGTCCCCCCTGAACAAAATATGTATGTGTATGCATGTGTGTCTGCGTGAGTCCCTCCCAGCTACATTATTGACCCTCCTACCCCTTCAGCTAATAATTTCACAGCATATCTACTCTTCTTCCCCTTAAAGTTACTTTTCGCTTTGTTGTTTCTCTCGTCCCCTACTCCACACCTTTGAGGAGAAAGTGAGTGACAGCCTGTGTCGCATTAGGAGCTGAGTTTTTGCCTGGATACAACCAAGTGGGTGGAGGTGTGTGACAGTGGCATTATTTATTAATATGTGCATTTATGATTCCTATTGAGGTTTTTTTAATATGCTGAGGAACAGCCACCTCTGATCAGTGCGTAGGTTAATGTACTGTATATACAGTACATGCATGTGTTTCTGTGTGTTTGTTAGCACAGTGTGTACATGTGCATGTCTGTGACGTGTGTGTGCGGTGTATTTGATAGCTCATGAATCAAAGGCTCCAGCAAAGCAGGAACTGGAACTTTGGAGGAGCAACCCTTACGGAAGAAAAATATATTGCCGTATATTGGAAAATATCATGTGATATATTAGGCAATATATTTTCATATATGGGATTTAATATTTATATTTTACAATACATTGCAACATATTCAACATTAATATATAATATGTGTTTATATTTCCATCCAATATATGTATTACCAATGTATTACGATTTATATGGGAAAATGTATTGGTAATATATGTAAAGATATAGTGTCACATGTATGTTTAATATATGGTAGAATATATTTTAAATATATGTAAAAAATATAGCTGCAAGCAACAATGGTGGATTCCTCCTTCAAAATGGCAAAATATTGTAAAATTGACATAATAGATAGTTACACCGGGATTACCCAGAAGACTAGAAACCATCCATCCATCATCTTCCGCTTGTCCGGGGGTCGGGTCGCAGGGGCAGCAACCTAAGCAGGGAGGCCCAGACTTTCCTCTCCCCGGCCACTTCCACCAGCTCTTCCTGGGGGACTCCGAGGCGTTCCCAGGCCAGCCGAGAGACATAGTCCCTCCAGCGTGTCCTGGGTCTTCCCCGGGGCCTCTTCCCAGTGGGACATGCCCAGAACACCTCACCAGGGAGGCGTCCAGGAGGCATCCTTATCAGATGCCCGAGCCACCTCAACTGGCCCCTCTCGACGCGGAGGAGCAGCGGTTCTACTCTGAGCCCCTCCCGGATGACCGAGCTTCTCACCCTATCTCTAAGGGAGAGCCCGGACACCCTGCGGAGAAAACTCATTTTGGCCGCTTGTATTCGCGATCTCGTTCTTTCGGTCACTACCCACAGTTTGTGACCATAGGTGAGGGTAGGACCTATTTCTAGGCGCAGCCAGGGCGTTGAGGGGGTCCGGTTTGGTGACCTCAGGATCGGGTCGCTGCTTTTTGCGGATGATGTGGTCCTGTTGGCTTCATCGGGCCGTGACCTCCAGCTCTCACTGGAGCGGTTCGCAACCGAATGCGAAGCGGCTGGGATGGGAATCAGCACCTCCAAATCTGAGGCCATGGTTATCGACCGGAAAAAGGTGGAGTGCAATCTCCGGGTCGGGGAGGAGATCTTGTCCCAAGCGGAGGAGTTCAAGTATCTCGGGGTCTTGTTCACGAGTGAGGGAAGGATGGAGCGCAAGATCGACAGGCGGATCGGTGCGGCGTCCGCAGTGATGCGGGCTCTGCATCGGTCCGTCGTGGTGAAGAAGGAGCTGAGTCGAAAGGCGAAGCTCTCTATTTACCAGTCGATCTACGTTCCTACCCTCACCTATGGTCACGAACTGTGGGTAGTGACCGAAAGAACGAGATCGCGAAAAGACTAGAAACTGTTTTGTAAAAAAAAAAAAAAAAGCCTATGCCTGGAGTTGAACCTGCAACCCTTTGTTTACCAGCACAACCTCTCATCCAATTGAGCCATTCCCAGATCTAGACCTTGCCGTGCTCAGTAACTCCATCGATCCATCCATCATCTGCCGCTTTTCCGGGGGTCGGGTCGCGGGGGCAGCAACCTAAGCAGGGAGGCCCAGACTTCCCTCTCCCCGGACACTTCCACCAGCTCCTCCTGGGGACCCCGAGGCGTTCCCAGGCCAGCCGAGAGACATAGTCCCTCCAGCGTGTCCTGGGTCTTCCCCGGGACCTCTTCCCAGTGGGACGTGCCCAGAACACTTCACCAGGGAGGCGTCCAGGAGGCATCCTTATCAGATGCCCGAGCCACCTCAACTGGCCCCTCTCGACGCGGAGGAGCAGCGGTTCTACTCTGAGCACCTCCCGGATGACCGAGCTTCTCACGCTATCTCTAAGGGAGAGCCCGGACACCCTGCGGAGAAAACTCATTTCGGCCGCTTGTATTCGCGATCTCGTTCTTTCGGTCACTACCCACAGTTCGTGACCATAGGTGAGGGTAGGAACGTAGATCGACTGGTAAATAGAGAGCTTCGCCTTTTGACTCAGCTCCTTCTTCACCATGACGGACCGATGCAGAGCCCGCATCACTGCGGACGCCGCACCGATCCGCCTGTCGATCTCACGCTCCATCCTTCCCTCACTCGTGAACAAGACCCCGAGATACTTGAACTCCTCCACTTGGGACAAGATCTCCTCCCCAACCCGGAGATTGCACTCCACCCTTTTCCGGTCGATAACCATGGCCTCAGATTTGGAGGTGCTGATTCCCATCCCAGCCGCTTCGCATTCGGTTGCGAACCGCTCCAGTGAGAGCTGAAGGTCACGGCCCGATGAAGCCAACAGGACCACATCATCTGCAAAAAGCAGCGACCCGATCCTGAGGTCACCGAACCCGACCACCTCAACGCCCTGGCTGCGCCTATAAATTCTGTCCATATAAGTTACATTTCTTTTTCCATTGTATCCAAATCCAAGTTGTTTCAGATTGTCACCAGAACAAAATAAGTTTGTATCATCCGCAAATAATATTAAATTTAATACTTTGGAAACCTCACATATATCATTAATGTATAACAGAAAAAGCAATGGGCCCAGCACAGAGCCTTGGGGAACCCCACATGTTACCTGCACCAATTGTGACTTGCAATTATCTATTTGGACATATTGTTGCCTTTTCTCTAAGTAATTACTTATCCAAGAGTGAGCTACCCCTCTTACGCCATAATGTTTCAGTTTTTCTAGTAAGATGTCAAGGTCAACAGTGTAAAATGCTTTTTTCAGATCTAAAAATACCCCAACTGTATATTGTTTATTTTCTATTGCGTTAGATACTTTCTCCACAAATTCTATTAATGCATGTGAGGTTGTTCTATTACTTCTAAACCCATATTGTTTTTCACTTAATATGTTGTTTTTTATAACAAAATAATTTAATCTTGTATAAAATAATTTTTCCAATATTTTTTAAAACTGAAAGCAAAGAAACATGCCTAGAATTTGAAAAGGTATGTCTATCTCCAGTTTTATATATGGGTATGACTTTAGCGATTTTCATTTTATTAGAAAATAAACCTTTTTGAAGAGACAAGTTGCATATATGTACCAGGGGTTTCTCAATACACTCGATAATTTGTTTTACCACAGACATATCAATATCATTCCAGTCGGTTGACTTCTTATTTTTAAATGATTTAACAATATCAATTATTTCTTTTCCATCTGTTCCTCTTATAAACATTGATTGCTTATTTACACTACCCGTTTCCCTTTCCGTTCTACTTTTCCTATCAATTCCTACAATCTCCCCAGCCAGACTGGGACCAACATTGACAAAAAAAATCATTAAATTCATTAGCAATTTGCTCCTTAACCCTTATAATTATACTTTTCTCTGTCATAAAATGGGTTGGGCATCCTGTCCTTCCAACGTTATTTCTTACTATTTTATTTAATATTTTCCGTGTTTTTGTTATGTTATTTCCATTATAATCCAATGTTTTACTATAATACTCTCTCTTACTGTTTCTAATAATATTAGTCAGTTTGTTTTTATATAACTTATATGCTTGCTCTGCTACTTCAGTTATTTTTTTAATAAAGAGCTTATATAAAGCATTTTTCCGTTTGCATGATTTTTGGATTCCCTTTGTTAAACACGGTTTTTTAGCAAGTTTCCCCATTTTCTTTACTACAGTTTTTGTCATAAAAAGTTGTGACCCCCCCGGAACGAAGTTCACCCCTGCCGCCGCCCCAACCAAGTAAACGGCAATTGCACACACAAACGCACTACTAAAACTACAAACACAGGGTTTTTCCTGGGTCAAAATGGGTCTATGTTTCTTTTTTCTAATCAATGTATTTATTCCCAGGTGTTTTGCATCCACCCCCCCCCCCCCCCCTTATACAATAACAGGCTTAAATGAACTGACAACATAAGTTATACAACTTACAGTTCTCAAGGACGCACACACGCAATCTCAACTGTGGTGTGATGCGCGTGTCCGTGCAATTCTCCGACATGCACTCTAACAATTACTGCTGATAGACGGCCAAAACTTTTGTACAGCCTGATTTTTGATACCGTGGCGGCAGAAATGTAGCCATAGAGGAAACACTGCACTATATATTATCATTCCAGGTTAAGAATACCAATGGAGGCTGCGTTGGAAATCGTAAATCAAACTTTTGTCAGCATTTTGAGTGGAAATTTCATTTGCATTTGTACAGGTGTATTCGTGCTCGTGCACGTCGGGCTGGCCCTCGCAGCGGAACGACAATATGAAATATGAAATATGAAAAAATGCAGGATTTTCATCAATTTACCAGCTAACTTGCTTCGGAAACTCTGAAAATGAATGGGGTTGAACCAGATCCTCGCCCCTCGACTTGAGGCAACGGCCCCGGTGGATGTAGGTGGTATTGCATTTCTGATTTGCTACCTGACTCGTCCGGTCGTTTTTATTCTATTAACTCCAGTCAACATATCTAAAACTATCTCCCCCAATAATTTTTTTTGATTCTTGAACCTGGCTCATACTACTAGCTTTTTAATAGAATAATTTTTCCAGATTTTTGCTAAGTTCGAAACCAATCCGAAATGGGTAAACTAGCACCCCATTTATTTGCTTACGTCAATTAAAGTTGCCTGTAAATGTGCTCGCTGATACGAACAGGGGACGAGCACAAAAGGGAACATTAGCAAATCGCTGATTTACCTGAGCTGAATGAGAACAAGGAGAAAGGGCTTGACTCAGTGTGCGAATTACGGGAGTGGGGTGGGGGGGTCTGACCCCCCGATTAAGGCTCGGACCCCCCCAAAAGAGGTAAAAACCACAGGTCGGGGGGGTCGATACATTTATATATCGTTCTTACCTGTAATCGTAAATATTACAATATATTTACCATATTCATTCAGTAACAGGTTGGCGATACACAGAAATTTTGACTTTATGGCAGGGAATATCACACACAGTATTACACTGACTGCCATCTAGTCAAAATTCACTCAATAAACACAGCGCAAGTGACAAGTTCCCAATACAACTCAAGAAACAGCACGAGTGACCAGGCAGTGTGCTGGTTCAATCACCTCAGTGTAGCTACGTAGCGGTACGTTCCGCGTCAGGCTATTTAAAGGTATCGGGGTCAATCCCGATACCTTTAAATAGCCTGACCAAGTGATCGGGCAAAACTAGCCTGGCTAACGGAGGTCGCTTTCTCAGGCAAATAACGAATGAAACAGGCTCAGTTAAAGAAATCTGAGATCCTGGCTATCTTCAACAGGCTTGTATCTACAAAATGCAGTCCTCCCTGACATTTATAGTGTAGAATGGAGTGAAATACAACATTGTGCACACTACTAGTGACCGACCCGAGTCTGACTAAGGCTAACGACGTCAAAACAGTGTAACGGGGACGCAGTCTCACTCAGATTGCCAGTTTTACACAAATCACAAAAATAATCGGACCAGCTGGCTAAAAGCAGAATTCCCAGTCTGTCAAATTAGTTCTAGTTATTGGTGTTCGTTGGCATACAAAGTTAGTCTTCTCTAGTTAGCTAGCAACAATGAATTGCAGATTAAGGGGTCCGAAGCAAGTTAGCTGTTTATATTCTAAATGCAGTTAGAGTTAGACTGTAGGTCTAGTATCTAACGTAAGCAACATTTACGGTGCGTGTCCACTACAGCAGAGCGTCGGCTTCCAAATCATTTTCAATGAAATCGGCTTTGACGCTTGCCAGGGCTGGACTGGCCATCTGGCATACCGGGCATTGGCCCGGTGGGCCGACGCACTTTAGGGGCAAATCGCCAGTATTAAAAAAATGATTAAAAAAACTTTTTTTTTTTTTTTTTTTCGGGCCGGCCCATAAAAAACTGACAGCGGCCCATTGTATTTGTTTTTTGGTCGGGCCGGCGCATAGAGAACTGACAGCGGCCCATTGGTTAATTTCCTTAATTGGCACTCGCCTGACCCAATCAAATCCAGGAAGACACAAGCTGTTGGCTAATGCCTAACATCGTTTGGTATCGTTAAAATGGAGAAACGAAAGCGCAAGGGAGGCGCAAAAAAGCTAAAAAAAATCTACAGGCGGATGCCTGGATTAATAATCCAATGTTGTTCAAAGGCCATCCAGCTTTCCACTGTTACTTGCACTTGAGTATGGACATTGTGTACTATATGGCCTCCAAATCGTCAATAGAACGATTGTCCGAAAGAACACTGGGTGTGGGCCGCCTGGCCCAAAAATGCCAGGGCCGATTTTTCCCAGTCTAGCCCTGACGCTCACGTACGGCATTGTGGGAAGGCGAGCAGAGCGTTGCAAGTTGGATTTTCTCAACTTTATGTAAATGAGGAGCGTGAAAACGCTAGCGTTGGCCAATCGGATTGGTTTCTTGTTTCTTGTAACGTAGCAACTGTTCGTCATGGTAAACATTTCTAGGTTTTACAATATCAAGATGGAGGAGAAACTTATTGTATGTGTCTGCACACCCAGTTCTGTTCAGAACAACGTTACGTAATGTGACAAGCCTGAATTTAAACATTACATGTGGTGGGCCGTTATCGGGGTTAACGCGCTGCGTTAACGCAAGACTTATCGGGCGATAAAAAAAATATCGCCGTTAATCTATTCTCAAAGTTGGGTTGGGAGTTGGGTCTATACTACGCAAGCTATGATGACTTTCACCTTGATATTTTAGCGCGGATGTATACCTAGCCGAATTGCACTGTAGGGGGCGAGAACGAGTCTTAGAACCTGTGTGTATGCCTTGTGTATGAAATTATCACATCAAACGTGACGTGCTAACATGGATGCAGCTATGAAGCCGCCTGGCTTGCTTCAGGGAAAATGTATTTTTAAGAAGCTTCCCAATGGAAACCTCGACAAGACTAGGGTTGTTTGCACCTTGTGCTATGCGGAATTAGTTTACTGTAGGAGTTCTTCCAGTCTCAAATACCACCTAAACGCAAAGCATCCCTTAGCTAATGCGGAAAATGCCGGAACGAGCACTGATGTGCTAACTATCCGTCGTAATTTCGGATAGTTACGGATACCCCCTTGGCTGTGATTGGTCAGTATTAAGAACCGCTTGCGTCAGGGGCGGGGTTGCCGTGATAAACAGGACGAACAGAATCCTTTGACCGCCATTTCTGTAAGTTTTTACAATTCAGATTTCAGCTAAACAGTACATGTAAATCAGCATCTGAATTAAAATGTTACGACAAATAGTTTCTGAAAATGTGCGTATTTTATTGATTAAACGGCTAATTTGTAAATTTTCTCCGACTTCTCGATAACCTAGGTAAATAAACACTCGACGACGACTTTAAATAAAACGTTGCGCCACCTACTCTTCTGGCGGTGAATTGTTTTCAGCACCCACATCCTACAGAGAAACCATAAACGCAGTCTATCCGTCCGTATCCGTAAGCCCGCCCATCCGTAAACGGAGTTGGAGAAGCATATTGCGGCCTTAACTGTAGCTAGTGTATCATGCCAATACCAATAGAATTCCAGGTATTTACATTTAGCAGACGCTCTTATCCAGAGCGACTTACAGTAAGTACAGGGACATTCTCCCCGAGGCAAGTAGGGTGAAGTGCCTTGCCCAAGGACACAACGTCATTTGGCACGGCCGGGAATCGAACTGGCAACCTTCAGATTACTAGCCCGCTTCCCTAACCGCTCAGCCACCTGACTCCCTATTTGACTCTATGGGTTAAATCAGAGCAAGAATGGTCAAAGTACGGTTAAATGAAATACGCATTCAATAACATTGCACATGAACGAAATCAATTACAAGGCAAACATGTTACAATATGAAAGCTTTAAATCTTACCTTCTCTACCATGATCATTGTAGCCATGTCATGTCATTGTAAATCAGAGAGAAAGAAAGAGGTGAGCAAGGAGTAGGACAGTAGGACAAGCCAGAACTGAGGAGAAGTCTCAGGAGATGAAGAATCCACAGAACAATGCATTACAATTCCCTTTATACACAAGACCAACCAATCAGACCACATCTTGAATGGGGTGTGGGGGCCATCAAGTAGAGACCGTCCAGAAACTCCGGACTTTAGCATATGAGAGGTGGGGGCAGGTTTGACACCCAGCCTTACACTAGCTAGAGAGTAGGCTACGTATATCATAGCCAGAAGATCACCGGATCACTACAAACAAAAGGAGTGGAAGAACATTGGACATATTGTACAATAAAATGTTTTATTGAATGCAATTGGTTGCCTTGTATATTCTGTTCTATTTACCAAACTCCTTTCTTGTCTTAAATTGAGCTGTTGTTGGTGATAATGGTTAGATTCAACTTGCATCAAGTACTACAAAAATAAGTGTTGTTAATGTGGTAAATTGTAAGTGGGCTGATGAATAAAAAAACGTTTAACAAGTCCTATTTACTTCAACAGTCGAAGGTTAAACGTTAAGTGGAACAATATAGTCCTCATTAGGCTACTGTTTGGTATGTACAGTATGGTACAGTATAGTAACTAGCATAGCCATTCTCTGCTTCACAATATTGCTTTATGTATTATAAGTTAATGTAATATACATAAATGTTAATAAAGTATCAGACATATAAATGATACAACACACCAGTGACCAATTGATATTATATGTTAACATACCGAAAATGTCCGTGAATCGAGATGGTGCTGCTGTCTGTCCCGTCGAAAACCATTCCAACAGGATGACAGCAGTGGGGTTTTTGGAACTACAGCGAGCTACCGGAACCACGTGAAAAAAAGCTCTAGCTTTTTTTCCTGTGTTTCACTGGCAGTGAGTGTTCACAATGTTGTATTTCACTCCATTCTACACCAAAAACGTCAGGGAGGACTGCTTTTTTTTCTGCTGAAGATAGCCAGAATCTCGGATTTCTTTAACCGAGCCAGTTTCATTATAGCCTGGCTCTGCCCTCCTACGTACTTCTGCTCAATTTTGATTTTGCTTCTGTACTAGGTCTGGCCATGAGGTAAGTAAGTCAGATGTCTCAGGTTAATTTTCTACCGGCCAATCAGCGAACAGAGGGAGTGGCTGTCGTGCGCTAGTTTGTGTTGTAGTTCCGTAATGGCGGCAGAGAAAGATTCGAGCGAAGCCATTCGGTCTGTTGTGGCAACGCTGCCGAAAATCCATAAGCTAAAGCCAGAGCAAGAACAAGTTTTGCTGAGTTTTGTTGGTGGCCATGATGTTGTGGCCCTCCTCCCCACGGGGTTCGAAAACGGTTTGATTTTCCAGCTACGGCAGCTAGCTCTGTTACAGTAGGGTGAAGTAATTGGCAAAGGCGAACGCTAGCGATTGGTTATGGCAGATCAGAGTGGCTCTGGGCAGATCCAATAGTTTTAAACTTCAACAGAGTACCCGCCTACCAGGAAGTCAACGCTTGTCAATGGAGCGATGCCAGACTCTCTGTACAAATGAAATGTACTAGAGTCGGGTTAGGACCAGGCTAGTTTCATTAGTCATTTGCCTGAGAAAGCGACTTCCATTAGCCAGTTGCATTGAAAACCATTCAAACAGGTTGACAGCAGTGGGGTTTTTGGAACTACAGCGAGCTACTTTAACCACGTGATCACGTGTCGGCGAGATCAAAGCATGTCGCAACTCTCTCTTTCTATGGCTCTGTTTGACGCTTGTTCTGTATTTATTCTGACACCTTCAGTTTCACCAATGCTCAAATCCGGACCAAACTGTTTAATTTAATGAAATATTTGTTGAAGAAAGTGTTTTAGTACGCCTCTTCACTAACGGAAAGACTACGTTTAATTGAGTTCTGGTTGTATTATCAATCTGCAAATTTCAGTGCATTGGTTCTTGCAAGTTCTAATGCGAAAACAATAAAATTCGCAACCATGCAGTTTGTCAGCGATAAAGTAAGCGAACAGCGCTTGATCGGCCATGACTGACGTCAACGCAGCAAACCACGAGAAGCAGTAATGTCCGACTTTAAGGAGGCATTTTTAACTTCTCCCCGACTGCGGCAACTCTCGCCGGTCGTTTCATGCAGTCGATGTCGAACGCACCTACTAACAGCGTTAACGCAAACCCATTGTAACGGCGTCAATTTTTTTATCGCGAGATGAACGTTTTTTTGGGCCTAGCAAACTTTGTAGTTTTTTTCACATGCTGTTGCAACAACCAGTGACGTTAGAAAAACTACAACACCACAACGGATATAGCTGGACCGGAAACAAAACAACAGGCATGCCGCACAGACTTGTTTGGGCTTGCGAGACGGCTAAGAGTAGTAGGCTAACGTTACGTTTTGAGTGGCTGGTGAGCGCGAGATGCTGAAATGGATGCCAATAAAACTCTTAATGGAAAGTTTACTATTAAATCAAATCAAATGTATTTGTATAGCCCTTTTTACACGCAAGCATGTCACAGAGGGCTTCACATATGCCCATAGAACTGCCCCTCAACCAACCTAAACCCTCAAGGAAGACAAGGAAAAACTCCCAAAAAACTCTCAACAGGAGAAAAAAAAAAAATGGAAGAAACCTTGGGAGGAGCAATTCAGAGAGGGATCCCCTCCTCCAGAGACGGTTGGTGGGAGAGAGGAGCAGAACACAGGCTAAACATAGTCATACAGTGTCGATGGGTTTTAAAACACCAAAATCCATTATTGAACTTTATAGATGTAGGACATGACCGGGAGACTCGCGACCAGGTCCAGCGTTGGCTGACCGACGACCAGGCAGGTGCTGACAACTCAAACCCCCCACACCACAAGGGATGTGTGTGGGGGGGGGACAGAGAGAGGAGAGCAGGGATTAGAGAATGCCAGGCGCAGCTAACAGTTACAGTCATAATAGAATGAGATCCCCACCGGTCAAGTGTGGACTGGTGCAGCAATTTAACAGAGCAAAAAAGGGGAATTTGATGCAACCCCACACACCAAGACAGCGACAGCCCCCCTCATTTGGAACATGAAATCTGTTCCAGGGGAAGAGAACTCTAAAATAAGTTATACTTAAAGAATAAGGATGGAAACAACCCGTCCCCCGTTGCCTCCAACTAGTAACATACTTACCTTTAACAGTCGTAGAATTGACTAAACAATAACGTTTTTAACCTAATTTTAAACGTTGAAACAGTATCAGACTCCCTAATTGAGACGGGTAGTTTATTCCAGAGAAGAGGCGCTCTATATGAGAACGCCCTACCTCCAGCTGTTTTTTTCTTAATTTTGGGAACCACCAGATAGCCGGCATCTTGAGATCTAAGTGTCCTTGCGGGGCAATAGGGTGCAAGGAGACCGGAGAGGTACAGTGGTGCCAATCCATGCAGAGATTTGTAGGTTAGTAGTAGAACTTTGAAGTCAGCTCTGGCTTGGATAGGGAGCCAGTGTAGAGACAAGAGTAGATGTTATGTGATCAAACTTTCTTGTTCTGGTCAATAGTCTAGCAGCAGCATTTTGCACCCGCTGTAAATCTTTTAGGTGGGTAATTGGGAGGCCAGAGAACAACACATTGCAATAGTCCAATCGGGACGTAACAAATGCATGTATTAGTTTTTCGGCATCATCCTTTGAGAGAAATTTTCGTATTTTGGCAATATTACGTAGATGGAAAAATGCAGTTCTAGTAATTTGCTTAATATGGTACTCAAACGAAAGGTCTGGGTCCATTGTGACTCTTGTGACTTTTTACTAGCTGGCTTTGAGAGACTTTGACGCCGTCTAGGTCTAAGGTCAGATTGGAAAAAATATTTCTATATTTTTTAGGACCGAAAATTTGAACCTCGGTTTTATCCGAATTTAGAAGAAGGAAATTTGCAGTCATCCAAGCTCTCAACCTAGAAACACATTTTCCATAGCATGTGGAAATTCTCCAGACTTTATAGACATATATAGCTGAGTATCATCTGCATAACAGTGAAAATTTACCCCAGAGCTTCTAATTAGGTTTCCTAAAGGCAGCATATAGAGAGAAAATAACAGAGGGCCTAGAACTGAACCCTGTGGTACTCCGTATTTTACAGTGGAGCTCCTGGATGAGCAGCCATCATAGTGGACATATTGTGATCTATCGGATAGATACGATCTAAACCACTGAAGTGATGTACCAGAAATCCCAACATAGTTCTCCATACGTTCCAAGAGAATCTCATGATCCACCGTGTCAAAAGCTGCACTTAGGTCTAGAAGAACCAGGACAGAGAAAGAACCCGCATCAGAGGCTAACAGTAGATCATTGACTACCTTGGCTAATGCAGTTTCAGTGCTGTGGTGGAGACGAAATCCAGACTGGAGAGGTTCATAAAGCTGATTTGAGGAGAGGTGCTCAGTGAGCTGTTGTGCCACAGCCTTCTCTAAAATTTTGGAGATAAATGGCAAATTTGAAATTAAAAAGTTGCCAAATGGTTCCATTGACAAGACCAAAGTAATCTGTGTGTTTTGTCGTTGTGAACTCAGCTATCATCGCAGCACATCCAGTTTGAAATACCACTTGATGGCCAAGCACACAGCTGATGCGAAATCTCCGCCCCCTCGTCAAAGCCAGGCGATTTTGTTGTTTTCAATTAAAAAAAACATTGCACTAACCAAGCCGATCCACTTTTCCATGTTGATAAGAGCATTAAAATTAGAAAAAATTATGGGACAAAAAGAAATCAAGGGACATTTAGAATAGATAAAAATGTGCGATTAATTGCGAGTTAATTATGACATTAATGCGATTAATCTCGATTAAAGGCCATATGGCAGGTTTATTTGTCCAACGAATTTGCGCTATTTGCTTGTTGGTAATAAACATTTAAACTGTTATCCATTGTATTTGATGTTGTTGGGTGTCACAAAACGGAATATAATACGAAAAAGTAGCTACTTTTTGAAATGATTCTTCTTTCCCCCACAATGCATTGCATGACGACCGACCAAAGCCCGCTTAGGGTCATTGAAATCGATTAGAAATAAACACTAGGCTAGTACCAGAGAATGTCTAATATGGTCTCTGCTAGTACCATCAAAACATGGGACATCTAATCGGAAATGTGTTTAAAACGTCGGGGAAAATATTTAATTAGGGATAATCTTGGGGGGATTTCTAGGTGGGACTGGCAAGTTAGCCCATAGTTAGCCCATAGCTAGCATGACGTCTTCTTTCTAGATATAGATAAGTTTACCGGTAGTACTAGTCTACTTATCTGAACTACAGCTAACGACATGATTGTCCGGGACAAGTGGATTTTTTCGTAGGGCAGAGAAATGTACCTGCCCCACTGGACAAGTTTAAACTCAAACAAAATAAAATGACATGTTACTGTACTTGCACTGGCCAGCTTGCAAATACTGAGGATAGCCTACCGAAGTTGAGTTAGCCAATGTCGTTAGCGATGCTAGCTAACGTTAGTTTGCTAGCTGTATATAACATTTCACTGGGTCTTGCAGCTGTTTGATTGACTGAAATGATTATGAAATGTTATGTTCTACTAGCCATTTGCCTACGTTTGCAAGTCACAGTATTTCCAAGCCCTGATAGTGTAAATGAGAAGACGCAGTAATTCCTCTTTCAAGTAATAAGCCCCCGTTCGAGTGTTGAGCATTAAATTAGCTGCACGGTCTGTAGAGATATTGGGACAAAGCTGCAATACAGTACATAACATAAAGTGTTTCATTCTGCAAAAATTGTGTAAATGTTTAATGTAACAAATATTTTTTTTTATAACACCTCAATTGTTATCATTTGTATAATATTACAGCTCATCTTCGTTGATCAAAGGCACAATCTTTACCCGGACGTGACTTTTGTGCATGGAAAAGGGAAGGGCTTGTCCAAAGGACAAGTGCCTCAAAAAAATTATGTCAGGCTCTGAATGATCACTGTCACTAGATATAAAGAAAACGTTGACTTTCACTCGGTGCTATTCACTTACAGTAAAAAAAAATTGTATATGTGCACTGCTGTTCGTAGACTAGCTCCAGAGATTGTTGCTGTGTTGCTAAATGATAGCAACTCACCAGGACACTTCACCAACTCTCCACTCATTCTCCTCGGACCATCCATTTAATTGGCTTTGACGGCCATCAGGTCTCGGCAATTCCTCATTTGTCCTCTCATGTCTACTTGGTTCGAAATTATACGGCTGCGGGCCATCATACACATTAGTGGTTTTTGCCATCTCTTCATCCAGTCAGTCGCCATAGTTCTAGTGCTAGGCTGAGGCTTCTCTCCTCCACGACTCCCCAACGTGACGTCATCGCCGATTTGCGCTAATATGCTAATGCTAACACCAAAAATGAGGAAACCCTTTGGAGACACCATTTGGAGATATTTTAAATGATATACATATCTTGAGTGCTTCATGTACCCATTAATCAACAGTAGTGTTTAAACTGCTCTCACCAAAATAATTAGCGACCTCAGACTAAACTCTGATGCAAATAAAGTCTCTATCCTTATCCTGTTAGATCTCAGTGCAGCATTTGATACAATTGATCACGACATCCTAATCAATAGACTGGAAAAGCTTATTGGGTTCACGGATAGTGTATTGAACTGGCTGAAATCATATATCACAGGAAGGAAGTTTTATGTTAGTTTAGGTGACCATAGGTCCAAGAAACATGAGAACTGCTACGGGGTTGCTCAAGGAAGCTGCTTAGGTCCATTACTTTTTTCTCTTTATATGTTACCACTCGGCGACATAATCAGAGAACACAACATAGATTTCCATAGCTATGCAGATGACACACAACTATATATATCCACTGAACCCAACGATGCAACGGCCATCAATTCCATTACCAACTGCCTGTTGGCAATAAACAAATGGATGAATGATAACTTTCTTAAATTAAATGAAGACAAAACCGAAGTCCTACTATGTGGCCCCAAATCCAAAAGAGAGATGCTTATTAAGAATCTTGGAGGCTTAACCCCCTGTCTTAAACCAGAGGTGACGAGTCTCGGTGTAATCCTGGACTCAGATTTTAATTTCAACTCTCATATTAATAAAGTGACCAAAACAGCTTTCTTTCACCTGAGGAATATAGCAAAGGTACGACCATTCATAAACCAAAATGATGCAGAGAAGTTAATTCATGCTTTTATATCCAGCCGGCTGGACTACTGTAACGCACTTTTCACTGGTCTTCCCAAGAAAACCACTGAAAGACTACAGCTCATTCAAAATTCTGCAGCTAGATTATTAACCAAAACTAAAAGGAGAGAACACATTAGTCCTGTCCTAGCTACTTTACACTGGCTCCCTGTTACCTTCAGAATTGACTTTAAGGTAATTTTCCTCACATACAAAGCTCTACACGGACAAGGACCTAGCTACATTGCTAACTCCTTTATAAACTACACACCAGCTAGAACACTGCGATCATCAAATGCAGGCCTATTAGAGGTCACCAGAAGCAGTCATAAGAAGATTGGTGATTCGGCCTTTGTCAATTACGCCCCAAAACTATGGAACAAATTACCCATAAATATTAGGGACGCAAACACTCTAGACATTTTTAAAAGACAGCTTAAAACCTACCTTTTTACCGAAGCATTTAAGTGATTTTATCTCAAAAGGGTTTTCCTACTTTTTAAAGTTGTTTTCTCTCTTGAACAGAGATCTTATTGGGATTTTTATTTTTGTTTGAATTGTTTATCACTTGTATTATTGATTTTATGTAAATCACCTTGAGCTACAATTCTTGTATGAAATGTGCTATATAAATAAAGTCTTACTTACTTACTTACTTACATATGGCCTTTAAATATTTTTATCGTTTGACAGCACTAATTTAAACAAATGGTTTTGGCGTTAACATGCCTCCCGAGATTACTGCTTAGACTACTTCTGTTTTGAAAAAAAAGAGACTAAAATACAATTTTCATTGACTTAAACTAGACTAAATGTCATCAGTTTTAGTAGGCTAAAACTAGACTAAAATGTCAGCAGTTTTCGTAGCCTAAAACTAGACGAAAATAGTCATGAATAAGTCTGACTAAAATAAGACTAAAATTCTCAGACTTTAAGTCGACTGAAACTTGACTAGACTAAAAAGAGTAAGAACGTGACTAAAACTAATAACTCAAATTACAGCTTGACACAAAGACTAGACTAAAACTAAAATTAAAACAGGCCGCCAAAATGGTTGGGGACTTCAGGAAGAATACAGCCCCACTCACCCTCATCACCCTGTGTCACTCCCAACACTGTGGAGTCCTTCCGCTTCCTGGGCACTATCCTCTCCCAGGACCTCAAGTGGGAAATGAACATCAGCTCCCTCACCAAGAAAGCACAACCGAGGATGTACTTCCTACGGCAGCTGAAGAAATTCAACCTGCCAAAGACAATGATGGTGCACTTCTACACAGCCATCATTGAGTCCATCCTCACCTCCTTCATCACCATCTGGTACGCTACTGCCAAGGACAAGAGCAGGCTGCAGCGTATCATCCACACTGCTGAGAAGGTGATTGGCTGCAATCTGCCTACCCTCGAGGACCTGCACACCTCGAGGACCCTGAGGCGAGCGAGGAAGATTGTGGCCGACTCCTCCCACCCTGGTCACTCCCTATTTCAGCCCTCCGGCAGAAGGCTGCGGTCCATCAGGACCAATACCACACGCCACAAAAACAGTTTCTTCCCTTCCGTTGTTGGCCTCTTCAACAAGGCCAAGGGTTCACACTGACTTCATGACTTAATGCCCTTAAAACAACACTGCTTTTTGCACTGGACAATACAATCCTGTACCATTTGTATTTTTGTAATATTTTTATTTTTATATTGTAAATTACTGCAACTTATATTTTATTTTATATTTTATTGTATAGTTTATTTTAATCTAATTCCATTGCTAGTTATGTACCCTTAGTTTGCTAGTTATGTACCCTTAGTATAGTTAGTCCTCATATTAAAATTTTAGATTCCTATGTGTTTAATGTTTGCACCTTCCTGCCAAAGGAAATTCTTTGTCTGTGCAAACTTTCATGGCGAATAAAACCCATTCTGATTAAAAAACAACACTAGGGACAGGATCACTTAAGTTTCCAACCCAAGGTGATCTGTATAGCTGTGGAAATCTACCCTGCCCAACCTTACATACCTGCTGGTCAGTCTAAAGCAGAATATGTGACAGTTACTTTGTCCTTCCATGGTATTTTGTGACTATGTTTTCAAGAGGAAAATTAATAGCTGTAAATGAGATGCCATACTCTGTGCCTGTAGACTATGCTAGGCCTTTAATCTGAAATGTCTGTTGTTACAAAAACACATCAACAGAAGAGCAAATTACATAGACACACCCACATACAAAAAATCTTGAAAAATGTCAAGTGAAATTTACAGGCACACACAAAAGCAATATTATACATTCTAAATGAATCCAACTCAATCATAGATTGGGTACGCTATACACAGACAAGGTTGATAATGATGTTGGTTTAAATTAATAAACTTTAGCCTATATCATGCACAAACAACACAGGAGTGCACACTTACAATAGCATACACACATCTGTAAAATGAAATATGGGGGAGTAGTGAAACCTCCTATGTTGGTAGCAGGTATCTCAGCTGCATGTCAAATTGTTACCATGGTGACTGGCCATGAGCTTGTTTGCACAGTCTCTTTCTAATTCTCTCTCTGACTTTCTGACTCTCTTTTTAGAAACTCCCAAACCCATGGTCTTAGGTGGAACATGCCGCCTCAAGTTCAGCATTTTGCCATCCAGCCCAACTTTCTGTTTCAAAGTTTATCTTCCTCAGTCTCACCTACTTCAATGCCAAACCTGACAATGTTATTTTATTGCAGTTCCTGTAACATTAGTCATATTTAATTAGTTGGTTAGTGAAGACGTATAAGATAATACCCAATTTCTCTGAAAGTGCCAAGTCAATGAAAGGAATAGTTAAGATGAGTTCAATACAAAATCAATGTATTTATTACAAATGTAAGGTGCAGGTGTTACATTCAAGTTGAGAATCACAGAAGACTGGACAATGAATACAGGAAATCAAGAGAGTATGTGGTATCACAATATGGGAGGATACCATATGATTAACATTGCCTTCACAGGCACTGAAAAAGGACACAGAATGCCAGATAGCTTTAGTTTAGGTCTTGAGATAGGGCTCCTAGAAATGGTCTTGTCGCTCCTATTTTCCTCATTCACAGTTGCATGGCATTATACACTTTGGTAATATTGTGACCTCTGACTTACATCAGCCACACAGGCCTTTCCTAGTCACACCTTGCAAAGACCCAACTTATTGCTATGCAGGCATAATAAAACGGTATAATGACAGTTTATCAATGGTACAAGAAACATAATTAAAGATCCTGTACAGTAAATTCCATGTTTTGCTTCTAAGTACATTATATACGTGTGAAATGAGTTCCTGAAAGCATGTGCAAAGCGCTAAAACTTTGTCACACTGAAATGTGGAGTTAAACCAAAGAACAGTTTCTCTTCCGTTTTCAGATCAGGTTTTAATGGGCGGAGCCAAAAAATGCCCTATCTACGTCATTTCGCCCTATCTACGTCAGATCACTGAATGGCTCCTCCTGCTGTACTGTTATTGTATCCTACATCAGCTAGCTAGCTAGCTTCAGGATGTCTCCCACCACCCGCAACTGCATCTTCCCTCGATGCAAGAACTACAGCTGCGCTGCAACGCCATTTAAGTTCACTATTGCTAATGAAAGGAAAAATAGGTGGATAGATTTTGTGAAGAGACACGCTCATGGAAAGCTTCGGATAAACTCCAACAGCCACCTCTGTACTGACCATTTCACAGCGGACAGTTTTAACATGGACCAGAGACAGACGGGGTTCACCAACACACGGCTTCTCTTGCAATGCGGAGCCGTACCGAGCATCGCCCCTCCGGCCGTTCATCCTCCGGTCGCACCTGGACCATCCACCGCCGCCAGCAGTTCATCACTCAGTTATGTGTGCTTGTTATAATTATACTAGATAACTTATCCAGAGGTATCTCTGCTATGAGTTAGTGCAAACCGCTAAATTGATATTAGGCTACTCGGTGTAGAATGATGGTATTTTGGTGAAATGGTAGCTAATGTGTTAGAAGTAGCCTAGTTGGAGAGCTCACTGTCTGCTGTCTCTGGTGTCCATTTTTACTGTTACAGCTCAGGGGAACATTTCATTTATATGCATCTGTATGTTTCACTCATTGAACAAATAAATACTAATTCTATACGGTTTTGTTCGGCTTGACATAGCGTCCATTATATGGGTCGGAGGTAGGCACTAGTCAGCAAGGGGCGGAGCTTCAGCTCCTTCAGGCCACACGCCCCCCCAGTCTCAACGAGAGAAGACTGCTGTTTTTTCACGATTTCAAAGCCTAATTTAACATACTTGTCGGTGTTATTTTTTCATTCGAATTTGGATGGGTAGTTAATAACACATTATTCTGTGACGTGGCTAACTTAAAACTTGTTTCCAGGTCCACTTTATAGGATCTTTAATAGATAGGCATATTTCTCTCCTGTGCTCAAAAGCTTAATATTGCAAGGTATAGATCAAACGTTATTTATTATATTCAGAACATTTCAAACAGTATAGAAATAATAAAGTAATCGTTATCTTTAATTGTTGTTAACGGATCAGTGGTTTAAAGACAGACCTCTTCATTAGGTCATTTTAATCAGGTATTGTTTTTCTAATCCTGTTTTTAGACTTGGGGTGAAGACTTGGGGCAACTTACTCACACAAGATGAAGATGGAGGGGACAGATCTTCAGTAGGCCTAATAGTACAGTACACTTGGTAAATTCTGTGAGGTGGAAGGTGAGCTAACATTCTTTTGGGGTCTTTTTAAATATTAATTTACCTCATGCACTTAAAATCCCAATTGCAATATAATGAGTGTTTTAAAAGTTAAAGTCAACTATTTATAAAAACCTAGCCAGAGACTAGAGACCGTAATCCCATCTGTACAAGATTTGAAGAGGCTAATGCAGTGTGGCAGGCCTGTCTAGCCATGTCTAGTGTGTAGGCTATGTGTCAAGGCTCAGCTTCCCACCCACTTGCAGTCAGGTCAAAGAGGCCTTCCATGTTAATTACTTTACCATGGACATTTTGACTTTGGCTGGGTGGACTGGCTCTTTCGCTGTTTCCTCAGCAACAAACAAAGCTCCTTGCTCCGCTGTGATACATTTATGGATAAATCCTCTCCTTGACAATGTTTACATGTCATCATTAATGCAGTTGGCTATGGTCTTTTAACCTGCTTGTTAACACAGTCGATTAACATGGTGGAGATAGGACAGGGTAGGGCGCTTGCAGAGGATAATGGCTAAATGTCAGCCATATTCTGTCTCCTGTGTGCAGCCAGTAATGAGAGCAGGAGAGTGCTGAAAATAGGAGCCATTGCTTCTAATGGGTGCCTAGCAAGGAGCACCATGCACATGGCTCAATGGGCTCTTTGTCTTTCTCGTCTCTGTAGCGGGTGCACAGCAACACATGCACACATGCCACATATAGCAGGAGCCCACACACACAATCTGATTCACACACATATAAGTATACACAAACACACACCACAGAAACACATTGAATTTCTTTCTTCAAATTAACCCTACTTCTATAATCTGTCCCATTTCTTTCCTCTCTAAAGAGAGCAGTGTGACACGAGGGTTTCATCTCAACGTATCAGACAAGGAGATAACCTCTGAACCCTATCAACTCCACAGGCAGCTGTCGGGCCAGCATCCAGCCAGTGGTGAGAGGCATTAGGAAGAATTCTCAAGGCAAGAAGGCTTTAAGGAGATACACGAGAACCAAAGAGGCTGAGAAATTCTTTCTCTGACAACAGAATCCACCTAGCCCATTCGAACCTGCCAGGGAGTGGGTTATCATATGAATTGTTTCAGCATTTCTCCATATTAAACCAATTATCAGAATTAGAGGCACAGTTACATCTATCCACATCTCCATTTATCAATTACTGTTTATTGAATCATCTGGTTACAGACTTGGGGATAATCAGTTTTCTTTCCTTTCTATGCCATTTGCTGGTCAGCCTTTGCTGAGCTGACAGATAAATATGTTGGGGAAAGCTAACATAATCACATTTACATTCTAATACTAAACGGAGAGTTTCTGTGTGTGCACTCAAGTGTGTGTGTGTTAGATGTTTGTATAACTTGAATAAGTTAAAACCTAACGTAATAGGTTTAACAATAGGCTTGATACAGTCAAAATATGTGTGATGTCTCTTTAAGAGTAGCCTATTTTGGTTTCTTTGGAATTGAATGGTCCACTGCATGTGGGAAGACCAGGATGGCGAGACACGCATAGAATCCTCCCTAGCGGAAGAAGACGGCACATAAAAGAACTGCAACGTTTGTATCGAAAGACTGCACAGTGAAGGGTTGCAAAACAGCGACTGGCTGATTTTGAACTGATTTGGCATTGTATGTTTTGATTTCATAATAGTTTTTGTATATTACAGTCTATTGTGAGTACATATGAAGTGTTTTCAATTGATTAGCTGAACGGTTCCTCATGTTTAGAGCTAATTAGGAGAATACGTAAAAGAAAAACCCATGGGAAAAATAGAATTTAATAGATATATATCAAAACAGATTTAAATTGCATATGGATTAACATAATCCAAATCAAACTAAAAGGTTTAAATGATAAGGGATATCCATTTTTTAAAATATTACAAGATAAAGCACACCGGCAAATCTAAATCTATTCTGTGGTCTGTTTATTTATAATCCAATCTTAGTACTGCTCCCTTCGAATCTAGAATTGGTCCTTAGCACACTGTTTAACCATTATAGGTGCTACATGTGTTTACTATGTTTTTATCATCTCTTATGCATTGCAAACCATTAATGATTGTTGATGCACAACACTTCTAAAATGAGTCCTTTTACACAAGTGCAGTCTGCACCTGTGATACCCTTCCATAATCTTGATCAATATTCTCACCAACCAATAGCTATTTTCAGTAGACTTGACTATCATTACTTTTGCGGTATAAAGTAAATTCTGCCAAACGATAACTACAAACACTCCCATGAAACCAGCCCCTGCCATCACATTCTAATGATGGGGTTGGACAATCCTGTCTCGGATTATGCAACAAAGACAGGAGGTGTGATGTGAAGCTACTGCAGAGGATATAATTGTCTATATATGCCAGTCCTGTACAGTGTGTGTGTGTGTGTGTGTAGGCTGGAAGACACCTTGCATCACCTTTTACATGCTAAAGACTTGAGTTGCTGGATGAATAATTTGCTTGGCATGTCTCACACCTGTGACCTCCTGTTGCATTGGCAGTCATGTATGGTGATAAATGAGGGTCAAGATGTGGTCTGATTTTATCTTAGGTATAAAAGGGAATGTAGTATGTTTGCGCAAAATAAGTAGTTATACCGTTTTCGTCCGTTCTAATTTAAAATAGAATATTTCTCTCCTTTATAATTTTGCAACTAATAATTTTCATTATTTTACACATAATTATATGTTTGTTTGTTTTTATACACACTACACTTACACTTCGGCTCATTTGTAAAGCACTTTGAATTGCCATTGTGTATGAATTGTGCTAGGCCTTGCTTTGCCTTCAATTCACATCAATTATGTTAACGGTGAACCTTGCCATCCAATAATAAGTGACTTATCACGGTATTTATAGGCCCAAAGTAGGCTTATTCCGCACACTAGGACAACATCACACAATGGCGTATTTATTGCTGCTGCAAAATTTTGCAGATCGTGCCCTGAGGAGGGAACGCATCTTCCGTGACCATACCGATTTATTTGCAGAGAATGAAGAGTACCTGTTGGGATGCTAACCCTAAGGCTACCAAGAGCAGTCCTCATGGATATTTGTAACAGTCAACTGTCTTCGAGGCTATGTTTTGAAATACGTTTTTTTGCTTCAGAATTCAGATTAAAGTTAAACCATTTATTTTCACTTCATCAGTTCTGCACCCTTCTCCAGATACAGCGTTCATTGCATGAGTAATTGCATTCCATGCATCGGTCATGACCTATAGATGACACTAGGCTTACATAAACAAACTGACCTAGGTTGACCATTATCATACTAGAGGCGCAATAAACCCTATCTATGTTGAGTGAATCATATGGTCAAGCCTAGGGTCGGAGAACTCTGTAAGTTTCCACGTGAACGCGCACTCTGTCTCTGGGATCGATCATATTGACAGCTGATATGCAGGGGAGGAGACTTCTCACCAATAAATGGTCTTACCTGAAGACTTGTGAACCAGACAAACTTTGTAGCACAATGGCGTGTGATGTTTTTGTCTCCTTGTGGGCCGGCCGCAAGCAATAAAGCTTTCTTAACTTGTTCACCGACTGACTGTGCAATGCTTGATAGATAAATATTCCTGACAGTCCTGTGTGAAGTCTTGTTCTTTTGTAAGTTCGATACTAGAGTTATTCACCTACTCTAAACTTTGTGCCAAACTGTGTCTCGACCTTACCCTGTCTTTACTTGCCCGTCTTTGGATCACCCATCTTGCCCAGTCTGACTGTTTACATCGACCATTGCCTGTATCTTGACCAACGCACTTGCATTTCCTATACTGCCCTGTTAGCCTGTGAAATGACCTCTGCCTGTCTCTGACCACTCTATACTCTGCGCTTGGATCCAACCCCCGTCTAGTCCTCATTACAGCATAAATGTTCAGTTCACATCTATGGAAGCCCATAGGGGACTATATTCAAATGATTATGCATTTCTGATATTGCATATATATAATATAATATTATAATTTTAAATATATGTAAGTGTATAATGGACTATATTCAAATGTTAATGCAAATGTAAATGCAGTATACACAATGTAACCTAATTTTCCATTTGTGCAAGCATTATTTGAGTCTCAATTAAAATCAAAATGCACTTTCTAACTATTTGAAAATGGAAATGAAAACTACATGAAACGAACATGAAAATGCAGTCCGTCAAACCTCTCATCAAGGCGGGTCTTCAGTTAAAACGTCACATTTTCTCTGTAGACAGGACACCATAGGCAACCTACCCAAACGCTGAAAAAGCTGAATTTTGTTGTTCAAAGGCATTTGCAGCCTTGGAACAACCATCACTTTGCCATGAGCATGTGTGTCTCTGTGTGTGTTGGGTAGAGGGGTAGATAGTGGGTAAGATTAAAAAAAGGAAAATAAAGCTCCAAAGCTCCTAATGTGATCTACAAGACATCTCCTTTCGATTTTCTAGTTCTAGCATGGATTCAGAGGGGTTTCTCGGAGCAGTGAAATGATGAATCCCTTCTTGGTAAGAGATCATCTCTGAAGAACTGGCACCAATAACCCACACATTCCTTCTCTTTCTCTGTTCTACTTTAAGAGCAGCTTGGTGGTTCAATCAGCCCAAAACTCTCCCATAATCAACAGAAAGTGAGTGCAGGAGGCGGGTGGGGAGAGCAAGGCTGTGGGTGTCTTCTGCTGCTCTGGCAAGACTGAAAGGTCAGCGTTTGAGAGTTGTGTAAATCTATCATTACGCTGCCCCTGGGCAAACACACACGAGCAGGTTGGCTCTCCACATCTCCGTCATCTCTCCAGCCTTTATAACTTGCACATCCTCCTCTTCAGATTGTCTCCTCTGTCTCGTCTCTTCTGTCACAGCTACTTCCTCTACTTACTACTTCCTTTATTCTCTGTCTCACAAGCTTTCTTCACTCTATTCCGTTTTCTCCTCCTCTCCCCTCCATCATCATCTTTTCTTAGCTCCTCTCTTTCTTTCTTATCCATTCCATGTCCTTATTCTGGACTCTGATTCTACCCCTACAAGTTACACCCCTACAACCCCTAAGAGTTACAGCATGCCACAGGATTGTTAAGGATGTTAATGCACTGCTGGCCACACAGAGCATGGACTGTTGTCATCATGGTAGACAATCAAACAACCGGAAAAGACATCTGACTATGTTGCAGTAGGTTTCATCATGGTATAAAGTCTTGTTCCATTGCATCAGGGAGGTTCAACTGTTTTAGCTGGAACACATCCACGCTATTGCTGGCTGATCTGAAGGAATACTGGGGTTAAGACCCCCCTCCCTTTCCTCTCCCCACTTCCCCTTCACCCCCTCTCCCTTTCTACCTGCATCTACTTCTCCCTCTATGTGCACCTCCATCTCCTGACTCACTGTGGAAGACCATGATGAGCTGAGAGGCAGATGGACAATGAGTCAAAACACCTGAGAATGGGCTGCTTTTTGGCAGGGAGACACCCTGGCTCTACCTCTGTTTTTCTGGGGGGGCTTTTGGGGGCTTTATTTATACTACCATAACCATGGTGCAGACAGTGATTATGATGTCGGTTAGTTGATACCCCTAGTTCATGATAATATAAAAACACCCCAGTTTGTAAACCTGCAATAAGGTCCTATTAACGTTGCATTATTTTGTCCCCAAAAAAACATACACATCATTGATAATTGTTTACACTGAATAACTGTTTTTCTTAATCACTTAGACACAATTACCAAATGTGTAACCTCATTCTCTAAACAATGCCTATTGAGGCTGAAGTTATACGTTCTCTTTGATTACTCGTGTACATCCATTTGATGATGTATTGACTTCCAAAGGACTCCGATGCAAAAGGAATAAACAGCCTTAAATACAGTTTTGTGTCTTCTTTTTAAAGGAATGTTCTAAATAAAGTTATTCACATCAAAAGAATGGTACTGCGGTAAGAAAGCTGCGTGGCTCGGCCCTTACTTGATAAAACCCAAAACATGCTTCCTACGTAAACAATTTCAAAGTTCTTTCTCTTAAAGAAACATTTACCAATATAACTTATTTTCGGCTCCCACATACCGGCCCCTAATTGTGCTCTTATTAACTGGAGACAATTAACAAAATATACATAACGTGGAGCCAAAATAAAATAAGGCCTTCTGTGAAAGCAGTCACCTTCTTTGTTGCTTGATTTACCACATACTTCAACTATCATACTAGTGTAGGTCCTGGGTAAGATATGTATGTGTTTCATTTAGCGGAGAATATCTCAACTGTTATTGACTAATATGACCCCATTTATCAACGTGGGATGTGTGCCAAAATCTCTACCCGGGACGAAAGTCCTGAAAATGACCACAACAGGTGACACTATTATTCCACTACAGGTGAATGGGACTTTTTCCCCTTTCTAGATATCCTCATACATTTCTACCAGATTAATCTTCATATTAAGAGAAATACTTTTTGTATTACACTTTGGCTTAAAAATAGAATATGCAAATTAGGCAATATCTCATTAAATATGTGTACATATAAACCCTTGAAGCTACAGATTTTCTGAGGTGATCACAATGTTCACAATGACCATGATTATAAGGTCATAGAAGAGTGTAAGTATTCTGATTTGCTATAAAGAAAGTGGCTAAAAAACTGTCAACCTATTATGCAATTGTTGCAACTACATTGTAGTAATGTATTATTTGGTAACTATTTGGTTGAGAGTAAAGTGCTTTTATTTTGAAGTCTTCGCGCAAGGCCTTGTGGGAAGCTTGTGCGTGGAAGAACTAACAAGCCATGCAGTCAATGAGGTATGTTGATTGAGTCTGTATTTGCTTGGTGTACGTTATTTACATGTCATTCATTGTATGTATAGGGAGTCAGGTGGCTGAGCGGTGAGGGAGTCGGGCTAGTAATCCGAAGGTTGCCAGTTCGATTCCCGGTCATGCAAACTGATGTTGTGTCCTTGTCCACTTCACCCTACTTGCCTCGGGGGAATGTCCCTGTACTTACTGTAAGTCGCTCTGGATAAGAGCGTCTGCTAAATGACTAAATGTAATGTAAATGTATGTTCATGTTAAGCTAATGTGTCTTTATTTTCTTGTTGTACTATGTGTTTAGTTTTCACGGTGGATTAGAAGAATAAACCTGTAACAAGGAAACCACTTGTGTCTGCGAATGCTTGAGGGAATTATATATTACATACAACTTGCAACATACAGGAATTGCCAGTTATTTATTAACCTAAACTTTAAAAGCTTACATTTCCTACCTGTTCTAAATATTGCTGTCATCACCTCCATTTTTCTTTTTCAACAAAAGTTTACTTGGCAGCCATAGTGACCTGAGGTCATAGCAGAGCACATGGCTGTCAAGCAAGATGACTTTTGAGATCAAGAAAAGTAAGGAAATCTTCACTCGACTAAAGTCAAGTTTACTTTGACAAAGACCACCTTGAATTTGGCTTCCAAAGCAGACATCAAAGATGAGACAATCAAAGCTGTCATGAGTATGGGTGTCACCGGGGGTTCAGAGTTGAGGAGCTACTCCAGCATGGGATCACCAACATTTACATTTACATTTAGTCATTTAGCAGACGCTCTTATCCAGAGCGACTTACAGTAAGTACGGGGACATTCCCCGAGGCAAGTAGGGTGAAGTGCCTTGCCCAAGGACACAACGTCAGTTGGCATGACCGGGAATCGAACTGGCAACCTTCGGATTACTAGCCCAATTCCCTCACCGCTCAGCCACCTGACTCCTGACCAACTCTGCATTCTTCTTGGTTGACAAAGACGGTTACTTGAGGAAGAGTACCAAATTAAAACTTGGGACTGAGCTGCTGAAGTTGTGTCCACAAATATATAAAAAAGGTCCAGATACCACCTGCAAACACACGCCATCATTATCGACTTCATAGTATTGGTGAGAAAAGTCTCCTTAAAGAAACTTGATCAACCTGCCAAGACATTTCCACACCTTTACTTTTGCTTTGAAATTTATGGTCACCAAAGCTGGAGGCATCTGTGATGAGTTCCATATTGTTTTCGACACTTAGAGAGGACAGCATCAAATATAGATAGGGAGAGAATAGGAAAATCAAAAAACATGGTTGTCCTTGATGTGATATCATCAAACGTTCCAGTCAGGGCCGGGGTGGGTAATCGGGAGGATCGGGAGAGTTCCCGGTGGGCCGCTTCACTTTTGGGCCGGTTGAGGATTTTTTTGTTGTTGACATTTGTCACGTTAGTCTATCTTCTCTTAAAGTAGGCTACACACGTTCCGCATTCTGACACCTCAGCCTCAGCATGGGTTGTACCATGTGAGGGAGTCCTCCCCTCCCAAATAGAGTTGGTTGGGTCCATAGCCCGTCTTTTCCAAAAAGTTTTCCCAGATCGGCTACCGATAGCTAGGACGGGCGGCCCTACAGTAACGATACGTGTCAGGGAGGATGGATGGGAGCAGGGCCGGAGTGATGGCATCGCTAGACAAGGTTTTACCAATTGAAAAACGCCTGTTTATTTTACATAAAACTCAAAAAACTATTTTGCGGTCAAATAATGGCCAAAAAATTTACACTCGGATCGTTAAGCAGTCTCAAAAATGGTATCAATATAAAAAATAATACGATCCCTTTCTGTAATCATGATACCCCCCAGAAATGTTCACTGCACCCCCAGTCAAAGTCTTGGGCCTGAAACTCCCGGGCTGAAAAGTGGCCCCACTCCGGCCCTGGTTCCAGTGGTATTAGAGAACTTTTGGTCATCTTCCATTATCAAAAAATAAACTATAAAAGTTCGTGCATGCGCAAATTTTGCTAACGATTCCAAGGAATCGATTCACTGGGAACCGGTTCTAAACAAGAACCGGTTCTCGATACCCATCCCTAATCAGGTCCCTGTGCAACCGGATCATTGTCTCATTGGCAAGCTCCACCAACCTCTCCATTGCTCCACCAGCATCGGAATCGCTCCACTAGTCTCGCCATTGCTCCTACACAAACAGTATGTTGAAGTGATTTTTGGGGGGAACAATAAACATTCCATATTATGTAATATTATAGCCACCCCAGCTCTCCACCAGCCCCACTTACCAACCTGCCATTGCTGCATCAGCCTGGGCATCTCTCCACCAGCTTCTTCATCATACCACCAGCCTGACAATTGCTTTTTGGATCCTTTATAGATAGCTGGCTTGCAAGTGTTGCCTATGTGGATTGGCTAAACTCACTCCTCAGTATAAGTACAGACCACCCGCGCCAGTGAGAAGCTCGCTTTTCGTTGGCGCAGCTGGTAGTGGTCATGCTTGCGGAGTTGGTGGGCACAAGTTTGAGTCCAGTGACGGGCGGTTAGGACCTGTGTGTGCCTGCTAAAAAAACCTTGCACAGCCACGTCTGTTACACAAGGTCAAAGTTATTCTCCCATGCCTCACATGTCAGGTCTTTAAAAGAAAATACGTAATTCAAGTATTAAGACATGGCAACAGTAGTGTAATCATTTAAGTTATTAGCTACCTGCAGTTATAGGCCTACTTTACTGTGATCATCCACACTTGTTCCTGCTGATCTAATCACTTTTTCATTGATCCTTTAGATTGATGCATTACAGTACAGTACCTAGCAAACCGTGTGTAATGACTGAATTAACCAAGGAACAACCTTTCTAGACGCACACTATCCATGTTATCTAGTTGAGCTAGCCAGAGGTGGGACCAAGTCATTGTTTTGCAAGTCACATGTAAGTCTCAAGTCTTTGCACTAAAGTCCCAAGTCAAGTCCAAATTCAAGAAAGGCAAGTCCCAAGGCATGTCCCATGTCTAGACTGACAAGTCCCAAGTCCTAAACTTTGAGTTTAAAGTCATTATGCGCTCTTCACCTAATGTAATACCATATCGATAACAGAGTAAAAGAATATTATAGTTACACAAATCATGAATGCTTTTCAAAGTTTGCATTTATTCGTTAAAACAAGTTCAAAAAGTATCATCATATTATTGATATGGAGACAAAGAGGGGTCTGGCTAACACACCAGTCTTTAGGTTAAACAATACTGTCAGATCATATTCACTTTTGGGCAAAGTTATTGACAGAAAGTTAGTACTAACTTTTGATCATTGTTACTGGAGTCATGTGACAGGTGGTTGTCCAGCAGTTATTAGCCCTAAGCCGAGCATAAATAACATATTTCTTTATATTTTAATGTAGAATATATATACAAGTAAATGGCTTCATTCCGAATCAGATGTTGATTTAAATAACTAGCATTAGCTACTGTAGCAAAGTTATTTGTTTTTTAATATGCTGTGGTTTCTGAATTAAGTGTCGAATTGCTGCTGGGAATTTAGTGTTAATGTCAGGAAATGTATTAATGTATTAATTCATGGCATACTTTTAAAAATAACAGACTACTTTTTCTTCTTTGGGCTTGGGGGAAAGTATCAAGTATTTTCAAGTCAAAGAGCTTAAGTCAAAGTGAAGACAACGGTCACTGTTGTTAAAGTCCAAGTCGAGTTGCAAGTCTTTTTTTGATTTTGTGAAGTTGAGTCTAATCGAGTTTGACTCATTTCCAAGTCATGTGACTCGATTCCATACCCTCTGGAACTATCTACCATTCATTGTAATCAGATGTACTAGGCAAGAGAAGATTAACTTTGTATGACAAAAAACATTTGACAGACTATAAGCCAGCTGAGCATTGTTAGTTCATGGTGTAGGGCAGGGATGCACAATTAAAATTCAAAGAGGTTCATTGGGCTCTGACGACAACACAGCTACTTCATGAGTGGCTAGACTCACACACGACAACCACGACATGTTTTGTGTTTATTCTGACACCTGCAGTTCTGCTTATGCTCAAATCCAGATTAAACTGAACATTTTAATAAAATATTTTGATTTTGTGCCAAAAAAAAAGGAATTTCTATTGCGTCCAGTTTGTCAGCAATAAAGTGAGCAAACAGCACTTGATTGGCCATGATGACTGACGTAAACGCAGCAAACCAAGGGAGGTAGTTTGTAGTATATTCACATTTTGGGAATATACTACAAACTGTATATTGTTGCAGTGGATATAACAAATATACATTGATATGTGGATATAATAATTCAAACCTTTCAAAGTGCCAATACACACATCTGTATAAGCCCGGCATGAGGTGTGTAGCCAACCAGTGCTTGTTTAAAGCTGTCATAACCGGGTTCATAGAAAGATTACATAGATACTTAGGAACTTCAGGAAATTACAAGCCACGGAAATAAGGATAACAGTGTATGTATAAAAACTGCTTACAAAGGTTGGATGTGAGGGTCATGTAAATTAGTAGTGTATGGAATGGGTGTGAGATCAGTACAAGTTCAGAGAATCACTACAAACTAAAAAGCAAACAGTGATGTTTACTTTACAGTGATGTGTACTTCGTGACTGCCATCTGACTGTAAGTAACCAGAGTTTGTTTCATTCATTTGTGTTTTGCTAAAACTTTGCCTCAAGGACAGAGGGTAAGGGTATAGCAGCTAAATTGGTCAATAGGTAGCTAGCTAGAGATCGAGTTTCAGGGTACTTGCCGCCGAGTGAGACCCTGGCTTTGTTGACATAATTAGGGCCATTGTCAGCTGCGCCTTTAGCATATTTAGGCGATTAGCACTGCAGAGGCAGCCTCGTCTCGCAGCCTCGGTGCACGAAAACTCGGTCGAACAAAGACAGGGAGTCTACCTGCGGGAGTCCACCGAGGATGGCCGACGAGGCGGATCACCTCTTCTGATAAGTATCACCCTATTTGTATTCTATTCTACCTAGAACATATTCATAGCTAGAATGTGTTTCTTCAGCA
The DNA here is from genome assembly GCF_963692335.1 of Osmerus eperlanus. Classification (NCBI taxonomy): domain Eukaryota; kingdom Metazoa; phylum Chordata; class Actinopteri; order Osmeriformes; family Osmeridae; genus Osmerus; species Osmerus eperlanus. The sequence goes on from NC_085025.1 coordinate 19,583,527, forward strand.
TTCCCGTTCATTACACTACCCGTAGACGTAGATATATCACAAGGTATATACGGTCAACTTCTAACCTTCACTACCTATCCAGATCTTCTCCACCTGCCCTCTCTCTTTCTATAGGGCTCTGGAACTGCCAGTCTGCTGTGAACAAGGCAGACTTCATCCCAGCGTTTGCATCTCATGCTTCTCTTCATGCCCTTGCGCTGACAGAGACATGGATCCGCCCAGAGAACACTGCAACTCAAGCTGCTCTCTCCGTCAACCACTCCTTCACTCACCCCGCTCAACCGGGCGGGGTGGCGGGACAGGGTTGCTTCTTTCCCCACATATTAAATACACATCCACACCACTCCCTGTTACTGCCAAATCATTTGAACACCATTATGCGATGCTAACTGATCCTATCAAAGCATGCTTAATTGTTCTTTATTGCCCACCAGGCCCGCTAGCCGACTTTGTGGAGGAGCTGGACATGCTCCTCAGCGTCCTCCCGGATGATGCAACCCCCCTGATAGTCCTTGGGGACTTCAACATCCACCTCCAAGGAACGCAGGCCGTCGACTTCTTGTCTCTCCTGACCTCCTTCGACCTGACGCTGCTGAGCACACCGGCGACCCACAAGGCAGGAAAACAGCTAGACCTCATCCTGACACGTAACTGTATCACTGACTTAACCTCTGTAACCCCACTGCATATTTCTGATCACTACTTTATCCAATTCTCTATCTCTCTCCCTCCAACTCCCTCTACCTCCCCTCCCCTTGTAACTTTCCGGCGCAACCTCCGCTCCCTATCCCCCTCCCATTTCTCCTCTATTGTAACATCCTCCCTCCCCCCCATTGACGAGTTCTCGTCCCACCCCACTAACACTGCCACTGACACCTTGTTAACCACTTTAACTGCATCACTTGACTCTCTCTGTCCCCTGTCAACCAGGCCTGCACGATCTTCTCCCTCCTGCCCGTGGCTTACGGATGTTATTCGTGAAGAACGGTCCACCCTTCAGGCAGCTGAGAGGAGATGGCGCAAGTCCAAAGGCGGTCTGGACCTTGATAAGTATCACTCCCTCCTCAAATCCTTCTCTTCTCACATAACTGGTGCTAAAACCCTCTACTTTCTGAACAAAATTAACTCCGCTTCAAACCCCCACAAACTTTTTTCTACCTTCTCCACCCTTCTTAACCCACCTCCCCCACCCCCTCCCTCCACCCTGACAGCAGACGACTTCTCCTCCTTCTTTGAGAAAAAAGTCGCCGACATTAGCAGTCGGTTCCCTAAACCCACCTTTCCTACCCTCTCACCCTCCATGACTGACCCAACTAAATGTCTAAACTCTTTTTCTCCCCTGTCTGAGGCAGAGATCTCTGACCTCATTCTCTCTCATCGCCCCACCTCCTGTCCCCTTGATCCTATCCCCTCCCCTCTCTTTCAAACCATCTCCCCCTCCATCATAACTTTTCTTCTCCATGTCCTAAACTCCTCTCTTACCTCTGGCACCTTCCCATCTGCCTTCAAACAGGCTAGAGTTACCCCTCTACTCAAAAAACCCTCCCTTAACCCTGCCGTCCTCCAGAACTACAGACCGGTATCACTGTTACCCTTCCTTTCAAAAACAATTGAACATGCTGTATCTAACCAACTGTCTAACTTTCTCTCTCAGAACAACCTGCTTGACCCCAACCAATCGGGCTTCAAGACTGGCCACTCCACTGGCACTGCACTCCAGTGGATCTCATCCTACCTGTTGGGAAGATCCTACCAGGTCTCCTGGGGAGGCAAACTGTCAGGCCCTCGCCAGCTCTCCACTGGTGTCCCACAGGGCTCTGTCCTTGGACCCCTCCTCTTCTCTCTGTACACCACCTCACTTGGACCAATCATCACCTCCCATGGCTTCTCCTACCACTGCTACGCTGACGACACGCAGCTGTACCTGTCGTTCCCCCCGACCGATCTGGGGATCTCAGCTAGGATTGAGGCCTGCCTCACAGACATCTCCGCCTGGATGACCGAGCACCACCTCCAGCTGAACCTCGCCAAAACAGAACTTCTCATCATCCCGGCTAAACCCTCCATCTCCCACGATCTCTCAATCACCCTGGGATCTGCGACGGTGACCCCTTCATCCTCTGCCAGGAACCTTGGGGTTACCATGGACGACGAGCTCTCCCTCACGGCCCACATTGCTGCGGTCTCCCGGTCGTGTAGATTCACCCTCTACAACATCCAGAAGATCAGGAGATACCTGTCTGAGCACTCCACCCAGCTGCTAGTCCAAGCACTTGTCCTCTCCAAGTTGGACTATTGCAACTCGCTGCTCGCTGGTCTCCCAGCATGTGCAACCCGCCCTCTTCAGAGGATTCAGAACGCAGCGGCCCGCCTGGTCTACAATCTACCCAGACGCTCCCATGTTACCCCGCTCCTCATCTCTCTCCACTGGCTACCTATCATGGCCCGTATCAGATTCAAGACCCTGGTATTGACCTTCCGAGCAGTGAGCGGGACTGCACCCGTCTACATCAAGTCTCTCCTGCAGCCTTACACCCCCACCCGTCACCTACGGTCTTCTTCAGACAACCGCCTGGTGGTCCCACCGCTCAAGACCGCCCGGTCCCAACACAAGCTCTTCTCCTGTCTGGCCCCCCAGTGGTGGAATCAACTCCCCACCTCCATCAGAGACACTGACTGTCTCTCCACCTTCAAGAAAAGGCTCAAGACGCACTTGTTCCGGGAGTACAACGGTACTTAGGAATGGTTCGCTTGACCCGATGTTAGTTTCCTCAAGGATCACAATGACTCTTGCTCAGAGACTTGTTGCTCTTGTGGTTAGTGGTAACTGATTTAAAATTGTTTGTACTCGCTGTGATATATTGTTTTTTATTATTGTTGCTTGTCTTTTTTTCCACAGGTACACTTGCACTTATAGCAGTTCATGTTGTTTAATTGTAACTTGTTCAACTACATGCTCTTATGGTTCTTCCCTTTGGGCACTTACTTTGGTTGTTCACAATGTGTGCTTCATGTTTTGGCTACTCGCAATGTTTTGTGGCTATCTCGTTGTTATGATCAGTGACCTATGCACTTTGTAAAGCTCTCTCTTGGAAGTCGCTTTGGATAAAAGCGTCTGCTAAATGAATACATGTAAATGTACAGTAAGCTAGGCCTATGTTTTTTTTATTTTCATACTTTCATATTTTCATGTATCATCTTTAATGTCATATGATGTGATTTCAACAAATGTATTATGTAAATGACACCCTCACAAAAAAACGATAGGCTATCCTCTCAAAAAGTATAGGCTAGCATATCGCGCTGTGCTTAAGGAGCCTATCTATCACGCAATGAGCAATTAATTCGGTTTCATGTTAAATTCTGCTAATTATTCTTGCACCTTCTGCAACAGGTTCCTGTAGTAAAAACGGACAAGACATGTCTGTGACAGACTTCCTGTATCACCTCTGCTTGTAAAGCCTCAATCTATTCGTGTTTACATAAAATAAACCTGCTCCCGAGCAGGTTTAAGCTTACGGACCTGTTGCTATGACAGCAAGTCCTTGGATGAGCAATCCAAGATAATGACAAATCGTCAACAATCAAATCCAGCTAACTGAGTTAGCGACGTACGGAGAATGGGCCCCAGGGCATAAACAACTCTCAGCTTTATTGTAGCTTTTGGGAAGGGTTGTGGTTATTGTATTTAGCAGACGCTTGTCCAAAGCAACAAAATATGAATCTTACAATAGTTAAAATTAACAGTAAACCGTTTTTAAAAGTTTCTAAGCCAATATTAAGCAAAATACTAATAATAACAAAAATGGCAATACAATATCAAGTATCAATAATAATAAAATATACCATAAAATACCATAAATATACAAATCATAATTCTAAGAATTAATTAATTATTTAAGTGTAAGATCAACAGATAAGTCTTGAGACCCTTCTTGAAGTATCCAAAACTATCACATGAACGCAGAATACTAGGCAACTCATATCATAGAATGCACGCATATTTTAAGAGGACTGTCTGCAGGGAATGTGTCTGACCAATCACGGTGGGTGTGGGCCGCCTGGGCCAAAAATGTCAGGGCCGATTTTTTGTCCCAGTCCAGCCCTCTGTATATGTTTATTTTGATCTATTAGCTACATTTTTGTAAAATTTCTGACCAGTGTGTCGAGAGCTAACCTAGCCGGTTGGGGTCCCTTTGCGCTAGCTCTATAGCCTAGAGTTCACTCAAACCTAGCTCATTACAGTAACTTTACACATTGTTGTAGGCATAGGCTACAAGCAATACTTATCGCAAAACGTTTTGATATTTTTCTACTTCCATTTACTTACCTAACAACGAATAATATTGCTCCTTCTAATGTGAAGATAAATGACGGTTTAAAAAGCGTGGATGCTCATAATGGCATCCACGCGAGCCGACGATGAGCCGACGTATCTGCGACGATTTAAATAGAGCACAGAGATAAGAAGAAATCCGATCATTTGCCGATGCTTATCCGACGTTATGAATAGAACACAACGTTTCGATCTTAAGCCGACGTCGGCAAGACGTGTGCTATCTGGGTTATAGCTTGCGGTTGTGATGAGCATACGGTCGGAACAGCACCTTTCTTCGAGCCTGGGTGCCAGCCAAACTTAGCCCGCCCACAAAAGACTTTGGTTGGGAAGTTGGGTCTGGGGTCGATCGGTTGGGGAAAAACGATCAAATTGTCAGGGCGGGCTTTATACGATGATGGACAGATGATCAACAGTAACGTAATCAACCACATCACCAAAGAGCGCTTGGGTTGAATTTGTTTCCAACAAACAACATACTACGTTGCTCTGATTGGTTGTAGGTCTATCCAGGTTCGGTTGAAACACGCCCCATACTCACAGCCCAACGGAGCGGTATCAGACTCATATTCTGACTAGAATTATGAGTATGACAACGTCAGGCTACCTTTCTTCAGAAACAGCAGCTTAGCAAATCCTGCTTTAAAGGTTTTCAAAACTGTCTTTGGTGAAATGGTTAGAGCAAATGAATAATTGAGTGTCAAACTTCACAGGGATCTTCTTATATAAGATGCCCGTTGTTGAGTGTTTGGTTCCTTGGGAAGACTATGAAAAGTGTCAGCATTTCCTGTACAGCCTGGAACACTGAATTTAAGACTGTTGGTTCATTTTCAATATCCTTGAAAAACGTACAAACTTTCATATTTGTAATTCTCGTGGAAGTACACAGAGAAGCGCGCAGCTAAACCAGTGTCTGAGACATAGACTTATATATTAATAGACACAGCTACTTCTGTCTTCCAAGATGGCGTCCCCATTCATTTCTATGAAAAGTGCTCAGTGGCGCAGTGAGGCAAGCGAGAGTGCGAAACCGGACCACGCCATCTTTCCAATTCCGGCTCTTCCGGTCTAGCGTAGAACAGTGGCTCGCCTTTTTCCTAGCTCCGAGACTCGTGCACGCTTGCAACTAGCTGTACACGTCATACTTTGCGACAACCAGTCGCGAGCTTGTGAGCTGGAGCTAAGGCATTGCAGAAAACTGTCAGAATGTGGTACAAGTCCGATCAAGAAGCACATCTGAAGTTTATGAAAATCAATACTATTGGTACTGTACTATTATACGTGCAGGGCCTATACGTTGTTCTTTTTGCTTCGTGTTTTTAGTTTGACTGCTTAAGTATTGTTTCGGATTAAAGAAACTGTAAACTTGAATATGGCTCCGTCGTCCTAGCTCGGCAAAGCAAGCTAAATTAAGCCTATACCTATGTTACTATTATAATGATGATGAGTGTTCCTTTCTATTACTAGCTTATTGTTAATGCCATCGTTGTGGTGTTAACTGACAAAGTTCTAACAATATTGTGGTTTTGATCCAAGATGGCGCAGATGAATGCTGCCTCGGTCGTTAGGTGCGCTCTTTTTTGTCTTGTTTTGTCTGTTAATTCAGTGTTCTGCCAAGATTTCCGGGGTTCTCTAACAAGAGAAGTACTTCTAAACATCAGGACTACAACTCCTGTGGATTTATTTCCCACTTTTCTGCTTCCAGCGGCAGAATTAGTGGGAATTATAGTCAAAGCCACCCTCGGCTTTGTCCTAGCAGCGAAGCGTCGTAGGAGAGGCAAACGAGCCGGTGCACTGGTGAGACTCCGTCGTCGTGGGGCACACACAGCGTTACCGGGGATATTTCTCTCCAACGTGCGTTCACTGAGCAACAAACTGGATGAACTTCAGCTACTGGTGTGGACAAACAGAGACTTTAATTCATCTTCCGTTTTGTGCTTTACGGAGACATGGCTGAATGAACTGATCCAGTTCCTGGATCAGATCAATGAACTGCTGAGGAAACTTAACCATTTTAGAATAGACAGCTGTATTCTTCAGATGTTTTACAAAGCTCTCTTGCAGAGTGTCTTATCTTTTGGTCTTATTTGTGCCTTTGGTAACATGTATATTAAGGATCAGAATAAATTGCAACGAATAGTCAAAACAGCCAGTAAGATCATTGGAGTTGATCAGGTATCTGTAGCCCAATTGTACAACAATCTTAGTCTTAAAAAGACAGAACAAATTATAAATGATTCAACCCACCCTCTTCATCAGAATTTCTTAAAAAGCAACAGGTCAAGTGACTACTGCAAAGGAAAATTAGGACCACAAGGTACAGCAATTATTTTGTGCCTACAGCAATTAGACTGTACAACAATCAGCTAGCATTCAGCTAGTTTATTTTTTTATTTTATTTTAATATATTACATATATTACATATGTTACAATGTTAACTGTTTTTGTATTTATGTATTTATGTTTTTATTTGTATGCAGCAGGCTATCTAACAATGGAGCGTGTAATGGTGACCATATGAATTTCCTACTTGTGGATAATAAAGTTTACCTTGACCTTGACCTTGATCCCAGATTCTGCGCTACAGCTAGCAGGTTTCAAACTGCTGAGAACGGATCGTGACCCTGTGCTCTCTGGCAAAACGAAAGGCGGTGGTATTTGGTTTTACATTAACAGTGGCTGGTGTGAAGATGTGACAGTGATTCTGCAGCACTGTTCTCCTGATCTGGAATCATTTTTTATTAACTGTGGATCTTTTTACTCGCCACGAGAGTTTACATCATTCATTCTGGTTGGCGTCTACATGCCTCCGTAGGCTAGCGTCAACGAGGCTCAACGTGTGCTCGCCAGACAGATACTGAGTGTGGAGCATGAAAATCCGGATTCCTTGGTTATTGTGCTAGGCGACTTTAACAAAGGCAATCTCACTCAAGAAGAGAAACACCTTGGATCACTGCTACTCTACAATCAGCAAAGCATACCATGCGATCCCCCGAGCAGCACTGGGTCACTCTGACCACGCCATGGTCCACCTGGTTCCTGCATACAGGCAGAAGCTAAAGCGCTGTAAGCCTGCTGTGAGGACATCGAAACAGTGGACCAGTGAAGCTATGGACGATCTGCGGGCGTGCTTGGACTGCACTGACTGGGACATGTTCACGACTGCTACCAATAGTCTGGAGAGGCTGTGACATCATACATCAGATTCTGTGAGGACTGCTGTATACCAACACGCACCAGGGTGAGCTACAACAACGACAAACCCTGGTTTACAGCTAAACTCAGAAGGTTGAGGTCAGCGAAAGAGGCCGCGTTTAGGAGTGGGGACAGAGACAGTTTCAAAGAGTCGAAGAACAGGTTTAGCAAGGCGGTGAGGGAGGCTAAACGACTGTACTCGGAGAGACAAGGCCGAATTATACTTCTCCGACTCCGTTACGGACAGACGGACGGACGGAGTCGGACGGATTGATTGAATTTATAGTACTCCGAAGGCTGTGGGTGCTGAAAACAATTCACCGCCAGAAGAGTAGGTGGCACAACGGTTTTTTGTAAGTCGTCGAGTGTTTATTTACCTAGGTTATCGAAAAGTCGGAGCAAATGTACAAATTGGCCGTTTCATCAATAAAATACGCACATTTTCAGCAACTATACTGCCCATTTCTCGTCACATTTTAATTCAGATGCTGATTTACATGTACTGTTTAGCTGAAATATGAATTGTAAAAACTTACAGCAATGGCGGTCAAAGGATTATGTTCGTCCTGTTTATCACGGCAACAGCTAAACTCAGAAGGTTGAGGTCAGCGAAAGAGGTCCTGACGCAAGCGGTTCTTAATACGGACCAATCACAGCCAAGGGGTATCCGTAAAATGACGGACGGACAGACGGATAGTCAGGAAAATCAGGAGGTGCACGTAGAGCTCTCCGAGGGGCTCGGAAAGGGCACGGAGAGGGAATTCCTCGTCGGAGAGGGCGTTCCCTGTGTCCGTCTCCGTAAAAACGAAGTATAAATCGGCCTTTAAACACCAATTCTTTGCAAACGACTCTGCTTCTGTCTGGAGAGGGCTCAGGCAGATTACCAACTACAAGCCCAGAGCCCCCCACTCCACTAACGACTCCCGCCTGGCCAACGACCTGAATGAGTTCTACTGTAGATTTGAAAGACAATTGGACAGTCCTGAACTACCCCTTCCCACCCAGGAGGCCTCCCACCTCCCCCCTCTTCAGTGACGACTCTCTCCATTCAGGAGGGTGAGGCCTGCTGGACCCCCTGCAGTTTGCCTACAGAGCCAACAGTTCTGTGGACGATGCAGTTAACATGGCCCTCCACTTCACCCTACAGCACCTGGACTCCCCAGCATCTTATGCCAGGATCCTGTTTGTGGACTTCAGCTCTGCCTTCAATACCATCATCCCCGCCCTGCTTCAGGACAAGCTCTCCCAGCTGAACGTGCCTGATTCCACCTGCAGCTGGATCACAGACTTCCTGTCTGACAGGAAGCAGTGCGTTAAGCTGGGAACACAAGTCTCTGACTCCCGGTCCATCAGCACTGGATCACCCCAGGCCTGCGTCCTTTCTCCTCTGCTCTTCTCCCTGTACACCAACAGCTGCACCTCTAGTCATCCGTTTTTCAAACTCCTGAAGTTTGCGGACGACACCACCCTCATTGGGCTCATCTCTGGTGGAGACAAGTCTGATTATAGGTGGGAAGCGGCCGACCTGGTGCAGCCAGAACAACCTAGAGCTCAATGCTCTTAAGACAGTGGACATGGTTGTGGACTTCAGGAAGAATACAGCCCCACTCACCCCCATCACCCTGTGTGACTCCCCAGTCAACACTGTGACAGAGTCCTTCCGCTTCCTGGGCACCATCCTCTCCCAGGACCTCAAGTGGGAACTGAACATCAGCTCCCTCACCAAGAAAGCACAACAGAGGATGTACTTCCTATGGCAGCTGAAGAAATTCAACCTGCCAAAGACAATGATGGTGCACTTCTACACTGCCATCATTGAGTCCATCCTCACCTCCTCCATCAGCATCTGGTACGCTGCTGCCACTGCCAAGGACAAGAGCAGGCTGCAGCGTAGCATCCGCACTGCTGAGAAGGTGATTGGCTGCAATCTGCCTGCCCTCGAGGACCTGTACACCTCGAGGACCCTGAGGCGAGTGAGAAAGATTGTGGCCGACTCCTCCCACCCTGGTCACTCCCTGTTCCAGCTACTCCCCTCTGGCAGAAGGCTGCGGTCCATCAGGACCAATACCACACGCCACAAAAACAGTTTCTTCCCTTCCGCTGTTGGCCTCTTCAACAAGGCCATGGGTTCACACTGACTTCATGACTCAATGCCCTTAAAACACACTGCTTTTTGCACCGCACAATACAATCTTGTACCATTTGTATTTTTTGTCATTTGTATTTTTTGTATTTTTATATTGTAAATTACTGCAACTTATATTTTATTTTATTGTATAGTTTATTTTAATCTAATTCCACTTAGTATTGCTAGTATTACTAGTTATGTACCCTTAGTTAGTCCTCATATTTAAATTTTAGATTCCTATGTTTAATGTTGCACCTTCCTGCCAAAGCAAATTCCTTGTCTGTGCAAACTTTCATGGCGGATAAAACCCATTCTGATTCTGGTTATCAGACATGATTTATTAATATTCGTCTTTGCTCCATAATAACATGTCAACAATCTATAATGACTCCGTAACATTCCACGATATTATAACTAATTGGTGGCCAAGCCACGAAGCGGCGCAGCCACCTCAAGTGTTTCTACATTTTCTTATAATTATTATTAGGATTCCTCCATAAGGAGGAAACCTATTGTTATTGTTAGTTTTATTATTAGGGTTCCTCCGGTAGGAGAACCCTATTGTTATTGGTGGTATTATTATGTTTTACCCATGGGAGTCAATGGCAGCCCCTAGACCAGTACCGTAAAAAGTTGTGAAATTTGGCATGTTGAAACTGCAGACCATTAGTAACTACCATACCAAACATGGGCCATGTGAGACAATAGGTGGCGCTACAGGCCACGCCCCAATATGTCAATTTTCAAATTGATGCCATTTGCAGGCCATAAGTCCCAAAATTCTGAAATTCATTACATATGCCTTATTTCTCATGAGGAATAAAAAAGCCTCAAGAAGCTATAACGGCCGCCATATTGAATTTGTCTGTACAATAAAGATTAAGGAAACGCGTTTTTTCCCTACTCCTCCTACATTTTTGGTCGAATTTTCTTCAAAATTGCCATAGATGATATCCAGACTGAGCCTCACAAAAGTTATCGTAGGGATTTCTGATTTTCAAAACCGTTTGTCCGGTAGAGCCAATCAAAATCTGCAACAAAGCAACCAAACAGGACGTTTGGTCAAATCTCAGCAAATCTTTGAGATATCAACACCAAACTTGGTATGTCACGTGGAAGACACTACAACATGTTACCATGTGCAAAGGCAACTTCATACCTCTAAAAATGATTGATATAAAGCAAATTGAATTTATTGCTAATGCTAAAATAATGCTTTACACATCCGCCGGCCAAAAAACTATACTCTGATTCAATCACTAGTTCATATGAAGACTCTTGAGAATGTTGAGTACACAAATCTGAGAAAAAGTTGACTGTAACATGAAAACTCGATTTTTAGTGAATATTTGAAACATGCATGCTTGGCTAATTTCTAGGGCTGTTTCCCCAAATCCTCTCTCCCTTTGCTCCTGTGCGCGCGTGCTCCACATTCTCACACACAAGGGGCCAGAGCCCCTTGACACACGCGCGAGCTTGGTACACGCACAAGAAGACGACCATTTTATTTTATCGTTGGAGAACTCCTGCAGCCCTCAGAGATTTTCATTGTTACATTTGACAGTGAGTAATGAGATCCTACAATGGCAGTACAAAACATGTATTTTAGCGTTTGTATTCGTATGATAACTTGAAGACTTTTATACTGTCGTAAACAGGATAGCAGCTAATCTATCTACTGTAGGCTAGCTGAGCTAAGAATATCTCTTTGTACAGACAGTATTACAGGCTAGCAAGTCGTAAAATCTTTAACATTATACTTGCTTCTGTGAGACGCGTTTGAAATTTGTATACTGTGCGTGACTATGCGGTTGGGTTGTTCTATTTTTACATGTCATTGTTGATGTAATTTAAATTAGTACGGTGAGTTCCAAATGTGTCTTTCGATTAAACACTGCAGCGTGTATTACACAATGATCATTTGTGGTGCGGCTTTTATTCGAAGGCAACGTTTAATTAGTAAGACAGATTCAGTGAATTGTAGTTGCAGTGCGGCCATACACAAACAAATAGACAAGGAGGTCAGATAAATGCCGAGCAAGCTATAACCCTTAAGGCTAGTTTTTGCTTTTGTGGACGGCGTTTCAAATTTATGTACTGTACCTACCTACGGTTGGGTTATTCTATCTTTAGCTACATGTCATTGTTGATGTAATTTTGTTTGTTTGTTCCAAGTTTTTCTGACGGTCTTCACATTGTAAGTTATTCTTTTTGAAACTGTAGCTAGGTAGCCTAGTTTGCTGCACAGTTAGAGCTACCTAGCATAAGCAAGTAGCAATGGTACCATGGTTGTTTTGCTTGCTAGCTTTGTTTGGGTTCATGGTTTGATCGTTTAGGAGTTCCATTGAAAGCCTATAGACCTACAATACGTTTGTAATCGGCATTTTGTACCATGCTGCACGATTTCCTATCTCTTGATAACATTTTATATTTGTATCAATTTTATACACTAAATTGCCAAAGTATTCGCTCGGTTGCCTTTACACGCTCATGAACGTGAGTGACATCTCATTCTTAAACCATAGGATATGATGTCGGACCACCCTTTGTAATAGTTTCAACTCGTCTAGGAAGGCTTTCCACAAGGTTTAAGAGGTTTATGGAAATGTTTTACCATTCTTCCAGAAGTGCATTTGTGAGGTCCAACATTGATGTGGAACAAGAAGGTTTGGCTCGCAGTCCCTGCTCTAATTCATCCCAAAGGTGTTGTATTGGGTTGAGGTCAGGACTGTGTGCAGGCCACTCAAGTTCGTCCACACCAATCTCGCTCATCCATGTGTTTATGGGCCTTGCTTTGTGCACTGTTGCACAGTCATGTTAGAACAGGAAGGGGCCATCTCCAAACTGTTCCCACAAAGTTTGGAGCATGAAATTGTCAAAATGTTGGTGAATTATTGCATTTCAGGAAATTAACTTATGGGTAGGAAATATTTAATGGATTGGGCTCGGCGGGGTATTTTGTCATCCATCCATTCCTACTCCATGCTCTTGATTATGTAATTGACCTACAGGTACATCTTCTAGGCTATGTTTATTTGTTTTAATTTTCTAATGTGAGTCAGTGGCTTGGCAGTATTTTAACAGTAAGGTTTGGTTATTTGTGTTAAACTGTGATGATTCTTTTGGTGAAACATGAATTTAAAGTAAAAACCATTTGCAAGATAAATTGTTCTCAATTGGTCTTAATTTGTATTTATAGTCGAGTCCGTTTCTCTGTTTACATTTTACAGACTTAAATTTGAATGTAGACAGTGTAAATTGAATAAAGGTAAATAATGGATGTCTAAATATTTTTTTTAAGTACAGAGATTGGTGTTTTGAGAATCCTAACCATTTCAATATTTTCTTAAAGGTCTGTATACTAGAACTGTTGAGTATGAAGTTATGATAATGTAGACTATGAAATTGTTAAGCAGTAGTGTGGTATGTTACATTTCATAGTTTTTGATGGTTTTTCTATGTGTTTTTTAGATGCCATGTTCCAGCAAGAGATCCAGGGACCAAGGATCCACTGTTGAGGTTAGACTTCCTTGTGGGAAAAAATGCTAAACCAGTGTGTTTAAGTGATAAGATTAATTGAGAAAAATGAATGTGAATGAGCATTTTTAACAATGTCTTTGTTACGGACCCATGTTTAAAATGTCCTAATTCAGTCTGTATAGTTGTGGTTGTGTGTTTTTTCTTTTCTCCCTTCTTTCTTTCTATTCGCTGCATGCAGGTATGGTCTAGTCAGCGTTTGTTGGCGGTTGGCTATCAGTCTCCCTATCTCGTGATTGGCAATCAGCTGCGCACTTCCAATCAGCGGTTTAGTTGTCAACATAAAATTACCACACTGGTCAGAGATTGCTTTTTGCTTTGGAAAGTTGCTTGTTTAGAGAGTTGTCAAGTCAGAGAGACTTCTTGTTGAAATCATTGTAAATGTTGTTATTATTTTGTTAGAATGGTTTGCTTCATAGTGAACCCTTTTAATAGAGCAGTTAGTGGTGCAGCGTTTATTCGAGGGTGGCGTTCATTCAAGGGCAACGTTTAATTGGTAAGAGAGATTCAGTGAATTGTAGCTGCAGTGCAGCCATAGACAAACACAGAATAGACAAGGAAGTCAAACAAAAGCCCAGTGTAAAATGTATGCCGCGCGTGTCTCTACTTTGTGTACAAATCTGACGCAGCATGCCGTAACATTCTTACAGCTTTCAAACAGAAACCTGTGCAGAAAGCACTCACCACCAGCAACAGATCTATAGCACGCAAACTTGGTGTTGATGAAAAGCACATTCAGGAATGGTTAAGTCAGCTACCTCGCCATATTGTATACAATATGTATAACTATCTATAGGCCTGAATGCAATTGTCGCAATTGCATTATAATAATGTATAATTTTTTTTCAAGCAATGTCTTAATTTAGAATTATATAATTGTATTCAGAATTATTACGTGACTTTATTTTGAAGGCCTTTTGGGACGCTCATGAGTGAGAGAGTCGACAACAGCAAGCGAAGCACAGACAATTTAAAGCTCTGATAAAAGTTTCAAGTTCAAGTTTATTATCATATACTCATGAACAGCATTTATAAGTAATGAAATTCTTTGTGCTCAATGTCCGTTCAACTTGCAGAATAAAAAAATTAAATACTAAAGAATGGAGAAAAAGGGTAGAAAAAATAAGAAAAATTGTAGTGCAAAAAGATATTTCAAGGACAGTTCAGCATCCTGATGGCATGTGTGAGAAAACTATCCCTGTATCTGCTGGTACAGGACCTTATACTCTTGTATCGCCTTCCAGAAGGCAGGAGGGAGAAAAGACTGTGGCAGGGATGACTAGGGTCAGAAATGATCCACTTGGCCTTTCTCCTGCACCGCTGGCTGTAAAGGTCCTGAATGGATGGTAATGCAGTCCTTGTAATACGCTGTGCAGATTTGACCACTCTTTGTAGTGTCTTCCTGTCCTGGGCAGTGCTGTTGCCAAACCATGTTGTAATGCCACCAGTCAGTATGCTCTCAATGGTGCACCGGTAAAAATTGGTCAGTATAGTGCAGTCCATGCCAAATTTCCACAGTCGCCGCTGAAAAAAGAGCCTCTGTTTCGCTGTCCTTGTAACCACACCAATATGGTGGTCCAGCTCAGATCCTCACTGATGTTGATACCAAAAAATCTGAAACTTTTGACTCTCCACAGCTGTGCCCTCGATGTGAATGGGTGCATGTTCTCCCTGCAGCCGCCTGTAGTCCACTATCAACTCCTTGGTTTTTGCTACATTAAGCAACAGGCTGTTATGCTGACACCAGGATGTCATTGTTGCCACCTCTGCTCTGTAGGCAGACTCATCACCATTCTTGATGCAGCCGATAATGGTGGTGTCATCAGCAAACATAATGATAGTGTTGGAGCTGTTTGTGGCTGCACACCATAGGTGAACAGACAGTACAACAGTGGGCTTAACACACAACTCTGTGGGGCACAAGTGCTGAGTGTTAGACTGGTGGGGTGATGTTACCTAGCCGTACTGCCTGTGTCCTGTCCAGCTGCACATGGAAGGACTGATGTTCCGGTCCTGTAGTTTTATGATGAGCCTTGATGGTACTATGGTGTTGAAAACGGAGCTGAAGTCGATGAAGAGCATCCGCACGTATATGTTGTTCTGATCCAAGTGAAAGAGAGCAGTGTTCAAGGCCAAAGCTACAACATCATCTGTAGACCTGTTCGGCCTATTTGCAAACTGGAGTGGGTCTAATGCAGGTGACAGGCAGGATGTAATGTGGTCTTTGACTAACGTCTCAAAGCATTTCATCACAACAGGGCAACAGGGCGGTAATCATTGAGACAGTTCACTGATGGTTTCTTAGAGACTGGGATGATGGTGGCCCCCTTGAACCTATTGGGGACGACAGACTGCGACAGGGAGAGGTTAAAGATGTCAGCGAACACCTGCCAGTTCAGGAGCACAGGCCTTGAGAACACAGCCAGGGATGTTGTCAGGTCCTGGAGCTTTATGCACATTCACTCTAAGTGATAAGTTTAAGGTTGTTATAGAGGTTGTTAGCAATCTAAGGAAACCTCTATTCCCTTGTGTAGGCTACAGCATGCAGCCAACAAAGTATGTTGTTTTGTGTCTGTATTTGACTTTGGTGAATGTTATTTACATGCTGCGCATGTCATTGCATGTTCATATTAAGCTAATGTGGTCTTTATTTTCTCATTACAGCGTGAGTTTAGTTTTAACGGTGGATTTGGAGAAAAAGCTTCAAATAAATCTGTAGCAAGAAAGACACTTGCGCCTGCCAGTGTTTCATGGGATAATAGTATGCTACACTTGTAAATTACTTGTGTAATAAATACTGTGTTTTAATTTAACCAATTAAATAACCGTTTTCTGATTTTTTGGGGGAGGCGTTTAATCGAAGGTGCCATTTATTACACAATGTTCATTTTTGGTGCAGCGTTTATTCAAGGTCAACGTTTAATCAAAGAAAAACTGTAGTTTTCTTCCCAGCATGGGAAGGCCAAAGGATGTTTACAATTGTAGTAGGCCATTGATATGTTTTAAAAGTTCAGGGATGTAATTTGTTGGATAAGAAGCCCCCATCCCCCACTCCAGAGACAATTGATGACAGAGAGGTGCTGACATTAAGTTAAACATAGTCATGCGTTAAAGAGTAGAGTAAAAAATAGAGACAAAATGTGTACATGGATGTTGAAACTCAGTGCTCTGAGTTTGTGCATGTCAGTTTAGACAAACGTAGCCTTTTCAACCTCTAGGTTTAATTCTCTCTTTTATACATTTAAAGTTGGATTTGACATTTAACAGACATTTAATCATTTAGCAAGTTGTTTGACTCAAAAACCATAACGAAGTACATATGGTGTAAAAAATCTGCAGTCAAATTTGGCGAAATTGCTAGCTTGGATGTTATCTTTACATATAGATGGGTTGGTGGTTACAAACAATGAGGATGCGCACGCAGCTTCAAGGCAGAACAATGCCTACCATTTCACCTCTAGTTTATATGTTCCCACCCCCCCCCCCTTCTGAATAAAGTTAGATTGATCTGATTTGTTGATATCTGTTACTATGAAAACCATTTTAGCCAAGCTAACTAACATTGTTTTTAGCTAGCTGACATTACCATTCAATCACTAACAAAACACGAATAGAAATACTTTGCTAACAGTCCTCACGTGTAATCAAAAGCTTGTAGTGAGATCACATGCATGACCCCCCGAGACAAGCTTTCATGTTTGCATCGCTAGCATCTCGTCATATTACACAGCCGGAAGACAGCTAGATAATAAATATTGTAGCGTCAGCGCCCTTGGGTACCCAGCATGCAGTGCACACCAAAAACGCAAATAGCTGTGGAAAATAGTTTGGTTACAACAGCTGTGCAAGGGATTTCAGTTGTTGTGTTCGTTCACTTAAATGTGTGTAATGTTATTGTTTTTTACTTAAGATAATACTGTTGGTCACCCTGATTGTGCATGTTGTGTAGTTTAATGGGATCAGAGAGTCTGACCATGACAAAGTATTGTTAAGCTGCTGTACCATCACAAGGTACACTTGCTAACAGCTGGACATTAGCTATACCTTGGTCCAGTTCCCTACATGACTCTTGACAGTTGTTTGACTGAGACTCTAGAGAGAGCTCAATTCAGGTAGAGTTCTAATAGCCATGGTCTTCTAACCAGTTTCAGTTTTGAAAACAGTGTGACTGTGTATGGTATGTTTTTTGGGCTACTTCTAATACTCATACGGCTGCCGCATTTATGCCTTGGCATGACCTGCGCTGGGATAGAGGGAAACCGCATGGATGGGGAAAGTGTGTGGGCAGAGCAAGCAGTAGTAGTACATAACCTACACACTTCCTTTAGTGAAGTGTATCCTCACTTTCATAAAGTTATTGTTGTAATCAAAGCTTTTAAAGAATGGATCTCTGCATGATGGGCCTGACCAGAGCACAGGTGGCCTGACACAACACGCTTCAAAGTTGTCACTTTCAAAAGGGTGGCATTTTAACCCTGTCAGTCCAACATGTCTAAAAGTTGGTACGCATGCCTTATTGCCAATGGGGAACAAATAAGTCTCAAGAACCCATAATGTCGGCAGCATGGATATTTCTCTACAGTGACAATTTGTGAAGAATTTCAAAAAATGACTTCAAATCAGCCATTGATCCAATTGTCTTTTATATGTTGTGTACATGTATGAAATACATGTCTGTGTCATGTCAATTTTGTAATGGTTTGCAATGCTGAGGAGGAACCCGCCATTGCTGCCTGCAGCTATATTTATTATTATTATTCTAGTTCCATGGGAGTCAATGGCAGCCCCTAGAACCCTTCGATACCTTTTTGTGAAATTTGGCACACTCATTAAGGACAGTTCCTTCTATACCTACACCAAGTTTCATGTATCTCATTAGACCACTCTAGCGCCACCAATGGGTCAAAGTTGGACTTGTGTTTACACATGCAACATTTGAACCGTATGACCGATTTTAAAAAATGAGGTACCATTGGATTCCCTGGATCAAGACGAGTTCAACGCACCCTTTGACGTCACCCTTTCCGCCATCAAAAACCTTTGAAAGCCTACTCCTACAATTTTTGTCATATCTTCTTCAAAATTACCAGAGATGATCTTCAGACCAAGCCTCACAAAAGTTATCCCATGGCGTTTTGATTTTCTAAACCTTTTGTTCGGCACAGCCAATCAAAATCGGCAAAAAAGCAACCAAACAGAAATTTGGGTCAAATCTCAGCAAATCTTTGAGATATCAACAATCAACACTAAACTTGGTATACCGATGGAAGACACTACAACATGTTACCATGTGCAAAGGCAACTTCATATCTCCAAAAATGATTGATATGAAGCAAATCGAATTTATTGCTAACGCTAAAATAATGCTTTACACATCCGCCAGTCAAAAACTGATACTTTGATTCAATCACAAGGTCATATGAAGACTCTTGAGAATGTTTAGAACACAAATCTGAGAAAAAGTTGACTGTGAGATGAAAAGTAGATTTTTGGTGAATATTTGAAACATGCTTGGCTAATTGCTAACGAAATTTCCAATATAATGTCTCCCTCTGCTCCTCAGCGCGCGCGCTCCACATTCTCACACACTCAGCCTTTCCCCTGACACACGCACAAGCTTGGCGAGACGCATACACAACATTTCAGGCAATTGTGGGCTGACCAAGCCCCCACTCATTGCTTGGCTTGAAGTGAAGGCCCTTGTGGATCTTGATGGTAATGCATTTTAGAAAAAGTTCTCAAAATCCTGAAACATTGATAGTATAGGCCAGGAGTAACTACCACACCACAAATGACGCACCATTATCCATAGGTGGCGCTACGGCCAAGGCCCAATTGTCCATTTACAAAGTGATGCCATTCGCATCTCATTTGTCCCAAAATTCTGAAATTCATTAGATATGCCTTATTTCTCATGAGGAACAAAAAAGCCTCAATAACCTATAACGGCCGCCATATTGAATTTTTTTGTACAATAAAGATTTAGGAAACACGTTTTCTCGCTACTTCTCTTACAATTTTTGCCCAATCTTACCCAGAATTGGCAGGTATCATCGTCAGAGCAACCCTCACTGAATTCTTCAACAGATTTTTGAATTTCAAAACCGTTTGTCCGGTACAGCCAATCAAAATCGTCAACAAAGCAACCACACAGTTGGATCAAATCTCAGCAAATCTTTGAAATATCAACACCAAACTTGGTGTGTCACGTGAAAGACACTACATCATGTTCCCATGTGAGAAGGCAAATTAATATCTTAAAAAATGATTGAAATAAAGGAAATCTAATTTATTTCTAGCGCTAAAATAATGCTTTACACATTCGCCAGTCAAAAAACTCTGATTCAATCACAAATTCATGAAGACTCTTGAGAATGTTTAGTACACAAATCTCAGAAAAAGTTGACTGTAAGATGAAAAGTTGAATTTTGGTGAAAATTGGAAAAATGCATGCTTGGCTAATTGTTAAGGAAATTTCCAATGAAATGTCTCCCCTGCTCCTCAGCGCGCGCGCTCCACATTCTCACACACTCAGCCTTTCCCTTGACACACGCGCAAGCTTGGCGAGACGCATACACAACATTTCAGGCAATTTTGGGCTGACCAAGCCCCCACTCATTGCTTGGTCTTTAGCAAAGGCCCATGTGGATCTTGATGGTATTGCATTTCCAATTTTGTATGCAATGGTAAAAAGTTCTCAAAATCCTGAAACATTGATAGTATAGGCCAAGAGTAACTACCACACCACAAATGGCCCAATATCACCCATAAGTGACGCTACAGGCCACGCCCTGATACACAAAGATACGAGGCTTTCTGGAATGGGTAGGCTCACCAAGCCCCCTCCCTTCACTCCTTGGCTTGAAATAAAAGC
This sequence comes from Osmerus eperlanus, assembly GCF_963692335.1. Taxonomy (NCBI): domain Eukaryota; kingdom Metazoa; phylum Chordata; class Actinopteri; order Osmeriformes; family Osmeridae; genus Osmerus; species Osmerus eperlanus. The sequence continues at coordinate 19,603,597 of NC_085025.1, forward strand.
CCTTGTGGATCTTGATGGTATTGCATTTCAGATTTGGTATCCCATTGGTAAGTCTACAGCATGGATTTTTCTATACAGTGACAATTTGTGAAGAATATACATTTTTCAATGGTTCGCAATGTTAGGAGGAATCCGCCATTGCTGCTTGCAGCTATATTTATTATTATTATTGGGTGTGCTCAAGCCTTCGGCGAGAGCACAACCTTTGTTCTCTCACATATATATTTATTATTATTATTTATTTTTGCCCCCCTAAATCTTTGTCAATATTTGGCCTACATAGACAACCTAGGTGTCAAAAGTTTCGTCTTGGTAGCGATTGAGTTGCTTGTATTTTTATTTACGTTCCGTTGCATGGTTTAGGCTGAAGTTAAGTTTTTGTGGCGAAAAGTGAAGCTAACGGTGGATAATTTGCTAGCCACAGTCACTGACGTTACTAACGTCACTACGTCACTAACGTCACGAAAACACGCGTGACTACCTGTAGCAGAACATTCGTTTTGCATCTGTTAACTTGGGGGATAGCTAGGCTAACTATAGCTTTACTGCAAGGCAGCTGCAGAAACGCCACAAGCAAAGAGGCCAGGGTGATAACTATTTACTCATTTTACTTTGTGATGTGAAACACAATTGTGAAATGTACAATATGAGCTGATATTATTAAGGAAGTAGGCCCACATCTACTTTCGGAAACGGTAGTCTACTATTTCACTGAAGCATTAGCATGACATTAGCCTCTGTTGCCCGGGCAACACACACTACAGTGGTCTATGATGCATCTGTTTTCAATCGTTAAAATAAACATTTCTCACAAATACATTTTCGTTGTAGTATTTATTATGACGTTACAAGTAAACGATTTGTTGGTGAAATTATCATTACCTGTGGTTTCAAACCAGTGTTGCTCACTGCAACGCTGTAGCCTACGCGAGACACACTACAAAAACATCTACACAGCTGTAGGAAGTCAAACGGCGACAGAACATGTTCGGCACTCCCCTTACTTAAATCAAAAGTCTTTCAATAGGTGAAACTATCTGACTACTAACTTGAACTTCATTGCCACAGCCTTAACTTTGTCAATCTGTTCATGAAAATAATTAATTTCAGCCTAAACCGTACAATGGAACGTTAAATCGAATTCAACCAACGCAATCGCTACCAAGACGAACACAGCAATAGTCTAGTACTGTACTGTACAGTAGTAGAATTTACCGGGGCAGCTTCTCCACACAGGGCTATATCGCATTTTGCGTTGTTACTGACAATGATCGCTACCAGTGAGCTTTTTATGAATGAGCGATTTTCCACTAAATAAATGTCAAGCTTATTTTGGGGGCATATTCAGTTAGCAGATGGTACTGTTTGAATCGCGATTCCATCTTCTACTGCCAGGTAACGTCGTAGAATAATCTTCAAAGGGGGTTCTTTATTCATGAATGAATGCAATGAGTAGGCTACATGCCTGAAAATATCACGAGAAGGGAAAAACTTAAAATGACGTTTAAGTCATAGAGATTAGGTCAATTTTTACACCGGTCTGCCAAATGTATTCGTTTTGATTCAACGATGAGGCTGCCTCTTGCAGGGGAAATGAGAAGACATCTATTTCATTCTACACTTCACTCGTATTTTCAGTTGTAAATGAGCAGCAAAAAAAAAAATGCTTTTAAATCTATTTAATCTTTATAAATAATAAGTATGCATTTTCATATAAAATATACAGAAATCAGTTGTAAAAATGTCATTCAAAAACGGATCCCTGTGCAACCGACGCAAGCAAGCACACCCTACAATTTCCCCAGAAATTGTACCCTCTCTAGTTATTCTTTTTATTCTTTTTGCCCCCCTAAAACTCAGTCAATATTTGGCCTACATAGACAACCTAGGTGTCAAAAGTTTCGTCTTGGTAGCGATTGAGTTGCTTCTATTGGGATATACGTTCCGTTGCATGGTTTAAGTGGAAATTAAGTTTTTGTGGCGAAAAGTGAAGCTAACGGTGGCTAACTTGCTAGCCACAGTCAATGACGCTACTTACGTCACTAACGTCACGAAAACTCGCGTGACTACCTCTAGCAGAACATTAGTTTAGCAGCTCGTTAACTTCTGGGAGATAGCTAAGCTAACTGCTTTACCATAGACATATATACATAGACGCCCCATTGTCTGCGTCAGAACGTTGCTGCGACGTGCCAACTCGCCGCCATCTTGGGGAGGTAATGACTCGCCTGTAAACAAACGCAAGTGAACGGTGGAGCTGCGGCTTTTCTGGTTAAAAAGCACTTTAGCGTTTACATTTCTTAACCAATTCCGTTGAGTCGTTTATATATTCAAGGGTTTATGATCTACGTGGAGTACCAAAAAAAGTTTTGTCTCCATGTTACTTAGAATCTCGATAGTTAGATATTTTCCTGCAGTAGTGAATATTGTACGATTACGGCTCAGAACAAGATGAACTAGAATCAGAGTGTAAGTAGCTAGTGCTAATGTGAATCGCGTATGGTTATGTATAAAACAATTCTGGTGTCTTGAATTGGACAATAAAGTTAACGTTAGCTAGCGTTAGCTAACTTCAATTTTGTCTTTGGACCAGTTTATCATCGGAGGTAAGGAGAGAATGTAAATTTTCTGCACAATGCCATACAACTTTATCATTTACTACTAATACCTTTATTATCAACCACTTAAGTAATGCTAATTAATGTACACTACTTCGTTAGTGTAACTGATATTTATGCTCACCTAGAAGCAATATTGTCTGTACTATTTCAGTGAAGTGGAGGAGTTTGATAGGGGGATATCTAAACAATTGTGCACAAAAGGGAGACCATTCAACTAGTAATTAGTGCTGTTACCAACTTCACAATCTGGGGTTTTAATATTGAAGGGCCAGGAAAAGTCAAATATCCATAATGTTTTTTTATAATTGTTTTTCTTGCTTCTGTCTCATTGAAGGATGAAGTTATATGGAGGTCGATATGGAGGTCTAGATGGAGTGATATGGAGGGGTGATTGTCATTGTGACAATTGTTAAAAATAAACAATGTATATCTTGAATCTGCCCTGAGAGTCAACCTTGTGTCTTGCCTCTCTAACATTACACATTTGTGGTTGAAATTGAGTGACTGCAAAAGCCATAGTAAATAGAATAGAATATAACTTAACTTTTCTAGAACTTTGTGGTGTCAGACACATACAAAATGTAGCATGCACACAGGCATGTGCAGTATTTACAGGTTCACTTTGAAATACTGAAAATAAATCTAAACTATCGAAATAGTGCTTCTTTAACTACTAATAATTGACCATCATTGAGAAAAAATGGAACAAAATCTGCAAATAGCCTACAAATCAAATCGTGCTTTTCTATATTTTGTTTCAAATATGTTTATTGAGAAACATATCCTTTAGCAGTGACATTGACAATGATGTTTCCTTTTCAAAAAACAGTAATTTCATAAACAAAAAATAGAGTAGACAAATGTAAACAAACATCAAACACCTGCTTTCTATATTTTTATAACAAGTCAAATATACACATTCAAATATATTATATCTTAATTTAAAGCAGCAATACAGAGTTCTGTTCCGAAACTCGTAGGCTAACTACCTAAAAGGCATGCAAAAACCTCGCAAACACCACCATCAGCCCAGCTGAAACTGATAGAAGCTTGTTAACCCTCGTGCTGCCTTCGGGTCACATGACCCAAAGGTTCATAACGAACCATCGTTGTGTTTACCCAATTTTACCCAATACAAAAACAAATAAAAATAATTTTCTTTTAACCTTCGCAATGTGGGGGGTCTGAGACAGCCCAACGGTTACAAGAAAATGCTTCACTTTGTTTTTGTATGCGGTAAAGTTGTCGCAATACGACGGTGGGTCACAATGACTGATGGGTCAGAACGACCCGAAGATAACACAAGGGTTAACACACTAACTGGTGTCTTTTGGCAGTTTAGCTAGCAATGGCATGCATGTGAAAGCTTTTCTGATCCATTAGATTATATATAGAAGGATATGGAAGAATCCAAGCTTGGATCTTCCTGAACTGGATAGAACCCTTGGAACAGGACACTTTTGCCAAGTTTTTTTCGTGAGTTGCCACTCTGTAATTTCAGAGTGCTGAGTTTGGCAATGTGGTGCAGCCTGAGTTTGTGGAATACAGACACAACTAAAGATAATAGCGAAAAGTGATGATTGTCTATCCCAAATTGTGTTTCCTCAATGTGCTCCTTGAGAAGAAACACATCATCTGAGCCAATTTCTGCTCGGACAAACTGCTGTATTACAGAAACACTGACAGCTTTCCCCGATGATGCCTGTCGAATATACCGCTCTGCTGACCTGATCACCTTCACTGTTCCTTCTGAAGGAATCATCAGCCCTCCTCTGTTTTTTAGGGTGAGCAAATGGTAGCTCTGATCGAATGATGCACGTGCAGCATCTGTCACCAGGCTAGCACGGCATACACCACATGACAGCTTCCTCAGTATCTGACGAACCACAAACCCTGATATGTAGACTAATGCGTTTTCCACAAGGCCACCAAAGCGGGTTGGTAGGTAGCTGTGGTCAGAGATAAGTGCAGAGACGTTCAAGAAGGGCAATGGAAGCTCTTCAGTTTCAGAGGCAGAGGACATCTCAACAGCCGATAGGGACACGGTGTCATCCTGTGCTGCCACGTTGCCCGAAGTGACACTGCATCGGACCATGAGACGGCGGAAGATGCCCTGGAACTGGCCTGCCGAGGGATTGTTATTCCAGCACCCTAAAAAACAAACACACACACACAGACCCACACAACACTTAACCCTTGTGTTATCTTCGGGTCATTCTGACCCATCAGTCATTGTGACCCACCGTCGTATTGCGACAGATTTACCGCATACAAAGACAAAGTGAAGCATTTTCTTTTAACCGTTGGGCTGTCTCAGACCCCCCACATTGCAAAGGTTAAAAGAAAATTATTTTAATTTGTTTTTGTATTGGGTAAAATTGGGTAAACACAACGATGGTTCGTTATGAACCTTTGGGTCATGTGACCCGAAGGCAGCACGAGGGTTAATACAGATTACTAGAATACTTTTTTGTAAAGAACATTTATAAACTTCTGAAATCCTTACCTGATGCTCTGATTGAGTTGAAGAGGAGCTCCAAGTGATCCTGGCTGAACCGATACATGCAGATGTATCGCTGACATTGTAGCAGCTCAGGACACATCAACATCAGGGTGTCAATATTGATAACGAACCCCATGACAGACAGGTGCCTTCAAAAGAAACAATATGATTGTCAATATGATCCTGGCTAACCAAAATACCTCCAAAGAGCACCAAGTAATTTTGCTCATTGAAAGTTGTAAATGGACGTTTCCATTTTCCACGTGTATGAACTGAAAAACACTGAGCATAAATGAATTTCAACAGAAACAAAACAGCAGACAGCAAAAAGATCAGAACAAGAGAACAGAGCATCATATGAACGGAAGTGTCGCAATTTAAAAGACCTCTTTGATCGATGAAGAGGTGTTCCATCCATCAGCAACAAACTGAGCAAGTATTCCCTGCCTCTCGACAAGAGTTCTTTACTCTTTGTCCAGTTCAAAGAACTCAGGGGAGCTTTGAATCTTTTGGCACAGGGATTGCGGCTGTTCATTACATCAAAGAGGCTGTCAATCATCTAAAAGGAAATGTTTTGAAAATAAAAAGAATTCATGATTTGTAGCATGGGCAGGACACTTTGATAAGAAACGATGTTTGAATGTAGTCTTACCTCAATGAATTCAGCCGTTGCCTGACAGAGTGTGAAGCGTGGATAGCCAAGGTCCCTCAGTGTTCGCAGAGCTACTGTCACAGAGCGACTCAGCGTCTGTGCAGCCAGGTACACCTTCATTTTCTGTGAGTCAAAATGGACATGCTTGTCGGTGACCCTGTTGGCAGCATGCAGTCTGTTTTTGGTTTGCACATCATTCAAGTGAACAATGTAGCTCCAGTTTATGAGGCCAGTGGTGCTTCGTATTGGACTGTACGCCTGTAACATGTTTCGTGCCAGCTTTAACATATGGCAAGCGTCCATCATTACAAACACCCTCTCACCAGTCACTGGATGTGGGAAAAATGTTTGTAAAGGCTCACAAGGGTCTGCCTTTAGCTGGCACCCAAGCTGATTACACATGCTGATATTGGAGGCATGCCCATCCATTGTCACACACATGACTCTTATTTCACGCTCATGCAGTGCCTCCAACGCATGAACCAGCAGGACCTTCTGTGTGTCAGGGGACACAGACCTGGTGAGGTAATAGGCAATTGGAGCCTTCCAATGACCTTGTAGGCCAACCACCATTAACACGAGGGCCTCAGTGGCAACATCAGTCTCATTTATGCCATCCCCCATATCCACAAATCCAGACATCTTCTGGGTATGCGGATTATACTGGACATGCTTTTTGATGGCCATGGCATCCAACATGAGCGCCACACGTCCATATTTGACTGGATCTGCCTCTTGTTTTTTCCTCAACATGTCCAACATCATCATGTTGAGGCCAGGCTTGGCATCCACAGAACTCATCCACCTTTATCAAATGAAAAAGTAGTTATATAATGTATTTGAACCAGTAATTTTAAAAAGTGCAATTAAATGACATGACAAATACCTTTGCAATGTATGTGGTAGGTGAATGTGGAGAGACTCTCTCAGATAGGCGTAAGCTTTTGGACCATGTAGGTGGAGAGTGAGGGCAAACTCCTTCTGGTCTTTGCTGTACTCATGGCCCTGTTTTGACAGGAGGCCTATTGGAAGATCTGAAATTCAGTTAGCACAAACTAATTGGTAAGTGCCCTTAAAATAATAAGTAAACTTTTTGGTACCTAGAATGTACATGCAGGAAATCCAGTTACAAGGTGCGTATTTGAACTCATGATGTTGCAGTTGTTTTCTTGTTACTCTTCTGCCTTAGATACTACTCTGTTGGGTACACCCCTAAGATATACATGAAGTTCAAAGTTTAATTTTACCTGAGTAAAAATCAAGCCTTTCTTTAAGCTCTTCATTTATGAGGTTCTTCCCCCTGAGATCCTCCAGAAGACCATGCAACGTTTTTTTTTGCCCTCCGTTCTCGTACCTTTGTTTTCCTCATATCTCGCTCCAGACTCTCCACCCTAGCCAAGGCTTTACTGAATTTAGTCTTCAGACCAGTGGGAGATGCAGGCATTGCATACAGATGTTCCTAATAGAAAGAATGATGAAAATGTTTTGAGTAATGTTTATATCACATCACTCACAATCACAGATGCTTGATGCATAGCTAGTACAAATACTCACATTCACAACATTAGGTAGAGGTTCAGGCTCTTGCAGACAACAGTCCACTGACAGGCTCTCTTCAGCCTTCCTTGAGGCTTGTGTTGTCTTGGTTGCCACTTGCTGAAATGGAAGGAAAAATACTTAAAAACAACTTGAACAGGTTTAAGTATCTCACAGTGTACTATACATTACATATTTGATTCCTAAACATAAAAAAATAAAAAATAAACATTTTCACTAAAGCGTGACATTGACTTGCTCTCAAATCCTTACAGCCTAGTGATAGACCTACTCTTTGGAAAATGAAGACTGTTGGCTTAGCTCCATCTCTAATCCTGACAATCTGACCTGTCCTGTCAATGTCCTCCTGCTTAAAGTGCTCACTGCAGAGCACGGAGTAGTCACTGGCTGAAAAATGTTCCCTTCTAACAGCAAATTCCCATTGCCTCTTCAACTCCTTCTCTTTGGGAAACCTTCAAAGTGTGAAAAATGTTAGCTACAGTAGCCAGCTAACTACAGTCATATTCATAATATCAGTCGCCCAGCCGAAACACACAGCAGGGATTCAAGTTTTCCCGTTGCAAACCATATATGCTATATAATTAACGACATCCAAGTAACAGTAGATATATGTATGTATATATATATAGCCTATATTTTTTGTTAGGCCAATATTGTCTTCTTTTGACAAATGTTAGAATAACGTAACGTTAGGCTTGGCTCCCCATGTCTATTAGCTAATAGTCTGACTCTGGTAGCCAACTAACTGTCAGTTAGCTCTCAACATCGATCATGTTATAATGGCAAAATACAACCAGAAACAATTGTTCAGACTTACTTGTGAAAGGTTATTCCACGAATTCTTGTCGTTATTGTTCTGCTGTTTGTACAGCCCCAAGCTGCACAACACTGAGGCATCTTGACTTCATGAGTTTACGAATGTAGCAAAAATGTAACTCTACAGAGTAACGGTTTTGTCAGTGAGTTGAGTTTGTTTGTCTTTCTTTCTTTTTAAATTACCGGTCTCGCGAAATGACAGTTAAAGTTCAGATTCATAAAATGACATGAGAACACATCAAGAAGTGCACGAACCATAACTGAAACACTGTAGAACCATGAAATACCAACTTATTGCCATGTATCTTTTCCCGAAACTCCCATCCAGACACATTGTAACAAAAAAAATATTACCTTCCCAAGATGGCGGCGAGTTGACACGCAAGCCAAGGACCAATGGGGCGTCTATGTATATATGTTTTAACACCGGTCTGCCAAATGTATTCGTTTTGATTCAACGATGAGGCTGCCTCTTGCAGGGGAAATGAGAAGACATCTATTTCATTCTACACTTCACTCGTATTTTCAGTTGTAAATGAGCAGCAAAAAAAAAATGCTTTTAAATCTATTTAATCTTTATAAATAATAAGTATGCATTTTCATATAAAATATACAGAAATCAGTTGTAAAAATGTCATTCAAAAACGGATCCCTGTGCAACCGACGCAAGCAAGCACACCCTACAATTTCCCCAGAAATTGTACCCTCTCTAGTTATTATTTTTATTCTTTTTGCCCCCCTAAAACTCAGTCAATATTTGGCCTACATAGACAACCTAGGTGTCAAAAGTTTCGTCTTGGTAGCGATTGAGTTGCTTCTATTGGGATTTACGTTCCGTTGCATGGTTTAGGTGGAAATTAAGTTTTTGTGGCGAAAAGTGAAGCTAACGGTGGCTAACTTGCTAGCCACAGTCAATGACGCTACTTACGTCACTAACGTCACGAAAACTCGCGTGACTACCTCTAGCAGAACATTAGTTTAGCAGCTTGTTAACTTCTGGGAGATAGCTAAGCTAACTGCTTTACTGCAAGGCAGCTGCAGAAACGCCACAAGCAAAGAGACAAACTTTGTCAATCTGTTCATGAAAATAATTAATTTCAGCCTAAACCGTACAACGGAACGTTAAATCCAATTCAACCAACGCAATCGCTACCAAGACGAACACAGCAGTAGTCTAGTCTGTACTACTACTGTACCGTAGTAGTACAATTTACCGGGGCAGCTTCTCCACACAGGGCTATATCGCATTTTGCGTTGTTACTGACAATGATCGCTACCAGTGAGCTTTTTATGAATGAGCGATTTTCCACTAAATAAATGTCAAGCTTATTTACGTTTTGGGGGGCATATTTTCAGTTAGCAGATGGTACTGTTTGAATCGCGATTCCATCTTCTACTGCCGGGTAACGTCGTAGAATAATCTTCAAAGGGGGTTCTTTATTAATGAATGAATGCAATGAGTAGGCTAAATGCATGAAAATATCACGAGAAGGGAAAAACTTAAAAGGACGTTTAGGGAAAAACTTAAAAGGACGTTTAAGTCATAGAGATTAGGTCAATTTGTACACCGGTCTGCCAAATGTATTCGTTTTGATTCAACGATGAGGCTGCCTCTTGCCTCTTGGGGAAATGAGAAGACATCCATTTCATTCTACACTTCACTCGTATTTTCAGTTGTAAATGAGCAGCAAAAAAAAATGCTTTTAAATCTATGTCATCTTTATAAATAATAAGTATGCATTTTTATATAAAATACAGAAATATCAGTTGTAAAAATGTCATTAAAAAAACGGACCCCTGTCCAACCGACGCAAGCAAGCACACCCTACAATTTCCCCAGAAATTGTAGCCTCTCTAGTTATTGTGAGAATGCTGTTAAGCATTCTCACTATTGTTTTCCTGTTTCTCTTTATTATTATTATTATTATATCAACTTCTTAGTTCTTCCGCCGTTTTTTGGCCTTTAACTAGTTCTGCATACTTTCACCGATTCCTACAATTTATGTATCAAAACGTTCAGCTCCTTCTCGTTAGCTATCACAGCTGCGCCATCACCGTGGCAACCAAACAAACAAGCACCAGGAAAGCAAAAGGAACACGTTTTTGAAACTGCAGGTAGAGTCGTATTTCTGACTGCACAGACATATAAAGAATATCTCTGGTTTCGGCAGAGTCTTGGGTCTCGGAAAATATCCTTATATTTTGGATTGGACGTATAGTTTTGCGTCTAGGTCAACTTGTTTGAGGTGTGGATGCTAGGTAAATGTTCGTTTTTCTCTCTGCCTAGCTCGTTAGCTATCACAGCTGCGCCATCACCGTGGCAACCAAACAAACAAGCACCAGGAAAGCAAAAGGAACACGTTTTTGAAACTGCAGGTAGAGTCATATTTCTGACTGCACAGACATATAAAGAATATCTCTGGTTTCGGCAGAGTCTTGGGTCTTGGAAAATATCCTTATATTTTGGATTGGACGTACAGTTTTGCGTCTAGGTTATCTTGTTTGAGGTGTGGATTCTAGCTACATTTCTCTTATTCTCTACCCTCAGCGCGTTAGCAATCATAGCTGCACCATCACCGTAACGACATACACGCACCACTCAGTCTCTCACACAGGTGATTGGTACGTTTACTTGACCATGAGAAACACGATTACTAGCAATTGTCGGTTTATGCCAATAATACGATTACTCCGTTTACATGTGTAATTAGTTATGCGATTACTCAATAAACACGTCTACATGATTCTTTTTTATTAATCGTTGTATGCTCCAAGGACAAAACTTGCACCATCATCCTTCTGCAACAAAGTGTCGCCGTGTCTTCCTGTATCGGCTCTACTGCTGTATGTTTCATTCCATCAACACATTGAATCCTACTAAGAAAGCCGAGTAAACGCACTCAATGGTAGGCTACATCTGCTACTGCTATTACTATCCCAACTATAATTTCAGCTGTTAAAACGATAATATTCTTGTTCCGACTAGCTAGCCTACTTCTTCTGTTTAACAGTTCAGCTTTCAGCTTCTCCCGCATTGTAGGCTATTTTAGCTCTTAGCTTTGTTAAGATGATGCAGATGATGCAGTTCAGCTTCCACACTGCCTCTTTTGTGTCACTCACACATTTTTGAAATTCATTTCAGCTTGCGGGTATTTTCTCATTTCTCACTTTTATACTTTTTAAAATATAAAGGTTTTTGTGCAAATGATTCTCCCTTTAAAAGTAATGGTAAATCCTTTCAAATCATTGTTGGAATGCTGCTCCAGCCCCTTTCAAAAATACCTTTCGGTTGCTTTGAAGCTTCAGCTTATAACTTTCTACTAAATTTTCACTATTTTCAGCTTTTTTAGCATGGTCAGCTATCCCCATTCAGGTTTTCAGCATTCTCACTGCTGTTTCGCAGGAACAGCCTTTTTCTAGTTTTTATTTCTTTTTGCCCCCCTAAAACTCAGTCAATATTTGGCCTACATAGACAACGTAGGTGTCAAAAGTTTCGTCTTGGTAGCGATTGAGTTGCTTGTATTGGGATTTACGTTCCGTTGCACGGTTTAAGTAGAAATTACGTTTTTGTGTCGAAAGGTGAAGCTAACGGTGGCTAACTTGCTAACCACAGTCAATGACGCCATTACGTCACTAACGTCACGAAAACTCGCGTGACTACCTCTAGCAGAATATTAGTTTAGCAGCTCGTTAACTTCTGGGAGATAGCTAGGCTAACTATAGCTTTACTGCAAGGCAGCTGCAGAAACGCCACAAGCAAAGAGGCCAGGTGATAACTATTTACTAATTTTACTTTGTGATATGACACACAATTGTGATGTGTAATGTACAATATAAGCTGATATTATTAAGGAAGTACATCTACTTTTGGAAACAGTAGTCTACTATTTCACTGAAGTATTAGCATCGTGACATTAGCCTGTGTTGCCCGGGCAACACATACTACAGTGGTCTATGATGTAGCGTTATCTGTTTTCAATCGTTAAAATAAACATTCCTCACAAATACATTTTCGTTGTAGGGTTTATTCTGACATTAGTAAACGATTTGTTGGTGAAAAAACCATTACCTGTGGTTTCAAACCAGTGTAGCTCACTGCAACGCTGTAGCTTACGTGAGACACACTACAAAAACATCTAGCTTACACAACTGTATGAAGTCAAACGGCGACAGAACATGTTCGGCACTCCCCTTACTTAAATCAAAAGTCTATCTAACTACTAACCTGAACTTCATTGCCACAGCCTAAACGTTGTCAATCTGTTCATGAAAATAATTAATTTCAGCTTAAACCGTACAACGGAACGTTAAATCCAATTCAACCAACGCAATCGCTACCAAGACGAGTAGTACTGTACTGTAGTAGTACAATTTACCGGGCAGCTTCTCCACACAGGGCTATATCGCATTTTGCGTTGTTACTGACAATGATCGCTACCAGTGAGCTTTTTATGAATGAGCGATTTTCCACTAAATAAATGTCAAGCTTATTTACGTTTTGGGGGGCATATTTTCAGTTAGCAGATGGTACTGTTTGAATCGCGATTCCATCTTCTACTGCCGGGTAACGTCGTAGAATAATCTTCAAAGGGGGTTCTTTATTAATGAATGAATGCAATATGAGTAGGCTAAATGCCTGAAAATATCACGAGAAGGGAAAACTTAAAAGGACGTTTAAGTCATAGAGATTAGGTCCATTTTTACACCGGTCTGCCAAATGTATTCGTTTTGATTCAGCTATGAGGCTGCCTCTTGCAGGGGAAATGAGAAGACATCATATTTCATTCTACACTTCACTCGTATTTTGAGTTGTAAATAAGCAGCAAAAAAAATATGCTTTTAAATCTATGTAATCTTTATAAATAATAAGTAGGCCCTATGCATTTTTATATAAAATATACAGACCCCTGTGCAACCGATGCAAGCAAGCACACCCTACAATTTCCCCAGAAATTGTACCCTCTCTAGTTACGTTTGTCATGCCATGATCATAATATGCGTTCATTACAAAAATGAACACATTATTTGGTTAAATCTGCTTTAAAATAACGGAAATAAACTCTACAAACAACCGTCATGTATGTGTGCAACCATTTGTAAAACTTGCTACAATAAAGGCAGGCAACTGTACATGATCAAATCCTGTACATTATCAAGTCCTTTCTCCTTGTTCTCATTCAGCTCAGGTAAATCAGCGATTTGCTGATGTTCCCTTTTGTGCTCGTCCCCTGTTCGTATCCGCGAGCACATTTGCAGGCAACTTTTCTGGACGTGAGAAAATAAATGGGGTGCTAGTTTACCCATTTCGGATTGGTTTCAAACTTAGAAAAAATCTGGAAAAAATATTATATGAAAAAGCTAATAGTATGACCCAGGTTCGAGAATCAAACAAAAATTATTGGGGGAGGTAGTTTTGTAAATGTTGATTGGAGTTAATATAATAAAAACGACCGGAAGAGCCGGGTGCCTACATCCACCGCGGCCGTTGCTTCAAGCCGAGGGGCGAGGGGTGGGGGTCTGGTCTGAGATCTAAATTTTGCGGCGTGACAATAGGTGTGTTCGACTTCATGCAGCACCGGCGGCGCCAACAGCCGGCTGCCTTGAAGTTGAGAATGCCATTGGCTGCTTCAAGTCAGCCGGGCTGCTGCAGGCGACGCCGGCGCTGCATGAAGTCGAACGCACATAAAAAAGGTACAGACCAGATCCAAAAAAGGTGGAGCCACCTTTGGCTCCACTTTTTCAAAACCGACTGTTTTACAGCTACATTTTTTTATTGTGAGATTTGCATAGGAAAGATGTGTCAATGTAATTTGAGGTTCACTGTATGTCCATTTTACCCACTGAACTGTCGTTATTCAACTATGACAAGGTAAACTCGGTTTTGCAGTCAATGATTCCAATGAAATTTGTGCAATGATGAATACATGTGCAATTCATGGCAACGCCTCATCACTTACTGCAAAAAAGACAAATATTAAACACTGAATAGAATTATGCAGATAGTTTTTTTTTTTTTTACTTGGTTAATTTTGGTAAGCCTTAAAAACAAAGGAAATTCAAATAACCGCCACAACCCCAACGTTTTTTCAGTACACAGTCATTAGATTTTTCTTCTGAGGCTTTTCACAAACCATAACTCACCACATGAAACAGTTTTTTTGTTTGTAATAAAGTATATTCCTAACGTGTCCGATTTACTGCAAATACAATTTGCAAATGGGTACACAAATGTACCCACTGACCAGCCTAGCACAGATAAGATTAGAGCACAGTATACTGTAGAATATGTCGACTGTATACCCAATGCAAACACACACTGACCTCCTCTCACTCAACATACAACGACCCCCTCCCCCAACACACACACATACTTAACACGTTGCCCAAGCCTGCCCTGTCACATAATGGCATGGAGAAGGGAAGAGCAGGATGGGCAGATAACAACTGGGCACAGATGAAGGGTGAGAAGTAAAGAGGGACGTTGAGCAAAGGGAGGAACATCCTTTCAGCAACTCTTGGCTCTTTTTTAGCTTGTTGCCTAGTTTATCTTGAGACTATTTATGGCTGGCTGCTAAGAACAATTTTTTGGGTAATTAACATAACATGGGTGCAATATGGAATGTAAAGAGCAAACAGACAGAAAGATAACCGCGCACACACTCTCACATACACACAATATTATGTGCACACACTGCACAGATGACAGTGTTTGCTATTTTCAAAAAGAAAATTCTATAGCCCTGTCTGGCTGTCTACTATAGTGTCTACTTGTTGTATAGCTGTGCCTGGGGATAGGGGAGAGCTGCAGTCTCCATCTATCTGGCTGCACTACAGTAGTTACCCTCGATCAGTTCATAACCACATGCTGGGTCTGAGGCTGGGACTGGAGCTCGGGCTGAGGCTGGGATGAGCTGGGGAGTGAGGGTAAGGCTGAGACTGGGACGAGCTGGTGCTTGCATTAAGCAAGGGGAATCAAAGCCGTGCACAGAATAAACAAAGTGAGTCTAAAAAAAGGGAGTAATTAAAAAGTTAGAAAAGCCAGAAAGAGTATTTGGAGACATGAATTATATAGTGAGTTAGAATACAGTGCAATGCTACTAGACAAACTACATCACACACACAGGGAAAGAGAGCAGCAAATAATGTTAATTCAGACACCAACATACACACTTTTCCCCACAGAGACACAGTTTTGTGGGCAGAAACACACATATACAAAGACACAAGAAACAGACCCACTTGGACACAAATGCACACACTCTCTTTTTACATACACTAACTAGAGCACCAATCCCCTGATGTGTCTGTGACAGTAATGAGGCAGAAAGGTTGGGCTGAGAGCATGGCAAATCACACTTATGTGGGGAAAAAAACATTATGTCACCACAGACACTAATCTGGTTGGGCTAAGCCATAGAGCAATTTGGTCCAATTATATGGCAACAAGGAGTTTAAGGTGGTTAAAATAACGAATTAACAGTGCTGGAGGAAGTCCTGGTAAGCTAACCAGACACATGCAGCCAATGACACGCTAACCTACACCAGCTTCTTGACTGATGATCCCCAAGGCTGAACTCAAATTCTGAGCACAAACTCAAATTAGGGCAAGTCTGGAGAGACTGCTGCTGTGGTGCTGGCCGCTGGAGGGTCCCTTGCAGCTGTCACAGTGAGTGTATGGGGTGTGAAATACATATTTTCTTCAGGGTTACTCAAGAATACTAATCATGATTTTAGAGTAGTGGACAAAGAAACATGCCTCTTCTGTTCACATAAATGATTAGTATCACTTAAAAGATGGATTGTGTAACAGTGACAATAAATGCAGGTGAGTTGTGATCAGAGAGAATCCTCCATATCATGACCTATCAATCAGTATTCCCTTTGATTATGCCAGGTACAGATTTCTGTTCCTCTCTTCTTCACCCATTTATACATTCAAGTCAGATTTTCTTCCTCAGTCTAATTTACACTGATTGGCTCATGAAAGCCTCAATCAGAGAAATTATTTTTAATGTGATGCGAGCATGAGAGAGTGTGTTTTCTGAATACGTTTAATGACAAGCCAAAATCCCTTCTTGATTTTTGGAGGAAGTGTTGTTGGCGGTCGGCGGCGTTCAGTCTGTGGCTCTATAGTTGTGTGGCTCGGAAAGCTAATGAGAGTGTCGTCACCCCCAGGGAAGGAGCATCTGATTCCCTCGCCTCTTCACGGGTGTATCTAACCGTCATTTACCACTGGCGATTCCGCAGGAAACTGTTGCTCTAATAAAAAGGGAGAGAGGCAAAGGGAAAGGGCAGGGGTGTGCGGAACAGACGGTCTCCCTACCCTACATAAGCAAATTGACTATAAATCCAATCCCCTGGTGCGCGGGCGGGAGAGAGAGAGAGAGTCAACCAGTTAGAGAGGCAGAGAAGAGAGAGGCCATATCCGGGAAAGAAGCAAATAGGAAAGAAACGCCAATTAGACCGGCAATAGCGGCCCGTAACCGTAGAGCGATATAGGCAAGGCATAACACGTCGGTTTTACAACTCGCAAATTCGCGGGTTCCTCTCCTGGCTTTTACATATGCAGGTTGCTGAAATGGATTTCCTTTAACGTAATTTACGGCTAAATCAATCGGACTGGGTTTTAGCCACATCTGTGTGCCTCTCGGCGGATTAAAAGCTGTTTCCAGAGCCGGCCGAGGAATAGGGAAATTCCGCTCCCTGGACACCAACTAATCATAGAGGTAAGCCTAACCGCTGAATACAGTTGTTGCAGATCAACAGCTATTCTTTTTTTGGCTTCATTCTGATTTGTTCTGCTAATTAGAAAGTGTATTGTGGTGAAGATCTATATGCATATTGCTTCGTAGAAATTAGTACTAGGTCAAACATCTACAAAGGCGATGATTTGCTATAGGTCAATGGGTTGATTAGAAATATCTATATAGGTGTCGAGACTCGTCTTGCTGAATCCGATCGCTGCAGTAACCGAGGCTACAGTATAAACCTGCCGTTGCGCTTCCAAGTTTACTGTTAGATATTACATTCCCCCCATCTCACACTTTCAGCTCGGATATTGAGTTAGTGATTCTTGTATAGCCTTTGTCCGTATGACGTGCGTATTTGTTTGATGGTAAATGCACCCTGTAGTGGCCATGTATATACGTGTGCCTCCGTTGGGGGATTAGAAAAAAACTGTCCTCCGTTCATTTAAGGCAGCTATTTATTCTGAGGAGTCAGCGCGTGTCCACTCAGCAGCAGCTCGTGCCTCAGTCTGCATAGGAAATTAGCTAGTGTTGGGGTTCGAAATGTTATCTCTGCAAGTCCAGAGGAGTCCCTCCCCAAAATCTGTATTTGACCAGAGGTGCGCTGAGCTCACATTATTTTTGATATTACAGTAATTAGTTTAAAAAACAAAGCCGGATACCAGAAACATTCACTACTCAAAATGTACAGTTCCTTCCAGCCCACAGGACAGTTGTCCATCTGTTTTTCATGACATTTGACCCCATGATGCACCTTGTGATACTCCCATGATGCTGGATACAATGGAATTTGGGGACCCCATAACCTTGTGTGCCTCATTCACATTTACATATCTCTGATGTATTTTTAATCAAATATATTTTATAAATATACCATCCATTTCTCTTTGATTGTCTGCTTTGATTGGCTGCTAAAGACTAAAATGTTCCCACATTTTAGTCTTTAGCAGCCCTTTATAACATGAATGAACCCATATTAGTGTAGTAAGAAGTCAAATCATTTGTTCCAAAGGCTTCCCTGCATCCTTGAGAATCAAACTTGAGAATCTCTGTTATTAACCTTGGGTTGTTATTTGTTTTGTCAAATAATCTGCTGAAATGTAATTGGAAAATAGATAAATGGATAAATAATAATTGAAATATGTCACCCACAGAGTGTGGACACAATGACATGTCTCACTCAATGCTTTTATAAACTTTAAAATGAAATATCATGGCCAAGGGGCACGGGAGACTGACAGGGTGGTTTCCTCATGGATTGTATGAAATGCATAAAACTTGTTTGACTCAAAATGCTTTTATCTAGAGAGAATCATTTCTATACCATTATTGGTACAGTGCCTTAGGCAATCTCTTTACTAAACAGACTGTGATGTAACTCGATGGTTACTTTTGGTTACTATCAGACATACTGTAGGCATGTATGACACCTGGCAGGATGAAAAGTGTTCATTACAAATATTGCAGGTCCAGTGATTTACCATCACTTACTCTATTATGGGTTATGTTCTCTCATGCCTGGAACTTGCATTTATGAGTCTCTTAAAAATTACAGGGGCATGCGAGAAAAATGCTTCTAAATCTAGCATTGCTATAAATACAGGGCAGGTTGATCATCAGAGAGCAGGGTAAGTCAGAGAAGCCCCCCATCCAACCAATCCACACACACACACACATCCTTCTCAGTGCCTTCCTCCTTCCCCATCTCCTCTGCGTAGTCAATTCACTCGGAATGATCTAATGAAATCTATCCCAATGCCAATGGCTGTCACAGAAAATCTTGAACGGCAATGAGCCACATTTACAAAGCGTCAAGAGAGTACATCCAGAATGCTTACTCCTTCACGCCACCTTTCATTTTGAACATCTTGTTTGTTTGGGTGGTTACGGAGAGATGTGTGGCTGGGATATAGTTTTATGTTTGGGCTGTGTTTTGCTATCATTATCTGAAACCCACAGTTTTTGTGGCATCTAGGGCAGTAAGTGGGATTGGCTCAACTCATCTGTTCTCTCTACCACTGCTTTTCTGCTCCACAGACAGCGTGCTTCGGAGAGCTATAATCTCCCTGACATAATGGCGTCCACTCCAATCAATATAGCCAAATGGCACACAGAATCAATAACTACCGTAATGTACAATAGTGTGGTGGAGGCAAAGGGGGGAAAGGGCCATGGGCTACAGACTCAGTTTAGCTTTTGGACTCCTTTGGAAAATATACTTCTTAATTCTGTACCAAAATATCAAACTTATTAATGAAGCATGTTTTAGAGATCGTGGTATCATAGAGAATACACAAATGTTACTACAGAGAGGTAAGGGAACATCCAGCTCAGCTTTTCAGTTTGCTAAATGTGCCGACACACACTTCCATTCTCTCTGTCATTCAGAAGAATCCCCCCCCCCCCCCATACACAGCCACACGAGTGGAGGCTGCAGTGAAATATTGGAGACCTTGCAGCCCTCCAGGCATGCAGTTATCAGAGATACAAAACTGATGGGAAATCAATCAGCTCAAGTGGTGTGCCCTGCCTTGTGTGGAGGGGAGAGGACCTTCCCTCTCTCTCTCTCAGGCATCCACTGTTCTGTTCTCTATACTGTGCCTTATGCCCTACTATTAGCCCTCTTGCCTCTGTAATTGGCTTATGACTTATGTTGTTGGCTTCATGACATGACTATAGAATTGTATACCTCCACTATGTCTGCTATTTCATATAATAACACATCTTGTATAGCTCAATACTGTGATTCATTTATACCTGCCCAGTAGCTGCTTAATGTATTTTTATGGCTGATTCTTTGGTAGCTCTCTACCTTACCCAGGGCCTGGTGTGCTGTGTCCAGGGGTTAGGGAAGGAAGGAGAGGAATTAGAACTGAGGAATATTCACAGACAGAGCATGGTAGGTTTGCTGGTGATCTGGTGGCTAATAGTGGCTTTAGACATTACCATACCACTTAATTCCATGGTGGTAGTTTCATTTACGATACGCTTTGGAATGATGCATTTACCAGTGTCTCAGTGTGTGTGTGTGTGTGTGTGTGTGTGTGTTTGTGTGTGTGTGTCTTAACGTTTGTGTTCATGTCTGCTGTGCATCCATGTGCAAGTCTGCTCACGTGTGTGTGACGAGCAAGGCGCCGCATTGCCACAGCTTCTTAATGCCAACAGACAGGCTACATGCATAACATAACATAATATTCATACTTATATGTGTCTGCTCAGTTTCCTGTCATGCCTGGGAGTGTGTGTGTGCGCTGGCCGTGGGTCCTGGTGGTTGGTGTGCTGGGATAGAAGCAGAGGAGGACAGGTGACCCAGGGTGTGTGCATGGGGAGGGGGTGGGGGGTACTGACAGCTGGCTGCCAGCAGCAGGCTCCTCTGGGGGTGAGGAAGGGGCCAGGCCGTCTGGTGTGCCCCTTCTTGCCATGCCGTTTAAGACGCAAGACGAATGTAGATCTCACAGTGAGGACGTCAGCAAATGGGCTTAGCCTGGTTTGTAAATGTTCTGTGTGTGTGTGTGTGTCTGTGTGTTGAACTGGATGATGGAACAGAGTTGCTGTGTGTAAAATAGGGAGAGTGGTTATGGTACAAGTAAGCCTGTACTAAGACTGAGTTATATTATGCTTAAATTACATTGTAAATCGAATGGGATATTTGATTTATTTTTTCTTCATAATTTTTTTTTCATATGTATACAAGTCATGTTCCAAGAATGTTTAAGGAATGTGATTGGAGTGGCAGGAGAGGAGAATAATCTATTGTTTGTTCTGGCTCAGTGAGACTAAAAGACAGTTTGCTGGGCAAGTGTAGTTGTGTATAATTACACTGTGTGTTCTGGTGTAATTAAGTAAGGTCCACAGTGTCAGCACTTAGGCTGCCTTCTCCCTCTCTGTACAATGCTGTCAAAGGGGGCCAGCCTGATTTAATTACAGCACACACATACCTACACATACATGAGGACTCACACACACAAATATGCACACCTCTCAATCTCTCTCCCTTTTTCTCACACACACACCTATCCATGTCACACTCACACCTCTTGCCCTTTGTTGGTCACCTGCTGTCCTTCAACAACCCTGCATGATTTCTAGGCTGGGGTAGGGAAGAGGGGAAAGATGGACTGGATGGTAGAGGGGCTAAGGGGGGCAGCAAAAGGGAATTAACCCTGTTGTATGACACTCCCTGACCTGGTTGTAGAACATGATTGCCCATGGTCTGTCTCAGGCCAGTGAGCGCACTGCTGTCACAGCAACAATAAAGTACATTACAGCCCTGTGCGTTAGTCCTGTGTTTGAGATGGGCAGATGGAGAGAGTCAGGCTAAGCCAGGCTTACCAGGAATAGCGCTGGACTGGTTTGCATACTGGTTGTAAGGTTAGGTTTAACTGGGCTATGCTAAGCTAGTAAAGGCGGGGTGCTGGTGGACTGTAGTAGTTGCTGTGTTGGTTGCGAGGAGGAAATCAGTCTGCGCCACTTTGTTGTGGAGGCTCAGTAGCAGCAGCTGCTGCCTCTGGGCTATGGCTGTGTCATTGGAAACTCCAAAGGCCCTCCTCACTCTCTCTCGCTCTCTTTTTCTCTCTGACATCAGTCCTGTCAGGAATAAGATACACAAGGACACACAGGCTGCCACTAGTGCTGTACACTCACATGTACTTATTAACCTTTCACAAGTGGGGTCAGAGAGATTTGACAATACAAAATTGTGTATTTGTGTATATTTATGTTTGTGTGTGGACATGCATGTGGATGGCTATGTGTGGCTGTGTGCCTGTTTGTGTGTTTTCCACTTCAGTGAAGAGCATGTTTTCCTAGCTGTTACATGTTGTACTCCTAAACACAGCAAGGTACTAATAGGTGTTCTTAGAACAGAGCCCCATAGTAATTAGTTGAAAACCACAAAAAAACATCAATAAACAAAGATGAAACAACTTACACCTAGCCCATTCCAAAGACCTCATTTGGAGTTGAACACTATTTCCACTGGTGTAAGCTTATTTCAACCAAATTTGCACACTCAATTCTTGAAACACATCAACAAAGTGACAACATGTTCCAGTGCACCTTATAACTCATGTAGACCATTTATGTGGGTATTGAGTGAGACAGACCAGGGGTTGGTACTGGTCCATAGCTCACTACCAGTGTGTGGCGGGGCTGGGATCCACTGTTTAATCTGAGATCCAGGAAAAGAGGGCTGCGGCAGTTCGAAGCCAACATGGATGAAAACCCTCAGCGTAAGGCAAAACACACATCTATCCTACTCTAGCCAGTCTCTCTATATCTTTCTTTCTCCCCATCTTTCGTCTTTTTAGAAAAATGTCTCTTTCACTTTGCATCCCTGTCTGTTTCTCTCCCTCCCTTGCTTTTGCTCTTTATTTTGCATCTATCTCTGCTCTTAAAATGTTTACATATGCTGTAACTTTCCTAGATTAATCTACCACCAGACTAAAGGGGATTCTCCCAAAGCGCTTATTCTTCAAGTTCACTCGTCTCATATTAGGTGTGATCTCAGTTTTGAGCCTACATAGTGGAGCTGAACAAATTGTTTTGGTTCTTAACTTAGGTGACAAAGTTGTCAAAACAGATGAGGCAAGACTAAAGTTCTGGATTCATTAAGACAGACATGTAATACTGTATTGATGAGACCTGGGGTGTATTCCAGGTAGCGGGTTTAGTGAAAACTTTGAGTTGGTTAACCCTGAAAAGAGGCATACTCCGGGTTTTCCGTTCCAGAAAGAGAGGTAACGAAAACTTTTGGTCAGTGTCCATGGTAACTTACTCTGTGAACCTAACCTGCTCGCTTGCATGTTTTCCATGACAAACTGCGTTTCTACCTATCCCCTCCCACTTTCTGAGCCTGATAACGTTGGCAGACATGGGATATCCTTTCCTGGTTCAGACGACCAATCTCGAACAAATTTAATTCGCTTAGTTATACGCCGGGAGAGGATTTTAAGACTGCGATTCGATGTGCTTTAATTCCCTGATGAATACCTAAGTTAACGTTACCGTTTCCCATCACAATCTGTAATTACTGGAATGCTGCTTCAGCATTCCAAGTATTGTTCTTTGAATCTTTATTCAACTTCTTCATATTCTTATTCTTATTCTTCTATTTCTTCCGCGACACCTTTCAGCACCTTCAAATCTTCAGCTATTAAAACCGTTCTGCTATCAAAAAATTCAGCAGTTTCAGGCCATGGGTGCTATGACTTTTCAGCTTTGTACCTCTTATGCTTGAAATAATATAAATCAATATTCATAATATTTTTTACATGGTTTTCCAATTGAGTTTTTTTTCAAATCCTCTCAATCCTCATAAACTTCTTCAACTTTCAAATCCTTGTTCTTCCTCAATCCTTCAGCTACAGCCACCATTTAAACTTTAAAATGTTGAAAAAACCCTAATCTTTTTTTTATTTTTATTATTCAGCTTTTTGGTATATATTGAACTTATCACTGATTATATCACTAAATATCACTGATTATGTTTCATGAGTTTTTCAAACCGTTTCTGAGATTTACATGGGTGTGTATGTGAGAGTCTAAAGTGCTGACTGAAACGCTTACGGTACGTGTCCACTACGTCGTTTGTAGGCTGGGCTAGCGAGCTAGCAGTGGCACAGAACAGTCACGTAATGTGACGAGACTGAATTTAAAAGTAGGCTATAAAAACACACTAGGAACACTGACGACATCGGCAACCATGCACCATGCATTATTAGTTTAATGTAATCTTTAAATTCAGGCTCGTCACATTAGTAACTTTGTTCTGAACAGAACTGGGTGTGCAGACACATACGAAAAGTTTCCCCTCGATCTTGAAATTGTAAAACCTAGAAATTTTTGCTACGTTACAAGAAACCAATCCGATTGGCTAACGCTAGCGTTTTCACGCTCCTCATTTACATAAAGTTGAGAAAATCCAACTTGCAACGCTCCGCTCTGCTTGCCTTCCCAAAATGCCTTACGCGGGCGTCAACGCCTGGTTTAATTGAAAATGAATTGGAAGCCGACGCCCCGCGCCGCCCGCTCCGCTGCAGTGTGAACGCATCGTTACGGTACGTGTCCACTACTGTTTTAACGCTCTGCACCGCTTGCCTTCCCACAGTACACCACACTCGGGGGCGTGTTAGAAAAAGTTAATACAGAGTTGTAGTTCTCTAAGGTCACTGTTGTAGTCATGGCCAAGCGTGCAGACTTGGGTTCATGTACTCTAAATATCGATCAAAATACCACTTTTACACAACAGAAATACTGAATTTTTACTAGTGCAAGATTACAGTAGAATACATGTTACGCCACCGGTCACTCAACCAGTCATTTGTAGGCTGGGCTAGCAAGCTAGCAGTGGCACAGAACAGTCACGTAATGTGACGAAACTGAATATAAAAGTATAAAAACATACTAGGGACACTGACAACGTCGGCAACCCTGCACCATGCATTATTAGTTTAATGTAATCTTTAAATTCAGGCTTGTCACATTACGTAACTTTGTTCTGAACAGAACTGGGTGTGCAGACACATCCGATAAGTTTCTCCTCCATCTTGAAATTGTAAAACCTAGAAATGTTTACCATGAGCAACAGTTACTACGTTACAAGAAACCGATCCGATTGGCCAACGCTAGCGTTTTCACGCTCCTCATTTACATAAAGTTGAGAATCCAACTTGCAACGCTCCGCTCGCCTTCCCACAATGCAATACGCGAGCGTCAACGCCCGATTTCATTGAAAATGAATTGGAAGCCGACGCTCCGCGCTGCTCCGCTCCGCTGTAGTGGACACGCACCGTTAGAGTGGAGGTGAGCTTCGAAATCTGTTTCAAAGAGTATTTCTAGGGATGGGCGAACGATGCCTTGTTAAGCTTTGGTGGTTTCTTCCGGATTGTGCCGGCCCAAAGAGCCGAACTATCGGCGCATTGAAAGTGAACAGCGTCATCTAGCAGCCGTTTAAACTGGCTGAATGGGGCGTAGTGGTTGTCTCCGACAGTAGACTACCCTACGTTATTTAATATTTTAATTAAGGCTGAATTTGTTCATTTTTATCCGATATTAGTGATCACACATTAAAATGTTGTGATACATCTGGAGGCCGTTAGAATTATGTCATTTTCTCACAGTAAAAGTTAAAGAATATCTTCCGAGGTTCCCTGCACTGGGGCGCGAACTCAGGTATCTAGACTCGCATCATTATTACATTGGCGTACAACGCTTTAACCAGCTACACCACCGAAAAAGCCCGTTACTTGTCGATGCGGGTGGACGGACTTTATACGATACGGTTTTTATATCAATTAAACTAGATTACACTGATTTTTTCATATTCTTAACATTTGTGATATGTAGGCCTATTGTGAACTGGGGGACTTTATCAAGGACTTTTGACAAGAATCTGTGGCTTCGTTCCCTCTATGGCTCTGGTTCAGAAGAGCGGCAAAACTTTGAACCAGTTCGTGACGTTTGAAGCATTGAACTTCATCTATCACGTGGTTTCGTAATTTGATACAAGCTCCAAAACACTTTTTCGAAACTGTGCGTATTGGTTTTGCGACACAAGCATCGATGCGTCAGTGCCATACGTCCCATCCCTAAGTATTTCTAGTTTGCCAGCATTGCCACAATTTTCACTCTTCATGCTTCATGTTTGGATCAATAGATAGCTAATTTTGTGTTGGTCGTAGACAGTTGTCTGTGGAATTCAACAGACTTACACATTTGTTCAGAGCCCCACGAAAGCGAAACAAAGTCCAACTCTCGCCCCATAGAGACCAATGCAAATCTGGTGACAAATTCGTCAGAGAAAGCAGAAGGAACAAGATTTTGAAACTGCCGGTAGAGTCGTATTTCTGACCGCACAGACATAAAAAGGACATCTCTGGTTTCGGCAGAGTCTTGGGTCTCGGAAAATGTCCTTATTTTTGGGATTGGACGTATAGTTTTGCGTCTCGGTTAACTTGTTTGAGGT
The DNA here is from genome assembly GCF_963692335.1 of Osmerus eperlanus. NCBI lineage: Eukaryota > Metazoa > Chordata > Actinopteri > Osmeriformes > Osmeridae > Osmerus > Osmerus eperlanus. The sequence continues at coordinate 19,629,458 of NC_085025.1, forward strand.
GTGGATGCTAGGTAAATGTATGTTATTCTCTCTGCCCAGCTCGTTAGCGATCACAGCTGCGCCATCACCGTGGCAACCAAACAGACACGCACCAGGAAAGCAAAAGGAACACGTTTTTGAAACTGCAGGTAGAGTCGTATTTCTGACTGCACAGACATATGAAGAATATCTATGGTTTCGGCAGAGTCTTGGGTCTCGGAAAATATCATTATTTTTTGGACGTACAGTTTTGCGTCTAAGTTAACTTGTTTGAGGTGTGGATTCTAGCTACATTTCTCTTATTCTCTACCCTCAGCGCGTTAGCAATCATAGCTGCACCATCACCGTGGCAACGACAGACACGCACCACTCAGTCTCTCACACAGGTGATTGGTATTAGCTGATTAGTGGAGTCACAAGACAGAGTTTGATAGTATTTCAACCTAATACAATTTACAAGAGGTGACTCTGCAAAGTGCTGCAAATATCTCTTTTACTACTATTGCTAATGGAACTGTTTTGTTCTACTACGCCATTGAGTGCGTTCACTTGACCATGAGAAACCCGATTACTAGCAATTGTCGGTTTATGCCAATAATACGATTAGGCTACTCCGTTTACATGTGTCTTTTTATTAATCGTTGCTCCACGGACAAAACTTGCACCATCATCCTTCTGCAACAAAGTGTCGCCGTGTCTTCCTGTAGGCTTATCGGCCCTACTGCTGTATGTTTCATTCAATCAGCACATTGAATCCTACCGAGAAAGCCGAGTAAACACACTCAATGATAGGCTACATCTGCTACTACTATTACGATCCCAACTATAATTTCAGCTGTTAAAACTATAATATTCTTGTTACGACTAGCTAGCCTACTTCTTCTTCTGTTTAACAGTTCAGCTTTCAGCTTCTCCCGCATTGTAGGCTATTTAAGCTCTTAGCTTTGTTAGATGATACAGTTCAGCTTCCACACTGCAACAATTTCTTCGATTGCTTCACAACGTTCAAACGTATTCTCCCGCATTGTATTTAAGCACTTAGCTTTGTTAGATGATGCAGTTCAGCTTCCACACTGCCTCTTTTGTGTGACTCACACATTTTTGAAATTCATTTCAGCTTTCAGCTTGCGGGTATTTTCTAATTTCTGTATTTTCAGCAATTAAAAATAAATTAATGAATCTTTCAGCATTCCAACGCATTTTCTGCAGGAAATGCATTTTCTAGTGTTTGAATTGAACCCTAAGCAAAAATAACATGTAGGCCTATACATCCAATTACCCACATTTGAGTCCAATCTCAATCTTAAACATATCCCCATTATTATTTTCAATCAACTACCAGCCTTTAAGTTACTAGATCATGGCTAGCCCTACTCTGAAATACGTATGTCAAACAGGCATTATACAATAGCAAACAGGGTAGCTATCTGACTGCAGTGTTCATCTTTTGTAACGTTAATAGATTGATAAGGCATCTCATCAAGGAATCTTACCAGTTAAAGTACAAAAATAGTGTAGCGACCCACACAGAAAGATGTGTTGTTTACCGGTAGTGTTCGCAGGGTCCGACATGCCAATCAACCTGCTGTGTGCCAATCACGGGAATGCCCGGAATGTTTGGATGCCGGGCATCCTGGTGGTTGGCGAAGGGGCATGGAGGGGGGTTGGGCAGGGGGGATGGAGCATTCGAAGTTAAGACCAGGTTTAGCGTCTGTTCTTTCTGTTACGTCTGGGTTTCACAAGAGACGGTCACTATTGTTTTGTGGGCTACCTTTCTTTTATTTAGCGTGGGCTAGGGCCAAACAGCTGTTTGGCTTACTAGTAGCCTGTGGTTAATAAACGTAAATTCGGGAACTTCATCTTATGCCTGGACGACTGTTCCTTTCTGACCTAGTCAGGTCATTACAATAGATTTCAAATGGCTAAATGATACTGTTGTTGTTTTATAAGTGTGCTACATAAATGAAATTGAATCAACAACACCACATTACGACAACTGCGCTGTTAGCTACTAAGGTAGTGCTAAGTTCTAAACAAAAACAGAAACATTTCTCTTATCTGAATCTGTTAAGGAACCAAATTGCCAATATGCATCTTTTTCTATGACTCTGCGGCCCAGTGTAACGATGTGAATATGTAGTTAAATTACTGCATAAATGTTGGGAGTTCCCTGGCATAGTGATTTGTGACTGGCTGGTAAACTTTGGAAATATCCCCGATTGAAAAAATGCGCTGCCAGATGTAAAAAGAAACACTTATTTTAACAAGATAAATTAAATGTCAATCAGCATCCAATTGCCAGGGATAGCGAATTACATTTTGGGGTGGCACCTGGGGCGGCCAGTCCGATATCAGGGGGGTCCAGTGCCACCCCGGCCACCCCTCTGGCTCCACGACTGGTGGAGTCACAAGACAAAGCTATTCAGTCAACTCGTCTCATTAAAAGACTAAGAGCACTATAATTTCAGCTACATGATGCAGTTCAGTTTCCACACAATAAAAAAAAAACTAGAAAAGGCTGTTGCTGCAAAACAGCAGTGAGAATGCTGAAAACCTGAATGGGGATAGCTGACCATGCTAAAAAAGCTGAAAATAGTGACAATTTTGTAGAAAGATATAAGCTGAAGCTTCAGAGCAACCGAAAGGTATTTTTGAAAGGGGCTGGAGCAGCATTCCAACAATGATTTGAAAGGATTTACCATTACTTTTAAAGGGAGAATAATTTGCACAAAAACCTTAAAGATCTTGTAAAGTAAATTCCATGTTTTGCTTCTAAGTACATTATATACGTGTGAAATGAGTTCCTGAAAGCATGTGCAAAGCGATAAAACTTTGTCACACTGAACTTTGGAGTTAAACCGAAGAACAGTTTCTTTTCCGTTTTCAGATCAGGTTTTAATGGGCGGAGCCAAAAAATGCCCTATCTGTGTCATTTCGCCCTATCTACGTCAGATCACTGAATGGCTCCTCCTGCTGTACTGTTATTGTAGCCTACATCAGCTAGCTAGCTAGCTTCAGGATGTCTCCCACCACCCGCAACTGCATCTTCCCTGGATGCAAGAACTCCAGCTGCGCTGCAACGCCATTTCAGTTCCCTATTGATAATGAAAGGAAAAATAGGTGGATAGATTTTGTGAAGAGCCACGCTCATGGAAAGCTTCGGATAAACTCCAACAGCCGCCTCTGCACTGACCATTTCACGGCGGACAGTTTTAACATGGACCAGAGACAGACGGGGTTCACCAACACACGGCTTCTCTTGCAGCGCGGAGCCGTACCGAGCATCGCCCCTCCGGCCGTTCATCCTCCGGTCGCACCTGGACCATCCACCGCCGCCAGCAGTTCATCACTCAGTTCTGTGTGCTTGTTATAATTATACTAGATAACTTTTCCAGAAGTATATCTCTGCTATGCGTGCAAACCGCTAAATTGATATTAGGCTACTCGGAGAATACTCGGAGAATGATGGTATTTTGGTGAAATAGCTACTGTGTTAGAAGTAGCCTAGTTGGAGAGCTCACTGTCTGCTGTCTCTGGTGTCCATTTTTACTGTTACAGCTCAGGGGAACATTTCATTTATATGCATCTGTATGTTTCACTCATTGAACAAATACATTCTAATTCTATACGGTTTTGTTCGGCTTGACATAGCGTCCATTATCTTGGTCGGAGGTAGGCACTAGGCAGCGAGGGGCGGAGCTTCAGCTCCTTCAGGCGACACGCTCCCCCAGTCTCAAACAGAGAAGACTGCTGATTTCAAAGCCTAATTGAACATACTTGTCGGTGTGTTGATTGGATCTGATAGGTCACGTGACAAGTGACATAGGAGAGTCTAGGGGGTAGACCTGTAGACCGGAGATGAGTGACCACATGTGTTAAGATGGTTATTGAATAAAGAGTTATAACACTGTTATTGAGTAAAGAGTACCAGAACTAAACATGCTGCTGCGCCCGGTTTATAATAAGGAACAAACATAACATGGTGTCAGACGAGGATATTTCGCCGGAAGAAGAAGTAGAGTTCTGCACGCTGCAAGGATTAGCAGGAGAGGCTAACGCTAGCAACAAGTGTCGGATCGTCAAAGAAAAGAGACGGAGAGTAAACATGGATAAGCTAAGTCCACCTACACCTATGCCGCTAACAGGAAATCTGGCTGATAACTGGAAAAGGTTTAAGCAGAGATTCAACATATATATGGCTGCAAGTGGATGTGGAGTGGAGGAAAACGATAAGGTAAAAGCGTCAATCTTGCTGCACGTGATAGGTGAAGATGCATTGGATATTTACAACAGTTTCCAACTCGACGATGATGCTAGCCTGGATGAGCTAATGGACAAGTTTGAAGAGTACTTTGTGCCAAAACAGAACATTACATTTGAGAGATAAGTTTTTCTCATGTGATCAAAAACAAGGAGTAGGTTTTGATCAGTATCTAGCTGAGTTGCACACACTGAGTAAGACGTGTGAATTTGGAAATTTGAAAGACTCGCTAGTTAGAGACAAGATCGTCTGTGGCATACCCGATAATGGACTAAGAGAAAGACTGTTGCGGGAGCAAAACTTGACATTGGACAAAACTATTAACATGTGCAGAGCAGCAGAAACCACACGTGCTCAAGCCAAAGAGCTGCGCAGGGATGAGACAGCAGTACATGCGATAAAAACAGGAGAACAGTACTCTAAGCATCCAAATAAATACAAGTCGCAAAGAGAGGCTAAAACAGACTTTAAATGTGGTAAATGTGGAGGGAGCCACAAACCAATGTCGTGTCCAGCATATGGCAAAGAGTGTCATAACTGCAGGAAGAAGAACCACTTCTCAAAATATTGCAAAGCGGAGGCCTTTAAGAAAAAGAAGGTACATGCAGTTGAAGAGGAAATTAACCCTTGTGTTATTTTCGGGTCGTTCTGACCCATCAGTCATTGTGACCCACCGTCGTATTGCGACAACTTTACCGCATACAAAAACAAAGTGAAGCATTTTCTTTTAACCGTTGGGCTGTCTCAGACCCCCCACATTGCGAAGGTTAAAAGAAAATTATTTTTATTTGTTTTTGTATTGGGTAAAATTGGGTAAACACAACGATGGTTCGTTATGAACCTTTGGGTCATGTGACCCGAAGGCAGCACGAGGGTTAAGGAGTTCTTTGTGGATGCAGTGCATATGAAGGAGGCTAAATATGAAGAAGAATGGATAGTACCATTGACTGTTAACAGGACTATCATTCCATTCAAACTGGACACGGGAGCTTCAGTCAACCTCATATCTGTGAATGAGTATGAGAAACTCACTGTGAAAAGCAAAATATTCCCTGTGAAAACAAAAGTGAGTGGATACACGGGAGAAAAAGTGCCGGTCAAAGGAGGCTGCATCGCAACATTCGAACACCGCGGTAAGCAAATAAAAGCACTGCTGTTGATTGTTGATATGAGTGTCAAGCCAATATTGGGATTACAAGCATGCCAACGACTAAACCTTGTGAAGAGAGTCTTCGTAGTCTCATCTAAACCTTCTAATGACCATGACTTACTCATGGAGGAATACAGTGACTGTTTTGAGGGACTTGGATGTTTACCGGGGGAATACAAAATACAAGTTGATGAAAATGTGCCTCCAGTAGTTCATCCATGCAGAAAGATACCATTCAAGCTGAGAGGAAAACTCACAGAGGAGTTAACTAGAATGGAGAAACTAGGAGTGATAAAGAAAATAGATGAACCTACATCATGGGTCAGCTCCCTGGTCGCTGTGGAAAAGCCCAATGGAAAGCTGAGAACGTGTTTGGATCCAAGGGATCTTAACAAAGCAATCAAACGTGAACACTTTAAGTTGCCGCCAAGGGAAGAGATCATGGCACAGTTTGCTGGGGCCAAGTGGTTCAGTAAACTGGACGCGTCGTCAGGGTTCTGGCAAATGAAGCTAGACGAGGAAAGCTCCAAGCTTTGTACTTTCAACACGCCAGAGGGAAGGTACAGGTTCTTACGTCTGCCATATGGGATCCTGTCAGCACCAGAAGTATACCACAAGAAAATACACATGATCTTTGAACACATCCCAGGAGTCGATACCATGATGGATGACATCATCGTGTGGGCGTCCAGCCGAGAAGAACACGATGAGCGACTGAGACAGGTGCTCGACCTGACACGGCAAGTAAACTTAAAACTTAACAAAGAAAAGTGTTTGGAGTTAAGTCATTGACATTTGTGGGGGATGTAGTCTCTGAGGCAGGGATTAGTCCAGACCCAAGGAAAACGTCAGCCATCGAGAACATGGAACGTCCTGAAAACAAGGATGACGTCAGAAGGTTTCTAGGTATGGTAACTTACCTTGCAAAGTTCATACCTCAGCTGTCAACAAAGTCAGCGCCACTCAGGTGTCTCCTGGAGGAAAAAAATGAATGGACATGGTCACATGAACAGGAAGACTGCTTTAAAAACTTGAAGAGAATACTCACCAACGAGCCTGTGCTCAAGTTCTATGACCCGGAGAAAAGCACACGGATTACAGCTGACGCGTCACAGTATGGACTAGGGGCAGTACTGCTACAGCTGCATGACAAAGACTGGCAACCTGTCGCCTATGTGTCCAGAGCGTTGACATCAGCTGAAACTAGATATGCACAGATCGAGAAGGAGCTACTGGCCAGCACCTATGGATGTGAGCGATTCCATCAGTATGTATATGGACAAGCTTTTGAAGTGGAAACTGACCATAAGACACTGGTGTCAATCATGTCAAAGCCACTCAATGACTGTCCTATGAGGATACAGCGCATGATGATACGGCTGCAAAAATACGACGTGACTATGAACTACACACCAGGCAAGTACATGTTCGCCGCTGACACGCTTTCACGCGCAGTTGACAAAAATGAAAGGACAGATGAAATGGGAACAGCACAAATAAAGGCTTATGTGGACATGATAGTGTCATCTCTACCGGTTTCTGAAGAGAGAAGAGAGCAGATCAGAAAAGAGACAGAGAAAGAACACAGCATGAGAACACTAAAAGAGACAATACTGAAAGGATGGCCTGAACAAAGACAAACATGTCCAGCTGCAATACAGGACTACTGGATGTGTCGAACAGAACTCACTGTTGTGGATGGCATCATATACAAAGGAAACAAGTTTGTCATTCCACCAACAATGCGAAAGGAAATGTTACAAAAGATACATGAAGGAAATTTCAGCTGCCTTACCTGAAGCCAGGGGACAGAGTCCGCCTTCTGGACTACTCGACAGGAATGTGGACACAGCAGGGACTTGTACAACAGGAGGTGGCACCTCGTTCTTACCTCATCCAGACAGATCGTGGATCAGCCCTGAGGAGAAATCGAGTGGACATCCGTCTACAAACCAACAGCTCAGAGACTGTCACAGAGCCACCGGAGGTGATAAACCCCACTACGGGCAACAAAGACTGTCCGAGTTCCCTGAACACTACTGACTCTGGTCAAACTGTACCCAGTTCACCAGCTGTGAAAAACAGACCCAGCAGGATGGTTAAACCACCTGAGAGACTGATAGAATCCTGCTGAAGGAGTTATGGACTATAGGGGGAGAAAAAGATGTTTAAAAAATAATAAGAGGGGGAAAAGTCAATAAGTGAATGTTTATAGCTGTGGTTATGGCAGTATAATTTATGTTTGGTTTTGAATATTTTATACTGAGAAAACAAAGTTTGATGCTTGTGTTTAAGCTAAAGTATAACATAAACAAATGTGGTTTATTTGTTATGTGGTAATGCAGTTACTTGTTTTGAATGCATTTGTTTAGATAGAAAATGCTTAACTTCTAAAGGAAGGGAGATGTGTTGATTGGATCTGATAGATCACGTGACAAGTGACATAGGAGAGTCTAGGGGGTAGACCTGTAGACCGGAGATGAGTGACCACATGTGTTAAGATGGTTATTGAATAAAGAGTTATAACACTGTTATTGAGTAAAGAGTACCAGAACTAAACATGCTGCTGCGCCCGGTTTATAATAAGGAACAAACATAACAGTCGGTGTTATTTTTTCATTCGAATTTGTATGGGTAGTTAATAACACATTATTCTGTGGTGTGGCGAACTTAAAACTCGTTTCCAGGTCCACTTTACAGGATCTTTAATATTTTAAAAAGTATAATAGTGAGAAATGAGAAAATACCCGCAAGCTGAAAGCTTAAATGAATTTCAAAAATGTGTGAGTCACACAAAAGAGGCAGTGTGGAAGCTGAACTGCATAATCTAACAAAGCTAAGAGCTAAAATAGCCTACAATGCGGGAGAAGCTGAAAGCTGAACTGTTAAACAGAAGAAGAAGTATAGCTATTTAGTCGTAACAAGAATATTATCGTTTAAACAGCTGAAATTATAGTTGGGATAGTAATAGCAGTATCCGATGTAGCCTACCATTGAGTGCGTTTACTCGGCTTTCTTAGTAGGATTCAATGTGTTGATGGAATGAAACATACAGCAGTAGAGCCGATACAGGAAGACACGGCGACACTTTGTTGCAGAAGGATGATGGTGCAAGTTGTCCGTGGAGCATACAACGATTAATACAAAAGAATCATGCAGACGCGTTTATTGAGTAATCGCATAACTAATTAAACATGTAAACGGAGTAATCGTATTATTGGCATGAACCGACAATTGCTAGTAATCGTGTTTCTCATGGTCAAGTAAACGCACCAATCACCTGTGTGAGAGACTGAGTGGCGCGTGTCTGTCGTTGCCACGGTGATGGTGCAGCTATGATAGCTAACGTGCTGAGGGCGAGAGAATAACAGAAATGTAGCTAGAATCCACACCTCAAACAAGTTAAACTAGACGCAAAACTATACGTCCAATCCAAAAAATAAGGATATTTTCCGATACCCAAGACTCTGCCGAAACCAGAGATGCCCTGGTCTCTATGGGGCGAGAGTTGGACTTTGTCTCGTTTTCGTGGGGCTCTGAACAAATGTGTACGTCTGTTGGATTCAAAAGACTGTCTACGACCAGCACAAAATTAGCTATCTATTGATCCAAAAAACGAAGCATGAAGAGCGAAAATTGTGGCAATGCTGGCAAACTAGAAATATTTTTTCAACGACATCCGAAGCTCCACTCCACTCTAAGCGTTTCAGTCTGCACTCTAGGCTTTAACGTACACACCCATGTAAATCTCAGAAACGGTTTGAAAATGAAACATAATCAGTGATATTGAAATAAGTTGAATAGATATCAAAAAGCTGAATTATTTAATAATAGTTTTGGGTTTTGTCAAAATTTTAAAGTTTAAATGGTGGCTCTAGCTGAAAGATTGAGGAAGAAGAAGGATTTGGAAGTTGAAGAAGTTTAAAGAAGTTTGAGAGGATTTGAAAGAACTCCATTGGAAACCCAGGTTAAAAATATTATGAATATTGATTTATATTAATTCAAGCATAAGAGGTACAAAGCTGAAAAGTCATAGCACCCATCGCCTGAAACTGCGGAATGTTTTGATAGCTGAACGGTTTTAATAGCTGAAGATTTGAAGGCGCTGAAAGGTGCCACGGAAGAAATAGAAGAAAAATAATAAGTTGATTAAAGATTCAAAGAACTATTAATACTACTAATACTTGGAATGCTGAAGCAGCATTCCAACAATAATTTCAGCATTCCAATGCAGTTTCTGCAGGAAATGCACTTTCTAGTTATTATTCTAGTTCTTCTGCGACACCTTTCAGCGCCTTCAAATCTTCAGCTATTAAAACCGTTAAGATATAAAAAAAATCAGCAGTTTCAGGCCATGGGTGCTATGACTTTTCAGCTTTGTACCTCTTATGCTTGAATTAATATAAATCAATATTCATATTATTTTAACATGGTTTTCCAATGGAGTTTTTTTTTCAAATCCTCTCAATCCTCTTAAACTTCTTCAACTTTCAAATCCTTCTTCTTCCTCAATCCTTCAGCTACAGCCACCACTTAAACTTTAAAATGTTGAAAAAACCCAAACTATTTTTTTTTAATCATCTTTTTGATATCTATTCAACTTTTTTCAATATCACTGATTATGTTTCATGAGTTTTTCAAAACGTTTCTGAGATTTACATGGGTGTGTATGTGAGAGCTGACTGAAACACTTAGAGTGGAGGGGAGCTTCGAAATCAGTTTCAAAAAGTATTTCTAGTTTGCCAGCATTGCCACAATTTTCACTCTTCATGCTTCATTTTTGGATCAATAGATAGCTAATTTTGTGTTGCAGACATCCCAACCTGCAGAGACTCATTTCCGGGAGGTGGCTTCTCCGTAACTTCCGGGAGACTTGGGATGTCTGCTGTTGGTCGTAGACAGTTGTCTGTGGAATCCAACAGACGTACACATTTGTTCAGAGCCCCACGAAAGCGAGACAAAGTCCATCTCTTTCCCCATAGAGACCAATGCAAATCTGGTGACACATTTCTCAGAGAAAGCAGAAGTTACACGTTTTTGAAACTGCCGGTAGAGTCGTATTTCTGACCGCACAGACGTATAAAGATGTATAGTTTTGCGTCTATGTTAACTTGTTTGAGGTGTGGATTCTAGGTCAATTTCTGTTATTCTCGCCCTCAGCGCGTTAGCAATCATAGCTGCACCATCACCGTGGCAACCACACACACGTGACTCAGTCTCTTACACAAGTGATTGGTATTAACTGATTAGTGGAGTCATAAGACAGAGCTATTCAGTCAACTCGTCTCATTTAAAGACTAAGAGCACTATAATTTCAGCTACTAAGACGAATATTCTACTTCTACAGTTTAACAGTTCAGCTTTCAGCTTCTCCCGCATTGTATTTAAGCTCTTAGCATTGTTAGATGATGCAGTTCCGTTTCCACACTGCCTCTTTTGTGTGACTCACACATTTTTGAAATTCATTTAAGCTTGTGGGTATTTTCTCATGTCTATATTTTCAGCAATTAAAAAAAAAGAATTTCAGCTTTCAGCATTCCAATGCATTTTCAGCAGGAAATGCACTTTCTAGTTTATTTTAGCAACATTCTCAGCCCTTAGATCGCTAATGTTAGACACCGTGGATGTGCACTCAGAACCGGTCAAATGCTTTTTGGCACTGAAATAAAGACAAATAATTGAAATTGTATTTGGTCTTCTTCATGGCCTACAAATAGAAATCCAACAATGAGTATTTTTATCGGCTATTGTTCCTGCAATTTACATGATTCACCTTTGACCATGTACCGTGACTGTCCTGTAACTGGTGTTTCAGCAAATCTATTTCAAGATTATAGGGGGTCAATATTAAATAATACAAAAGGTTAAATAAAATAATCATTTAATCATATTGCAAATTAATGAAATCAATGAAGGTTAACTCTCACTCTACCATGAGTATTGTAAACCAGAGATAGGAAGGAGGAGTAGGACAAGCCAGAGCTTAGCAGAAGGTCTCAGGAGATCAAGAATCCACAAAACAATGCTTCACAATTCCTTTTATACCCAATAACAACCAATCACACCACACTCTTGACCCTTACTTAACATATGACTAGCAATGCTACAGTAAGTTACACAATGATGTGTGAGAGCCATCAAGTTGAGACTCCATCCAGTAACTCCATATTTTACCATATGAGAGGTGGGGGCAGGTTGATAGCCTTACAAGATCAGCCTTTATTCTTCTTCCCTAAATACACCATCTCTTGGTCAAAATAGAAATTCAGCAAATGTCAACAATTAGTATTCATATAGGCTATTGTTCCTACAATTAACATCACCTCTGACCATACACCCTCCTGTAATTGGTGTTTCAGTAAATCTTTTTCAAGATTAGCCTTTATTCTTGTACCCTAAGTAGGCCTACACCATCTCTTGGTCAGTTTTTGGCACTTTCTTCATGAGATGCAGTTTGTACAACTCATTTACTTGTAACTGGGTATACATAAGATTACATTAAAGTTCACAGTTCCACATGCAGAATTCACCTGCCATTAAATGAACATCTCACTGTATACAGCATCCATGCTCTGTTCAACAGGATCAGAATGTGCAAATAGTTTTTATATTCATTATTCTCATAATGTCAGTGTAACTGACAATTTCACACAAGCCTGTAAATACAAGTACATGGGGAGAGAACTACCAGTAACTACTACCATACATAATTCTCTGCATCCATTTCTGCAGCAGCAGTCAATGTCTCTTCGTCATCGTAATCATCATCATCATTCTGTGATCAAAAGCATTCTGTTGGGGGTAACTGCTACTACAACTTGAAATAGGCACCAACTGATATTTACTTTGTATCACGTCGAATATGATTAAAACCAAGGGGATGTAGAGGCTACAATCACTATCGTATAGACCTAAGCAAAATATGCCTTACCTGTTCGTAGTCTGTTTTTATATTTAATATAACATTGAACATGCTATTTTATTAAGTCCACCACTTTTTCTCCTCTAATATTAACGGGCAGTGGGGTTAAATGTTCAATGTATGGACTTAAGTGGCTGCATATATGGAAAAAAAACACCTAACCCTAAAAATATTGTAACAAAAGGTTTCTCAGCTGTTTTTTGTAGTATTAGGTGTTCTTAACATACTAAAATTTAACCAAAGTTTGACCACTAGAAAGGTGTACATTTCAAGATGGTGTCTTAGATGGGCTGTAAGCCCTTAAAATATCCTAACTCCATTATTTGACCTAGCCAAGTAATCTTGGTGTCTAACCTCATGTTTTCTGGGTCTATGAATCCATTGGACTTGTCTAAATTGCACTGACATGATTACATACTTATGGAATACATGATTTTGTGAGATTACTGTAAGGTTTTATCTTTGTTTGGGGTGAACCAGAGATGTAAACGATTTAGCCTATGTCATGTAACTCCTACTCAGTACGTGTTTTTGGACACATACCCTTTTTTTTTGTTGCTAAAACATACATTTACATTTAGTCATTTTTAGCAGACTCTCTTATCCAGAGCGACTTACAGTAAGTACAGGGACATTACCCCCGAGGCAAGTAGGGTGAAGTGCCTTGCCCAAGGACACAACTTCTTTTGGCACGGCCGGGAATCGAACCGGCACCCTTCAGATTACTAGCCCTCTTCCCTACCCGCTCAGCCATCTGACTCCCTACATAGACTTGACATTCAATGTAAAAGTTAATTCTGAATTAGCCCGAACAGAGGCCTGTGTGTGAACCCTCTAAAATGGTCACTCATTTCAATTTGAATAAAGTAATACATATGTAATGCATCCTAGATGTTTTTGAGTATAGAGGTGACATTATACTAAACCCAACAAAACTAAATTCACAATTTTCAGCAATTCAGAAGATGGTGGAAGACAATACTGACATTTGATATTGCGTGCCTCATTGAAATGTTGTTGGCAGCACAGTGTATACCATTTTGCTCAAACAAAATTCATCCTTGACTACGTAAACCACCCCCACCACCACCCCTCCTCCCTGGGAACAGTAATTTTCCCGCAGTCTTGCAGTAGGGGGGGCTCCACCATCAAAGTTGCCCAAGACCGAATCATTGAACCTGCTTTGCTGTTCCAACGGTTCCTGATCATGTCGAAAACTGAACAGTTTTCACTGGAAGATGTAATGATGAGCTCATTTCCTGCAAGCCTGTTCGAAGGAAAGTAAATCTTCTGTATAGCCAACAAGCCCCAACTAGCGCAGGCAGTCACTGAGTTCTCAAGTAAGAAATCTAACAAAACTCTCCTGGATTCCATCCCACCAACTGAGAGTTATGTCCTTGACGGTGGCTCCCTGATTCACCGCCTGGCATGGAAAAAGGGTGAAAGTTACGGTGCCATTGCACAGTCATGTGCAGACTTTACCATACGCCATTATGGTAAAGCAACAGTTGTTTTTTAAGTCATAGCGAAGGTCCTTCCATCAAAGACAATACACATCAGAGACGTAGTGAAAACACTCACCCCATCGTTGACTTCATGCAGAGACTGAGTTTGTGGGAAGAAAGGTTGATTTCCATTCCAGATCTTGCAACAAACAAGGACTTATCAATCTTATGACCGAGGAGCTGGAGAAAATGGGCTGCACTGTTATGAATGCATCAGGTGCTGACGTGGACATTGTCAAAGCTGCAGTCAATGCCTCAGAACATCAGCCCACAACCTTGATAGGGGAGGATACAGACTTATTCTTCTCCTCTCCTCTACTACCTCTACAAAGCTACTAAAGTGTACAACATCAGTGAGATGAAACGCATCCTGGGTAGTGACTTGTGTTCCCAGTTGCTGTTTATTCACGCCTGATACAACTTCAACTGCATTTTTTGTGTTGGCAAACAGACAGCATTCCAGAAACTTGTGAATGGTGAATCAAACATCCAGTCCTGTGCATGCAAATGTGTTTCTGCTCACACATCAAGCAAGGAATGTCATAGAGGACCATGGGACCAAGGCAATGGCAGTGTTGTTTGGCAGAAAGAATACTGATTCACTTGCCTCTTTGCGCTACAACCTTTTTAGCAAGAAAATCGTTACCACCAAATAATTTGTTACCCAGAAAATCTGCCTCCAACTGAGTCCTCAACCAAATACCACTGCCAAAGAGTTTACTTCCAGATCATGGTGTGGATTGGAAAGGTGGCACCCCTGTTTTGACTAATTTTACAGTACCACACAGTTCTAATGAATGTATTCTTTACTGGACTCAAAATAATGAGTAAGGAGAAATATGCAATTACTTAAGGGAAATTGTACTTACTTTCACATAAATATGCGTGTAACCAATTGTTTTAATATATAATTATACTTGTAATCACTTATCTATCATGCAAATATGCTCATAGAATATTACATGGCCAAAACAGGTATCAGGCACCAGTATTTCTGGTTTAGGAGGAATACAAAGGAGTAATGGTCATTTTAAGGACCTGACGGACGCCATTTTGAAAATGGGGCCTTTCTTGGAGTCAAACTTTGTTAAAATTTTAGGATGTTTTTAAGTACATCTGATACTACTGTAAACCACTGAGAAACCTTTTGTTAGAATTTTTTTGGTGTCAATCCATATTTGCAGCTGACTAACTGGCTATTTCATTCAAATGTGTGCATTGATTCGGCAGAAATTGTCTCCCACACAGGGCTCCAGACTAAGTTTTTTTTACTAGGAGCACAGTAGCCCCTGACTGAAAATTTTAGGAGCGCAAGCAGAAAATTTAGGGGCACACCTTATATTAACCTGCAATGCAATTATTAATGTAACTAGAGAGGGTACAATTCAGTGGCGATTTAAGACCCTTTTTATGGGTGCTCATGTAGTGGATTTCTACTCTTCATGCGTTGTGTTATTTACGACACGTAGTCTTATTCTTCGGCTCCAACCATTTATTTCACTGGTGATGAACACATAAGTCATTTAGCACCGTGCAGCCAGTCACCAAATGCATGAAAACAGCACATGCAGACTGTCAATGGTTTTATCTCATCACAAAATGTACCTGGTGATGAACACATAAGTCATTTAGCACCGTGCAGCCAGTCACCAAATGCTAGAATAAATGAAAATGTAATACATTTAAACATGTTGACCATGAATAAAAAGTAAACACCATGTAAAACAATGAAAGAAACTAAATTAACATACGGCTAAATTAAGCTAGAAAAACGTTACAGAATACCCATAGAAAGGCGATTATAAGAAAAACACAACGGAGCTACTATTAGGCAGCTTACCATGAAAACAGCACATGCAGACTGTAAATAGTATCGGGGTTCACCGCTAAAGTCTGCAGGGGCGCAGCAGAGCATGGATGCCAGCAAATCCTCCATGGCAACCACACCTTTACAATAAATCTCCGTAATAAACTAATGTAAATAAGATCTAAAGCATTACAAAAATAAGTTGATGAGTGATTAACTCCGCTACATTCCCCCCTACTGATCTTCACTTGCACATCCAAAACAAAAGAACACAGAAGGGAGACGGAACTGCGGGACGACCTCAAAACCAACACACCAGGTACCAACAGTATACCAGAGCAAAATAAGAAAACACAATTCCTCGTGTGCACAGTACCGCGCCAATAAAAGATACACAGAATTCCAGTCAGATAGACCATTCCTTAAGAATTAGAATGTGAAAGGGTAGCAAAGCCTTCCAACACCCACAGGAAAACATGCCCAACTACCCGAGTATCCATCATCCAAACAGTACAATCCCGAACCACCTAACATCCACAGGACTACCACTTACAGGTGTTCGACTACAGCAGAAAGATAAACACAAATGTACGTACAAAGGCAAGTACCCAACATAAATTGCTCTAAACATCAGCAACAACTTTCTGGCGCAGGTGTTCAATAAACCTAACAACAGGTTTAACAACCCTCCCGTACCTCGTTCTCAATCCCTGTACATTGTCACTGAAATAGGAATGTTCAACCCCTGATGTGACTACAGAACGTGTATCACTAAGCAGTGAATTTACAGGAGAAGAAGGGACAGCAGGCCGAGAGTCAGTCAAGTCCACAGAACAGACAGCGTCAACAGCAGGGTCACAAGAGAAGGACCGGTCAGGTTTGTCATGAGCAGTCAGGGTCGTTTTGTCAGGTCCAGTCTCGGCTGGATAGTCTGACGCGGCCTCTGACCCGCCGACAGGACGCACAACATCAGCAGCAGCAGGAACATCACCCATAGCAGTCAACCCATCTCCAGCAGGCACTGGTAGCTCAGAGATCCATGAGACAGTCCTGTCCTCAGGTCCACTTACAGGAAGCACGACAGACTCATCCCCCGCACCCAGAACAGACTCCTCCACAACAGTCGGGACACTGACAGAAGAGCCACAATCCTCAGGCTCCGTCGGCACAGGCAGGAAATCCACTGGCATAATAAGATTCCTGTGGACCACTTTCACTTACCCTGTTTCACCGTTCATGATCTTGAAGGTATTAGTGTTCTCCTGTTTCTCCACGACAGTGTAGAGGTGGCTCTCCCAACGATCAGCCAACTTCCGGCGACCACGTTCTCCCTTGTTAGCCAACAGGACTCTATCTCCAACATCCACAGGTGCATCAGCTTACGATTGTACAGCTCAGTTTGCCTCTCCTGCTGCTTTGTGGTGGAAACCTGAGCAATCCTTATAGCTTCTGTTAAGTCACACCTGAGACACTGCACATAGGCATCATAATCCACCACCTGATCATCCATAAGCACCGACTCAAACATCATGTCCACAGGCAACCTGGGAGTCCTCGCAAACATAAGCTGAAAGGGAGCAAAGCCTGTGGTTTCATGGACTGTGGCATTGTAGGAGAAGGTGAGAGATCTCAGTAACTGGGGCCATCGCTGTTTGGCTCTCGGTGGAAGGGTTCTGATCATATTACCAAGCGTGCGATTGAACCTCTCCACCGCTCCATTACCCATGGGGTGGTAAGGCGTTGTATGGGACTTCTCAACACCATAAACTTGGAGCATTTCTGCTATCAGACTGCTCTCAAAATGTGCACCCTGATCTGAGTGCACTCGCTCCGGAAAGCCGTAGACGCAGAAGAAGTTGTTCCAAAGCTGTCGGGCGACAGCTTTAGCTGACTGGTTGGGGCAGAGATATGCCTGGGCCAGCTTTGTGAAATGGTCAGTCACTACCAGCACGTCAAGAGACTTGTTGGAGGAGTCCTCAGCCGACCAGAAGTCAATGCACACCAACTCAAGCGGTCTGGAGGTCCTAACACTCTCGAGTGGTGCCCTAGCTTCAGGTTCAGGGAATTTGCTGACCACACAACGCCGACAGCGCCGCACGTACCCCTTGACATCCCTGTCCATCCCGTGCCAGTAGAACCGTTGTCTTGTCAGATATAGCGTCCTCCTCTGCCCCTGGTGACCTGCCTCATCATGTGCGCCCCTAAGAACAACTTCTTTCAAAGCCGAGGGCACGACGTAGCGGAAAGTCCTCTTCTTTGTAACCGCATCTTTGGAAGTGCGATTGTTAGAAAGGCCAGAGACGTTAGCAAATTGCGCATGCGCAGAGATCTGTTCCTCAGCACATCTCGTGATTTGGTCAGTTCGCGGCAAAACACCACAAGAGACTGCACGGTGTTAGTTTCATTATGCCTATTCAGTTTACCAGTAAAAGTAATTACTGTTTCACATTCCTGTCAGACATGTTTGTGCGTCACTGACGAACTGTAAGTCTGTTTCTTTCTATTATATAGTGTACGCGAGAATTCCGTACTTTAATGACGTTTGGTTTAGTTAGCAGCTAGTATGTTAGTGTTGTTAGTATGTGGAGATGATAGCTGTATGTCTGGCTAGTCTAAACGTAGTTTAGTTGAACTGTTATTAATGTTAGGGAGTATGTTAGACCTGTGTGATATGTGTAAGCTTTCTTGTATTATTATTTGTAGCGTGAGTGAGTATTCTATTCCTACCGCGAGGATGCACGTTAATGGCATTTCAGTTATATTTCTAGATTACTAAAACGGACGTAAATGACCAGTAGATGGCAGTATAACTACATAATAATCACCACTGTTTTACTGTAGTTACCTATTTGCTGTGTGTCTGAGATATATATATATATTAAGCCTTTATGTTAATGTTGTTTATGCATGCTGATGTATAATTTGTACTTAATTCCCTTTTTGATAGACCACAAACAGAAACAGAAATACAAAGATAAAGATCCTTGAGTTACACTGAATATGCCTGAGTCCTGTGTATTGCTGTGCTGCCTACATTAGCCACCCATATCCCCAATCCCATAAGACTGCATTCCGACTCCAGAGGTGTTCTTACAGACACACCAGGGCGGCATCACCATACCGGAACCATCAACCTATACAGTCCTTTATTCAGTTAGTCAGTTTTACATTGGTCCTTCGAGCCGGATTGAGTGGTGCTTCTTTGGATTCCTAAGCCTTCGGAATGCAGTATCCTTTACCTCTTGGGGAACCTCCAATGGCTTCTACACGCCCTAAGCAATGGTCTCATCCGCATGCCTACCTCAGAGAGGATGATGTTGAATGCATGGGCCGACGGCAGACAGTGCAGTATCAGGAACCCAAGGCAGCACAGTATACACAGGGGCTAGAAGACAGGCATCACAGCATGACTCTGGAAGGAGCAACGAGGAGGACACCACGTTCATCTCGCTCCGCCAGCCCTCTTAGCCAGCATGCAGATTACGTAACACTGGATGAGTGGAATATCCATGAAGCACCTGCAGCTCACAGTTACCAGCAGCGCCTGGTCCGTGCTGAGTCCAAGATGACAGCGCCACCAGGGATGGTACAACAGTTTTCTTCACCCTTACATAGGCCTTGGGAGGTCCCTGAACCTCCAAGGGCACAAGCAGTGCATCATAGCAGACCTATGGGGTTTTCACCTTATGAGCAGTCTGCACAGAGTCCTCATATTGATGGTGCTCCTTCCCTCAGTCAGCTTCCCTTGGTCACCGCTCAAGCTCCTCCTCGGCAATCTTACATGTTTCCTCCTTCAAAGCCTGTGTTTCAACAACCTCCTCAGAGTGGTAGTATGCCTTTTCACAGGCATTACTCTGCACCTCAGCCCTACATGCCGCAATCGTATGATCATCGCAGAGATGTGATTCCAGAGGTAGCACACAGAGCCTACGATCATCCTGCTGCTGCGCAGCCCGCAGACATGAGAGACCAGATCCTGATGGACTCCCTGAACAGGATGATGAGTGAGCTACAAGGCATTAAAGACCAAGCAAGATCAGCTATGCCTAGGAACCCCTACCCGCCTACTCCACATCCAGGTGAGCACTTCCACTACAGTCAGTTACCTACACAGCAGTCTCTTGGAAGAGACTATCACAATGCACCTGCCTCTGACAGTCAGCCTTACGGCAGTGTGTACCCACAGCAGTCTGGTTTCAGCCGGAACCCACAAGCAACCACTTCAGTGCCTCTGCGGTCAGCCAATCACACACAGGCATATATGCCATTACATCCTCATCCTCAGTATGATGCAAGTAGAACTGCATACGGTGCACCTGCACAGCAGCCACCAGCCTTTCTCAGAGAGAGAACCTATCGAGGTCCGATTCCAACCATACCAAACTTCTCTAACAGAGATCCGAGTGAGTTCACCCGTCTCAAGATTGCACTAGAAAACCTCCTACCTCCTGATGCCACAGAACTGTTCCGCTATCAGGTTCTTCTGGACCATCTTAAGCTAGACGAGGCTCGTCTTGTGGCTGATGCCTATCTGAATTCACCTACACCCTATTCAGACACCATGGCTGCCTTAACAGATAAGTTTGGTCAACCTCAGAAGCTAGCTATGAAGAAGATAGCCACCGTCATGAATGCTCCAGACATACGGCAGGGAGACTCACAAGCTTTCCAGAGATTTGCCCTACAAGTGCGTGCCCTGCAGGGGATGCTGCAGACCCTTGGGCATGAAGGTGAAGTGGAGCTCAGGTGTGGGTCGCACGTGGAACGGCTCTTGAGCAAACTCCCCTCGGACCTGCGATCAGAATTCCGTAGATGCATGTTTAGACGATGTGGAACAGGGTACAACCTGGTAGATTTCTCTGAATGGCTGCAATATGAAGCATGGTGCCAGGACAGCGAAGGCCAAGCTAGTATCAGAGACTCCAAGCCAGACAGGAAGAAGGAGCAGAAGCATGATTCTAGATCTTCTCGTCCAGCTACGGTGCTTCATGGTGCTGATGACACCTCTACCAAGCATTCAGCAGAGCCAGCAGCAAAGAAACCAGATAGCACAGGCAAGAAGAAAACATGGCAAGCTCACTGCCCATATTGTGAGAGTGAAGAGCACTTCTTGAGCCAGTGTGATCGCTTTAAGTCGTTTGATAAAGACCAGATCATACAGTGGATAAAGACCAATCGGCGCTGCTGGCGTTGTGGGAGATCGCATCAGGCAGCCGAGTGTAACCTGAAGAAGCCCTGCAGTAAGTGTCAAGGTAGACATCTCCTGATCCTGCATGATGTCAATGTCAAGCCTACCAGAGAAGGGTCCTGCCTTGTAAGCTCTGCTACAGAGACTCTGTACCTAGACAGACCATCAGAGTGTAGCCGAGTCCTCCTGAAAGTCGTTCGAGTCCTCATTCAGCATGGGAGCAAGACACTCGACACCTATGCAGTCTTAGATGATGGATCAGAACGCACAATGCTTCTGCCTGCAGCTGCACAGAAACTAGGACTTCGAGGGCCCTCAGAAAGTTTAGCCTTGCGGACCATTCGCCAAGATGTGCAAACATTGAGTGGCATGTCTGTCACCTTCAAAATCTCCTCCATCACCCAGCCTAGCAAAGCATTTGTGATTGATGATGCTTTCACTGCCAAACGCCTCAGCCTTGCTGATCACACGTATCCTGTGGCTACCCTCAAGTCGAAGTTCAGGCACCTCCAGGACATTCCACTGCAGTCCTTTGACAGAGTAAGCCCGATGCTGCTCATTGGGGCAGACCACCCTCACCTGATAACCCCTGTCGAACGAGTTCGTCTAGGAGCCCCAGGTGGCCCTGCAGCCATTAAGACCAGGCTTGGTTGGACACTCCAGGGTCCAGCTAGGCTAACAGAGTTGCAAGTATCGCCCCAGCAGTGTTTGTTCACTTCACTAAGTCCCTTGGAAGTTGAGCTGCAGAGGAATGTGGAGAAGCTTTGGCAACTAGACGTTTTGCCACTTAGAGGTGAGAAGCAGGTGACTCGCTCAAGAGAAGACCAACAAGTCATCGATCTACTGGATTCAAAGACCACCAGAGTTGAGATCAACGGCGTTCTCAGATATGCCACCCCATTGCTCCGTAAGAAGAACTTCCCTGTCTTCCATGCTCCCATGGAGGCTGCGATGCCACGGCTCAGAGGCTCAGAGAAACGCCTACTAAAGGACCCAGAGAGTTCAGCTGCTTATGAAGCAGAAATAGAGAAGTTAGAAGTGGCTGGTACTGTAAGAAGGTTACCGATGCAAGAGGCACAAGCAGGTGGTGAGAGCTGGTACATCCCCCACCACATGGTTCAACATAACGGTAAGAGACGGATTGTGTTCGATTGCTCCTTTCAGTACAAAGGCCTCAGCCTTAATGATTCTCTCCTGCCTGGTCCTACATTGAGCCCCTCCCTACTAGGAGTCCTTCTGCGGTTCAGAGAGCACAGTGTCGGCATTAGCGGTGACATCAAGGGCATGTTTCACCAGGTGCTGTTACTGCCTGAAGACAAGCCACTTCTTCGTTTCCTTTGGCGCAGCATGCGGAGGGAAGAAACACCGCAGGTGTATGAATGGCAAGTACTCCCGTTCGGGACCACATGCAGCCCATGTTGTGCTACCTACGCACTGCAGCGACATGTGTTCAACCACAGCGGGCCCAATAGTGAAGAGCGGCTTTCCATAGAGAGGGGTTTCTATGTAGACAACTGTTTACAGAGTTTGCCGTCTACCAGGGAAGCAAGGCAGTTGATCGACAGTCTAAGAGGCCTCTTGTCCTCCGGAGGCTTTGAAATCCGCCAGTGGGCCAGTAACTGGGCTGAAGTCATCAGTCACTTGCCTGCAGATGCCAGATCAGATAAGTTGGAGCTGTGGCTGGCCCATGACAAGACAGAAGCACATGAGTCAACGCTAGGGCTTAGCTGGCAATGTGATGCTGACACCTTCAGTTACAAGCACAGACCAGTCACCTATCAAGATATCACCATGCGCAACATCTACCGTGTGTTAGCTAGTCAGTATGACCCTCTTGGGTTTATCCTTCCTTACACCACACGGGCAAAGGTACTGGTCCAGCGGCTGTGGGAGAAGCAGAGGGACTGGGATGACCCCAATCTCCCTGAAGAGCTTCTGACAGCCTGGCGTACCTGGGAAACTGAGCTTGCATACCTGCCTCAGATACAGTTGCCTAGATGTTACACCTCAGCTGACATGGATCATCCAGACACCAAGAGAGACGTACACATCTTTTGTGATGCTTCTGAAAGGGCTTACGGATCAGTCGCCTACCTGCGGTCCGAAGATGCCAACGGAAAGATTCATGTGGCCTTCCTCCTTGCACGCTCCAGGGTTGCGCCTCGGAAACTACTTTCCATACCCCGGCTGGAGCTCTGTGCAGCAGTAACTGGAGCTCAGTTAGCAAAGCTGCTAAAGAATGAGCTCACCTTTGAGATCCGCCACCTGGTGCTTTGGAGTGATTCAACCACAGTCCTTACATGGCTACATTCTGAGTCATGTCGCTTTAAAGTATTTGTAGGCACCAGGGTAGCAGAAATACAAGAGCTCACTGACCTCCAGGCCTGGAGATACGTTGATTCTTCTAGGAATCCGGCAGATGACCTCACTAGAGGTAAAACCCTGCAAGAGCTTGTGAGGCCTAACAGATGGTGTCAAGGACCAGAATTCTTACAGTCATCTCCTGAAGAGTGGCCAATCCTTCATCCACCGAACCACTCTGTGTTAGAGGACACCACTGAACTCAAGCGTTCCGCCTTCTGTGGGCTAAGTACGACCTCCAACCCACAGGGAACAGATAGGCCTAGCTTTAAGACCTGGAAGGAGCTGGTGGATTCTCTTGCTCAGGAGCTTCATGGGGCGGCTAGCCTGTCTGGACAACCGCCTGCTAGTACATATCAGGCTGCAGAGATGCTGGCATTCAGGAATGTTCAGCAAGAGAGCTTTGCAGAGGATTACGAACAAATCAAGGCAGGTAAACCTGTGGCATCCAGTAGCCATCTCCTTTGCCTTTCACCTGAGTTTGACACAACCCATCAAGTCATTAGAGTGGGAGGAAGGCTTCGTAGAGTGGAGGGACTCGATCCAGCAGCTGTCCACCCTATCGTACTTGACCCTAGTCACCCTTCCACAAGGTTGCTCATCCAGGAGTACGATGCCAAGTTGTGCCACCCTGGACCTGAACGAGTATTTGCAGAATTGAGGCGCTTGGTGTGGATCCTAAGAGGCCGAGAGGCAGTTAAGCGTCACCAGCGCGGATGCGTTGAGTGTTGCCGATGGAGATCCAAACCAGCAGGCCAGAAGATGGCTGACCTGCCAACGCCCCGGCTCAGATTGTTTAAACCAGCGTTTTATTCCTGTGGCATTGATTGCTTTGGGCCCCTCCTGGTCAAGTTGGGCCGAAGGACAGAAAAGAGGTGGGGTATAATCTTTAAGTGTCTCACCACAAGAGCTGTACACTTGGAGGTGTTGTCATCCATCGACCTTGACTCCTTCTTGATGGCTCTTCGGAGGTTTATAGCTCGTCGAGGCAAACCAGCAGAGTTATACTCAGATCAGGGAACCAACTTCCGTGGGGGTGAGAAGGAGTTGAAGGAGGCCTTTACCAACTTAGGACCTGACCTCCAGCGGCAGCTGGCTCCTCAGCAGATATCATTCCATTTTAATCCTCCTGCTGCTCCCCACTTTGGTGGTGCATGGGAGCGAGAAATCCGCTCAGTTAAGGCTGCCTTACACCCCACCCTTGGCTCCCAGACTGTGAGTGAAGAGGTTCTCAGGACTGTCCTCATTGAAATTGAGTCCATACTCAATTCCAAACCCCTCGGCTATGTTTCAGCCAATGTTGCCGATTTAGATCCAGTTACACCTAATTACTTGTTGATGGGGCGGCCTGACAGCTCCCTGCCTCAAGTGGTTTACCCACAATCAGAGCTCCTTGGACGTCGGAGGTGGAGACATTCTCAGGTGCTTGCAGACAGGTTCTGGACTGCTTTCGTGAAGCATTACTTACCTGGCCAGCAGATGAGAGGTAAATGGAAAACTTCTGCTCCTGACCTCACAGTTGGATCCGTGGTCATGATGGTGGATCCTCAGTTACCCCGGTCTCTCTGGCAGATCGGAAAGGTGGTGAAAGTGTTTCCAGGTCCCGATAACCATGTGAGGACAGCGGAGGTACAGATGAAGGACAGAGTGTACACCAGGCCCATTGTTCGTCTCATCGTTCTACCGGAGATCCCTGATGATGAAGCCAGTGGACCATGATTGCAGCTGGATGACTGCTGGCCTTTTCCAAGAGCACATTTGACATCAAATGTGGGGGCGGCTGTGTTAGAAAGGCCAGAGACGTTAGCAAATTGCGCATGCGCAGAGATCTGTTCCTCAGCACATCTCGTGATTTGGTCAGTTCGCGGCAAAACACCACAAGAGACTGCACGGTGTTAGTTTCATTATGCCTATTCAGTTTACCAGTAAAAGTAATTACTGTTTCACATTCCTGTCAGACATGTTTGTGCGTCACTGACGAACTGTAAGTCTGTTTCTTTCTATTATATAGTGTACGCGAGAATTCCGTACTTTAATGACGTTTGGTTTAGTTAGCAGCTAGTATGTTAGTGTTGTTAGTATGTGGAGATGATAGCTGTATGTCTGGCTAGTCTAAACGTAGTTTAGTTGAACTGTTATTAATGTTAGGGAGTATGTTAGACCTGTGTGATATGTGTAAGCTTTCTTGTATTATTATTTGTAGCGTGAGTGAGTATTCTATTCCTACCGCGAGGATGCACGTTAATGGCATTTCAGTTATATTTCTAGATTACTAAAACGGACGTAAATGACCAGTAGATGGCAGTATAACTACATAATAATCACCACTGTTTTACTGTAGTTACCTATTTGCTGTGTGTCTGAGATATATATATATATTAAGCCTTTATGTTAATGTTGTTTATGCATGCTGATGTATAATTTGTACTTAATTCCCTTTTTGATAGACCACAAACAGAAACAGAAATACAAAGATAAAGATCCTTGAGTTACACTGAATATGCCTGAGTCCTGTGTATTGCTGTGCTGCCTACATTAGCCACCCATATCCCCAATCCCATAAGACTGCATTCCGACTCCAGAGGTGTTCTTACAGACACACCAGGGCGGCATCACCATACCGGAACCATCAACCTATACAGTCCTTTATTCAGTTAGTCAGTTTTACAGCGATACAGTACCCCCATGTTGACGGTGAGCTGTTCCCAGTGTCGGAAGAGTCGCAGAGCCTCAACAGTTTCATGTGGGCGTTCCCGTCTTGAAGGCCTCCTCTGACGTTCCACAAAGTGAAGCACCCGATTCAAACAGGGGTCAGCACGTTGCATGGCTGACAGTTCGTCTTTGGGCAGAGGACGGAAACCAGGCAGCTCAGGTGGTTGGATGAACTGAATAAGCTGTGGCAAGAGGAGAGCGTGGGAAGGCACACGGTCCTGTTCCAAGGAATGTTCCAAAACTGCCGACACTGCTTGCGAGGTGACACATGGATGCTGGAGCACCGCAGCTGCATTGTTTGAGGCCACTGGCAAAGGATGACGCATATTTAGCCGGCTCAGTGGATCACAGGACAAACGGAAAGCTTCCTGCACACAGTCAAGATCCAGGGCATTTGTTTCTTCCAGAAGTACACCATAGGGGACTGTTGTAAGGCAATGAAGTGCACTGGGTCGCACAAATAGCTCACGGCTAAGGGCATCCGCTACCACATTCTTAGGCCCGGGGATGTATCTGATTTCAAAGTCATATGGGGCCAACATCGACACCCACCTCTGTTCAAAGGCATCCAGTTTCGGCTTAGTGAGAATATAAGTGAATGGGTTGTTGTCAGTCCATACTGTGAACCTTTGGCCTCTCAACCAGTGGCTGAATTTGTCACAAACGTGATGGCGTGACTGGGCATAGTTGAGTGATTTGCTGGCAAATGCAATGGGACGTGCGATGTCATCACCTTCGACCAACTGAGACAACACAGCCCCATTAGAGGAGGCATCGACTGATAGGAGGAATGGCTCACCGAGGTTGGGATGTGCGAGAGTGGCATTATTCAACAAGGCCTTCTTCAGTTCATTGAATGCTCCACTACCGTCTGGTGTCCAATCAGCAGAGGAAAGTTGCTTGGACACAGGCCGGCTCCTTTGTCCCTTGGCACGTCGAGGCTTCTTCACGCCAGATGTCAGTGCGAACAGAGGCTTGCTAATTTGGGAGTATCCCTCAAAGAACTGCTGATAAAATCCCACCATTCCGAGAAAAGATCTGGTTTTGGAGGCCGAAGGAATGTTGGTGCCGTCCTCCATCAAATCCTTCTCACTCAGATCAACAATGGCTTTGACCTTCTCAGGATCAGTAGAGATGCCATCTTTCCTCACAATATGCCCAAGAAACTTCACAGATGGTCTCATGAAGAAGCACTTCTTGGGCACAAGCTTTAGATTGTGCTCCTTTAACCTCTCGAACACCATCTCCAACCTCTGCAGCGCCAACTGCTCATCTGGAGCAAACACAAGTATGTCATCCAGGTAACAGAGGAGGCTCAAGAAATTTTGATGACCGAAGATGGCCATCATCATCCTCATAAATGTGGCTGGGCTGTTGCACAACCCTTGCGGCAGTCTGTTGAACTTGTAGAGCCCAAATGGAGAGATGAACGCTGTGAAATTCTTGTCCTCTTCGTGGACCTTCACGTTATAGTAGCCAGAGGTTAGGTCCATGGTCGAGAAAAACGCATTCCCTCCAAGGGCAGCCAAGGAGTCAGCCTGATGAGGTTAGGGGTGTGCATCCCTGATAGTGCGGGCATTCAACCACCGAAAGTCGGTGCAGAGCCGCAGGTCGCCGTTCTTTTTCCAGACAAGGGGCGAGGCGTACTCACTTGTAGACTTTCTGATGATGTCACACTCCTCCATTTCACTCAATGCGACCCTTAGATTCTCGTAATACGATGGTGACAGGCGGCGATATGGGAGCCTGAAAGGTTTGCTGTCACTCAGACGAATGCGATGTACGAATTCCTTGGCTTTGCCACAGTCCAGCTTGTGGAACGCCGTGAGGACTCCCGCTGCAGCAAGCGTTCAAGAAGCGTGATGACATGCTCAAGCGAGTGACCCTCCGTGGGCAGTGGTCTTCTCTCTGCCTGTGGTCGAGTAGTGGAAGTGCTCTCGGTGTTCAGAACGTGGCTGTGCAGGACCCTGGCAGGCAGAGTGGGCTGCAGACTGTCAACTGGGCCCATAGACTGACGCTGTAGGAGATGCCTTTTTCGGTGGTGCTCATCCAGCCTTGTTTGAACATCTGAGGCGGTCCACTTCTCCAGGGGTCTACAGCTGAAGACTAGAGATAACTCCGCATCAGGACAATGGGTGATGAACATAACTGTCACTTCACGTGTAGGGTTGTCAAGTGTGTTTCCCTGCCTCTCCAGTCCATCTACCGCAATGTCAATGGCTTTGTTAAGCCAAATCCAATAGTCAACAGCAGTCTCAGTGGGGTAGGGCTTTGTGTCATAAAAGTCAGCAGTCTCCCTCGTAGCTTGTTCAACACCTCCCCGACCTGGTCACAGAGCTCAATGCCCCTCTTACTCAGATACACATTAACAGACTCCTCCCACTCAGAGATTGTAAGACTGTCAGTTTTGTCTCCCCTGAAAGGATGTGGATCATAGCTATCACGGCCGCTTTTAACTGTCAGGTTAACCTTAGAAAAGTCAGTTGTGGAAGAAACATTACTTGCTGGAATGGACTTCAGACATGAAACAATATTTTCCCCGATACTGATCCCTATCTGTTTCACTAAGTCACTAAGAGCAGTAACTGGGACATGATCAACATCTTCAGCAGAAGGTGCATACTGCTCCTCTTCTCCTACATGTGCAGCAGCACAAGCATCATCACACATTATATCATCCACCCTTGCATGGTGAGGTGTAGATGTAACAGGTTTCTCCCCAGAGCGTGCACCTAGAGGGGTGATTTGACTAAACCACATTTTAGTGCCCCTACCGATACCTGACACATTAGGCTCATCCATAATTGTTTTGTTTTTACACCTAAGACCAGAAAACAAACCCCCAAAAAATTGCCTACAGAGAACAATATATATAGAATTGCTTTCCACTCCCAATTGCGACTCACGGTCCCAAGGGAGAAACTGAGACACAGGCTAGAAATCCCCGAGACGTCCGTTCACGTTGAGAGCGCCGTCAGCAGATGAACAGAAATTCGGGTCACGGCACCATTGTAGTGGATTTCTACTCTTCATGCGTTGTGTTATTTATGACACGTAGTCTTATTCTTTGGCTCCAACCATTTATTTCACGTTTATTTCAACACATAAGTCATTTAGCACCGTGCAGCCAGTCACCAAATGCTAGAATAAATGAAAATGTAATACATTTAAACATGTTGACCATGAATAAAAAGTAAACACCATGTAAAACAATGAAAGAAACTAAATTAACATATGGCTAAATGAATCTAGCAAAACGTTACAGAATACCCATAGAAAGGCGATTATAAGAAAAACACAACAGTGCTACTATTAGGCAGCTTACCATGAAAACAGCACATGCAGACTGTAAATAGTTTCGGGGTTCACCGCTAAAGTCTGTAGGGGCGCAGCAGACACACAACCAGGTCTCCATGGCAACCACACCTTTACAATAAATCTCTGTAATAAACTAATGTAAATAAGATCTAAAGCATTACAAAAATAAGTTGATCAGTGATAGTAATTTGTATAAAATAAATATTTAAATCATTAACCAGTGACAGTGATGGCAAGTGAAATCATTAACTCCGCTACACTCAAGCACCCCTAAATGTCATGTCGGCACCCCTAAAAATAATAATAAAATAATAAAAAAATATATTGTTTATTATCATTTGATGCTGGTAGTTCGTGAAGAAAGGGACATCCTCAGTTTTTTCATTAATTCAATATTTTGCATAATAATACATAAATGTATTAGTTGTTATCCAGTGAAATTAGGAATTTATATTAGCAAGGGGGTTTAGAACTTTTGCAAGGCACTGTATTCATGTCACATTTTCATTGGGGTCTCTAAAGGTCTGATCCTAGAATCGCCCCTGGTACAATTTATGGGGAAATTGTGGGGTGTGCTTGCGTCGGTTGCAGATGGGTCCGTTTTTTGCTGACATTTTTACAACTGATGTAGCCTACAGCGATGCACCACATAAGCTTGAGTTTAAATACATTATTTAATGTGACATTACGTACTGTACATGCAAGTTTTAGCTAAATGACTTAAATGTATGATGCGCTTTTCAATCAGCTCTGACACCACGACACGATACATGCCGAGTATAACAGCGCAAACACAGGCAGGGATACAGTAGCAACGCTAGTGCTAAATAAGTATTTAGTTGCTCGGCTCCATGGCGCAGGGTAAGAAGCAGGGTTCTAAATTAACACCCGCCAACCCGCCAAATGCGGGTTAAAATTCATTTTAGCGGGTGTTAATAAAAACTCACTAGCCAGTTTGGCCGGTGATACATGAGGCATTACATGAATGATACATAATAGGCCGCAAGGTGAACCACGAAAAGTCTTTTAGAAAATGATTCCCGCTCCACAGTCTGGCATCTACACAATCTTTAGCTCATAAAAAAGAACGAGTCGTGCTAAGCTACTAAAAAAAAGTTTGTCGCTGAAATTCCAGTCGATTATCGTTGCGTCTATGTTTTATGCAGAACTAGTTTCTTCAGAACGTAATAGGATTTTGGTGGCACGGTTCGACACGTGATCGTTCTACACCAATAAGGTAGCTGCTTTTTGTCAACATGGATGGATATGTTTGGCAAATAGAGGATGGGACCTGGTAAGAACCCTGGTAAGAAGGGCTCGTGAAACTGATCACCAAAAGAACGAAGGGAATCCCACTTGTCTGGCAGATTAAGACATGTTCGTAGGAACCTAGCGAAAAATAGCCTCAACTTTCCTAGAGTTTTAGCTACGGTACTAATGCTGAGGGCTCGCTGATATCGCGGTCTTACGCCTGGGACACACTGGCTGCGAAGCGCCTGGACGCGCCGCGCAGCTACACGATCGGCTACGACTGAGCAAAAGCTGTTCACACCAGACGCACATTTCTCCACGCTGGTCACCAAGCCTTTTAGCTACTCTGAGCTTTCCTTTACGCTGACATGGTACTTAAACATGGCATTGGCTATATCCCAGCATTGATCCTTATCTACGTTGTCCTTGTAAAATTGTTGCTGACATACAACAACTCCCTGTGCTTTTCAACTTCGAGAATTCATTTGATGCTGATTTTAGAAATCGACTTGGGGGTTCTCTCTCAGTAGGCTATGTCTGCCTGTGTGTTGTGTGCAACGCGTGACAACTCGTTTCTCTCAAACAAACAAAACAACTACGGGCATGCTAGCTCAACGGATCAATCCGTTTATTTTCATTCGTTTTCATCAGGGTAACCACATGTAGGAAGGACGTTCGTTACCAACATTGTGTAATTATAAAAACTACAACTTTACAAATGTGCACCGTAGTCTACAATTAATGGATTAAAATCTTAATAACATGTTTTTTTATTCAAATATATAAACTAATATGGTGTATTTCATCATCCTGCTGTCGATTTCGCAAGCGTCTCGCGAAAAAATTCGACCAGCTGCCGAAACGATCGCTGCACATCGTAGGCGGTCGCAGGCAATCGCGGCGCTTCGCAGCCAGTGTGGTCGGTCCCATTTGATAACATGGGCGCCGAAAGAAAAAAGGCGGCGCTTCCAGGCGCGTTGCAGCAGATCGCAGCCGATCGCAGGCAGTGTGTCCCAGGCGTTACTAGAACATCATATCTATGCGTCGTTGCTAACGTGTGCTGATGTTGTGCACACCTCGCACTGTCTCAAAAACTGGTCGCAAAATGTGACTATTTGGTCGCAGTCTGGCCAATTGTATACTCTGCTACAGCCGTGTTGCTTTTTTCCTGGAATAGGCTATATGCTCAGATTGACCATAAACACGTAATAAAACTTATATCTGAAGTGTGGTGAAGTAGGACGTTTTTTGTCACCCGGTGTCATGGTGGATCCTAGTATCGGAGCTCCATTGATGTTGGCTTTTAATAATTCTCATGCCTGCGCTTAACTCAGAGAGGAAGTACTCCGAGTTGACTTCAAATCAGCTTTTCTGGAACCGAAAAGTCTGAGTTTCCCATTTTAGAGTAACTCAACTCAGAGTTCAGGGTTAGGCTGACAGTTTGTTAAACCCGCTACCTAGAATACCCCCTGAAGCACAACTATGCTGATGACAAAATAGTTATGCTCAATCCCCAATGCATCCTTTTATCCATATTTAAATTGCAATGATGAATAAGCCTTAAATACCTAAAACAAACTCAACCAAATCAAACCAAAACGTATTTATGGTTTGTCTGTGTGTAGATCTGTGGGTAAAAAAGCGGCTTCCTGTGGAGTTCTGAAGTCCTAGGTCGTCGTTCGAGGTCTGTGGAAAGGTTCTTTCGTGAAAGAATTCCTATGAGGCTGAGTTTGAGGTAATGTCAGTCAGTGAGTTGCATGTTGGCATGCATGTACAACAAAATATAAAAAGAAAAGCACATGTCACAAATCAATTCCCATAATCCTTATTGTGTCAATTGTGATCCTTGAGAATTTTTTTGTCCAAAAGTATCCATAAAAGCCAGTTTTTTGATAAATCTGTTGTCTTGGTTATACCTCTTGATCAGAAGAGACAAAGAGGTGATTTATGTTGATTGGGTTTGTCTGTTGGCACCACTGAACACTTTTTGAGATTTGTCTAGGCTAGTAGGGGAGCTATTTGGTGTGACCCCCCCCCCCTCTCCCTCTTTCCTTCAGAGGAGACGAAGGGTTGATTAATGTTGATTGGATTTGAGTGGTGTGAACAGGATAAGCTGGCTCCGTGGGGTCTGATGTAGGTGACTCTGCTATATTGTTTGAATGTGGAGCTGTCTCATTTGTCAAGAGCAGAGCCTTCTTTTAAGAAGTTAAGTGGACCATGAAAACTTGAAAATAATTTCTTAGTAGTTAATTTGAACAGTTGTCTTTAAGTGTTTTTTCAAGGAGGCCACAATGGTATAATTATGATGAATGGTTCAGACAGGAAGACTATTAGTATAGGCTACACTTTATTGACAGTACAGATACTTAGTTTTGACTGTACCATATGGTTCTGCTTGCAACGGCCGAGAATCCCAACTGACTATGTCTTTACATCCATGGCAGACAGCTATGATATCTGTCATTTCTCCTGCAGATAGCAAGACAGAACCCAGAGGGGATGCAGGGTTGGTAGATGCAACGCAAGAAAAGCAAAGTGCATAGTGTATCGCACTAGGAGCTATGTTGGAGTGTGACTTCCAGGTCCTGTTAATGTAGGAGAGGTGATTGGATGTGCTTAATATGATAGTGGCATGCTGACTGACAGCAAGCACGTCTGGAAGTAACCCACATCAACCAGCTTTTTTTCAAGGTCATTTATACCTCATTTTGACCACCATTTACAAGGACTGTTACGACATACAGTATGCTACCTCTCAAACAGTCTGGCCGTACCTCTTTATCTGAGACCGCTTTAAGATAAATGTGTCTCTGGTCCTTCAGTATGTGCACTGGTCTTATAGTAAGTGTATATGGTCCAATAGTATGTTTATGTGTATATGGTCCTGCAGTATGTCTACTGGTCTTACAGTTTGTGGATGCAAATATGGTCCTCCCAGAATGGGCCACTGCCTGGGGGTATGAATAAGGTTGATCACATAAAAAAACTTTAAATACAAGGCTCTGTCAAATTACAGTATGGGATGTAATCACCAATCAATATCTGTCAAGCCTCTGACACTTCTCTTATTCTGATTATTATAATTTGTTCTTACTATATGATACTACACAGGAGAGCCTGCTTGACTCTCTTATTGTAGTGCCTCTGCTAGCCACATTGACGAGTAAGTCCATCTCACACTAATTACAATATTTCAGCTTTTTGTGATCACGGATCTCATAAAAGGTTTATTGGTCATTCTCTCATTTGTTTTGCTACAGACTTATGAAGGTCTCATTGCTTTCGCATATAATGGGTGGCTATTTTCATTAGCACCAGATGTCAATGTGGGATGAGTGAGCAGGCTTGGGGAAGTTGAGGTATGGGTCTGTGGGGGGCCTCCCCCCTTATCCCACTCAATCCTACAGCTCCCAAGTTCCAACTTCATCAAACTCACTTACTACAATGACAAGCTCAGGTTTTATTGGAGCTTTTCCCCCAAACAAACGATCCCTATAAATACACAGAGTAACTAATGAACAAGCAGTGTCAGGTTTCTAATGGTTTCAATTAGTCAACACTTTGGGGAATGTGCATAATTTATATCTTCCGCACACCATTTCTAATTTGTAATCTGCAAACATTTAGGGGCCATCAAAACGTGTAGTCTGATAGTTTAAACAGTCTTATGAAGGATTAGATTTTAGGTGTACTAGTAGAGATAATTATTTGTTTATAATGTATGCTGGACATACAATTAAAATGATAAAGCATACTGTAGTCAAGAGGCAAATCAAAAAAATAAATCACATGGCAGCAACTCAATGCATTTAGGCATGTAGACGTGGTCAAGACAACTTGCTGAAGTTTAAACCGAGCATCAGAATGGGAAAGAAAAGAGATTTAAGTTACTTTGAACGTGGCATGGTTGTTGGTGCCAAGTGGGCTGGTCTGAGTATTTCAGAAACTGCTGATCTACTGGGATTTTCACGCACAACCATCTCTAGGATTTACAGAGAATGGTCCGAAATATAGTAAATATCCAGTGAGCGGCAGTTGTGTCAGAGGTCAGAGGAGAATGGGCAGACTGGTTCGAGATGATAGAAAGGCAACAGTAACCACATGTTACAACCAAGGTATGCAGAATACCATCTCTGAACGCACAACACGTTGAACCTCAAAGCAGATGGGCTACAGCAGCAGAAGACCACACCGGGTGCCAGTCCTGTCAGCTGAGAACAGGAAACTGAGGCTACAATTCGCACAGGCTCACCAAAATTGGACAATAGAAGATTGGAAAAACGTTGCTTGGTCCGATGAGTCTCAATTTCAACTGCGACATTCAGATGGTAGGGTCAGAATTTGGTGTAAACAACTTGAAAGCATGGATCCATCCTGCCTTGTATCAGTGGTTCAGGCTGGTGGTGATGGTGTAATGGTGTGGGGGATATTTTCTTGGCACACTTTGGGCCCCGTAGTACCAATTGAGCATTGTTTAACCCTCGTGCTGCCTTCGGGTCACATGACCCAAAGGTTCATAACGAACCATCGTTGTGTTTACCCAATTTTACCCAATACAAAAACAAATTAAAATAATTTTCTTTTAACCTTTGCAATGTGGGGGGTCTGAGACAGCCTAGCTGTTAAAAGAAAATGCTTCACTTTGTCTTTGTATGCGGTAAATTTGTAGCAATACGACGGTGGGTCACAATGACTGATGGGTCAGAATGACCCGAAGATAACACAAGGGTTAAACACAACAGCCTACCTGAGTATTGTTGCTGACCATGTCCATCCCTGTATGACCACAGTGTACCCATCTTCTGATGGCTACTTCCAGCAGGATAATGTCACAAGGCTCAAATCATCTCAAACTGGTTTCTTGAACATGACAATGAGTTCACTGTACTCCAGTGGCCTCCAATGTCACCAGATCTCAATCCAATAGAACACCTTTGGTATGTGGTGGAACGGGAGATTAGCATCATGGATGTGCAGCCGACAAAAATGCAGCAACTGCGTGATGCTATCATGTCAATATGGACCAAAATCTCTTGTTGAAAGAATGCCACAAATAATTAAGGCAGTTCTGAAGGCAAAAGGGGGTCCAACCCGGTGTTAGCGAGGTGTACCTAAGACACAGTAACTCACCTACACAAGTGAGTGTATAATTAAACATATAAAAGGTAAGCATCTGCCCCTCTGTGTGCCATTGAGTTGCCAGGCCAAATCCCTTTGGTGAGGTACTGCAGCCTCACACCGAGCTACAGTATGTCCTCCAGTGAGTAAGACAAGAGAAAAGAAAACATTTGGGGGCTGCCTTATCCGGCACGTCTTTTCCCCCTTCTCTTTCCCACTGTCCAGACAAGCTAGCCCACTCACGCAGGGATCAAGAACAGCAAAAGATGCAGAGCAGCTTTGCCCTACCCACCCCACCCCCTGTTCCATCTCCCTCTGCTCTCTCTGATCTCTGCTAAAACGCCAGGAGGGAATAGAAGAGAGCAGACAGAGGGTCGGAGTGTGTGGATGATATGGTTGTGTTTGTGTGTGGCTGTGTGCATGTGAATGATAACCCGCATCAGTTTTTTTACTCGCAAGTGTATTTGTATGTGAGTGAGAAAAGAGTGCAAAAGCTTGCATGTTAGCGACAGCAAAAGCATTTGTGTGTGTGTGTGCGCGTGTGAAAGATGGAGTGTGTGTGCTGCTTATCGTCTTCCTACTCACGGCCACAGTTAATTATTCACCAGGGCTATGCTGCAGAGATGAACTGAGAGGCCAGGGGATAAAGGCACTGGAGGAGGAAGATGAAATTATAAAATCCTAATGATGGAACTCTGGCTGCATGGTAATTTCTTAAATTGATTTTGAAGAGGTGCCCAGACAGCACAGACATTCAGTGGAGATGGATGCAGAGGTTCCCTCTATGTCTGCATCTCCCTATACATCCTTCTAACCTTCTCTCACCCCCTCTTCTTGGTCCCTTGTTCTGTCTCAACCAACTTAAATACTCAAATTTTGTCATTCCCTATACATTCTTCTCTCTCAGTGGGACCAAATTATTCTACTCCTCCCTTTTCCTCCTTCCCTTCCAGAGCACCATTGTGTCCCTTGTCCTGTATCTCTCCATACCTCTTTTCTGCCACATTGCTTCCCACCCTAGTTCCCTCCTTGGTAGTGTGGGGCTGCAGAGGCATGAGATGGATAGAGATAAGGCTTCTAATTAGATGCCCTGATTAGGGCTCTGGGGTGCGTAGTTACTGGCAGGAGAGGGAGAGCAGACAGAGACATGGCCAGAGTTTCCCTCCGCAATTAGAGACACATCTGTTATCAGTGATCTTCTCCGCTGTCCCTGGGAGAGGGAGGAATGTACGACAGCATGCTGCAACTTGTCAATGTCATTCATTGTCTCTTCCATTTTCCCTTGATAAATAGATACATGGCCATGCATACTCACAAGCACACACTGGCACTGGTACCAACCTGCACTCCCTATACTCTGGGTGCAACAATTCAACAAGCCCACGGTTCAGTTTGTATTGCCAAAAACATTACAATTTCAGTGATATCTCTGTATTTTCGGTGTATTCTCTGTATATCCAGCGTAGATGTCCCATCATGTTATATGTATTACCGTAAGCATACTTTAAACGTGCCTAGCTTCGTATGATTTGCCTCTCCAGCAGTGTTGCCAACTTCTCAGTAAGGAAAATAGCAGTGCTGCGCGAGGCTATAGTGAGACTGACCGCCTGTGAGTGCTTTGGGACGGCGGAGGAGCTCATGGCAGCATCGTTGAGGACAGTACTGCAAAACGATCCCAGCTTTCACATCAGTCTCTAAAACACCAGCAAGTCTCCAACAACACCGGAAAAAGTCGCTAGATTTGTCGGTAGTTGCTTTTGACAATAAAAGTCGCCAGGAGGGTTTGGAAAGTCGCTAGATATAGCGAGAAAGTCGTTAAGTTGGCAACACTGCTCTCCAGTTCCTTCCAGTACGTGATTGTACGTTATTGATATACTGACAGTTCATTGGACAGGACATTTTTTTGCGGCTCGTTTTGCACCCCTAGCCAGTACAGGGAGGCAGGGGGAGAGAGCAACCACGGTCGGTGCTACAGCCGACAGATGATATATGTTGTTTCCCTCTTTAAAGGTCCCATGACATGACATTTTCCCTTTAAGAGGTTATTTAACATGAATATGAGTTCCCCTAGCCTGCCTTTGGTCCCCCATAGGTATAGGTGTAAACCAAGCCCTGGGTATTCTTCTCCGCCTTTGAGAAAATGAAACGCTCGGTTTTGAAAATGTTCCTATTATGACGTCATAATAGGGAAGGTTACCTCCCCTTTCTCTGCTTTGCCTGCACAGAGAATTTGGCCCACTAATGAGAAAGTGAGCTACGACCGTGCGAGCGCGAGAGACATAATGGCTTGCAAACGACCGAAGCATGGCAGTTAGCCCCGCCTCTTTCTTCCTCATAGAATTTAAAGCTACATACACAGAAATGGCACATCCTGAGGAAAGCTCATTGTGGGACTGCTTGTAGTGGCTGTAATTCTGCACCAAGGTTGAATTTCGGGAAAGAGACTTCAGATATTAGGGGACCACTGAGGCCTATATAAAAGCATACAAAAACAGCATGTCATGGGATCTTTAAACAGGACTAGAGGGTCACAGCAAGACGGAGGTTGGCAGCGGACCTCTCTTTCCCCTGGGAAGTTTTTTTTTTAAATGTTACCTGGGTTAAACCGTGCCTGGTTGTGCTCTCCTTCTTCGGTCAAACGTGGTCCTTGCCTGAGCGAGCTCCTGGTTACCACAATGCAAATACCTACTTGAACCAAAGCTCTTTCCGCTAGCAGGGAACTGACAGGGTGAAAATGTGATCAGGTCATGCAGTTTTACAGTCTGGTGAAATGTCACTTCATCCCCTTGCTGTAGGTTTTATGGTTTTAATCTTGGTTGATGACACGGACGCAGCTCTTAGTACCCAGTTCTGAGTGGAGTAATAGTGCATTATGACACACAAGATGTTGTTATATATCATGGAAATATGTTCGGGTAAGAGTGTGTTATCGGATAAAGATAATTTATTACTAGATATGTCCACAGCCAACAATTCCTGAGATGAGGGATAACTAATTTGAAAAATCTATAACAGAGAACTAGAAGGTTGGGGTTATTTGACTTGATATATAAGCGTGGGATATTACTTGTGAGTTTTTTGTTCTTAAATCTTGAGTCCATGGAGTTCCATGGAGACCCGGCTGCAGACAAGGGAAAAGTGTTTATTAGCCATGGAGCTAAGTCTTTTTTAGAAGCTACATTTCCCTGTCATGATTGTGAAATGCAATAAAATGTGCTTCATTCTTTACTTCATATTACTCATTCATACCTTCTGTGGCTTCAGTAGGTATGTTACACATTACCATTATGCGGCCCACTATATTGAAGACCTTGAGCTGAGCATTATAATTGCAAAGGACAAAAGAGGCAACATCTCAGATAAATGTGTGTTATCTTAACAGCAAAGTTTCAGGAGTGCAGAGCTATCTCTTAAGAGTTGGTCCAAAACACAATGAAATACAGCAAGAAGCAGAAAAGTCAATAAGGAGCTGTGGATTGAGTCCAGTCAAGAAGAAGAAATGGTAGAATTGGGGCATATTCCCCTGGTGAATACTTAACATTTCAGCCTAGATGTGTTGTCTCCATTTTTGTGTATGTGTGCGTGAAAGCATATGTGGATTTATTATTTATTTGGGTGTACGTTAGTCTGTTTGAGCCCTTGCACGTGAAAGCATCAGTTCCTTTATCTAGAGCTGCTTCGTGAATTATCTCTCTTTAACACTGCCATTATAGTTCAGCTTTGAAATCCCTCCACAGCTCTGGAGTTGTCCAGCTCTGGTGTGACACAGCAGGAGTGGTCTCAGCCTTGGAGGGGAACAGTAGGAGACAGACAGCAACAGAGCCCAATTAACACTGTCAGACAGTGACACTCTAAGACAGCGTAGACAAAACCCAATTACCAGAACTGCAATCCTTCAAGCGTGTCTGCTCCAGGATGAATGCTCTGTGTTGTCCGTTATATTATCCATATATGTTTGATGATGTCACCTCACCTGGACCAG
Organism: Osmerus eperlanus; assembly: GCF_963692335.1. Lineage (NCBI taxonomy): Eukaryota > Metazoa > Chordata > Actinopteri > Osmeriformes > Osmeridae > Osmerus > Osmerus eperlanus. The sequence continues at coordinate 19,669,012 of NC_085025.1, forward strand.
ATCACGTCATAGAGTTGTATCATTTAAAAAAGTAGTGGAGTAGAGTAGTTTTAAAGCTGTTTAAAGCTCTCCTGTTTATGCATATACTTGAAAACAAAATGTTGCTATAAAGAGCCATTTGTAACGATAAAGGAACATTTAAAAAAGACTTCCAAATAGACCCTAGTCTTATATATCAAGGTTATTATATCAAGGCTAAAGCCTGGGACACACTGCCTGCAACCGGCTGCGATCTGCTGCGACACGCCTGGAAGCGCCGCCTTTTTTCTTTCGGCGGCCATGTTATCAAATGGGACCGACCACACTGGCTGCGAAGTGCAGTGATCGTTTCGGCAGCTGGTCGAATTTTTTCGTGAGACGTTTGCGAAATCGGCTGCAGGATGATGAAATACACCATATTAGTTGATATATTTTAATAAAAAAACATGTTATTAAGATTTTACTCCAATAATTGTAGACTACGGTGAACATTTGTAAAGTTGTAGACTTTATAATTACACAATGTTGGTAATGAACGGCCTTTACATGTGGTTACCCTGATGAAAACGAATGAAAATAAACAGATTGATCTGTTGAGCTAGCATGCCCGTAGTTGTTTTGTTTGTTTGAGAGAAACGAGTTGTCATGCTTTGCACACAACACACACGCGTGCAGACATAGCCTACCGAGAGAGAACCCCCAAGTTGATTTCTAAAATCAGCATCAAATGAATTCTCAAAGTTCAAAGTCAAAGTCTCAAACAAGTATGTAAAAAAAAAAAAAAAAAAACATTAAGCAATAACCAAGTTATTGCACAATTAAATTTAACAATGTATTTTAATCCAGTGGAATTCTACATATTGAGATCCAACAATGTATAAATAGGCCTATATTCACTTGGCTAAATTTGAGTAATCTTGCCATCCACAGTAATGCATTCAGTTAGCTAAAGCTGACCCTATGTCAGTGGTTAGGGTCACCCTGAGTCTGTCCCTTAACCTTGTGGCATTCTCCTGAGACGTAAATTATTGGGGGTAAGGGTCCCCCAAGGTGTATTTCACTATGCATTATTAAATGCCCTATCAACAGGATACTGGAAATAGTTAAAGAATCCTGCTTCTGTCAAAGGCTATTACGAAAAAACTAGGACAAACTACCGCCTCACTTTTTTTCATATCATGACATGTCATAATAACACTGCTAAATGGTCATCGTGACTTGAGTAATTTAGACTCTTTTTGGCAAGGTCCAACCACCAACACTGATTTTATAAATCACTAATTCTCAGTTAATCTTTGTCTCTTAATCTCTAATGAAACTCACAGTGAAAATCACATTTGGAAACTGGAGAAAAATAATTGTAAATAATAAATATAATTGGGGAAAGAGGAATGGGTATTGTCCAGATTGCACTCTCAGAACATATTAGTCTGTGCTGCTCGTTCCTTTGTTTTGTGTTCTACTGTGTGGTAAATGAGATCAAGATCAGTGCTCCTTGTATTTCCGAAGAGGATGCCACTCTGTTCCATAAATAGAGCTGCTCTTACAGTTGTGTTCAAAATAATAGCTGTGTTTTTTTAAATGTGAGTAAAGCTCAAAATCCTTGTGCACAAAATATTTTTTTATTTCCATTCGTTGGGAACGCTGCACATTATATTTCACATTAAAACATGACAAAAATTGTTATCAATATTTAATTATGTTACAGTGACGGAAAAAAATATATTGGGCTGTTAAAAAAAATAGCAGTATCTGCCGGCAACAAAAGAAAGTCGGCGGAGTGGAAAACCCCGAAAACTATTTGCGCCCTTTCTTGTTTTTAACCTGTAGCACTTTGAGATTTAGCTAAATATAAAGTGAATTACAAATACAATTATTATTATTATACGATTATATTATTATATTATAAGAGGAAATGGTCCGATGTAAAACTCGAAATTAAGAAATGAGCGCATCGTAACAGCATGGCAGCAATAGGGTTAGCATGACATGCATTTCTTCAGTGATTTTGTCATTCGTTTGACACCCTCAAGTTTAAATCAGAATCAGAATGGGATTTATTTGCCATGAAAGTTTGCACAGACAAGGAATTTGCTTTGGCAGGAAGGTGCATACAATAAACATATACCTAAAATTTAAATATGTGGATTATCTATACTAAGGGTACATAAACTAGCAGTACTAAGTGGGATTAGAATAGAATTAAATATACAATAAAATATAAGTTGCCGTAAATTACAATATAAAAATACAAATATTACAAAAAATACAAATGTACAAGATACCATTTTGTAATGCAGTGCAAAAAGCAGTGTGTTTTAAGCAAGAAGTCATTAGAGTCAGTGTGGTCCCTTGGCCTTGTTGAAGAGGCCAACAGCGGAAGGGAAGAAACTGTTTTTGTGGCGTGAGGTATTGGTCCTGATGGACCGCAGCCTTCTGCCGGAGGGGAGTGACTGAAACAGGGAGTGTCCAGGGTGGGAGGAGTCGGCCACAATCTTCCTCGCTCGCCTCAGGGTCCTCGAGGTGTGCAGGTCCTCGAGGGTAGGCAGATTGCAGCCAATCACCTTCTCAGCAGTGCGGATGATACGCTGCAGTCTGCTCTTGTCCTTGGCAGTGGCAGCAGCGTACCAGACGGTGATGGAGGAGGTGAGGATGGACTCAATGATGGCTGAGTAGAAGTGCACCATCATTGTCTTTGGCAGGTTGAACTTCTTCAGCTGCCGAAGGAAGTACATCCTCTGTTGTGCTTTCTTGATGAGGGAGCTGATGTTCAGTTCCCACTTGAGGTCCTGGGAGAGGATAGTGCCCAGGAAGCGGAAGGACTCCACAGTGTTGACTGGGGAGTCACACGGTGATGGGGGTGAGTGGGGCTGTGTTCCTCCTGAAGTCCACAACCATCTCCACTGTCTTAAGAGCATTGAGCTCTAAGTTGTTCTGGCTGCACCAGGTCACCAGGTTGGCCGCTTCCCACCTATAATCAGACTCGTCTCCACCAGAGATGAGCCCAATAAGGGTGGTGTCGTCTGCAAACTTCAGGAGTTTGACGGACGGATGACTGGAGGTGCAACTGTTGGTGTACAGGGAGAAGAGCAGAGGAGAAAGGACGCAGCCCTGAGGTGATCCGGTGCTGATGGACCGGGAGTCAGAGACTTGTGTTCCCAGCTTAACGCACTGCTTCCTGTCAGACAGGAAGTCTGTGATCCACCTGCAGGTGGAATCAGGCACGTTCAGCTGGGAGAGCTTGTCCTGAAGCAGGGCGGGGATGATGGTATTGAAGACACAGCTGAAGTCCGCAAACAGGATCCTGGCATAGGATGCTGGGGAGTCCAGGTGCTGTAGGGTGAAGTGGAGGGCCATGTTAACTGCATCGTCCACAGACCTGTTGGCTCTGTAGGCAAACTGCAGGGGGTCAGTATGTGATGGATTTAAGGTGTGCCAGTACCAGGCGCTCGAAAGACTTCATTACCACAGAGGTCAGGGCGACGGGTCTGTAGTCATTATGTCCTGTTGGCCTTGGCTTTTTGGGCACAGGGATGATGGTGGAGGACTTGAGACAGGCTGGCACATGGCATGTCTCAAGGGAGGTGTTAAAGATGTAGGTAAACATTTACATTTAGTCATTTAGCAGACGCTCTTATCCAGAGCGACTTACAGTAAGTACATGGACATTCCCCCGAGGCAAGTAGGGTGAAGTGCTTTGCCCAAGGACACAACGTCAGTTGGCATGACCGGGAATCGAACTGGCGACCTTCGGATTACTAGTCCGACTCCCTCACCGCTCAGCCACCTGACTCCCTAAACACCGGAGACAGCTGGTCAGCGCAGTGCTTGAGGGTGGCTGGAGAGACAGAGTCCGGCCCAGCTGCTTTGCGGGGATTCTGCCTCTTGAAAAGTCTGTTAACTTCACCTTCCTGAATGGAGAGAGTCGTCACTGTAGAGGGGGGGAGGTGGGAGTCGTTAGTGGAGTGGGGGGCTCTGGGCTTGTAGTTGGTAATCTGCCTGAGCCCTCTCCAGACAGAAGCAGAGTCGTTTGCAGAGAATTGGTGTTTTAGTCTCTCTGAGTACAGTCGTTTAGCCTCCCTCACCGCCTTGCTAAACCTGTTCTTCGACTCCTTGAAACTGTCTTTGTCCCCACTCCTAAACGCGGCCTCTTTCTCTGACCTCAACCTTCTGAGTTTAGCTGTAAACCAGGGTTTGTCGTTGTTGTAGCTTACCCTGGTGCGTGTTGGTATACAGCAGTCCTCACAGAAGCTGATGTATGATGTCACAGCCTCTGTGAGCTCATCCAGACTATTGGTAGCAGTCGTGAACATGTCCCAGTCAGTGCAGTCCAAGCACGCCCGCAGATCCTCCATAGCTTCACTGGTCCACTGTTTTGATGTCCTCACAGCAGGCTTACAGCGCTTTAGCTTCTGCCTGTATGCAGGAATCAGGTGGACCATGGCGTGGTCAGAGTGACCCAGTGCTGCTCGGGGGACCGCATGGTATGCTTTGCTGATTGTAGAGTAGCAGTGATCCAAGGTGTTTCCTTCTCTGGTAGGGCATTTGATGAATTGTCTGTATTTTGGGAGTTCTTGAGTGAGATTGCCTTTGTTAAAGTCGCCTAGCACAATAACCAAGGAATCAGTTCACTCAGCCATGTCTCCGTAAAGCACAAAACGGAAGATGAATGAAAGTCTCTGTTTTTCCACACCAGTAGCTGAAGTTCATCCAGTTTGTTGCTCAGTGAACGCAAGTTGGAGAGAAATATCCCCGGTAACGCTGTGCGTGCCCCACGCCGACGGAGTCGCACCAGAGCACCGGCTCGTTTGCCTCTCCTACGGCGCTTCGCTGCTAGGACAAAGCCGAGGGCGGCTTTGACTATAATTCCCACTAATTCTGCCGCTGGAAGCAGAAAAGTGGGAAATAAATCAACAGGAGTTGTAGTCCTGATGTTTAGAAGTACTTCTCTAGTTAGAGAACCCCGGAAATCTTGGCAGAACACTGAATTAACAGACAAAACAAGACAAAAAAGAGCGCACCTAACGACCGAGGCAGCCATCATCGGCGCCATCTTGGACTAAAGAAGTTATTAAGTGGTGGCGGATTAAACAGTATATAGCATTTTCCATTTGGGTTTTGGCATTTTGATGTGATCATCCAAATTAATGATCAAACTTTTATTTTCATGTTTTTTGAATAGTCAACGTCATAGACGTATGACAGTGTCGTGGAAGTTTTTGAGAGAATCAATCGTTTAAGCTGAAGTCGGGTGAAGTACAGAGTTAATGTTTATTTGACATAGATTTGAACATAATAACGTTATCAACATAACATCATCGACACACAAACATAAGACAATAACACAAAGACAATTTCATACAGCTCCATCTAGCATTCTAGAATGGAACCGGGAGAATCCAGCCCACCAGCACTACCCAGCTGATGGCCCTGAACCCCCCGAACATTCTTCAACAGACCATTTTATAGATGCGACAGTTCTCAAAAGTCATTGGTCCATCCTACAGACATGCAGCTATACCAAATCTCTTGTGTCATTGGTTAAATCCTTAGAACAATACAGTTGAATCCACATTGTCTTCAGACCAACTGTCTCTTCCCCCCAGGTGACAAGAACTCTCTCAGGTCACCCAGACTTCCCGTCTCTTAGACTTCACGTCTCCTAGTTAGGGGTCATAAAACTACAGGTGGCATCTCTACCAAATGGAGTTTAATCAACATACATTGTATCAAGCTTCTTAACCAACTGTAAACTTCTCCTAAAACACATTCATTGTACATAGGCCCAAAATTTCTTTCACATTCCCACACTTTTTCTTTTTGTACAATTAATGTCAACCAACAGTAGTAAACAGTTCTTTAAAAACAAAAAAATCTAGCTTCAATACAATTCCTAATCAGGATACAAAATGTCATAGTGTAGTAGTCGTCTCTTGTTGCGTGTGCGCATGTGTTAGGCAATTACCCTTCCGTTGTATCAATTTTGAAACTGCAATTCCTTCGCTTGCACATACCCGCCACCGTCGCTGCTGATTCTGTCTGTAAACTGTGACAAATGCTATTGCCATTTTTCCTGTCTTTCAGGACACTCACGAAACCACAGCCTTGATCTTTCCGATCCAAGCGCTGTCTTTCTGGCAATTTTTGCAGACATTATTCAACAGACGGCGGACTAGCACATTCGGAAGAAAAAATTATGTGTATTTTTATGGATTAGTTCTTTTCTTATCTTATACTCCTCGTTGTTTCAAACAAACATTTAACACAAAAGACAAACTTATACAATTTCCTCACATTTTCTTTAACTTCTCTTTCCTCACATAAAAGAGAAGTCAGGATTCAAATTCTACATAGAAAACTCCACATCAAATTAGCCGTTTACACATACATCCAAATCCTGGTCGGCAATCTGCAACTCGCCCATTTGGTTAGGATTTATTAACAAATGTTTGCCATGCATTTGTCTACCACCAGACTTAGAATTAATCATAACACACACATCTCAGTAGCAATAAACTCATGCAGAACTCGTAACCCCTAATGGGACTCAAGATCCTTTGTACGACTTCAACGCAACGGGCCTCGAACCCTTTAACATGTATTAGTATACTTAGTAATTACATGACTTCAATAGATAGCTCATACAATTCCAAAATATCGCAATAACATGTATTTGTGAGAAAGAAAAAAAATCGGTAACTAGATATGACAATTTCAACCAATCCATTTACAGATCAGGATCCACTGTGAGTTTCGAGAACATTCCACATTACCCATACACTCATCCACACACCCATGGATGGACAACCATATGCACTATGCATATGACAACTGGCGCAGCAACAAATAAACTGGCCATCTGCATCTTTGAACTACACAAAGACTAAACACAGACCACAACTGCATCTTTGAACTACACAAAGACTAAACACAGAGGATTTACAGTAGGAATGTAGCAATATCACAGATAGAATTGCACATCTATTTATCGGACTAAAATTGTACCATTCAAACAAAACCCCATCAAATTCAACAATAACTTTAACCTCACCATAACTTCGCTCAAAGTAACCGATCTCAGTAACTCACCACTTTCCCCTGTTCAAAATGCTGCATCGAACCACCTGACCCTGAGGAAGAATCCCGTTCTTGCCACTCACGAGTCCAGGTCGGATCTCAATGAACATCCGGATGCCCCCTCCAAAACTGTCGTGGAAGTTTTTGAGAGAATCAATCGTTTAAGCTGAAGTCGGGTGAAGTACAGAGTTAATGTTTATTTGACGTAGATTTGAACATAATAACGTTATCAACATAACATCATCGACACACAAACATAAGACAATAACACAAAGACAATTTCATACAGCTCCATCTAGCATTCTAGAATGGAACCGGGAGAATCCAGCCCACCAGCACTACCCAGCTGATGGCCCTGAACCCCCCCGAACATTCTTCAACAGACCATTTTATAGATACGACAGTTCTCAAAAGTCATTGGTCCATCCTACAGACATGCAGCTATACCAAATCTCCTCTGTCATTGGTTAAATCCTTAGAACAATACAGTTGAATCCACATTGTCTTCAGACCAACTGTCTCTTCCCCCCAGGTGACAAGAACTCTCTCAGGTCACCCAGACTTCCCGTCTCTTAGACTTCACGTCTCCTAGTTAGGTGTCATAAAACTACAGGTGGCATCTCTACCAAATGGAGTTTAATCAACATACATTGTATCAAGCTTCTTAACCAACTGTAAACTTCTCCTAAAACACATTCATTGTACATAGGCCCAAAATTTCTTTCACAGACAGTAACAGTACTGTGCTTGTCAGACTCAAACTATCATTACAGAAGTTAGCAGGGTTCAACACACAGACAACATTTGCCATGGAAGAACTGAACTCCAGAGGAATGTTGTTAGATTAAACTAGTCATAATTTGAGGTCCAAGCAGCAAAGCGACAGAGGCCAAACCAAACACCGTCGTCATCGTTGTCGTCATCTGCCGCTTGTCCGGGGTTCAGGTCGCGGGGGCAGCAACTTAAGCAGGGAGGCCCAGACTTCCCTCTCCCCGGCCACTTCCACCAGCTCTTCCTGGGGGACCCCGAGGCATTCCCAGGCCAGCCGAGAGACATAGTCCCTCCAGCGTGTCCTGGGTCTTCCCCGGGGCCTCTTCCCAGTGGGACGTGCCCAGAACACCTCACCAGGGAGGCGTCCAGGAGGCATCCTTATCAGATGCCCGAGCCACCTCAACTGGCCCCTCTCGACGCGGAGGAGCAGCGGTTCTACTCTGAGCCCCTCCCGGATGACCGAGCTTCTCACCCTATCTCCAAGGGAGAGCCCGGACACCCTGCGGAGAAAACTCATTTAGGCCGCTTTTATTCGCAATCTCGTTCTTTCGGTCACTACAAATTTGACTTACTACCGGCAATGCGGACCAAACTCTGGCACCGGTCGTACAGGGACCGAACAGCCCCGATCAGGGAATCCGGTACCCCGTACTCCCGGAGCACCCCCCACATGAGCCCCCAAGGGACACGGTCGAACGCCTTTTCCAAATCCACAAAACATGTGTAGACTGGTTGGGCGAACTCCCATGCACCCTCCAGGACCCTGCCGAGGGTGTAGAGCTGGTCCACAGTTCCACGGCCAGGACGAAAACCACATTGCTCCTTCTGAATCCGAGGTTGGGAGTGTGATCCCCCTAAAGTTGGAGCACACCCTCCGGTCCCCCTTTTTAAAGAGGGGAACCACCACCCCGGTCTGCCAGTCCAGAGGCACTGTCCCTGATGTCCACGCGATGTTGCAAAGTCGTGTCAACCAAGACAGCCCTACAACATCCAGAGCCTTAAGGAACTCCGGGGCGGACCTAATCCACCCCAGGGGCCCTGCCACCGCAGAGCTTTTTAACCACCTCGGCGACCTCAGCCCCAGAGATAGAAGGGCCCCTCCCCAGACTCTGCCTCCACGTCGGAAAGCGTGTTGGTGGAATTAAGGAGGTCTTCAAAGTATGGAGCTTTAAATAAACAAACAAACCCCCCTCTTCTTAGTCCTCCAAGATAAGGGTCTTGTTTGTTTTCCCAGAGTTCAGATTTGGGGGTAGGCCTCTCTTTGCACACAAAGCTAATCACAGTATAATTTTATACAGAATAAAAGCTTAAATCTTCAATTTTTTCGACACTCTACCGATGCAGAAACAATGTGTTTTGTGATTTATCCATCCATCCATCTTCTTCCGCTTATTTGGGGTTGGGTCGCGGTTGTAGCAGGCTTAACAGGGTATGACGTCCCTCTCCCCAGCAATGCTTTCCAGTTCCTCCTGGGGGATCCCGAGGCATTCCCACAGCTCTCAACTGGATAGCTAGTAGCAACAGCTCCGGTTCCCCATACTCCCACAGTACCCCCACAGGATCCCGAGGCATTCCCACAGCTCTCAACTGGATAGCTAGTAGCAACAGCTCCGGTTCCCCATACTCCCACAGTACCCCCACAGGATCCCGAGGCATTCCCACAGCTCTCAACTGGATAGCTAGTAGCAACAGCTCCGGTTCCCCATACTCCCACAGTACCCCCACAGGATCCCGAGGCATTCCCACAGCTCTCAACTGGATAGCTAGTAGCAACAGCTCCGGTTCCCCATACTCCCACAGTACCCCCACAGGATCCCGAGGCATTCCCACAGCTCTCAACTGGATAGCTAGTAGCAACAGCTCCGGTTCCCCATACTCCCACAGTACCCCCACAGGATCCCGAGGCATTCCCACAGCTCTCAACTGGATAGCTAGTAGCAACAGCTCCGGTTCCCCATACTCCCACAGTACCCCCACAGGATCCCTCGGGGAACATAAGACTTTTCCAAGTCAACCTTGTTTTATGAAGGAGACAAACTTCGCAACAAAGGTGTAACAGGTGTACAAGCTGTGTACTGGAATAAATCTTGTTTGTGCATCTATAGAGTTAGGATTGTGGTGGTCATTTGAATTTTCTTTCTTTTGAAGCTTTTCACAAACCATAGGGTGACGTACATCCACTATCTACCTGATGATGTGCATCTGGTCTAATGCTTCATTGTGTGTGTGCACATATTTGCATTCCTTTTCATAAGTCCCGCCTTCTCGCACACCAATTAGTTGATTATAAGAGGCTTGCAGCAACTATTGTCCAAATTCCAGCCTGTCAATCTCATTATCGGGACGTCCCTTATATTGGGCGTAGTTAAGTTGTCCCCATACGTTACCTCCCTTGTCCCTTTTATTGACTGCTACGCTGATCTAACCACTGACTGACACAACAGCAACAGTAGCAGTGCTGATCATGACACTTGAGAATGATCACAGACACCTGTCATCATCCAATCACAGGTCCCCCTCACGCGCATCAGCATACGTTAAGTAAATGAGGCAATTCGCCAAATAGCTTTTGTTATGACAAATGGCTTAAACAATACACTGTAGGCCTATATTTACACAAAACCTCACACTGCTGCGGCAAGCAACCTTTTGTCTCGTATTTCATAGTGATAAAGTTGGCAACTCTATGTGAGGTCCAGTTACCAGCGTGACACTAAAACAGGTAGTAGTAATGGCTACTTTTTACTTAAGTGTATGTCAGAGACCATACTTCTTCACTTTTACTTGAGTGAAAAGGTGTAGTCAGTACTTCAACTTTTTCTATAGTATTTTAAACATGAGTATCGGTACTTCTACTTAAGGGAAGGCTGTGTGTACTTTTGCCATATCTGTTTAAATGTTATATAAAAATTTTATATATAAACTTTATTATATTGATATAACGTGTCACACACCCAGCATGTTGAAGGGCTAACTTAAAAAGTGATCTTCTGAAAAAGGCAGTCCAGTTATGGAGCAGTAGAAACAACAGAAGAGGTTTGTGATCAGCATATGGCTACAGCATGTGATCAGGAAATGATGGTATAGATAAAGATGCAATGCATACATTGCATTCCTGTCAGCATCTTCCCTCTCTCAATGAGACATTAAGAAGGGAATATCTATCCGTGTGTGCGTGCGTGCGTGCGTACATGTACTGTATATGTGTACCATATTGCTGCATTGGGAATAAACCTGCCACTTCTCACAAAACTAGCAGAGCGTTGACTGCTCCTGCCAACACTAAAGGATACAGAGAGCACCTGCTGAGATGATGGAGATGGCAGAGGGCCATGTGATCACCTGCTGAGATGATGGAGATGGCAGAGGGCCATGTGATCACCTGCTGAGATGATGGAGATGGCAGAGGGCCATGTGATCACCTGCTGAGATGATGGAGATGGCAGAGGGCCATGTGATCACCTGCTGAGATGATGGAGATGGCAGAGGGCCATGTGATCACCTGCTGAGATGATGGAGATGGCAGAGGGCCATGTGATCACCTGCTGAGATGATGGAGATGGCAGAGGGCCATGTGATCACCTGCTGAGATGATGGAGATGGCAGAGGGCCATGTGATCACCTGCTGAGATGATGGAGATGGCAGAGGGCCATGTGATCACCTGCTGAGATGATGGAGATGGCAGAGGGCCATGTGATCACCTGCTGAGATGATGGAGATGGCAGAGGGCCATGTGATCACCTGCTGAGATGATGGAGATGGCAGAGGGCCATGTGATCACCTGCTGAGATGATGGAGATGGCAGAGGGCCATGTGATCACCTGCTGAGATGATGGAGATGGCAGAGGGCCATGTGATCACCTGCTGAGATGATGGAGATGGCAGAGGGCCATGTGATCACCTGCTGAGATGATGGAGATGGCAGAGGGCCATGTGATCACCTGCTGAGATGATGGAGATGGCAGAGGGCCATGTGATCACCTGCTGAGATGATGGAGATGGCAGAGGGCCATGTGATCACCTGCTGAGATGATGGAGATGGCAGAGGGCCATGTGATCACCTGCTGAGATGATGGAGATGGCAGAGGGCCATGTGATCACCTGCTGAGATGATGGAGATGGCAGAGGGCCATGTGATCACCTGCTGAGATGATGGAGATGGCAGAGGGCCTCTATGTCATGTGATCAGCATATGGCCCACATATAGATCTTCATCCTAATGAAGATCGCCAGACATAAATATCAGACAAAACTGACTTCTCTAGAGATAGAGTCCAATCAAGCTGTTGTCCCACTACTGTGAGGTTGATTTTCAGATATTTTTTGTCATTTAGAAAGCCATGGTGTTTCTGTAAGACAGTACTGTACTGGAGCTGACTAATATATGGTATAGACATTCACCCATAAGTACAATATATAGTGTGACATCACCAGGGGACAGGTAGTGGAGGGATGTTACATCCCTGGACCAGAGAGGTGGCAACACCCCAAAATGGTGGCAATGGCCCACACTACATCTCCCAGAATCCCTCACCAAGTGGACAGGTGTAGATGTGTGAGCCACCTAATTAAGTTAGGACTAGAAAAGGGGGGAGGGGAAAGAGCAGGGGAAGAAACCAGAGAGACAAAGGCCACACGGCTGGTTAGTTTGGACCAGAGAGAAGCAGGTGGCATACTAAGCCCTGTTGGGTGAGTGAAGGACGGCTTTGAAGGGGAGTCATTTTTGTTTAACTTTTGTGGATTTTTGTTGGACTGTCTCAGGAACCTGCCTGAGTTTGTTTTTTGGTCTGCTCCTGGAAAATAAAGTGCCCTCTTCTTGTGGAACCTGTTTTTGCGTGGTCCTTCCCACCCTGTTGGACTGCCTCACTCTTGCCTGCTCTAGTCAGCTCTTCTCATGACGCTACAATAGATTTCTATCATTTCTGTGAGTAAATAGATACTGGGGTTGAGGACACAGAGCCTCCAAGGAAGGTAGCGGACTTTACAAGGTCTAAGGGATGAAAAATGTGTTGCCATCAAAATAATAAAATAATATCTCAAGGCTAACCTAGCTAAATAAAATGTCAAAACAACAATTGCTAAAACTTTAAGATGTGGTATCCTTAAGGAGAGAAAGGAGTGGAAACACATTTGTTGACTTACAACTAAGTGTAATAGACAAAGTGCACACACCAAATTAAACAGAGCAAATATCTTTAAGTTAACTAACACCTAGACAACTGTCCCTCTTAGTTCAAAAAATACAAACGGACAGCTTTAGTGCTCGCTACATCTGTAGATTATGTAAAAAAGCTCCAGGGAGCCTTTTCTTGTATTTATCCCTCTCCCTGCCACACCTGACGAGGAGTAAATAGTTGCATTATTGCCACTGGTTGGCCTGACCCTGGATCTGGGCCCCGTTCGTCGTAAGGGTTGAAGCTAAGTTAATCAATTGTCCCTTTAGCCCGTTAACATTAGCGAGATGAGTGAGAACAGCAAATATCGGTTCGTCAACGGCTGATCCGCATCCAAATCATGTGGTTAATTTCAATCAGGCTAAACTTATCAGGGAAATTGCACGTGCACGTCCTACTTCAAAAGGCAGGAAAGGTCGATCACCAAAACCGTGATTTTCTAACGGTATGATGGCGGAAAAGACGAAAGAGAGAGCGGTGATAGGCTATTCTCGCCATCCGAGCAAACTATTATAATGAGTCCAGACAATAAGCATGTTATCATGGCTAAGTCAAACACCGCCACCGCGGCCAGAGCAAGACAAGCAGCTTGGCAAAAAATTGCCGATAAGCTAAATGCGAAAGTTTTGGGGAAATGTATAGGCTCATTTTAAGTGCCTCATTACCCCAATCAATCAGATCACATTTCTTTAAATGTGCCTGCTGGTATAGGCTTAATGGAAATTAATAATCAAATGAGATCTTGCTAGCGAAAATAATGATCTCAACTCTTTCAGAATAAGTAGGCTAGATAAAAACAAGGCCAAAGAGTATCTAATTGATACGAATTCATAGACAATTATGAGGATATATGTAGGCTACTGCGCTTATATCATGTACTATATATGTGTATATGAATGTAGGCCTATGTGTAAATCCCTCTTTGATTTCATTGACCATGGACATGGAATATGATGAATTGAGTCATCAGCTGGTTTGCGCCAAGTACACTTTTCTTACAGCAACGCATGCTGCGGCTTTGCCAATGTTTTCTGCATCGCCTATACTGTATAAAAATGTAGCCTATAGCCTACCTGACGCAAAAAACCTCAAGGCTATGTAGTCTGAAGCACAGTTAAAGTTTCAAGTATTAGTGTGCTTTATTGTCAATTTCTTCACATGTCAAGACATAAAAAGGAATCGATATGACGTTTCCCACAGTGAAACATATAAAAAGCACAGGCACAACAGATAAGACAAGACATTTCGTAAAACATAGCGTTACATATTCACATACAGCAGCATAAGCTCATAATAAAGCATAAAGCTTGCTGCAGCGTGTGATATTTGCAATGTACAGCCCGAGAAGGTCTTGCAAATAAATGTCCTTGTCGGCTGAATCGATATCGCTCAAACAAGAACTCATCCGTGTGAAATAAAGGATCTTGGCAATCGCGAAGAACTCTATTGGTATGGAAAGCTAATCGAACTAAAATATAGCTCCTTGGTCAACTGGGTCTCTCAAAAATGGAGCTGCCATGTTATTTTCCGGGGGTGTGGCAAGCTTATCCAGCTACACTTACGTTAGCCTGCTCTGGAGCAGGTTAGTGCTAATTGATATGTTACTATGGTGATTTATCGAAAGTTGCTTCCACGAACCAAAAAGAGGGGCGTTTTTTATCTTAGCCTGAAAATTAGCTCGCTTAACCGCTTAGCGAGCTACGACGAATACCCCTCTGGCAGCAAGGATCTATGAAGCAGAGGATAATAAAAAAAATATTAACAGGATTTTTACATCATCATGAATGCATGCATGATGACTTAAGTTTCTTATGGTCAATTGAGTTCTGGAGCCTCAATTCTGTTTACAAAAATATTGGTTTCCTTCTGGATTGGGAGATGTCAGGTGTCAAAGGATGTCTGATGTTACTGATACAATTTGTTAGATGTTATGCAATTTCTGTAATTAGGGTTCCTACGGTAGGAGGAAACCTAATGTTTTTGTTAGTATTCTTATTAGGATTCCTCCACCAGGAGGAAACCTAATGTTATTGTTAGTTTTATTATTAGGGTTCCTCCGGTAGGAGAACTCTATTGTTATTGGTGGTATTGTTATTATGTTGGTGCAATGGGAGTCAATGGCAGCCCCTAGACCGGTACTGTAAAAAATTGAGAAATTTGGCATGTTGAAACTGCAGCACATTAGTAACTACCATACCAAACATGGGCCACTTTTGACAGAAGGTGGCGCTACAGGCCACGCCCCAATTTGCCAATTTTCAAAGTGATGCCATTTGCATCCCATTTGTCCCAAAATTCTGAAATTCATTACACATGGCTTATTTCCCATGAGGAACAAAAGAGCCTTAAGAACCTGTAACGGCCGCCATATTGGATTTTTCTGTACAATAAAGATTTGTCCAGACCTACAAAATTCTTCTCCTCGTGAACCGTAATACCGATCGACTCATATCTGAGCCCTACGTGTGTAGGATACATGTCTTTCTATAGTTTGGGAAGCAATAAGGAATATATTACAGAATTGCCAAATTATGAACATTTACTAAAACTGTAAAAAAAAAAAGTGCCACAATGCCCTGGGGACTTGATCTGTTCCACACACGAGGAAGACACTAGAACATGTTACCATGTGCAAAGGCAACTTAATTTAAAAAAAAATGATTGAAATAAAGGAAATCTAATTTATCGTTAACGCAAACATTTGCGTTAAACATCTGTCGGTCAAAAACTGATATTCTGATTCTATCAAAAGTTCATATAAAGACTCTTGACAATGTTTAGTACACAAATCTGAGAAAAGGTTGAATGTAAGATGAAAAGTAGATTTATTGAGAATATTTGAAATATGCATGCTTGGCTAATTGCTAGGGCTTCTTCCAAATAGCTGTCTCCCTCTGCTCCTCAGCGCGCGCGCTCTGAATTCTCACAGACTCATCCTGCCCCTTGACACATGCGCAAGCTTGGCGAAACGCATACACCTCCAAGGTTTTTGGAAAAGGGTGGGCTGACCAAGCCCCCACCCCCACTCCTTGGCACTTAGCAAAATCCCTTGTAGACCTTGGTGGTATTGCATTTCCGATTATGTATACAATGGTAAAAAGTTATAAAATTATAAAACATTGAAAGTATAGGCCATGAGTTACTACCACACCACAAATGGCCACCATTGCCCATAGGTTGCGCTACAGGCAATGCCCTGACGCACACACATCCAAGGTGGGCTGACTTAGCCCCCACCCCTCACTCCTTGTCTTGAAGCAAAGGCCCTTGTTGATCTTGATGGTATTGCATTTCAGATTTGGTATCCCATTGGTAAAATGTTGTCCACATTAGGCCACACGTAACACCAAATGGCAGACCATTGCCGATAGGGGCGCTACAGGCCACGCAAACATTGTACATTTTAAAAGTGATGGCATTTCCACCCCATAAGTCCTAAATGTCTGCACGTTGGTATGCATGCCTTATTACTCATGGGGAACAAAAAAGTCTATAGAACTCATGATGTCTGCAGCATGGATTTTTCTACACAGTGACAATTTGTGAAGAATATTCATTTTTATATGGTTCGCAATGTTTTGGAGGAATCCGCCATTGCTGCTTGCAGCTATATTTACACCAGGTCACTCACTACTCCCTGACCGCTAAAGGTCCACATATGCCCATAGGTGGCGCTATAAGCCAAGCCCAAAGTCTACGTGATTTCCCCTTGCTCCAAAATGCCTGAAAATTTCTCTAGGACCCATAAGGTCCGCCAAGATAGATTTTGCTGTACTGTCCAAATTGGGTACAACCTTCGAAACCTTCATTCTCCTCATGAACCATAGATCCAATTGACTTGAAATTTGTTATAGATGTGTAGAATACATGTGTGGAATACAAAATGGCTGAAAGGGGTGTATTTATGTAAATGTCCACATTGCCTCAATATCTTTGTGTCAATAAATCTAATTTTATTTTGACTGATAGGTTTTTCAAACATAATAGGGTTCAAGAATACATCATTCTGAAGTACCAAAAACAATGTCACTTTGATATGTCAAAATAAGATTGAATTACAGCTGTTTAAACTTTGGCCGAATCTAACAATGTTTACCACAGTAGAAACAGCTTACTTTTTTTATACAGTAACTGACCAAAGGAACTGCCAACACTGAGATTAGTGCAATGGGAGACAGTGGGAGACTGGGAGACTCCAAAGTGCAAGGTCATAGGTTCAAATCCAGCCACAGTCTCTGGTTCTGTCATCATTTTGATTATCTGTTTAGTTAAACAGGATGACATAATTCTGAAGTACCATACACAATTTCACCTTGATATGTCAAAACATGATTGAATTACAACTGTTTAAACTTCGACCAAATCTAACAATGCTTGCCACAGGAGAAACAGCGTACTTTTTTTAAATAGTAACTGACCGTACTATTTCTCAACACTGAGAATAGCTCAATGGGCTGAGGCAGTGCACTGCGATGTGCATGGTCACAGGTTTGAATCCAGCCGCAGCCTTTGGGCCTGTCATGATACTGATTATCTGTTTAGTTAAACAGGATGACATCATTCTGAAATACCATGCGCAATTTCACCTTAAAATGTCAAAAGATGATTAAATTACAGCTGCTTAAACTTTGTCCCAAAGCTGACCAAAGCTAATACTCTGCCCTTTCTATTCATAAAATCTCAACAGTTGATGTGTAGCAGAGAGGATAGAGAGGCTGACTTGCAAGCTCATGTTCTTGAGTTCGAATCTCCATTCAGCTGTTATTTGCCAAGTATTAATAAATTTTGCTCTCTGGTTGTCCAACTCTTGACCTTCTACAATGTAAATTTGTATAATATTTTGCCATTTTGAGGAGGAACCCGCATTGCTGCTTGCAGCTATATTTCAGTATTGGATCTGAATAGGAAACACATGGTTATGTTTAACAGGCATAATTTTGTATTGGGTAATGTTCACTCACTGCTAAACTGACAGAGGAAAGGCTACTCACTAAGTAGACTTACACCGTACAAAGTGAAAAGTTTCACGTTTGTATTTAGGTGCATTATTATGCTTAAGTAGTTGCACTGCATTAAGGTAATGTAATTAATAGTGGGTTTATATATAGTGGGGTTGTTGTTCGGACAGACAGAAGGAAACACTGATATCTTTTAGTTAGCTGGCTTCGCGAAGCCTAACTGCAATGCCGCATAGGCAATGTCACTAGTGGTTATCAAATTGTTAAATCACCCCAGGTTTCCCCAATCTACCCATGGGTGTTTACACATAAAAGGGGCGGTGTTTGCAACATGGAAAAGGGTAGAACTGCATATATTAGAAGAGCAAATTATGATATTACATAAATACGAAGAATTCAAACAAGTAATACAGACGAAAAGAAACAGTTTTTGCTGCCAAAAAAAGGAAGGACAGTTGGCAAAAATGTGCAGACTGCGTGAATGCGTCATAGGCAGGATAGGCAACTTTTACAAACCTTTTGCATTAGTTTGAAACGATTTAAACCAAAATATCACACCCCCAAAACACATGAACGTGCTGCCTGACTACTGCTGGGAGGTAGGTAGATCATTAGAGCCAGTCTGACCTTAATGATTTGTTGCGTTTATTACAGCGAAGCACACATCGGATTTATTTAATTTTACTCTCAAACCTTTAGATTTATTGGTTGTGAAGTTTATTTGAGAAAATATGGAAAAAAGTGCTTCTCAACAACATCAAGACAGTTGACCAATCAGCGTCCTATGGGGAACTACTGGCAGCTACGGGCGTGGTTGAAGTTAGCTTGTGATAGACAGTGATAGACAGATGGTCTTCCAAGCTTCTTTCTTTTTTGTGCCTTCCCAGATGGTTTGGATGATTTTTAACAAACCATCTGGAGATCCAGGTTAGGGCTCCATAGGTGTCTTTAATAATTATGTAATCATTCAAGGCATCACATACTTCCTTTTGCTATGGCTATTGACTTGATTATCTTCTTTTGTGTCATATTAATGATCCTCCAAAACTCTCAAAGTTAATTAGACTATCTGTTTCAAGCCCCATGCTCTGTCACAAAAATCACCACCAGGATTCCTGTTTTAATGGTTGGTGTCTTAATTCCTAAGAGAGCCAAATTATCCAATTTAGTTGGCTCATATCATCATTCTGACTGTAATCCATTTATTAGAGCAACAATCAGAAAGTCCATTCAGAATTAATGTAATCTGAATGATGATGATGGGATGTATATGCCGAGCACTGTTTCTTATAGCATGTTAATGACCCACAGCATTCTCGTAATCAGTCAATTAATCACCTTTTAAAAAATGTAATCTCTCACTCACTGTTCTACATATTAGTTTTTAAACCTTCAAACGCACTGGGATTTTAAAGAAGGCTAATGGTGTCTGCGTACTTCTCTAAAAAGCTGCTTTCCAAAAGAAGCTTAGCAAGAGCTGTTTAATGTCAATATATATTATACAATATATTATACTTATGCACAAATTCCAAAAGCAATAACTGTGGATTGGATAACAGCACACAGCCTTCTTTTAGTTACAGACAATATTTTCACATATTCATGTAAGATAATTCCACACATTTATACATAACCCTTTGCAGATCTAATCAGATTAAGATAATGGAAAGTGGCACAGAGTTTCACTAATAAATCGCAAGCTTGGTTTAGCACCAGGTGCTATTTGAAGCATGTACTCACAGATGGCAAGGTGGAGTTATGTAGGCAAGTCTCTCTCTCCCTTTGGCCCAACCATTGCCATATGTCTCTATGGAGGCTACTAACATGTATTCCTATTGTCAATAACATAGCATTATGATAATCTTGGACATCATTACTTTGTATGCATGTTAATTAACTTTACATTTCAGGACTGTTTTTTCTTGGAATACTAAATTGTACACCCTAATTGATAGCACACCGAAGGACACCTCAAAGTTAAAAGTCAAGAGCACTGTCTTTGAATTTTGAATGTTTTCATTTTTTTATTTACACTACTTTTGCAGGAAGCAACTCGCTGTATTTGGAGTCTCCAGTTTAAAAGCAAAGTGAGGTAGAGTTTTTTTTTAGAAGTGTTTACGAAATTAGGTAGTAATTTTGTGGACCTTGCAGGACACACCAACTCAAAAGTATAAAGTCATGAGCTTTTTAGTTTCTCCAGTCATAGTATTGTAGGCATATAGTGATGAAGTAGTGTAAACAAAGTGTTTTTTAAGTATACTGTAATCTATAATAATATGTTGCCCAAATCAAGTACAAGAAAAATTGTCACTTAAGGTTAATGTTATTGGTTCTGCATTTACACAGGAAAGACATGACTATCTATCTGTAAACATTCAATTGATAAGTCTCAAAGGAAAGATTTTAATCAATCCAGATTCCTAAATACCTACATACTTCTTTGAACTTTGGTAAGACGTAACCATGTCTTGGTGTAGTTTGACTGTGGTAGTTTGACTGTGGCACATACATTACATGAAAGGAGACATTACTGCTCAATTACCCCACATCAGTTTTTCACTTCCTGTTCTCTTTCCTAGCTAATATTTATACATATAGCAGGATATTTATGGAGGAAGTTGGCACAAGGCCAGCTACTGCTGCCAATGCTAAATGCCTGGCATCCATAATATTTTTACAAAGAGCTGTAAATGTCAAAGCAGACTGTTGAGTGCCCCTGTGACCTTAGCTGTCATGCGTCTCAACACATACATACAGAATACAAAACAGGTCAAACTTGACTCTCCTCCAGGAATAATTCAATGCCATGAGAGGACGTAATTAGAGAAAATGTATTTCAAATAGGGAAAACTGTATGGGAACACCTCCGTTTTCCCAGAGATTTGCACACGGATATCAATATTGAAAGCTGTAGTATCATTGAAATGGTGTACAATTACAAAATTGTATTTGAATTTGTCAATGAAGACCTTTAGGCTCTGACCATAAAATATATATTTTTTTATATATTTTTTATATGGTGGCCTCTGGGGCTTTGGTTTTCTAAAAAATCCAGAAAATATTTAGTTAAAATTTGGGTTGTAATTTTCGACAATATGAGTCCACCGTAATGTTTATATTACATAAAGCTCAAAAAACTATCATTATGCATGTTGCACGCACTTGCATAACCTGTGGAAGTCCATCTCTAAGTTCAAATAAAACCTTGACTACTAGGTCCTAGATTTGGGCTAAGCCCCTAATATTTACAACGTCTGGCTCCGTCCCTGGTCCTTCTTATAATAAAGTAAGAAAGACCAGGCTGTATTTAGAGCCAGGTTATATTACTTGTCTTTTTGCATGTGGATGGCTTTGGCAACACTTGAGTCATCTG
Source organism: Osmerus eperlanus (assembly GCF_963692335.1). Classification (NCBI taxonomy): domain Eukaryota; kingdom Metazoa; phylum Chordata; class Actinopteri; order Osmeriformes; family Osmeridae; genus Osmerus; species Osmerus eperlanus. Next base: position 19,690,345 of record NC_085025.1, read on the forward strand.
ACAATGTTTTCTCCTTCTTTTTGGTAAAATGCATGGTTACAAACCTGAAACTAGTGTTAGAAGTCACAGAACTATCCATATTCTTCCAACAGATTTATCTACCCCTGTTTTATATGTTAATACCCCACAGATGAAACTGGCCCTTCTAAATGTTAGATCACTAAATAACAAAACATTTCTAGTTAATGATCTGGTCAAAGAAAACAACTTAGACTGCATCTGTCTAACATAAACCTGGCTAAACAATGACACGGCAACAGCAACTTTGATAGAAGCGTGTCCGCCTGATTACAGCTTTCACCAAGTTTCAAGGACATCAAAAAAAGGTGGAGGAGTCGCAGCTATTTTCTCCTCTAAACTGTTGTTCAAAATCACTGAGCTAGGTGAATTCACATCATATGAATATCTTGCTATAGAGCTCAAAACCGAATCAATACTTTTTGTTATTATATATCGGCCACCCAAGCACTCGCCAATATTCATACAAGAATTCTCTGAACTATTATCACTATGTGTCACTAGATATGACAAAGTAGTTTTAAACGGAGACTTAAATATCCAAGTAAATAAAAAAGCAGACCCAAGAACTATTGAGCTCTTAAATCTCCTTGACAGTTTCAATCTAACTCAACACATAACAGACCCAACACACCGGCACGGAAACACACTAGATCTAGTGATAACAACTGGACTAAATATCAATAATATTTCAATAACTGATCTACCCCTCTCAGACCATCATTATATACTTTTTAATGTGGAAATTATCCTAACAAAAACCCCAAAAGAATTCTTAGTCCATAGAAGATATTTAGACGATACAGCTATGATGACATTTTCTGAACAATTTGCTCTATATGAGCCGACTAACCATGATTGCTCTCTGAATGAAATGGTAGAGAACCTCAATGATGTACTATTATCTGTGTTAGACTCTGTTGCACCACTGAAAACCAAAAAGAAGTGCACAAGCAGAACCTCCCCATGGCTGAGAAATAAAAATGTTAGTGAAACGAAAAGAAAATGCCGTGCAGCAGAGAGAAAATGGAGGAAAACAAAGATCACTATCCACTACAATATCTACAAAGATACACTAACCACCTATAACAAAACCATCCGTCTAGCAAGGAGAGAATATTTCTCCAACATTATTACAGAAAATGCCAGAAATTCCAGTTCTTTTCTCCACCATTGACCAGCTGCTAAACACTGTCCCTGCCCCACCTCCATCCTCAGCAGTTAAATGTGAAGAGCTTGCTTTGTTCTTCAAGAACAAAATAACTTTGATCAGAGCGAGTATTATTAATAGTGGGGTCGAAACTGACATCAGTAGATTCTGCAACATAACCATGAGCACATTTACCTGTATCACACTTAGTGAACTTTCCAAAATTGTCAGCGAATCTAACTCCACAACCTCAGATATTGATCCTATACCCACAACATTCTTTAAGCGAGTGTTTGATAGTGTCTCAGGTCCGGTGCTAGAGATTATAAACACATCCCTTAGAACTGGCGTCTTCCCAGATGCCTTCAAAACAGCTGTTGTAAAGCCCCTATTAAAGAAACCCAAATTGGATAACAGTCTACTTGCAAATTACAGACCAATATCAAACCTTCCATTTATTAGTAAAGTACTGGAAAAGATAGTTTTAGTCCTGGAAGTCTCGCAGTCAGATTTCAGGAAATATCACAGTACTGAAACTGCTCTCACCAAAATAATTAGCGACCTCAGACTAAACTCTGATGCAAATAAAGTCTCTATCCTTATCCTGTTAGATCTCAGTGCAGCATTTGATACAATTGATCACGACATCCTAATCAATAGACTGGAAAAGCTTATTGGGTTCACGGATAGTGTATTGAACTGGCTGAAATCATATATCACAGGAAGGAAGTTTTATGTTAGTTTAGGTGACCATAGGTCCAAGAAACATGAGAACTGCTATGGGGTTGCTCAAGGAAGCTGCTTAGGTCCATTACTTTTTTCTCTTTATATGTTACCACTCGGCGACATAATCAGAGAACATAACATAGATTTCCATAGCTATGCGGATGACACACAACTATATATATCCACTGAACCCAACGATGCAACGGCCATCAATTCCATTACCAACTGCCTGTTGGCAATAAACAAATGGATGAATGATAACTTTCTTAAATTAAATGAAGACAAAACCGAAGTCCTACTATGTGGCCCCAAATCCAAAAGAGAGATGCTTATTAAGAATCTTGGAGGCTTAACCCCCTGTCTTAAACCAGAGGTGACGAGTCTCGGTGTAATCCTGGACTCAGATTTGAATTTCAACTCTCACATTAATAAAGTGACCAAAACAGCTTTCTTTCACCTGAGGAATATAGCAAAGGTACGACCATTCATAAACCAAAATGATGCAGAGAAGTTAATTCATGCTTTTATATCCAGCCGGCTGGACTACTGTAACGCACTTTTCACTGGTCTTCCCAAGAAAACCACTGAAAGACTATAGCTCATTCAAATTTCTGCAGCTAGATTATTAACCAAAACTAAAAGGAGAGAACACATTAGTCCTGTCCTAGCTACTTTACACTGGCTCCCTGTTACCTTCAGAATTGACTTTAAGGTCCTTTTCCTCACATACAAAGCTCTACACGGACAAGGACCTAGCTACATTGCTAACTCCTTTATAAACTACACACTAGAACACTGCGATCATCAAATGCAGGCCTATTAGAGGTCACCAGAAGCAGTCATAAGAAGATTGGTGATTCGGCCTTTGTCAATTACGCCCCAAAACTATGGAACAAATTACCCATAAATATTAGGGAAGCAAACACTCTAGACATTTTTAAAAGACAGCTTAAAACCTACCTTTTTACCGAAGCATTTAAGTAATTTTATCTCAAAAGGGTTTTCCTACTTTTTAAAGTTGTTTTCTCTCTTGAACAGAGATCTTATTGGGATTTTTATTTTTGTTTGAATTGTTTATCACTTGTATTATTGTTTTTATTGATTTTATGTAAAGCACCTTGAGCTACAATTCTTGTATGAAATGTGCTATATAAATAAAGTCTTACTTACTTACTTACTTACTTACTTTTTCCATCCGTTTCTCTTTCTCTCTTCCATCTCACTGCCTCTCTTTTTCTGTACCCCACTATCTCCCCCTCTTTCAATTTCTCTATTCCAGGCTGTGATTTGGCTGGCACGTGACAAAGGGGGGAGAGGATGCACCTGTGGGCCAGTGTAAGAGACTCCCCCCAGGGAAGCTGTCGTTGGACGCAGGGCCCCACGGGCCGTTGACCCACTGTCTCTGTGATTTATGGCTGCTGGGGATCTGGCCTCTTCTTTCTCATTCACACAAACACACATACACACCACTGCACTATAGTAAAAGGAGCCACACACACACTGCACCACAGTAAAGAGCTGAACACATACACTGAACCACAGTGCCCAGTCCTAATCTGCAGTGTGATTCCTGGCACACACTGAGCTTTAACCTCCACACACATAAACACACACTTGCGTTACATTGCTGTTCCCCACAAGGCCACCGACACACAAGAACTAACCTGTGTGACCCATACCCTTCACACAGCCCTCACCACAAGCCTCCTGTGTGAGCCTCCTCTTCCCTGGCTTAATGTGGATTAGCACCCCATCTCAGTCATGGCACATCAGCCCTCATACTGGTTGCTGCTTAGTGGATGAGCAGAATCAATGGAACTGCGCTGAGTAATGAGGGAATGTTCCTGCATTCGCATGGCCTGAAACGGATCACCTGTCAGCACAGACCATTTCAAAGAACTAAATGACTCATGCTCTTCTGCAAACACTTTGAGTTGCGGTACCAAACATTTTTACCTGACACAAGTGTGTCCCTTTCCTAAACTGCTCTTTTCAACTTCCCAACGCTGTGGACTGAGAGATAGAGACAGCTGGGGCCCTCGCCATGGTGTTGCCGCCCCCGGACAAACGTCACGTGTGTCTCACCACCATTGTCATCATGACCAGCATGGCCTTTATGGACGCCTACCTGGTGGAGCAGAACCAGGGCCCCAGGAAGATCGGCGTGTGTATCATTGTGCTGGTAGGAGATGTGTGTTTCCTCATTGTGCTGCGCTATGTGGCTGTGTGGGTGGGCGCTGAGGTGCGAACCGCCCGCCGAGGCTATGCCATGATCCTCTGGTTCCTCTACATATTTGTCTTGGAGATCAAGCTCTACTTCGTCTTCCAGAACTGCAAAGCGGACAGGAAAAGTCTCGAGACAGTAGCCCGGAAGGCTCTCACCTTGCTGCTGTCTGTATGCGTGCCAGGTCTCTACCTAGTCCTGGTTGCTCTGGACAGCATGGAGTATGTGAGAACGTTCCGGAAGAAGGAGGACATGCGGGGCAGGTTGTTCTGGGTAGCTCTGGACTTACTGGACCTGCTTGACATCCAGGCCAACCTGTGGGAGCCCCAGCGGACGGGCCTGCCCATCTGGGCAGAGGGCCTTATGTTCTTCTACTGCTACATCCTGCTGCTCATCTTGCCCTGTGTGTCCCTCAGTGAGATTAGCATGCAGGGCGAGCATGTGTCGCCACAGAAGATGATGCTATACCCTGTCCTCAGTTTAGTCACCATAAATGTGGTCACCATCCTCATTCGCGGTGTCAACATGGTGCTTTTCCAGGACAGCCGTGTTTCCACCATCTTTGTTGGTAAGAACGTGGTGGCTATTGCCACCAAGGTCTCGACGTTCCTGGAGTACCGTAAGCAGGTAAAGGAGTTTCCTCATCCTCAGAATGCCATGGCACTGGAGCTGCAGCAAAACTCGATAAGCCACACGCAACCGCTGCCCAACGCCACAAGCTTGCCCCACGAACCCTCGCCTGCCCAGGACATCATCGACACATAACCGCCCGCACTGGATTCACCAGGTACACACCACGGCAGTGGCTGAGTTACTGAGCCCTCAGATTCAATTTCGAATGTTTGTAACAGGATGGTTTTCTGCTCCTGTCAGGAGAACGTAAACTGTGGAAATACCAGTGGAATATTTCCAGCCTAGCCTGTTTCTGGATGGTTACACTCCCCTTTATTCTGAGTAAAACGATAGGATGTTTTTATTGTACTGCATTTTTTTTAAGTAACAGAAATTATCTTTACATTCGGTGACCTTTATTGTGTAAATTGGACAATACGTTCCTTCAAATATTTTGGAAACAACTTTTCTTTTGAAATCAACTGAGAGTACCTCTCACCTTGAACAGAAAATGTATTTGAAGTGGTAGACCAGGAGGGGATTGTCATGAAAATCAATCATTAGGGTTTATTTGTGTTAAAGTGTGTAAAAGGTGGCGAAAAATATTAGAATTCAGCCTCTGCTTGGTTCGGCTGAGAATGGATCTGGAGCTTGCGACCTCTATCAGTGTAACACTTTACAACCAACAGGACGCATCAGAGCTCTACAATCTACTCTAGAAGTCTGAGCGTGTGTGCGTGTTTGTGTGTGTATTTCAAATTGTATTTGTACTTGTGTTGACAAATGCAATTAGTAAAAGAGTGCAAGAGAGGTTAATTTGTGTTGATGTCAGTACAGATGGGAATTTTAATTTTAATTTTCTGTTACTGTACATTCCTCCACAACTAAGCCTTGAATTCAGAGAATGCAGAAAAGTGCAGACATTGCCTCAATGATGAACAATAAAAGGATACATGTACAATCCAATTGAGGGAGAACAATTTCTAATTAAAGCTTTGTTCATATTATTATTATTATTGGTGTTATTATTATGTACATTATTATCTTACTTGTATGTTTGAGGCCAGTGATGTTTTAATAAATGTATTGAAAAAAAAAAACTTAAATGGGTCTGTACTGTTAGCTTATGAAACTGAAATCTCAATACTCAGAGTCAAATTTGAACGGAACAATTGCGTGAGTGTGCTTCTCACTTTGAATGGTTGTTTCAGGCCCCCAATCCTTGAGCATCTTTACAAGTTTTCTTTCAAATTTGATAAAATCTGATGAAAAACATAGTGTTGTCAAAAGACAGTTGCAGACCTACATTTGTCAACAGTCAGTCTACATGTGGAACGTTGATCTTAGGTGTTATTCGTTAAGTGTCATGTTATTTTTTAGTGGTGAAAGGCTATCAGGGTATCAGAGGAGGGTCTGAAAAAAAGGAAGTGACCCAGAGTAGTCTATATATGCACTCCACAGCCACAGCTGGCCTTGCCTCAAACTCTTAGCAAATTCACTGAAAACAGACAAATGTTACACACACACTAATACTAATAATACACTTTTCAAAATAAGCCTACAAAAGTGCTCAAAACTCCTAAGGTGAATTACCTGTACCAGCACTTGGAGCCAAGCTGGAGTAACCTTAGTGCCCTTAACCACTGACTGAAGAAAGAGCAACACTCAGAGAAAGAATAAAGAAAGAGAGACAGCATAGTACCATTTTAAATATTTGTTTATGTTGAATTATGGCTTTTATTTTTTGTTACTTGTCTTCTCTGAGTGTTCTCTTAAAATGCATCTATTGTTGAAATAAATCTCACCACCACAAGTGTTTAAAGAGAAAAAACAATGACAAATTTGGGAATAAAATTAATTCCTTTAGCCGACACTACAATAAATCACCTATCGGACCCTCTTAGCTTGAGATTAATTCATAAATCACCTAGCCTGTGCATCAAGTAATTAATTGTGCCCTCTCCATATGTAATGGGGTCGTCAAAAAGCTTTTCTCTCCACCAGTGATTTATTCTGGGTCCATAACTGCTAAAATATTCCATCTTCATAAGATGAATTCAGATCCCTGTGGGTGCCTTTGATAAACTTTTTGGCTTCCCCTTGTTGACCAGTCTCACGTTTCTGAATTGTTAGCTTTCTCTTGCTTTGTTGCTCTACTATACCCTCCAAATTCCATTTAGAATCCGTACACTGTTGCACTCAGTTCTACTGCCCAATAGCACCCTTTTCTAAAGTGCACTTACATGCTTAATAATGATTTTTATAATCATAATTTTGAATTGCTCTAGTCATTATACTCATATTTACAAACGTAAATAAATTGGTCAACATTATCAAACAGGCATTGTTTTGGGGACTTTGTCAACATTCTACATGTTGCATTCTGCTTTTAGAATATTAAGACAAAGATGCATTGAATGCATAGAAGATTTTCCCCTTGGTAGTATGAAACATTAGCCAAAAATACGGATCATATACAGCAACTATATGTATGGTTTCAATCAAGAGTTATGCAAACAATCTGAGAAAGCAATTCACAGTCACAAATATAATAGTCTGTGCACACATTTCATGAATCTTTATTCCAGCACTAAATGTATACCTTGGGCTGGATCCAACACTAATGTGCCTGTGACATGACAGATGTGTGTGGTATACCCTAACAAACGCAGAGAGGACAGCCACACTCATGGCCATAAGAGACACTGCCTATTTGGTAACACTTCATAATAGATAGTAATATGAAACATTTGCAAATAATTAGTTAATAGTCAGTTCATAATTCATGAAACATAATTCATTGTTGATTGTAAACCATTGTTTAAACATTAAAGGCAGGGTAGGCAAGTTGTGTGAAGCTTGCTATTTTAGCTTCTTTTTGACAGGATTCAAACCAAAATATCCCACCTCCTCCCTTCAAAACCACTCCCACAAAACTACAGTAACGAGCATTGAGTGGAGGGGTAGAGTGCGTGCAGGTAGGTAGACAGACAGGTAGCCGGTCCAATCAATAGTCAGGGTAGCCCTTAATGATTGGTCGTGTTTATTACAGTATTGCGACGCCCACAGATGTCAAAATGATTTCATATTACATTTACATTTAGTCATTTAGCAGACGCTCTTATTCAGAGCGACTTACAGTAAGTACAGGGACATTCCCCCGAGGCAAGTAGGGTGAAGTGCCTTGCCCAAGGACACAACGTCAGTTGGCATGACCGGGAATCGAACTAGCAACCTTCGGATTACTAGCCCGCTTCCCTCACCGCTCAGCCACCTGACGCCAATATTACCTTCAAACCTTTAGATATATTGGTTGCTATCAAGACAACTACAAAGTTACTTTAGGCAAATATGACAAAAAGTTTTTCTCAACAACATTGCCTACCCTGCCTTTAAGCTAGATATAGACACTACGTTAAGAACTGATAAACACAGTTACAAAGTATTTGTTCTTAATTAATAGGTTCACTTCTAGGTTTTATACCTGGATTCTCATATTTAAAATACTACGTATTCTTCGAAATATAGTTCCAAACCAGAACTACAAAATGAGGATGTGAGGTCTAGCCAAGTCAAGAATTTATTTTATACCATTTATAAAGTTATTGATTAAAAACATATTTACATTTGCTTTAATGATGGTTTTATATCACATATTTATTTTAATATACACTAATGCTTAATGGATATGTAATTTTATAAACACTCACTGATGTAATTAATGCTTACTAATGCAAGTACACCTGATTCAAATGAATGGTCGTTATCAGGCTTCCACAGAGCTTGATAACTACCCATTCATTTGAATCAGGTGTGTTGGAGCAGGGAAACATCTATAACATACAGGACAGCGGATCGTGAGAACTAGGATTGAACACCCCTGGTCTACTACATTTAGTTTTTATTAAAGTTATTTAAGTAATCCATTCTACCTATAACCGTCCGTACCGACTCAGGCGCTTCGCTCTGCAACATTGGTTGCAACATTAGCACAAAGAAAATGGGTCTTTGTGCTCCTAACATGTGGTGACTCTCCTTCCATTCTCCACAGTGGTGGAATTACCTCCCCGTTCATCTACGCACCTCACCGTCCCTACGATCCTTCCATCATGGTCTCCAGATGCTCCTCCTCAAGTCTAACCTCTGTTTTTATCCTCGGCCTAAGGGCACTGAAAGCAGCACTCTGTAGATCATTTCTTCTTGGGATACCCAAGACTTTGTTCCACCAATGCACTTTGTTTTTGTGATCCTGTTGCTACACTGTCTGGAAATGCCCTAAGGAGTAGTTGATGTTGCACTTAAGATATGTTGTTACCTGCCCCCTTCTGTTGCACTGCTCTTACTAGGAGGAACCAAGTTGATTCAACTCAGTCCTCTGTGTAATATCCATGCCATCAAAGGATGTTTTTGGTGGCGTAGCTGGCTAAAGCAGTGTATATAAGGGTGGTCGATACATTTGTAGTTCAAACTCTGGTGTGGGCAAAATCGGGAGGATGCAATACTGACAAGCGCATGACTACACCTGTGACATAGGCACTACTGTAATAGAGACGTCATTGTAAGACTGTAGTTGAGGAATTTATATGTTATTATTGTACTATAGTGTTATTATTTTGTTCACTATACATTAATCAGCTAGCTACATAGTTGAGACATTATTGTTGCTTTATACTTAGGCAATTTAGACGTTAGATGTTTCACTGTAGTTACACTGTTGTACTATTACTGTAGTATTGTAGTACAGTAGTACCTACTACACTGTGGTATTTTTTTGTCCACCGCACCTGTTAACTGAGATGTAGTTACTTTGCGATGCGGCGAGTAAATACAGACTAGTCCTTGACTCTGAACACCGAGATATGTAGAACTATGCACTTCTGATCCTTGATCTTCTATAATTTACCTTTGTATATGTACTATTTGTACGTCGCTTTGGATAAAATGAACAAAATATTAAATGTAACTTTTCCACTTTCATTGTGTCAGACATTTAAATGAAGAAAACATTGTAACTAAAAATATGGCACTAAACCACAACGTCTTACCCGAAGGATAAGCAACTTTTAGGGTACAAACTGCAAACCAAAATACACTTTATAACACTTAGATTAAAACTAAAATTATATTCTTTGTGTTATTATACTTTCAAGTGATTTTCCCATTGATTGTACTAGTGCAGTGCCCGTGAAGCAGCCGATGATTAAGATGTCGGTTAGTTAGTGACACATACAAACTCATAGAGATTCTTAGAATTATGGATAGAAGTGCAATGCCTGTGATACAGACTCTGATGAAGATGTTGGTTACTGCAATTGATTTGGTGCTAACTTAATGGTGCTTTGTTTACACAAGTAAAAAGATTTCACAGTTCGATTTGAGATATCATTGGATATCATGGATTGTCAGTAAATGCATTAATTCATTGTCAAAATGAAAAATATTCACTGATCTATACTCAAAATAAAGTTTATATTGTTTATATATAATATAATGATAATATATAATATAGCTGCAAGCAGCAATGCGGTTCCTCCTCAAAATGGCAAAATATTATAAAAATGTACATTGTAGAAGGTCAAGAGATGGGCAATGGAATCTATACGGTGGCCCTGAAGTGCAAAACACACCCACTAATACATCCCCCAAATGAAAACACTCCCCCCAAATACGAGTCAACTCCCCCCCAAATAGGATGACTTGCTCACCTCCCCCCGAATACAAAGACACGCTTCCCCAAATGGGAAACGCCATTACATTAACTCAAGGGTAACTCAGGGTAGGTATACTTTCATCGCTGATTGGATGCACAGTAACTAACAGGAAATAAGAAATTGATCGACAGAAGTACGAAATGCGATAATATCAAAGTTACGTGCACCAGGACAATTGTTTGTCTATCAAAGCATTTGGAAGTACTTATGCAAAAGTCTAAATTGACACATAGACAATGTGGATATTGAATTCAGCCATATTGTCTTGTATTAATTTTTGCTAAATGTTGCTTTGAAAGACATGTATCCTACACATCTACAACAAATGTAGGTTTTCTACACACATGATGCAAAAAATCTGATGCGCTGTCTAGATGAAGGGATGTAGTAATGGTGTAGTAATCCCCTCAGAATGAAACAGCGTTACCATAATGATTGTGCAGCTACTGTGGTGTACCTGGATTCCTGTTTAACTAAACAGATAATCAGTATCATGACCAGTGCCGCTGCTAGCCATTTTGGTGCCCTAAGCATTATTCCTTTATGATGCCCCCCCCCCCCCCACCCCCCGAGAAAAAAACGTTGTTTTTGCCAGTTTAACTTTTTATTACCAAACATATAACTCCATACCAATGACACAATAGCAGCATTACAATGTAACACCTATTCAGAGGTGGTGGTTCTCTGCTGTGTATCTGTCCCTAAACTGCTTGTTGAGGGTGGTTGATCAGGGCTTGGTACTGTTGTGGAGTCTACAGACCTGCTGGCCCGTTGGGGTTGATGTGTGCCTGAACTGCTTGTAGTTGGTTGCTCGTCGTCTGTATGTTCCTCTTGACCACGTGCTCCTCCTTGTACATATCTCAGCATTTGACCTTGCATTAATTTAGAAATACGAAGAAAAAGGAATCTTATACCGAAAATAATTATAAACATTTAAAACTGAAAGCATGCAGCCAAGGAGCTCTCCACCTTTATTACTTATTTATAAACTAGTATTTGTGTGTCTAAGTAAGTTCTCCAAAGTTGTGATTTCTGTTGCCTGTGAAATATTTTTGTAGAACGTCCTTTTGGGACTGGTTTGTTTTGAGTACTACTTTTGCTATTCTTTGCCTACCTATGGATTATTGCTCGAACTGATTAAAACATATTCAGCATCTCCAGTTCTAAGTGCGTCTTACTGTTGGGTTCACCATCCTCCAGTGGCTCAAGAAGTGTGAGTCGGACCCTCACACGGGGGAGGCGAGTTTGAGTCCCGGCTCTGACACGGAGTGTATGCATAGGCTAACCATTACATTAGCAGCACGTATTTAAGAATTTAAGAATGACCGGTGGGGATCTCATTCTATTATGACTGTAACTGTTAGCTGCTCCTGGCATTCTCTAATCCCTGCTCTCCTCTCTCTTTCCCACCCCCCACACACATCCCTTGTGGTGTGGGGGGTTTGAGCTGTCAGCACCTGCCTGGTCGTCGGTCGGCCAACGCTGGACCTGGTCGCGAGTCTCCTGGTCCTGTCCTACATCTATAAAGTTGAACAATGGATTTTGGTGTTTCAAAACCCATTGACACTGTATGACTATGTTTAGCCTGTGGTCTGCTCCTCTCTCCCACCAACCGTCTCTGGAGGAGGGGATCCCTCTCTGAAATGCTCCTCCCAAGGTTTCTTAAATTTTTTCTCCTGTTGGGAGTTTTTCTGGGAGTTTTTCCTTGTCTTCCTTGAGGGTTTAGGTTGGTTGAGGGGCAGTTCTATGGGCGTATGTGAAGCCCTCTGTGACATGCTTGTGTGTAAAAAGGGCTATACAAATACATTTGATTTGATTTGATTAAGAATGATTAAACATTAATTAAACTTACCTGCAAGTGATGCATGGGCATCATCTCACATTTTTTTCTTCTTTCTTTTCTCTGCTCCTGACTCTGGCTGTCTTTTCGAGGCCATTTCCAAAAAGGTTGACTTTTAGCCTACTGTCAAACTTCGTCAGGCGCAATCCAACAGACCACTGAGCGGAGTGGTGCGGAGCGTCGGCTTCCAATTCATTTTCAATGAAATCGGGCATTGACGCTCGCGTATGGCATTGTGGGAAGGCAAGCGGAGCGGAGCGTTGCAAGTTGGATTTTATCAACTTTATGTAAATGAGGAGCGTGAAAACGCTAGCGTTGGCCAATCGGATTGTTTTCTTGTTTCTTGTAACGTAGCAACTGTTCGTCATGGTAAACATTTCTAGGTTTTACAATTTCAAGATGGAGGAGAAACTTATCGTATGTGTCTGCACACCCAGTTCTGTTCAGAACAAAGTTACGTAATGTGACAAGCCTGAATTTAAAGATTACATTAAACTAATAATGCATGGTGCAGGGTTGCCGACGTTATCAGTGTCCCTAGTGTGTTTTTATAGTTTTAAATTCAGTCTCGTCACATTACGTGACTGTTCTGTGCCACTGCTAGCTTGCTAGCCCAGCCTACAAACGACTAGTTGAGTGACCGGTGGCGTAACATGTATTCTACTGTAATCTTGCACTAGTAAAATTTCAGTATTAATGTTGTTTGAAAGTGGTATTTTGATTGATATTGTGAGTACATGAACCTAAGTCTGCACGCTTGGCCATGACTACAACAGTGACCTTAGTGAACTACAACTCTGTATTAACTTGTCTAACACGCCCCTGAGCGTGGTGTACTGTGGGAAGGCAAGCGGTGCAGAGCGTTAAAAAACGCTGTAGTGGACACGTACCGTAAAGCGGTTCCACAAAGGCCAATTTCAGCTCAGGCACTCTTACTAATTCAAGTCAGATTTAAGTAGTCAAGCTAATTGCGCGTGCACCCTATTCTTAACCCTTGTGTTATCTTCGGGTCATTCTGACCCATCAGTCATTGTGACCCACCGTCGTATTGCGACAGATTTACCGCATACAAAGACAAAGTGAAGCATTTTCTTTTAACCGTTGGGCTGTCTCAGACCCCCCACATTGCAAAGGTTAAAAGAAAATTATTTTAATTTGTTTTTGTATTGGGTAAAATTGGGTAAACACAACGATGGTTCGTTATGAACCTTTGGGTCATGTGACCCGAAGGCAGCACGAGGGTTAAGCAGCCCGAGAGGTAAAACATGGATCATACAATCCACCACGGCAAAAGCAATGCACACGGCCATGTGACTTCTTCCAGAAAGAACGTTCCCTTTAAATCGTGTACAATGACAGCTCCCTCATCCACCGCTTCATCAAAATAAAATGACACGCCATGAAATGTTCACAACCTGAACGATAGGCTACGTAGGCCGAGGACCTTTTTAGACCTTTACTTCGTTGATTAAAAAACAGACACCCTCTAAACACATGTAAATTTACTTTTTTGACATCGTTTAAAATAAATAGCCTACTATTAATCAATACATTATCCAGTAGCCGAACTTTTTAACATGGTTTTTGTGTCGGGGAAATGGAGGGTATGGATTTAGGTTCGTTTTGCAATTGTAGGCTACTGTTAACAATTATATAGCTATGATAATTATACTCGGCTAATTTAGATTGAGATATATGCCTATGCCTGATGCCTAAAAATTTGAAATCACAAACTACCATATCCATACATTTAAAGGCTATGGTGTGTAGCCATCAAAGCATTGTTCATAATTGTTTAATAATGTTAGTTAGTTAGGCCTTTGTATTCCTCTCGGAACATAGGCCATTGATTAATTGTTTCCACCCTCGTCTGGCAGTTTGCGAATTACGGGGGGTCGGACCACCCCAACATAGGTAAAAACCACAGGTCGGGGGGGTCGATACATTTATATATCGTTCTTACCTGTAATCGTAAATATTACAATATATTTACCATATTCATTCAGTAACAGTTTGGCGATACACAGAAACGTTGACTTTATGGCAGGGAATATCACACACAGTACACTGACTGATCTAGTCAAAATTCACTCAATAAACACAGCGAGAGTGACAAGTGCCCAATACAACTCAAGAAACAGCGCGAGTGACCAGTGCTGGTTCAATCACCTCAGCTACGTAGCGGTACGTTCTGCGTCGTGAGAAAGTTCAAGAAAGGCAAGTTAGCTATCGAATACCCCCCAAAAATCTGTCACGAATGTATTTGTAATGGCAATTAGCTGTAGAATATTCACAATAATGTTAATGATAGAAACATGGTTAACCACCCACCAACTTAAAAGATAGCGATCGCTAGCTCTGTATCAAGCAAGATAGCTTAATTTATCTGTCTCATTGCTTGTCAGAATCTGGAGAGATTTCCAACTACCGTATTTTGTGATGAACAGTCAGATATGTTTCTCTGGTAGTTTTGTAAAGATCAACTTTTTTATTTCAGAAAGAAATTACTACAATAGTGTTTGTAGTTTTAATTTGTGTGTGCCATTGCCGTTTACTTGGTTGGGGTGGCGGCAGGGGTAAACTGAGTTGACCCCTGAAGGATTCTAAATCTATGTGTCTATTCCAATATGTAATGATAGTATTCAATGACACAAATCTGTGTTCTAGAAAGAGTGGTCTGGAGTCGCAGAGGTCCGATAATATCAGCTTTAATGCAGCAGTTGGAAATCAACAAGTACAGAGCTCTGGAGTTGTCTAAGTTTCCCTACCCGCAACAGAGTTTGGGCTGGTTCACGAAGTCCAACTGGCTATCTGTCCCTCCCCAGCATATATTTATACAGTGCAATTGAAACACAAGTATCAAAAAAGGGTTGAGCTTGTTCTCTCGTGCATCAGGGAGTTGTTCTTGCCTACGCGTCCCACCTGCTCGGGTGCCGTCTCCACCCGGTTTCAAGGTTGTTTCTGAAAATGAAGAGATAGAGACACAAAGAACAGCCTGCTTCCCACACTCAGTGTGAGACCCAATGTTTAAGCCTGGGCACACTTCTAAGTTCATAACTTTAATAAGCACAATGCATAACTTTAATAAGCACAATATATTCTTTAATCCCTCTTTTGATCTCTGAAAACACCAGAGATCAATCAACATAGCCCGGACCAACTACCGTCTCCTCGTCCTGGTCAGCCAGCCCCAGCAACGGCATTTGGAACCCCGTCTTTGGGTTCTCCACAGCCGAGACAATGATTCGGTTTCACAGGGACCTGATACACGGGATACAGCAACAATCATGTTGATATTGATATAGCACACTCTTAAGTAAAATAGCGGAAACCTTCTTAGTCCAGTACAATTCTAGTGTGGTCAAGCAGTATCACTCTTGACCTAGTCGTAACCCTCTTTTCCGGACTCTCACATTCGTAGCAATAGCAAAAGGTTCACTGGCCCTCCTGGCCCTTCTCCACCAACTCCTGGAACGTATGACTGGATTCTGGAGCAGCACAACACATGCTCCAGTGGTACCACGTACTTCCTTTCCCCAGCACCCTTAGGGCGTGCAAGGTTCTCTCGATGACCTTGAATGGTCCTGTCCATAAATGTACAACAGGCTTCTCCGAACATCGGATGATGTATTGGGGCAGGTGGGGCAGGGTCTTCAAGGGGAAGGGGGGGCAGACCACTCCTAGGTCTGATGGGGCATAGGGGCAGATGGGGCAGGGTCTCCAGGGGAATGGGGCCTTAGAACAGGGGTTAGGTAGTCAGACCCGCCGGTCTGACGCGTCCTGAAACAGAAAAGAGTTACAGTCCCAGCATCACCTTATCTCCCATGATCAAGCAGTAACTGAGTCAAATGAGATGCGAACAGTCGAACACCAATGATTAAACACAGATATTGAAATCAAGAACCCATTTGAGGATTTAAAGTGGATATTTTTTAAGTTCAAATAAATCCCTCCTTTCACACCCTTATAGGGTGTGACAACAAACCCAAATTTAAAAAATATCCCATTACCGATTACACAATGTTGACATACAATAATGATGAGACTATGCAGCGTTATAGCCAAGTGGTGTGGACACACTGGACACAGTGGGAAAACCCTAATGATGTTATAGGGGAAAACCCACCGTCACTCTAGAGTGGACATTCGACATCCATGTATCCACAGCAGACCTGGACATGCTCACAGGCCCCCTTCACCACATACATACAATTTTAGCCAAGCTTTTAGAATTGTAATAAAATAAAATAAATTCGAAACAAATAGAAAAACCAGAAATAAGACAGGATATTTTAACGTTTTCATAAGATCCCTCCTTTCATTGATAACTTTAATCAATACCCAATCTCCTCGTTTGACTCCTCCACTCTTTGGTTTACTGCTTCACCTGGAACAGAATTTAGCAGAAGACATCTCTTTTCTCGTGAGCATTAGGTTTAAGTTGTGTAATTATGATCTTCTATAATTCAATTCAAATGTTGTTAATGCATCTGGTACAGGACTGGGAAAGATTTCAATCCACTGTAAACATATCTATAATTACCAGGCAGTATTGACCCTTCAGTTTTCTTATTGTTGAGCAAACACATGTAACAGCATCTAATAAGACAATACATCATCATTTGATATTCAACTCCTATTAGTCATGCCTAGAAATGACAATCTGTTTCTTTGTTCCCTTCTTTAGAAAATCAACTGGTAGTCTAATTTCTTTCACTCCCAAAAACCTTTTCTGTCTTTTAAAACAGTTAAGTTTAAGACCAATATTGTTTTAGATTCTCTATTTTACCAAATCACAGCTCTTTTTTATCAAAGATATGATCAAAGCAATTTTCATTATGCCAAACCAGAATCCGTATGCTTCTTAAATGAAATATAAACCAAATAATGTTCTTAATGTAGCTATTAACCAAACATTTTTCCCAACTATATTTTCTATAAAGGTCAGATAGATAGAACTTCATAACTCGTTTTGCTGCAGTTCAAAACGAGCCAATTAGCTCAAACCATCATAACCACAATTTATCAGACTTGATGAGTCTTCCCAAATTATTTCAGAACTGAATGTTATAATAACCCTCTTCATAATACAACATTACCACAGCCTAACTGTTTATCCCAAACAGTATGCCAGGCTCTGATAAAACTCTCAAATAAAACTTAAAACCAAATTACCATTAAACTCCAAATAAAAGTACATTTAGTTATTTTCTCTTTCTCATTTTTAACCAAATTATATCTAATACCTTTATCAAAACTCTTAAAAACCCTAGATTTTACTATTTTGACTTAAAATGTTATCCCATATACCTTCAAAGTATATTCATAGTTTCCTCTTCAAAACATCA
Organism: Osmerus eperlanus; assembly: GCF_963692335.1. NCBI lineage: Eukaryota > Metazoa > Chordata > Actinopteri > Osmeriformes > Osmeridae > Osmerus > Osmerus eperlanus. Next base: position 19,707,974 of record NC_085025.1, read on the forward strand.
GTGTTTAAACCAATAATCTCTTCACATCCACAAAACGTTCTTGTTTTATTTCATAACCTTCCATGATCCTCTCTAAACCAATCCTTTATGTAACTTTCCAATTGCTTCCTCATAATTTTTCACATACATTTCCTCAAACCATTCTTTGACCAACACAGCTGTTTAGCGTTTACCGTCTATTCACTTAATTTTGCTCTAGTATAACTTTTCCAATTGTATTAGAACCAATTTATAAACCAGGGGTATACCCTCTGGGATAACCTTTGTAAGATCTCAACGTAACAGACTCTTTTAGCCCCCACCATTCTCCATCTCTCCTCGGGATTTCTTTAACTTCTTGGTCAAAGGAAAAAACACTCCACACTCCTCTCTATTTTTATTCAACTCAATCTGACTCCACACAAATAGACAGTGTTCAGGGACTCTAACCCTTGGAGAGGACTCTAACCTCCCTCTAGACAAAGACAACAAGTTCAGGGACTCTAACCCTTGGAGAGGACTCTAACCTCCCCTTGGACAAAGACAACGAGTTCAGGGACTCTAACCCCTGGAGAGGACTCTAACCTCCCCTTGGACAAAGACAACGAGTTTAGGGACTCTAACCCCTGGAGAGGACTCTAACCTCCCCTTGGACAAAGACAACGAGTTTAGGGACTCTAACCCCTGGAGAGGACTCTAACCTCCCCTTGGACAAAGACAACGAGTTTAGGGACTCTAACCCCTGGAGAGGACTCTAACCTCCCCTTGGACAAAGACAACGAGTTTAGGGACTCTAACCCCTGGAGAGGACTCTAACCTCCCCTTGGACAAAGACAACGAGTTTAGGGACTCTAACCCCTGGAGAGGACTCTAACCTCCCCTTGGACAAAGACAACGAGTTCAGGGACTCTAACCCCTGGAGAGGACTCTAACCTCCCCTTGGACAAAGACAACGAGTTTAGGGACTCTAACCCCTGGAGAGGACTCTAACCTCCCCTTGGACAAAGACAACGAGTTCAGGGACTCTAACCCCTGGAGAGGACTCTAACCTCCCCTTGGACAAAGACAACGAGTTTAGGGACTCTAACCCCTGGAGAGGACTCTAACCTCCCCTTGGACAAAGACAACGAGTTCAGGGACTCTAACCCTTGGAGAGGACTCTAACCTCCCCTTGGACAAAGACAACGAGTGTAGGGACTCTAACCCCTGGAGAGGACTCTAACCTCCCCTTGGACAAAGACAATGAGTTTATGGACTCTAACCCCTGGAGAGGACTCTAACCTCCCCTTGGACAAAGACAACGAGTAAACACGGTTGATTTCCCACCACTGTTGGTTTGATTAGGTACGATGAAACATAGTAATCGTCTAAATTTGGTTCTCAGTTCCGAATAGCAGTACTTTGAATTAACAGGTGTCTGCTTACCTTGTTTTTATGTTGAGGCCTCTGACGATTACGTCTGTCTCCTCGCACCGGTGTATGGGTCTCTCCCCCGATCCGTCGGTCGGGCCGGAACCCTCTGGACTCCCTCTTTTCAGCGTCGGGGTCACCAGTTGAAGGATTCATATATCTATGTGTCTATTCCAGTATGTAATGATAGTATTCAATGACACAAATCTGTGTTCTAGAAAGAGTGGTCTGGAGTCGCAGAGGTCCGATAATATCAGCTTTAATGCAGCAGTTGGAAATCAACAAGTACAGAGCTCTGGAGTTGTCTAAGTTTCCCTACCCGCAACAGAGTTTGGGCTGGTTCACGAAGTCCAACTGGCTATCTGTCCCTCCCCAGCATATATTTATACAGTGCAATTGAAACACAAGTATCAAAAAAGGGTTGAGCTTGTTCTCTCGTGCATCAGGGAGTTGTTCTTGCCTACGCGTCCCACCTGCTCGGGTGCCGTCTCTACCCGGTTTCAAGGTTGTTTCTGGAAATGAAGAGATAGAGACACAAAGAACAGCCTGCTTCCCACACTCAGTGTGAGACCCAATGTTTAAGCCTGTGCACACTTCTAAGTTCATAACTTTAATAAGCACAATGCATAACTTTAACCCTTGTGTTATCTTCGGGTCATTCTGACCCATCAGTCATTGTGACCCACCGTCGTATTGCGACAAATTTACCTCATACAAAAACAAAGTGAAGCATTTTCTTTTAACTGTCGGGCTGTCTCAGACCCCCCACATTGGAATGGTTAAAATAAAATTATTTTTATTTGTTTTTGTATTGGGTAAAATTGGGTAAACACAACAATGGTTCGTTATGAACCTTTGGGTCATGTGACCCAAAGGCAGCACGAGGGTTAATAAGCACAATATATTCTTTACCCCCCGATTGTCATTGTATAATTCGCACATTGCTCGTCTGTCCTGAGCCATCCTCTGCAGCTGTTTCCACGTCAGCCTCTTCTTGAATTCCTGCTCTGTGCTCCTTCTCCAGGTGTTTTTGGGTCGTCCTCTACCCCGTTTGCCTTGTGGGTTCCATGTCTGTGCCTGTTTTGTTATTGCTTTTGTGTTTCTTTGTAGTGTGTGTCCAATCCAGCTGTCCATTGTTTAATAATGCATTAGGCTAAATGTTGTAGCCTATGTCGGCTATTTAAGTTGATTTTCTATAAATGTAGCCTACATATTGCACTGATGAGAATAAGAAAATGAGAATGTCTGTGGTAAATCATCGTTTTCCCGTTGGGTCAGTGTTACAGGAACGTCTGGTTAAGCAAGAACACGATCTAAGCCTGACAATTAGGCTGACCCGGACCAGGGGGGTATTCCAGGTAGCGGGTTTAACAAACTCTGAGCCTAACCCTGAACTCTGAGTTGAGTTACTTTAAAATTGGAAACTCTGAAAACTCGGTTCCAGAAAAGCTGATTTGAATTTGTTAACTCAACTCGGAGTACGTCAACTCTGAGTTAAGCGCGCACATGAGAACTATTAAAAGCCAACATCAATGGAGCTCCGATACTGGGATCAACCATGGCACCCAGCAACAAAAAACCTTGTCCTACTTCACCACACTTCAGATATAAGTTTCATTTCGTGTTCAATCTGAGCACATATTACGGAAAAAAAGCAACACGGCTGTAGCAGCGTATACAATTGGCGTGGGAGACAAACTGCCAAGTCAATGCATACATTTGATGTAATAGCCAATCCATACCGTTAATATTACAGAAGAAAGAGTGGGAGACTTAATAAAATAGCATGTTCAATGTTATATTAAATATAAAAACATACTAGACAGGTAAGACATATTTTGCTTAAGCTATACGCTTGTGATTGTAGCCTCGAAGTCACCTTGGTTTTAATCATATATCGACATGATACAAAGTAAATATCAATTGGTGCCTATTTCAACTTGTAATAGCAGTTTCCCCCAACAGAATGCTTTTCAAATCAAATCAAAATGTATTTGTATAGCCCTTTTTACACGCAAGCATGTTGAGGGGTTCACATACGCCCATTGAACTGCCCCTCAACCAACCTAAACCCTCAAGGAAGACAAGGAAAAACTCCCAGAAAAACTCACTGCAGGAGAAAAAATTGAAGAAACCTTGGGAGGAGCAATTCAATGAGGGATCCCCTCATTGAATTGCTACAAAATACAGGAATTTTTGTATTTTGGCTATATTACGTAGATGGAAAAATGCAGTTCTGGTAATTTGCTTAATATTTTCATCAAAGGATTCATCAAAGGATGATGACGATGATGATTAAGATGATTAAGATGAGGGAGATGTGGGAGTCAGGTGGCTGAGCGGTTAGGGAAGCGGGCTTGTAATCAGAAGGTTGCCAGTTCGATTCCCGGCCGTGCCAGATGACGATGTGTCCTTGGGCAAGGCACTTCACCCTACTTGCCTCGGGGGAATGTCCCTGTACTTACTGTAAGTCGCTCTGGATAAGAGCGTCTGCTAAATGACTAAATGTAATGTAAATGTAGATGGCAAAGAGACATTGACTGCTGCCGCAGAAAATGGATGCAGAGAATTATGTATGGTAGCTACTGGTAGTTCTCTCCCCATGTACTTTTATTTACAGGCTTGTGTGGAATTGTCAGTTACACTGACATTATGAGAATAATGAATATAAAAAACGATTTGCACATTCTGATCCTGTTGAACAGAGCATGGCTGCAGGATACAGTGATATGTTCATTTAATGGCAGGTGAATTCTGAAATGTAATGCAATCCCATGTATTCCCAGTTACAAGTAAATGAGTTGTACAAATTGCACCTCATGAAGAATTGCCAAAAACTGACCAAGAGATGGTGTAGGCCTACTTAGAAGAATAAAGGATAATCTTGAAAAAGATTTACTGGAACACCAGTTACAGGAGGATGCATGTAACAGGTGATTTTAATTGTAGAAACAATAATCTATATCAATATTAATTGTTGAATTTGCTGAATTTCTATTTTGACCAAGAGATGGTGTACTTAGGCCAGAAGAATAAAGGCTGATCTTGTAAGGCTATCAACCTTCCCCCACCTCTCATATGGTAAAATCTGGAGTTACTGGATGGAGTCTCAACTTGATGTCTCTCACACATCATTGTGTAACTTACTGTGGCATTGCTAGTCATGTTGATAAGTAAGGGTCAAGATTGTGGTGTTATTAGTTGTTTTGGGTATAAAAGGAATTGTGAAGCATCTGTGGATTCTTGATCTCCTGAGACCTTCTCCTCAGCTATGGCTTGTCCTACTCCTCCTTCCTCACCTCTTGCTCTCTATCTCTAGTTTACAATAATCATGGTAGAGTAGAGTTAACCTTCATTGATTTCATTCATTTGCATTTTACATTTACATTTTAGTCATTTGGCAGACGCTCTTATCCAGAGCGACTTACAGTACAGGGACATTCCCCCCGAGGCAAGTAGGGTGAAATGCCTTGCCCAAGGACACAACATCATTTGGTTGGCATAGCCGGGAATCGAACTAGCAACCTTCTGATTACTAGCCCGATTCCCTCACCACTCAGCCATCTGACTCCCCATATTTGCAATATGATTAAATTATTATATTATTTAACCTTACTTTGACCATTCTTGCTCTGATTTAACCCATAGAGTCGAATAACTGTAATTCCATTGGTATTGGCATTATTTGGTTAATGTTAATACACTGTTCAGTTTCCCATCTTCCTACAAACCATAGGGGAATTAGTTTCAGTTGTTTGGCCAATATTGACCCCCTACAATGTTGAAATAGATTTGCTGAAACACCAGTTACAGGATGGTACATGGTCACAGGTGAATCATGTAAATTATAGGAACAATAGCCAATAAACATACTCATTGTTAGATTTCTATTTGTAGGCAATGAAGAATACAATTTCAATTATTTGTCTTTATTTCAGTGCCAAAAAGCATTTGGTCAGTTCTGAGTGCACGTCCACGGCGAGTAACATTAGCGATGTTGGCCTAAGGGCTGACAATGTTGCTAAAATACATTACAGATTGTGACGGGAAACGGTAACGTTAACCTAGGTATTCATCAGGGAATTAAAGCACATCGAATCGCAGTCTTAAAATCCTCTCCCGGCGTATAACTAAGCGAATTACATTTTGTTCGAGATCGGTTGGCTGAACCAGGAAAGGATATCCCTAGTCTGCCAACGCTATCAGGCTCAGAAAGAGGGAGGGGATAGATAAAAACGCAGAGTTTGGCATGGAAAACCTTCTAGCGAGCAGGTTAGTTTCACGGAGTAAGTTACCATGGAAACTTACCAAAAGGTTTCGTTACCTCTCTTTCTGGAACGGAAACCTCGGAGTAAGCCTCTTTTCAGGGTTAAACATCTCAAAGTTTTCACTAAACCTGCTACCTGGAATACCCCCCAGGCTAGTTTCGAAGCATAAGTTACCATAGTAACCGAGTTCGAACTACGTTGACCTAGCTTTATGGAACCAAATGAACTAGAAATGAGTCAGACTAACTGACATTATTCTGGCTTGTTCGGTAAACTCGCTTTATGGAACAGGCCTCTGGTGCCCTACACACAGCGAGTAATGCGCGTGGTGGGAGGCCCAAAGGCATGACAGGCCCAAAGGCTGTGGCTGGATTTAAACCACCGTCTCAGCCCATTGAGCTAAAGCTGGGGAACAGTCACCTGTTTGAGGGGGGAAGAAGGGGGAGAAGGCAGGGAGAAAGAAAAAGAGGAAAAAAGAGGGGAAAGGGAGAAAGGGGAAAACTTGAGAGTCCTTATTAATAATTTTAACGTTTTTAACCCATTATATTTTAAGAAAATACAAAAAACACCAGAAAAGCAGAGTTTTACAGCGTGGGGCAGAGGTAGAATGGAACCAATGTTCTGCGGTTCGTGTCCCACCTACGGCACCTTTGACTATTTTTATAAACAACCACTTGAGTCTCCAAATGTTTATGTTATCAAAATGTAACAATTTAAGCTTGATAGAGATACTACATATTACTCCAACACCCTTTTTTGTTTCTGCACTTACCATATCAACATTTGCATGATCCGTATAATTAAATGTTTTAAAACAACATGCGCAAGCAAGCGTTTCACTCAAAGCACTTTGAGTGAAACTGAACTGCTGCTCGTACTTCTTGTAGACTTGTCTAGAAAGAGTAGTGATTGGGAAATAAAGACGGACTGACCAACAAATGGTGGTTAATAAATAGAAACATTTATCAACAAGTGCAAAAATGGACAATGAACAACAACAACAACAACTAATTCAAACTATATATATAGGCAAATTATATGCTAAATTACACTATTTACACAATGAAAACTATATACACAGGGAAAAATAATTAACATTTCTTTTGCTCCTCCAGCCACTGCTCTCTGGAAAGAGTCTCTGCTGAGTGGCAGTAAACAGTCCCATTATACTGGCAGTGGTCAGTCTGTGCTGTTCTGGCCACACTTCCAGCATTTGTTGGCCTCCACTCTCCTCTGGTAGGCACAGGGAGCTGGACCAGGAGCAGGATGAAGCTGGGTGGTGCAGGAAGAGGGTGGGACAAAATGCAGGGCTTGGGGGACCATCAATGGAGAGGGGGCAGAGGGTGGCCTCATACCAGGGGCTTTGGAAACAAAAAGCGCAGTGTGGATGGCAGCAGGGCGAGGGGCGATATGGGTAGGGTGCATGATAGGGATGGGAGTGGGGACTCCAAGGGCGGCTGAAGGCACGGTTACAGCAGTGAACAGCCTTGGTCGAACCGCTGGAGGTGGTGTTGGGGCTGCACCAGTTGCCTGCCTCTTGGTCTTTGCCTTCCCTGCTATTCTCTGTGGCAGGTGGTAGATGTGAGCTGCTCCCTGGTGTTGAGGTGGAGCAACAGCAGGGGCAGACGTTGGCAGGCGGGAGAGGCTCGGCAGCCAGACAAAGGACCTGGCAAGTTTATGCCCTGTAGCAGTGTGAGAGGGACGACTGGTTCACCTCCACCAGCTGCAGCGAGTGCCCTGCATGATGGTCCCATTGCCCAGAATGAGCTGCAGGACATTGCAGTAGTCCTGCAATATCAGTTGGAGTTGGAATATCAGAGTCCACCTGGACATGCAGCTCTTCCCCTGTTTCCTGGGAATCTTGTGGAAAATTGCGGGAAATGTATTTTAAAAAGTATTTGTTTATATGTATATGTTTGCAATAGTGGCCGTATTCAGGTCAGAGAATTGGTTATCAAATGTTGAGCAACCCCCCCCCCCCTTTTGAAATTAACGAATGACTCGAAAAAATGATTCTTATTAATGAACGAGATTCAAAGAACCGAGTCCGTAAACTTCCACTAGTAGGTGCTAGCTATTGTTCAGTCTATTTAGGCCCAGAAATTTAAAAAAATAATCATTACAACATGCATCAGTAACTGCCTATCAATAATCCTGTAGTAGGCCTAGTCATTATGGTTCCTAAATATATATTACAACGTAGGTAATGTGTTACAGCACTGTTTTCGGTGTCCCCCCTCAGAAATTGCTCTTGAGAAAATGTCATGTAATTGTCCCCCCCAAAGTATTTGACATTTGTATTTGGTAAACTCGCTTTATGGAACAGGCCCCCGATTTTCTGACGTATTTTATATTTAACCTCACGGCTTGGACGCGACCTGCGTCAAAAGTAGAAAAGCTATTTCTCTCGCGAAGCTGCGTGAAGGCCCGCATCTGGGACGCTTCTGAAACGCAGAGCATCTGGTGTGAACTGCACCATTGACTAGAGTGGCCGCGACAGTCGCGTGGCAGGAGTACCGCGCCACAGACGCGTCCAGTGTACAGTTAGGTCCATAAATATTTGGACATTGACACATTTTTCATCATTTTGGCTCTGTATACCACCACAATGGATTTGAAATGAAACAATCAAGATGTGCTTTAAGTGCAGACTTTCAGCTTTAATTTCAGGGTATTTACATCCAAATCAGGTGAACGGTGTAGGAATTACAACACACATTTGATATGTGGCCCCCCCCTTTTTAAGGGACCAAAAGTAATTGGACAATTGGCTGCTCAGCTGTTCCATGGCCAGGTGTATGTTATTCCCTCATGGGAGTTCGTTATTTTATTGACAAGGAGCATATAAAAGGTCTAGAGTTCATTTCAAGTATGGTATTTGTGTTTGGAATCTGTTGCTGTCAACTCTCAATATGAAGTCCAAAGAGCTGTCACCATCAGTGAAGCAAGCCATCGTTAGGCTGAAAAATCAAAACAAACCTATCAGAGAGATAGCAAAAACATTAGGTGTGGCCAAATCAACTGTTTGGTACATTCTTAAAAAGAAAGAACGCACTGGTGAGCTCAGCAACACCAAAAGACCCGGAAGACCACGGAAAACAACTGTGGTGGATGGCAGAAGAATTCTTTCCCTGGTGAAGAAAAACCCCTTCACAACAGTTGGCCAGATCAAGAACACTCTCCAGGAGGTAGGCGTATCTGTGTCAAAGTCAAAAATTAAGAGAAGACTTCACCAGAGTAAATACAGAGGGTTCACCACAAGATGTAAACCATTGGTGAGTCTCAAAAACAGGAAGACCAGATTAGAGTTTGCCAAAAAACATCTAAAAGAGCCTGTACAGTTCTGGAACAACATCCTATGGACAGATGAGACCAAGATCAACTTGTTCCAGAATGATGGGAAGAGAAGAGTATGGAGAAGGGAAGGAACTGCTCATGATCCAAAGCATACCACCTCATCAGTGAAGCATGGTGGAGGTAGTGTTATGGCGTGGGCATGTATGGCTGCCAATGGAACTGGTTCCCTTGTATTTATCGATGATGTGACTGCTGACAAAAGCAGTAGGATGAATTCTGAAGTGTTTCTGGCAATATTATCTGCTCAGATTCAGCCAAATGCTTCAGAACTCATAGGACGGCGCTTCACAGTGCAGATGGACAATGACCCGAAGCATACTGCGAAAGCAACCAAAGAGTTTTTTAAGGCAAAGAAGTGGAATGTTCTGCAATGGCCAAGTCAATCACCTGACCTAAATCCAATTGAGCATGCATTTCACTTGCTAAAGACAAAACTGAAGGGAAAATGCCCCAAGAACAAGCAGGAACTGAAGACAGTTGCAGTAGAGGCCTGGCAGAGCATCACCAGGGACGAAACCCAGCGTCTGGTGATGTCTATGGGTTCTAGACTTCAGGCTGTCATTGACTGCAAAGGATTTGCAACCAAGTATTAAAAGTGACAATTAGATTTATGATTATGTTAGTTTGTCCAATTATTTTTGGTCCCTTAAAAAGGGGGGGGCCACATATAAAATGTGTTGTAATTCCTACACCGTTCACCTGATTTGGATGTAAATACCATGAAATTAAAGCTGAAAGTCTGCACTTAAGGCACATCTTGATTGTTTCATTTCAAATCCATTGTGGTGGTATACAGAGCCAAAATGATGAAAATTGTGTCAATGTCCAAATATTTATGGACCTAACTGTAAATAGGGGATAAATGTCATGATGTACAATACATTTGTAATGTTCCCTAAGGTCTTTCTGAGGTACTGATACTGACTGTCACAGCCTGTTTGGGACGTTATAGGTATATTCATAACGTTCCTCATTCACACATTATGAATGTACCTGTAATGTCCCAAAAAGGCAACATTCAGTACCTCTGAATGACCTTAAGGGAACATTATGAATGTGCCTCTGTAACGGTGAGCGTAGGAGGGATGGACCAAAGAGCAAAGAGATGACGCAGGATAGCAGGAACACAGACTTTACTTAGGCAAAACAAGAACACGGCAGCAAAACACGTGATACCAGAACATGTGAACACAGAACACACACAGAGCACATACAATATATGGAACATAATGTCTTAAACACTTTGTCAACAAGGTGTTAGTCAGGAAAAAGTGCAGTTGTTGCTACTGTCAAAACTGTAGCGTGAGCATTGATAAGGCAAAATCCATGGGCCAGGATTTGTAGAAGTATTGTAAGGAAGAGAACGGATAGACAATTCTGCAGTGATGGACTGCCCAAACAGAGGACTTGCTAGGCGGCACTGAGAAAAGAACTCATCGGAGCACAAGATCAGGGCTGAGATAGGAAAGCTTGTTAGCTGCAGCATGCTAGCCAAGAGGGTGTCTCATTATAGAAAAGCACCACAGCCTACTTGGGCCTTGCTGCTCTGTCCAGAAGGCTGCATGTGCATAGAGATGGGAATGTGGTCATCCATTTTAAGGGAATAATTACAGAGTGGTTTAATCTGGTAATAAGGTAGGTACTGTATATGTAACAAACCATTGAATGTTTGAAGCTACATTAAAACCAACCTTGACCCAAAAAATACAATTATTTTTAAAAGAATAGGTTTCTTTAACCGTTTTATTTTTACATTGAATAATTTAGTTGAGTTTATCATTTAAAAGTATACGTTCTATAACATTTACTTCTATACCATTTGTTCTTTCATTGACCGAATATCCTTCTCTTAGAGCACCACCCACTGGCCATCAGGTTATTTTCAGGTCAGGTGAATTTCAATATTACATTTACATTTAGTAATTTAGCAGACGCTCTTATCCAGAGCGACTTACAGTAAGTACTGGGACATTCCCCCGAGGTAAGTAGGGTGAAGTGCCTTGCCCAAGGACACAACGTCATTTTGCACGGCCAGGAATCGAACCAACAACCTTCTGACTAATAGCCCGATTTCCTAACTGCTCAGCCATCTGACTATATTTAGAGATTATCGGATCAAAATCGACTTCTGCTAAAATGCAGTAAGTAACAACCCTATTATGTTCATTGATTGTGTATTCTTATTACTTGTATTAGAAATACAACATACTGTACATCAAAAATAAACTCAGAACCAAGAACTTGAGATTAATGTACAGGAATTATTTTGCCATTTTATTTTTTTCACATTATTGCTTTACAGTAAAATGCATCAGTTGGATATGTCCAGTATAGCAAGACAATACATTCATATAAGTTATACAGATGTCCTCAGTAATGTTTCATAGTAACTAACTTTACATTAAATATTTTTGAATTGTTTTATTTCATTATTATTGTTGACAAATGACTTCCACATCACATTGAGCTCACAGTGCATCAGGTCGCATTCATTCAAGAGAATTACATACGGTCCCTCTCCATGTTCAGTTGCCTTATTTAACATGTCTATGTGTGTGCACTTATTTGTACACGTTTCCATACAATCTATTATGCAGAGCTACAACAATTATGGCATCTGAATTCTACCTTTTTAAAAAGAGATTTGATAATAAACATATGCGGCAGCAAACCGGTGAGATAGTCGATGGTGGTGGTGTGTGATGGATGAGGGGTATAAACAGAGGATCGGTGTTACCTGCTTTACAGTCATTACTCTCTAGACCTGGAAACAGGAATGTGACCACACATTACACCCACCCGCTCAAACCAATAACATTAACTGAAATATACTAAATCAACAAAACCACAAACATTCCACATTCTGAATCAACATTAGGTACAGTACACTGCCCAAGGGCCAAAGTGAGCATTGATTGCACATCATAGAAGTTCAAAAATATATAGTATGTATGTACAGAAGATTCACCGAAAAGATTGAGAATGCAGCAATTGTGATAATAAATTAACGATACTCAGAATGGCACTGGTAGAGAATACCCTTTCACACATCTAAGGAGGAAAAAACCCAGTGAGGGGGGGACAAAGTTGAAAGTCAAGCAGTACACATATTGAGCGTGGTGGAGTCATAAAGAGAGCACTCAAGTTGTACAAAGGGTTTGTGTGTGTGTCTGAGGGAGGCAGGTTACTGTTCTGGTAGCCTGTTGGACCTGTGCAATCACCTCCTTCCAGAGTGCGGCAATCAAACCCCCACAGAGTAGCAGCTTAGGAGGTCCGTGCAAGTGAGAAAGTATGCTCCTGGTCTGAGTCCATCAACATAAAATGAGAAAGTCTCCAAAGTTTCCTCTCCAGGTGGAGTATGGAAGGAGTCCAGAGGACAGTGGGGTAAACCACATGTAGCCTGCGTCTGTCCCTCAGCCGGAATCTGCTCCTCAGCTGGAATAGTAGTTGAGAGATTAATGCCCTTGTGAAAGAGGGTTGGACTCCGTACTGCTCTGCTTCTCATAAAAGGGCTTTCCTGGTTCTGTCGTCCTGTCTTCCGTACCTGTGAGCTGTGACATTCTTACATAAATGTCCCCATTGTGGTGCCTTCACAGGATCCCCCTAACAATATGGCAACCTCTGTGGGCCCCTTCCATCACGTACATTGAGATTGCATATACAAGATCTGCTGCCACATTGGCAAGACAACATGTTTTCAACAGTAACTCAATCCTCCCTTCCCCCCATTTCAACTTCAGTCTCTTAACCTCGTTCCAAACTCCCCGCAGGCATTTTTGCATGATGTCAAATGTCTAGATTGCAGTGTAGCTTGTAGCTGCCGGTTTTGTGAAGTGGGCTCGGGCTGTTTCCATGGAGACACCCTCAGCCACCGCTCTGCTGTTGCGGAGTAGCATTGAATGTCCCAGCATGCACTGCAAACAGACGGATGTGCTCACGTTGTTGGAGGTTTCTATTTTTTTTAGGCTGGTGTGAGAGACCTGGCGTGGGCTTGCAGTCTGCAAATACCACTGCTGTTCTCACACATGCACACGGAAACATACAAATACACTGTACAGACACACATACATACAGAGGGAAGCACTAGATGATTCAGAATGAGAGGACTGCTTGCTTGTTAAAGTGCAATATCTACATATAATTCACATCAAGAGAATACCACCACTGCCACCTCCTGGAGTTGCAAGGCTCCGAGTATCCCTGATAACCGATTGGCTGTGGTTGAGACCCCTTCTAACCCCTTCTGCACAGATCAGGTGGGTTACATTGCCCCCTGGTTCCGGGAGGGGGTCAGAGCAGACAGAGGATGAGGAGATCTGTCCAGTTCTTTGAATCTGTACGACTATACACCTCCACACTGTTGTCCCAAGACGTAGACAAATAATTCACCATCAATGGTAGCAAAATGAGACTGTCCCCTAAGACTTGGAGCACTTTTTTTTCTTTAGTGTTGTGCAGTTGGTCTGAAAAGAGTCATCAGTTTCAAAAAAAAATCTGAGCTTCAACACAACAGGTTATGGAGTTGTTTCATCAGACAGACGACACCCCTTTAAGGGCCAAATCTCCTTACAGCACAAAGCAAGAAATGCATTTCCATGTGCAATTTGTTCACTGTACAAACAGGGCTGTGTCCTATGATTGCAACAAGCTGTGTTTGTATTTCATACAAGTCACCATTTTAAATAAATAATAAAAAAGTGCTGCATATACATACACGCTCTAACAGATAGCTTTGACTTGTTGTGTGGCTCATTTCACACAAAGCTTCCTGACAAACTGTCCTTCTTAAAATGTGAAAGAGAAAAAGCCAAGGAGCAGATTAGTAGAAGTTTGTTGTGGGTAGGAAAATGAGAGGAAGAGAATGAAGAGTGTCCATCCCAGATGCAGCCACGTCAGATGAGCCCTGGTCTGGAATGGAGGAGAGCTGCCGAGGAGAAGTTCCTCCTCCCAGTCAGAGGGAATAGAGTTGAGAAAGAGGAATAGGTCAGAGGTGAGTTCTACTTATATGGATAAAATAGCATGTAGGGTGGGAGGCTCAGAAAAAGTTTGAGATGGTTGGGTGGTTTATGGAAGATAGTTGTTGGGTAATATGGGTTGTAGGAGATGATTATTTCTCTACCTTGCTCGTGGGAGGTAGACTGAAGATCTACTAAAAAGTGTTTTTATGCTCCAGGGATTGATTATATAAATTTGGGTACTATAGAGGGATGACCCAGGGCAAGGGGAGGAGCCGGAAGGAGAAAATTAGGTGTGGTATGGCAGAGGGGGGGGGGGGGGGTAGGTTGGTGTATGAGCTGAGGATTCCGGATCAGAGGAACGGTCTACTCATCCAGGCACATAGGCAGGTTGACGAAGGTGAACACGTTGTACTCAATCATGATTGAGAAGCAGAGGAAGACGGCGTAAAGAACCAGAACGTATATCCCCAGCTTCAGGTCCAGACGCCACTTGTTCAGATGAATCCCCAACACCTACACACACACACACACACACGCTTGTGAACGGAAGAAAGTTTACTCAACTTTCATAAATTTCCTTGATTTTAGCTTAGCTTTTAACCTTTTCATATTCCTGTTAAATTTGCCTGAAAACGCCTAAACAGCATACCCAAAGTAAATTGAAAGCTGTTCTTGAACCATTTGGAGTACATGCATGTAAATGATCTCTTTTGAAAGCTGACACTCTGAAGTTATTTCCCCTGTTGTCAGGACCCCTGTCAGTCCTACTGGTGTTGAGTAATAGAAGCTTGAACACAAGGAAAGTGAAAGTTTCTATTTCCGCCTAGATTTTGTTTTGAAAACAGAGGCCTGAAGAGGCCTAGAGGTGGTAGGTATTAGCTGGAAGACTAAATTGGACCACAGGTTGAAGCCTTACCCAATTCAAATCAAAAGTCAAACATAATACCACAATATATTTATATTTGACACATGTTTTTATAAGAGTACATCCAGGCATTTTCTAAAAGGGCCTTTTGGAGACTCCAAAATGACCCTTTGTAACCAAGGTCAAATACTCAGGATAAAAAGGTATTATTTTTCATAATTGTTATCTCTAATGAAAGGTGGTACTTAGAACTATCATATATAATAGCTAAATCCCTAATTAGTATTACTGAAACACAAAAACTGAAGCATGAACACATTGGAGTGCTTTATCTGATTCCAAGGATTGGCGCACAAAGAACACTGATTCTGTCAACCATATTGCGCAATCGACTGTTATTTTGAAGGCTCCACAGACGCATACAAATGAGGTATTGGCATTTTCAGCTCTTTCAGGGGGGGGGGGGGGGGTACAGGACGCACAGACCTAGTTGGCTTTAGAGGGCTGTCAACGGGGCATGGAAGCTCCTATTGGGTCAAACAAGGTGTCAATCAAAAGGGGAGGGTTCAACGGACATTTTGATGCCTTCATATTGTAAATACTCTGTTGCTAACCGGAGAAAAGAACACTTTTATGTGAACAAGTTGTTTCTTCCGTCGGCTAACTTGCATAATGAAACAAAGGATAATGGCTATTCATGAACGTAAAACATTGTATTTGGATGAATTACTTTACATGGTTAGATACTTTGAACCCTTGGGACTTACGCAGATCAAGTTTTGATGGCATGATTTGCACACCTGGACCTATTTGAACCACTTAGGGTGAGTACAACTTTTTTCTTTGGCATTGTTGAAGGAATGTTCACCGGATAAAGACGTTGACTTTGCTTGCTATTGCGACTTGATCTTGAATTGGTTTATTTCAATGGAAGCACAAGAATCGTAGCTTTCCAATGATGTATAACATGTGTAGCGTCTAAAAAATATATTTGTTAGAATTTAGTGCGTCGTAACTGAGGGAGGGGGGGGCAGCATTTTTGTAACGCGGGCGAAACAGGACCGTAAAGCAACATGGTTGTTGAAAAGGCAAACTGCATGTTGTTGTTGTTGAAAGTCAAAAGAATTACAAAACAGTTTGCAGTCGTTTTCATGAATTCAATTCCACACCCATTGCCACAATGGAATACATAGCTGACTTCCACATTGGTATAAGAACCAGTGACATTTAGCTCACCGTGAGAGCCACAGAGCCAAGCAGAAGCACTACAGAATATAGCAGCCCACGACTGTTGATCATCACCTAGAGAACAGAAAGAAAAAAGGTGTGTGGGAGAGAAGAAAACTTCTCAGAGAGGGTCAAAGACTCGTCCTCAACCACTCATTATTTTCACTCCCTCTCTCAAAACAGGAGTAAGCACCCCAGAGCTCATTCAAATAAAGCTATTGACAATTTAAGTTCCTCAAGCCTCCAATGTTCATTTTGCTGCCAAACCATTAACTAATGTAGCTCTACAACACAACTTACTATGAATGGTATGGTACTTAAAACTACACCATAATAAAAGACTTACCTCTGAACCGTAGTTGACACACATGGTCTGTAATGCCCAGGGCACACCCAGTCCAACCAGAATGTCAAACACATTACTGCCAATTGTGTTGGAAACCGCCATGTCGCCAAGTCCTGTATTGAGAGAGGCATTCAGCTCTAACAGTGAGTCATGTAGCCGTGGCTTGCTTTGCAAAGGGTTGAAGAGGATTAAGAAATTCAGTTTCAGTTTGATCAAACATGAGGGATATTACATGTACATAACGTGTACCCTAAGTGACTGCTATCATGGTGTGATTGCCGAGTGTCTGTAACTGAGAGACATCCATCACCCAGGGGATTTCAAAGTACAGCAGTGTCTCTGTACAAGAATGGTATGACTAGGCTTACAAGAAAGGTATGACAAAAAAGATCCAGTAAACTGTAGTCCTTTGAACAAACAGGGTTGGAGTGAAAAAATTGCAAATTCTTTAGCTCCTTGGTGTAAGGGCATCTGCAATTACTATTTCTTGTACCAAAAAAAGCCATTCAAACACTTTCATTTGATGGCAGGATTTGACATAAGAATTAGTCTGACCAGATGAAGATCAACATTATTTCTGACCAGATGCAAACTTCTCGGTAGCCAGTTTACCCTTTCATCATTAAAGTTTACCCGTCACCACATGGACACTGGATGCGTCATTCCCATGTCACAAGGAAGATTCAGAATGAAGCTCAGCACATGATCAATTTACCTGAAAAGCCTGCACAGTCCCCAGGACTCAAACCAAACCTCAACTCTTCGTCAGTCACTGTAAAGAGACACTTGCATAGCTTCAGTGTTCTTGTGCATACATAAGAGACAATCACTGCAAAAGAGCTGCAGTTCCTGTGCAGACAGGAGAACCTAGCAGAACGCCATCTCTGTAGCACTCCATCCAGTCCAGAACCCGGGGTCTGCACAGGAACTGCATCTCTTTTGCAGTGATTGTTAAGGAGCCTAATGAAGAATCATGGTCATAATTATGTTGGCCCATGCTACACCCCTTCACCAAGTTTCATACAAATCGGTCTGGTAGTTTTTTTTATGTGTTCACACACATACAGACCGACATTCAAACACACACAGAGGAGAGAAAACATACCTTCCGACCTGCAGCGGTTTTGCCTGGGTAGGAGGTCATAAACAGTAGATTTATTTACGTTTTTTGTCTATTTTCAGATAAGATAAAGTTTATCCTTGCTAAAGGTATAAATTATCACCCTGTTGGATTGTTTACAAGCCAAGTGACAAAATGCTGAACCCATCATTAAAGAATTGCATTGTATGTTCTTTACACCAGGAAATGGCTGAGACAATTTCCTCAGTGCCATAGAGAGAATGACAGTGGGGATCTATGTCGTGAAAGACACTGCCAGCAGTGAACCCTCTGACGTCAGGATAGTCCTCGAGGGTGTGATGGTGCTTCAAGATCTTGAGAGTGTAGCACTTGCTTCTGCAATGTTGTTTGGGCTCTTTTATGCCTTGAACATAGCCTGGGTGCCAGCCGAACTTAGCCCCGCCCACAAACAAATTTGGTCAGGAAGTTGGGTCTGGGGTCGCTCGGTTGGGGAAAAACTATGTCCGAACAAGAGCTGTTCGGACCAATCGAATTGTCACGGTGGTCTTTATACGATGATGGACAGATGATCAACAGAAACGTAATCAACCACGTCACCAAAGAGCGCTTGGGTTGAATTTGTTTTCAACAAACAACATACTACGTTGCTCTAATTGGTTGTAGGTCTATACAATTGAGCGAAGAGGCATTTTTTTCTGAGTTCGGTTGAAACACGCCCCATACTCACAGCCCAACGGAGCGGTATCAGACTCATATTCTGACTAGAATTATGAGTATGACAACGTCAGGCTACCTTGAACATGCAGTACCCTACAAAGCTCCGCTACACGTTTAAGACATTTCAGAAGATCATCATGGAGCTGGATGCGGTGTTGTAGAAAAAACATCACACTGATGTAATTATGACGATGGAGAAATGATCATGGTTTATATGATTGATATAGAACCACTTAATCACCTTTTTTACTTTTATACGCTATATTATTGAAAACCAGATGCAAAGCTGTTGATGGATTAGAACTGCCACTAAAACATGGCCAAATGTGGAAGTCCAGATACATGGGGTTTGAGTGCCAGAGAGGAAAGAATGTGTGTAGGCCTCTCCCATGAAGGACTACATAGCCCAGATATTGAGAACTACAACCGCCTGATATCAGGGGACAGATTTATGTCCTTAGACTCAGTATCCCTGTGCAGCTGGGCTGCATAGCCCCACGTGGGCCTTGGAAAGAGAAAGTAGGGGGAATGTACGGGCAATGTACATTTTGTGACCATTGACCAACCAGGCGTGAAATGCATACATGCATCTGTGACCAGAGATAATGTACCAATGACAAAAGATCTCAAAATAATGGAAAGCAGATATATAGACAAATGTCCGGAGAAAAAGTTAGTCAGATTCCGGGGTCTACTCACGTTTTGTTGGAATCGTTCCTCTGTGTTGGATTCTAATAAACACTTTGCATCATACTTTGCTGCCTTTTCCGTGCTGTTTTAAAAACTTGGATATTGGATGAAAACTTGGATATTGGATACAAATTTGGATTATTATACTTCGACAGCGGGTGAACTGTCAAGAAAGGCTCATAGCTGGAAAACAAAGCTATGCCAGTGAAGAGACCTTATCGTTCTCCCCCCCACCCCTTCTTTCCCTTCTGTTCTAGTATGAGTAGAGAACATGGTACATTGTAGACTCTACATTCCAGGACTGAGTGGTGTTGCAGCCTGGTTTTGTTACAACCAGTACAGTGTTTTAGAGTTGTAATTACAGTACAGCTCTAGACAATTAGAATTTTACTATTCCATGTGTGTATATATGTATGGAGTGAACTAGTGTTGCACAGTAAACCTGTACTAAAAAGAGACACTCCTACATAGCTTCAGTGTTCCTATGCAGACAGGAGAACCTAGCAGAACGCCATCTCTGTAGCACTCCATCCAGTCCAGAACCTGGGGTCCTGAAGTCTCGACTTTTATGATACACATTGTTTTTTTATGGATTTTTTATAGTCTTTAGCAACAGGTCTCCTTAGATTTTCTTTTCTTCATCAAAAAATGACTTGAGTAGTGCAATACATTGACATTTAGCAGACACTCTTATCCAGAGTGACTTACAGAAAGTACAGGGACATTCCCCCGAGGCAAGTAGGGTGAAGTGCCTTGCCCAAGGACACAGTCATTTTCACTGCCGGGAATCAAACCGGCAACCTTCAGATTAATAGTCCGCTTCCCTAACCACTCAGCCATCTGACCCCCCAATACTCAACTCTCTCTTTCTCTTGGCTTCAGATTCCCACAGTGAAGACATGTTTTTATGTATTTTATGGTTTTCTTCATTCCTTATAGTACCGTACCATTAGTAGAATAGAATATCTTTATTGTCATTGTAAAAAAAATTAAACTTAGAAAAGATATTCTATTCTATAGTACTAATGGTATGGTATTTGAGCAGCCAACAGTTATGTAGCCTACTAGGGAGAGTGCGTCAGATGTTACCTCTGGCCTTGACCACACAACAAACAACCATCAACGCCCAGAACATCAGTTGGGGTGAAGATGCATAAAAATATGTTTAGCCCGAGAATATATCACTGTTATAAGTTATAGCATATTGTGTGTCCTAAATGCTTTTACAGCAGGCTGTTTATCGTAAGCCTGTAAACTCAATAGGTTGGAATGGGCCTGGGTTTTCCTTTAGATTGCAGTGTTTGGTTTAGAAAAGGATGGCTATAGCAATAGTTATGTTTATATGTGTACTTATGCAGTGTTTCCTATCTTTTTTTTAAGCAGTTGGGGAAGGTCTGTCCGAACCCCTCACCCCCTGCCCATAACAAAGTTCTAACCCTAACCCAAGAATTTGGTTCATTAATCCATTCTGTAGAATGCATTGTCTTAAGGTTATTGAATGTGTGGCTTTCTGGTAAAGATTGCAATTATTCAAAATGTTTGTTCTGCAAGCTGAAGCCAACATCCAAAGTATGTATTGACTTTGTGGTATTTAAATAATGAATACATGTAAATAAAAAAGTAGTTGCCAAAACTGCCAGTTTTTACTGTAAATGTTACAGTTCACTTTTAAGTATACTGTTAACAGAAGAACATTTCAACCATATTTTTTACAGTAGATTTCAGGCAACCACAGCTGCCAGTTTTTTACCGTAAATTTTATGGAATTTAAAATCCTTAGGGTATTAATAAAAAGTACATGCATCTTATCCATTTTGAATAAATATGGTTTATCCTGTAAACCTGCCTATAATGCATTTCAAACAAATAGTCTTTATTAACATAAACCTGCTTTTATGCATTTCAAACTAATACATTTTATTACATTGACAAATACAAATCATATTAAGTTCATTAGTTTGTTTAAATTCAAACTATGTAATGTAAATGAATGGAAATTCTATATGCAATTAAATTACATAAATCTAAAAGATTAGGCTTAAATATTTCTGTGAGTGTACACCCTAGTTAGTACATTTAGTCATTTAGCAGACGGTCTTATCCAGAGCGACTTACAGTAAGTACAGGGACATTCCCCCGAGGCAAGTAGAGTGAAGTGCCTTGCCCAAGGACACAACGTCATTTTGCACAACCAGGAATCAAACCAGCAACCTTCTGATTACTAGCCCGATTCCCTAACTGCTCAGCCACCTGACTCCCTAGTAGGGGTACATAACTCCTGTACTTTTGGTTAGTTTACCTAGCAGTTAATGGAGGCCGGAGCTTAGATAGTTCCGTAATGTTGGGGCTGTTTTTTCTCCAAATGCCCTGGGAACTTTGTTACGGTAGATGGCATCATGAACTCTGAAATACCGTATTTCTTCGATTAAACGCCGCACTCAAACGCCGCCCTCGAATAAACGCTGCACCAAAAATGAACATTGTGTAATGAACACCACCCTCGATTAAACACCACACCAAACAAAAATCTGAAAATGGTTATTTAATTGGTTTAATTAAAACACAGTATTTATTAAATCACAAGTGTACAATATAAAATGTAATTCGTCACTCGCAAATTCGCCTTTCATTAACCCCAAGTTCGCGTGTACAGATCTGTTGCTGCTGGTGAGTACTTTCTGCACAACTTTCTGTTTGAAAGCTAATGTGTAAGTAAGTTCTGGCATGCTGCTTCAGATTTCTACACAATGTAGAACACTTGTATTTGAGACTTACTGCACTTGTACTCCCGATTAAAAGCCCGGCTTCAAATTTACACTAGGCTTTGTGTTTGACCTCCTTGTTTATTCTTTGTTTGTCTATGGCCGCACTGCAGCTACAATTCACTAAATCTCTCTTACTAATTGAACGCCGCCCTCGAATAAACGCTGCACCAAAAATTAACATTGTGTAATAAACGCTGCAGCATTTAATCGAAGAAATACGGTACCAAAAACATTTTAAATCTGAAACTCTGCCACTAAACTAAAACTGGGTCATCGTTGAATATAGCCTGGGTGCCAGCCGAACTTAGCCCCGCCCACAAAACAGTTTTGGTTGGGAAGTTGGGTCTGGGGTCACTCGGTTGGGGAAAAACTATGTCCGAACAAGAGCTGTTCGGACCAATCAAATTGTCAGGGCGGGCTTTATACGATGAAGGACAGATGATCAACAGTAAGGTAATCAACCACGTCACCAAAGAGCACTTGGGTTGAATTTGTTTTCAACAAACATGGCTGCCGCTGGAGAGCTGAGATGTATACATTCTGCCTTCGAGTCTGTTTTAGAAGACATCGACAGCGCATTAATTTTGAAAGAGAACAGAGAAATGCGATCAAGGCATTTGTCGATGGAAAATATGTTTTTGCTGTCCTTCCTACGGGATTCGGTAAAAGTTAACATACTACGTTGCTCTGATTGGTTGTAGGTCTATACAATTGAGCGAAGAGGTATTTTTTTCAGGGTTCGGTTGAAACACGCCCCATACTCACAGTATCAGACTCATATTCTGACTATAATTATGAGTATGACAACGTCAGGCTACATTGAATAGCAAACATACCCCAAAACAACATCAAGCTTCTGCCACCAGGGGCGGTTTTAGGCACGGGCGGACCGGGCAGCCGCCCGGGGCGGCATTTTTTCATGTCACGTGGGGGGCGCACGAGTATATAATAAATAAATAAAAATCTCTGCGCCGCGAAGCGGTTTTCTCTTTTCTGTCATTTCACTGTGTGGGGAATTGGCAAATTGGCGCCCCCTTCAGGCAGCTGCAGGCACCCCTGCTTGCTGAGAAGGTGCCGTGCACAGAAGCTGTGTGAAAAAAGGGGAGAGGGACAGACAGCTCATCTGACTGGGTCTCCCAAATGGAACAGACAATTCATAATATTATAAATATAGGCCTAAAGTTCCTGCACATTTTTGTTTTTTTTAATTGTGTGAAATGGCGAATAAAAAAAAATGGGTATAAGCTAACTCTTACGTTTGTTAGCCTTTTTGCTATATGATGCTTGCTATGCAACAACAATATTTCGGTTTTAACTCAACAAACACGAGATAACATTTCACCATAATAGTGTGCTTTGCAACAAAACTGTTACAAGTTCAGTTATTATTTATTTTCATTATTTAGGTTAGGCCCTGTAATTAGCCAACAGAATTTTCAAATCTGTAGGTAGTTTCAAAGACGAACATTTGCTATTTGCTACAACTATATTTTGTGACAAAGTATAGTTTAACGTCATAACTAAAAGTGTTCCTCCCTAAAAGTTATATTAATATAGTTATATTAATATAGCATGTAATAAGACATTTAGCTTGTAAGGGCATGTTTATGTAACCCTCCTATTATGTTTGGTGTCAATTTGACCCCAGGCTGTTTTAGCTGTATAGAACATAATCGGTCTAACCACAACAGCCTTTTGATTTCAGGGGGCGCGAAGGGCGTCTCGCCCTGGGTGTAATTCAATGTAGAACCGCCACTGTCTGCCACGGTGATCAGTCCCCTGATCTAAGCCCCATTGAAAACCTGTGGCCTGAGTTGAAGACGAGTGCATGAAAGACGACCCTGGATGAACAAGAGTTTGAGTTTTCTGAGTCTCACATTCCTTGCTCTGTTTTCTCCAACCTCAATAGATGTTACAGGAGAAGACTGTTGATTTTTTGGCAAAGAAAGGATGTACAAAATATTAAATGCAAGTATTAAATCCAATAATTGTGGCACACATGATTTTGTTAAACGACTTCTTGATAATACTTTTTTCTCAATAGATTTACTTCAACAATTGTTCTAATCTTTTTCAGTGTGAAATTACGAAATTACCAAAAGATTAATGTTTTCAAAACCTTTTTACTCATTTACCACGCGTGCTAATAATTGGGTGTGCTTTGCCTTCGACAAGGGCACAACCTTTGTTCTCTCTCATATACATTTATTTCTGTATTATTATTTATTTTCCCACCCCTAAGGATCCCTCAATATTTGGACTACATAGACAATGTTGGTGTCAAAGGGTTTGTCTTTTTAGCGATTGCGTTGCTTGTATTCGATTTTACGTTCCGTTACACAGTTTAGGCTTGAATTTAGTTTTTGTGGAGAAAAGTTAAGCTAACGGTGGCTAACTTGCTAGCCACAGTCACTTTTTATTTTATTTATCCTTTATTTAACCAGGCAGAATCATTTAAGAACAAATTCTTATTTACAAAGATGGCCTGGCAAAAAGCAAAAGCTTTTTGAGGGAGAGGGGAAGGGGGCTATGGAATAAAATGTGGTTAAAAGCATAACGGCACACAACCACAGCAGTACAACATACAGAAGAAAAACAAGCAGGGCATTTGTACAAGCACAAGAACACAAAGCAAGACACAGACTATTTACACCAGACAACAACCACAATCAAGACATAGACTGACTGGCAGGAATGAACAGAGGATACAGGCAGGTGAGAAACAGACAAGGCAACATTGGTGCAACAGTAGGACTAAACTAGACAGTTGGCAACAGATCATACAAACAGACCATGGGGATGAATAGGACAACAAATTCTAAGGAGAGGGGTTAACAGGTGAGAGAGCATTTACAGATATCGGTGAGGATGAGTGAAGTGGTTTTTTTGAAGGCAGGGATGGAAATTAATGTGTCCAGTTTGAGATGTTTTTGCAGAGCATTCCAGTCAGAGGCGGCAGCGGACTGAAATGATGCTAGACCTAGGATGTATTTGTGTTCGGGAATTTTTAACTAGATAGAGAAAGGACCGGGTGTTGTGCGTGACAGGAAGCGGATGCAGCAGGTGAGCTGCATCCGCTTCACGAACACACGTGATTACCTGTAGTAGAACATTACTAGTTTAGCAGCTCGTTTACTTCTGGGAGATGGCACTCAGCCTACCTATTTTCCCACCCCTAAAACTCAATGTATGCACATACACAATGTTGGTGCCAAACATGTAGCTAGGTTTGCAGGCTGTGATATCAACACCCTGTATTTTTGTACGTCCTTCAACTGGTTAGCTCCTGTGATTCCCACACAGCAATAGTCTATAGTTAGCTAGCTCCTAGTACAATTTACCGGGGTCAGCTTCTCCACGCAGGGCTCTAAACTGAGACCAAATGGACGCATTTTGCGTTGTTACTGACAATGATCTCTACCAGTCAACTTTTTTTGAATGAGCGATTTTCGCCAAAATAAATGTCAAGCTTATTTATGTTTTTGGGGGCATATTTTCAGTTAGCAGATGGTACTATTTGAGTCGCTATTCCATCTGATATACTGCCGGTGACAACATCGATAGAATAAGCTTCAAAGGGGGTTCTTTATTAATGAATGAATGCAATATGAGTATAGGTAGTTCAGTAATGATGTTGCGGCCCTCCTCCCCACGGGGTTCGGAAAAGTTTGATTTTCCAGCTCCGTTAGTGGTGAAGGAGTTGGCTAAGGCGAACGTTTGCGATTGGTTATGGCAGATCCAATAGTTTTAAACTTCAACAAAGTACCCGGAAGTTCAAGTAAGTTAACGCTCGTAAATGGGGAGAGCCAGAGAATGTCTAATATGGGGAGAACTCATAGACTTATATATTAATAGACACAGCTAGATTTTTCTTCCAAGATGGCGTGACCATTCATTTCTATGAAAAGTGCTCAGTGGCGCAGTGAGGCAAGCGAGAGCGCGAAATGGACCGCGCCATCTTTCCAGACTGACTCGTCCGGTCTTGCGCAGAAGCTTGTTCCTAGCTCCGAAACTCGTGCATGCTTGCAACTAGCAGTACACGTCATACTTTGCGACAACCAGTTGCGAGCTTGTGAGCTGGAGCTAAGGCATTGCAGAAAACTGTCAGAATGTGGTACAAGTCCGATCAAGAAGCAGATACATGTGAACTTTACGAAAATCAATACTATTAGTACTGTAGTATTATACATGCAGGGACTTTTTTGCTTCGTGTTTTTAGTTTGACTGATTAAGTTTTGTGTCGGATTAAAGAAACTGTAAACTTGAATATCTGGCTCCGTCGTTGTACTAGCTCGGCAAAGCAAGCTAAACTAGAGAGGGTACAATTTCTGGGGAAATTGTAGGGTGTGCTTGCTTGCGTCGGTTGTACAGGGGTCCGTTTTTGAATGACATTTTTACAACTGATATTTCTGTATATTTTATATAAAAATGCATACTTATTATTTATAAAGATTACATAGATTTAAAAGCATTTTTTTTGCTGCTCATTTACAACTGAAAATACGAGTGAAGTGTAGAATGAAATAGATGTCTTCTCATTTCCCCTGCAAGAGGCAGCCTCATCGTTGAATCAAAACGAATAAATTTGGCAGACCGGTGTAAAAATTGACCTAATCTCTATGACTTAAACGTCATTTTAAGTTTTTCCCTTCTCATGATATTTTCAGGCATTTAGCCTACTCATTGCATTCATTCATTAATAAAGAACCCCCTTTGAAGATTATTCTACGACGTTACCCGGCAGTAGAAGATGGAATCGCGATTCAAACAGTACCATCTGCTAACTGAAAATATGCCCCCCAAAACGTAAATAAGCTTGACATTTATTTAGTGGAAAATCGCTCATTCATAAAAAGCTCACTGGTAGCGATCATTGTCAGTAACAACGCAAAATGCGATATAGCCCTGTGTGGAGAAGCTGCCCCGGTAAATTGTACTACTACGGTACAGTACTAGACTACTGCTGTGTTCGTCTTGGTAGCGATTGCGTTGGTTGAATTGGATTTAACGTTCCGTTGTACGGTTTAAGATGAAATTAATTATTTTCATGAACAGATTGACAACGTTTAGGCTGTGGCAATGAAGTTCAGGTTAGTAGTTAGATAGACTTTTGATTTAAGTAAGGGGAGTGCCGAACATGTTCTGTCGCCGTTTGACTTCCTAAACAGCTGTGTAGTGTAGATGTTTTTGTAGTGTGTCTCACGTAAGCTACAGCGTTGCAGTGAGCTACACTGGTTTGAAACCACAGGTAATGGTAATTTCACCAACAAATCGTTTACTAATGTCAGAATAAATCCTACAACGAAAATGTATATGTGAGGAATGTTTATTTTAACGATTGAAAACAGATAACGCTACATCATAGACCACTGTAGTATGTGTTGCCCGGGCAACACAGGCTAATGTCATGATGCTAATACTTCAGTGAAATAGTAGACTACTGTTTCCGAAAGTAGATGTACTTCCTTAATAATATCAGCTTATACTGTACATTACACATCACAATTGTGTGTCATATCACAAAGTAAAATGAGTAAATAGTTATCACCCTGGCCTCTTTGCTTGTGGCGTTTCTGCAGCTGCCTTGCAGTAAAGCTATAGTTAGCCTAGCTATCCCCCAAGTTAACAGATGCGAAACGAATGTTCTGCCAAAGGTAGTCACGCGTGTTTTCGTGACGTAGTGACGTTAGTAACGTCAGTGACTGTGGCTAGCAAATTAGCCACCGTTAGCTTCACTTTTCGCCACAAAAACTTAACTTGAGCCTAAACCATGCAACGGAACGTAAATTCCAATAGAAGCAACTCAATCTCTACCAAGACGAAACTTTTGACACCTACGTTGTCTATGTAGGCCAAATATTGACTGAGTTTTAGGGGGGCAAAAAAAACAAAAACAAAAAAAGAATAATAATAATATATATGTGAGAGAACAAAGGTTGTGCTCTCGCCGAAGGCTTGAGCACACCCAATTAAGCCTACATATGTTACTATTATAATGATGATGAGTGTTGCTTACTACTACTAGCTTATTGTTAATGCCATCGTTGTGGTGTTAACTGACAAAGTTCTAAGAATATACACTACCGTTCAAAAGTTTGGGGTCACCCAGACAATTCAGACAGTTTTCCATGAAAACTCACACTTTTATTTATCAAATAAGTTGCAAAATGAATAGAAAATATAGTCAAGACATTTACAAGGTTAGAAATAATTATTTGTATTTGAAATATTAATTTTGTTCTTCAAACTTTGCTTTCGTCAAAGATTGCTCCATTTGCAGCAATTACAGCATTGGAGACCTTTGGCATTCTAATTCTAATTCTTCTAATCATCCATTAGTCTTCTAAGGTAATTAGCAAACACAATGTAACATTTGAACACTGTAGTGAGAGTTGCTTGAAATGGGCCTCTATACACCTATGTAGATATTTCATTAAAAAACAAACGTTTCCACCTAGAATAGTCATTTACCACATTAACAATGTATAGTGTTTTCTTCATTGAAAAAAGTGCTTTTCTTTGAAAAATAAGGACATTTCTAAGTGACCCCAAACTTTTGAACGGTAGTGTATATATTTGTTATAACGACCATGACAATATTGTGGTTATCAGACATGATTTATACATCTTCGTCTTTGCTCCAGAATAACATGACAACAATCTATAATGACACCGTAACATGCCACGATATTATAACTAATTATATTAGGCTATAATTACGTTTGTCATGAAATGAGCATAATAGCGTTCATTACAAAATGGTTAGATCTTCTTTAAGGGGAGCGCAGGCTTCATAGAGAGGAAGAGATGACAGTTAGGAATTTATGACTGACTGATCCAAATAGAAAGTGATGTTGGGAGTTTTATGGTTTTATGACTTTAGCTTCAGTACTTTGGCTTTGTAGTAAGACTAAGGGTTGTATGGTCTGCATAAAACATGTATCTTGAGATTTTGCTCAGTTATCACATGGAAAGATCATGCCTCTAAAGTTTGTGTGATATCAAGTATGCATAGTCCTTTTGTCAGTGCTATGTGGGACAAGTAATATGGGAAAAGGAATTTAAACATGATAAGCTTCACAGTTTAGGTTAGAGAAACCATTTGAGTATTGATAGATGGATTTTGTAGAGTTACATTTTGTAGAAGAGATACTGTTTTAATGATTGTTGATGGTTGTTAGATGGGAAGAAGTTTTAGACTTCTCAGGCAGATTTGGGGTCAGTGGTCAAGCTTTTGTTAATTAAGATTATACTTGGGATTTTTCTTTGAGAATATGTAATGATATGGGTCACACTTGGATAAGGAAGTTGTGTTGGTGTTTATAGGAGTCCACATGGTGTTAATTACTTCAGTTGAATGAGAGAACGGGACCTTGAAGATTAAGTCAGACGACAAGAAGTCAGTTACCTTTAACTGACCTCTGTGAGAATGTGATTGTTTGTCACTGTGCGACCTCTTGCAGTCTACTTTGTGTGAGATTCACAGGCAGGTGAAGGAGATATGGTAATGGATTTGAAATGGAAAATCCTGGACAGATCCGGGGTGAAAGGGATCATTCCAAATTCTCTTGACTACAAATTCAGCGGTGATAATTGAGGGGAGAGCATTGTGGGTCCATGGCGACGGAAGGAGAGGACACACGTTCTGCGTACAACCAAGGACATTTCCGAGCAGTACGCAAAGTGCAGTGTCGTTGAAAGTTTGATCGTCGTTTGCAATTGGTTTAAAGATCCTGTAAAGTCAATTCCATGATTTGCTTCTCAGTACATTATATACATGTGAAATGAGTTCCTGAAAGCATGTGCAAAGCGCTAAAACTTTGTCAAACTGAAATGTGTAGTTAGACCGTAGAACAGTTTCTCTTCCGTTTTCAGATCAGGTTTTAATGGGCGGGGCCAAAAAGTTACCCATCTACGTCATTTCGACCCATCTACGTCAGATCACTGACTGCTGTACTGTTATTGTAGCCTACATCAGCTAGCTAGCTAGCTAGCTTCAGGATGTCTCCCTCCACCCGCAACTGCATCTTCCCTGGATGCAAAAACTTCAGCTGCGCTGCAACACTATTTAATTTCCCTATTGATGAGGAAAGGAAAAATAGGTGGATTGATTTTGTGAAGATCCACGCTGATGGAAAGCTGGATGAAACAGCTGCCTCTGCAGTGGATAAGAGTCTGCTAAATGACTAAATGCAGTGACCATTTCACGGCGGATAGTTTTAACATGGACCAGAGACAGACGAGGTTCGCGGACACACGGCTTCTCTTGCAGCGCAGAGCCGTACCGAGCATCGCCCTCCCGGCCGTTCCTCCTCCCGGTCGCACCTGGACAATCCACCGCCGCCAGCAGTTCATCACTCTGTTCTGTGTGCTTGTTATAATTATACTAGATAACTTTTCCAGAGGTATCTCTGCTATGAGTTAGTGCAAACCGCTAAATTGATATTAGGCTACTCGGTGTAGAATGATGGTATTTTGGTGACATGGTAGCTAATGTGTTAGAAGTAGCCTAGTTGGAGAGCTCACTGTCTGCTGTGTCTGTCACTGTTACAGCTCAGGGGAACATTTCATTTATATGCATCTGTATGTTTCACTCATTGAACAAATACATTCTAATTCTATACCGTTTTGTTCGGCTTGACGTAGCGTCCATTATCTGAGGCATAGGTAGGCAGTGAGGGGCGGAGCTTCAGCTCCTTCAGGCGACACGCCCCTCCAGTCTCAAGCAGAGAAGACTGCTGATTTCAAAGCCTAATTTAACATACTTGTCAGTGTTATTTTTTCATTCGAATTTGTATGGGTAGTTTACAGTGTTGCCACAGTTACTTTGAAAAAGTAACTTAGTTACATTACAGATTACTTGATTTAAAAAGTAACTAAGTTAGATTACAAGTTACTTTATTAGTTACATTCAGCAGCTGCCGAAAAAATCCCCGCCGCCTCAACATAAAAATAGGTGCATTCGACTTCATGCAGCGCCGGCATCGCCTGCAGCCGCCTGCAGCCCAGCTGACTTGAAGCAGCCAATGGCATTCTCAACTTCAAGGCAGCCGGTTGTCGGCGCCGCCGGTGCTGCATGAAGTCGAACACACCTATTGACAACCGGCTCTATAAGTTTGACTGTGCAGTGCTGCGACTCCAAATATTTCTTCAAGTCGTGTTTTTGTAGCTTGATAGCACTTTGTCGCCACCAGCACAGAGTGTACAACGAACCTTGATATTTCCATCTTTAGCTGACAAATACTCAAAATAGTGATTGTATTTCCAACTTGAAAATGCGCATCTCTCTCTCTCCTGCTAGCTACATTGTTGTTTGTGTCGCTGAGTGGTAGGTCTATGTATATACACGTGACGTGACCCTCGTGCTGAAAACGTGACTTAATTGTCGCCTAGGCTTAACTCCCAGAGACGCAAGAAGAAATCAAATATATATTTTACTATTAATGACAAAATAGTAACGCACAGTGACTTGGATAAGTAACTTTAATCTGATTACTAGTTTGGAGATAGTAACACGTTAGATTACTCGTTACCGGCATCACCGGTAGTTATTAACACATTATTCTGTGGTGTGGCAAACTTAAAACTAGTTTTCAGGTCCACTTTACAGGATCTTTAACTAGGCCACATTGCCCACGAGAAGAAACAGTCTACATTTACATTTAGTCATTTAGCAGATGCTCTTATCCAGAGCGACTTAAAGTACAGGGACATTCCCCCAAGGGCAAGTAGGGTGAAGTGCCTTGCCCAAGGACACAACGTCATTTGGCCCGGACGGGAATCGAACTGGCAACCTTCAGATTACTAGCCCGATTCCCTAACCGCTCAGCCACCTGACTACCTACTGAAGATGATAATTATGGACATCACACAACCATGGCATCCGTTTCCGAACCTGTACTTTGTTGTGGTATAGGAACAGCATTACTTATAGTGTATAAACAATTCTATTGATGCTATGATTATGTAATGGTTTCAACTGTTCCACCGATAACGATGCAATTGCTGAACAAATCAGAGGGGGATGTGAATGATGGTTTGAATTCAGGTTTATAGATGAAGATATTAATGTGTTTGCTTTTGATGTTCTAAATGAAATGGGTCTGTCTAGATTGATGGGAATACATTTGCTTTATGTATTTCTGTATTCGGTATGGATGATCCTTATGATCCAAGATGGCGCCGATGAAGGCTGCCTAGGTCGTTAGGTGCGCTCTTTTTTGTCTCGTTTTGTCTGTTAATTCAGTGTTCTGCCAAGATTTCCGGGGTTCTCTAACAAGAGAAGTACTTCTAAACATCAGGACTACAACTTGTGATGGCATTTTTTGAATATAGTTACTAAGAGTGTATTTTTAATAGACTGAGGTTGTGTTTAAACAAATGGATGTTGCAGTTAGTCTTAAGGTATTTATGGTGTTGGTTTATGATGCTTGATTGAGAAGCTAGGGGCACGGAGGTTGGGGGATGTTTGAGTTCTGTGGCCTAAAGGGAGAAGGGTAGATGGATCAGTTGATCTAGCAGCTCTGACCTTTTGGCCAAGGAGATTGTGTCCTGTGTCCTGTTTGTGTTTCATTAAGGGTATCCTTACTGTCCCCATTTAGAGAAAGAGCTGTGACATCAAAAGACTTTGGTATCTTGACCTGGGGGGTTATATTGTCTTAACTGTCACTGACCAGTGTTAACCAATCACAGAGACCACTGCATTGATGAATTGATCATTTATTAGGGCATCTGTTTTAAGTGTATAAAAGCACAAGCTTTATGATTGTTCTTCATCACTCTTGCGAACGACCTGTGGCTAGCACCTCCTTCGTAATGACTGATCAGCAAAGCTTTGTTTAATATTACGTAATTGTATAAGCTAAATAAATTGTATTAAAACCACATCTCTTGACTACTCAGATCTACACAGTGACACTTGAAATTTCCACCTTTACAAACTCCTGTGTATTTATTTCCCACTTTTCTGCTTCCAGCGGCAGAATTAGTGGGAATTATAGTCAAAGCCACCCTCGGCTTTGTTCTAGCAGCGAAGCGTCGTAGGAGAGGCAAACGAGCCGGTGCACTGGTGCGACTCCGTCGGCGTGGGGCACGTACAGCGTTACCGTGGATATTTCTCTCCAACGTGCGTTCACTGAGCAACAAACTGGATGAACTTCAGCTACTGGTGTGGAAAAACAAAGACTTTCATTCATCTTCCGTTTTGTGCTTTACAGAGACATGGCTGAGTGAACTGATCCCAGACTCTGCGCTACAGCTAGCAGGTTTCAAACTTCTGAGAGCGGATCGTGACCCTGTGCTCTCTGGCAAAACGAAAGGCGGTGGTATTTGTTTTTACATTAACAGTGGCTGGTGTGAAGATGTGACAGTGATTCTGCAGCACTGTTCTCCTGATCTGGAATCATTTTTTATTAACTGTAGATCTTTTTACTCGCCACGAGAGTTTGCATCATTCATTCTGGTTGGCGTCTACATGCCTCCGCAGGCTAGCGTCAAAGAGGCTCAACGTGTGCTCGCCAGCCAGATACTGAGTGTGGAGCATGAAAATCTGAATTCCTTGGTTATTGTGCTAGGCGACTTTAGCAAAGGCAATCTCACTCAAGAACTCCCCAAATACAGACAATTCATCAAATGCCCTACCAAAGAAGGAAACACCTTGGATCACTGCTACTCTACAATCAGCAAAGCATACCATGCGGTCCCCCGAGCAGCACTGGGTCACTCTGACCACGCACGTGCGTTAAGCTGGGAACACAAGTCTCTGACTCCCGGTCCATCAGCACTGGATCACCCCAGGGCTGCGTCCTTTCTCCTCTGCTCTTCTCCCTGTACACCAACAGCTGCACCTCTAGTCATCCGTCCGTCAAACTACTGAAGTTTGCGGACGACACCACCCTCATTGGGCTCATCTCTGGTGGAGACGAGTCTGATTATAGGTGGGAAGCGGCCAACCTGGTGACCTGGTGCAGCCAGAACAACCTAGAGCTCAATGCTCTTAAGACAGTGGAGATGGTTGTGGACTTCAGGAAGAATACAGCCCCACTCACCCCCATCACCCTGTGTGACTCCCCAGTCAACACTGTGACAGAGTCCTTCCGCTTCCTGGGCACTATCCTCTCCCAGGACCTCAAGTGGGAACTGAACATCAGCTCCCTCACAAGAAAGCACAACAGAGGATGTACTTTCTACGGCAGCTGAAGAAATTCAACCTGCCAAAGACAGTGATGGTGCACTTCTACACAGCCATCATTGAGTCCATCCTCACCTCCTCCATCAGCATCTGGTACGCTGCTGCCACTGCCAAGGACAAGAGCAGGCTGCAGCGTATCATCCGCACTGCTGAGAAGGTGATTGCCTGCAATCTGCCCTCGAGGACCTGCTCACCTCGAGGACCCTGAGGCGAGCGAGGAAGATTGTGGCCGACCCCTCCCACCCTGGTCACTCCCTGTTTCAGTCACTCCCTCCGGCAGAAGGCTGCGGTCCATCAGGACCAATACCACACGCCACAAAAACAGTTTCTTCCGTTTGACTTTGGTGGCTGATCCATGATAGAAAGAGAGAAGGAGGCCCATTCAATTGCGCGTTTAAATGCTCGCACTGTACGGTATAGTGGGCGGAGAAAGGCGGTGATTACCCGATGACCTGCAGGTTTCGTAAATACGACGTAAACTGCAAATGTTTACTCAACAACAGGTCTGCAAACGCCTTTGTAAACCGAGATTCATTCGAACAAATTGAGGCGACAAAGGGTTTGCTGACCTGTCGAGGAGTAAACATTTGGTTTCTTATATACTACAACAATACGTGGGAAGATCCCAAATCAAACACGTCGAATCTGGAGCAGACGCCATGTTGTCAGAGCAATCAGCTGCACTGGCACTGGTGACGTCACTACATCTCCAACGCAACATATCAACAACATCAATTCGTCTTCTGTCTGCTTCAGATACTTCTTTAAAACGGGAAGCGCAAAAAACATATTTGGTTGTTTTAGGGTTTTTTAGGCAATTTAGGCTACTTTGTTGCCGAGCAGATGCCACGTTGTTAAGGTCAGTTGCTACATCTCTAAGGCAACCGCTTGTTGCTAGGTCCGTAAAAACGTTTATTTACCTCTGCGAACTTTCAGGAGGTATATAAACGGATTTATTAACTTTTGAGAACGTCTTCTGGACCAATAGGAACAGCGTATTGTTCTGTAGTGAGGTCCACAAGACCACACGGAGCCAACATCTTGCCACACCTGAAGAGTGATTCAATCACATCAGACAACCCTAATCAGCCCTTGTGACACCCTCAGTATGCTGATTACCCACCAAACGCCGATGCAAAGGAACCATAGAATGGGGGGGGACCTCCCCAATATACCAAATCAGCCCTCCTGCTAGCTTGCAAGCTTCAAAGGGCCTGATTTAGACAACACGTCTCCAGCGACCATTTGCTATCCGTTTCGGCGGCGATTTGAACAAAGAGCATACCTTGATCAGAACTTTTGAGGAAAGTTCTTGAGACTTTACCACAAGAGTACAAGGTGGAGAATTATGAGAGGGATATTTGTGTTATGTTTGTTACTTTGTTTTAATGTTGTGTTCACTGAAATCTTGATTCTAGTAACAACTCCTTCTTCCTGAAAGATAACCACGTCATTCTTGGTATCTACACGAAGCTATCATAATAAAACAATCATTCAACTATATTTTGTAACTGTACCAAGATGTCCAGAACAATATTTGAACCATCGAATGATCAGCCAGAGATCAGATCACACCTTTGGTAGGTGTGAAGGAAGGAGGGGGGAGTTGAGAACCCAGCTTCCCCCAATCCACATCTGACCCCAGACGGGTCCTCCCTCGAACTGTATAAAGCCCTAAGATGACCATCAATCTCGGACTCCAGCGAAACCGACCATGGCATGAACGCCATCAGGATTGGCGTTCCAAGGACGTCGCCAAGCTTCTCCTGAGATTCAACTTTATAGTGATCGCGACACTATCTGGACGTTTCAACAGAAGAACCAAAAACGCAATTCCAAATGCGACTTCACTGAGATCCCGCAGACTCAGTCACATGACCCAGCGCAGCCGCGCTGTGACTTCAGATTCTTCAAATGGACCTTTGGCGCAAACCGCCCTCAACATCATTGATCAACCCCTGATCAAACGTAACTATGGCTAACGCTCTTTCCTCCTCGACATGGCATTGGCGTGAGCTCTGTTTATGATTTGTAAGGATGTAATCACTGACTG
Organism: Osmerus eperlanus; assembly: GCF_963692335.1. Lineage (NCBI taxonomy): Eukaryota > Metazoa > Chordata > Actinopteri > Osmeriformes > Osmeridae > Osmerus > Osmerus eperlanus. Next base: position 19,743,880 of record NC_085025.1, read on the forward strand.
TACAATTTCTGCCTTTCTTTAAGTTAGACCATTTCATTCTGTTCATTGAAACCAATCTCTCATATCAAACCCATAATCCAACTTTTCATAAGATCTGTTTACCTTACTTGAATAAATTCATTGTAAAGATATTTTGACGTGCGTGTTCACTGATGTTACGATTGGCTCTACTCTTAGAACGAATTCATTCCTAAAGATGAGACTGATTATTACATATTAAACATAGGATTCCCTAATGTCCTAAACCAATATTAGGGTGGTGCCCCAGACTTTATGATAAATTAAGTATTTCTATCTTTAAACGAGCAAACCCCGCTACAGTTCCAATTATTACACTAGTATATAAGAAACTGAAGTATCACAGCGTGCGCAATCTGCGGGTTGGCTATGGAGCTAATAACGCTACGTTTGCGAATGTACGTACATGAGGCCCAGAGTACTCTGTTTTCTGGTGTTTGTACAAACTAATTAAATTGTATTGAAACGGCTATTGAATCACAGTTGCACTCTGATCTCCAAGCATGCGAGTATTTTAGTGTTGCATTGGATGAGTCTTGTGACATAAAAGACAAGCTTCAGTTGGCAATATTTGCACGGTCTGTGGCAAACGATTGTGTGATCAAAGAAGAACTCCTTAATATTGTGCCATTAAAAGACAGAACACGTGGCATAGATTTGAAAGAAACAATGATGGCTGCATTTGTGAAAGCAAATCTGCCCATACCGAAGCTAACTGCAATAGCTACGGATGGAGCGCCAGCAATGATTGGATGTAAATTGTTATATTTGTATTTGTGGACTTGGTTGAACTGAGAGTTTGTGTGTGTGAGACAGTGCACACAATGTTCATTTTTGAAAATGACTGGCCTGTGGTCTTAATACTGTAGAAGTCCATTTGTCATCATGTTGGTGTGTGACATTTACAGGAAAACTGGCTGAGCAGAGGTCTGTGTCTGTCTGTCTGTGTGCATGTATGTGTGTGCGTGTGAGGAAGGGAGGGGCGATGTTCATGTGTGCCCGTGTATGATGTGGCTCTTTGCAGTAACACAGTAAAAAAAATTGGCTTTTAGTCTCTGACTGGTTGGCCACCCCTGCTGTACAGTTAGGTCCATAAATATTTGGACATTGACACAATTTTCATCATTTTGGCTCTGTATACCACCACAATGGATTTGAAATGAAACAATCAAGATGTGCTTTAAGTGCAGACTTTCAGCTTTAATTTCAGGGTATTTACATCCAAATCAGGTGAACGGTGTAGGAATTACAACACATTTTATATGTGCCCCCCCCCTTTTGAAGGGACCAAAAATAATTGGACAAACTAACAATCATAAATCTAATTGTCACTTTTAACCCATAGACATGGGTCTATGGGTTCCAGACTTCAGGCTGTCATTGACTGCAAAGGATTTGCAACCAAGTATTAAAAGTGACAATTAGATTTATGATTGTTAGTTTGTCCAATTATTTTTGGTCCCTTCAAAGACGCTGGGTTTCGTCCCTGGTGATGCTCTGCCAGGCCTCTACTGCAACTGTCTTCAGTTCCTGCTTGTTCTTGGGGCATTTTCCCTTCAGTTTTGTCTTTAGCAAGTGAAATGCATGCTCAATTGGATTTAGGTCAGGTGATTGACTTGGCCATTGCAGAACATTCCACTTCTTTGCCTTAAAAAACTCTTTGGTTGCTTTCGCAGTATGCTTCGGGTCATTGTCCATCTGCACTGTGAAGCGCCGTCCTATGAGTTCTGAAGCATTTGGCTGAATCTGAGCAGATAATATTGCCAGAAACACTTCAGAATTAACCCTACTGCTTTTGTCAGCAGTCACATCATCGATAAATACAAGGGAACCAGTTCCATTGGCAGCCATACATGCCCACGCCATAACACTACCTCCACCATGCTTCACTGATGAGGTGGTATGCTTTGGATCATGAGCAGTTCCTTCCGTTCTCCATACTCTTCTCTTCCCATCATTCTGGTACAAGTTGATCTTGGTCTCATCTGTCCATAGGATGTTGTTCCAGAACTGTACAGGGTCTTTTAGATGTTTTTTGACAAACTCTAATCTGGTCTTCCTGTTTTTGAGACTCACCAATGGTTTACATCTTGTGGTGAACCCTCTGTATTTACTCTGGTGAAGTCTTCTCTTAATTTTTGACTTTGACACAGATACGCCTACCTCCTGGAGAGTGTTCTTGATCTGGCCAACTGTTGTGAAGGGGTTTTTCTTCACCAGGGAAATAATTCTTCTGCCATCCACCACAGTTGTTTTCCGTGGTCTTCCGGGTCTTTTGGTGTTGCTAAGCTCACCAGTGCGTTCTTTCTTTTTAAGAATGTACCAAACAGTTGATTTGGCCACACCTAATGTTTTTGCTATCTCTCTGATAGGTTTGTTTTGATTTTTCAGCCTAACGATGGCTTGCTTCACTGATGGTGACAGCTCTTTGGACTTCATATTGAGAGTTGACAGCAACAGATTCCAAACACAAATACCATACTTGAAATGAACTCTAGACCTTTTATCTGCTCCTTGTCAATGAAATAACGAACTCCCATGAGGGAATAACATACACCTGGCCATGGAACAGCTGAGCAGCCAATTGTCCAATTACTTTTGGTCCCTTAAAAAGGGGGGGTGCACATATAAAATGTATTGTAATTCCTACACCGTTCACCTGATTTGGATGTAAATACCCTGAAATTAAAGCTGAAAGTCTGCACTTAAAGCACATCTTCATTGTTTCATTTCAAATCCATTGTGGTGGTATACAGAGCCAAAATGATGAAAATTGTGTCAATGTCCAAATATTTATGGACCTAACTGTATATACCCAAATGAGTGTGTGTACACACTGTACACAGTAGGGTCCAAGTGTCTGAGACCACAAGTCAAAATACTTAAATTAAGCATTTGTTTCTAAATACTAATATTTAATGACAAATTATAATATCAGCTTGATAAAGGTGTTGAGCCGAATTTGTAGCAGCCTGACTTAATGTTTAATAAAAGCACTGCTAATACTAGCAGCCAAACGTGTGAATAGCTAGCTTAAGTAACAAGTTGAATCTTGTTTTACTGGACTATGACCATGAATTTCAGAATCTTAGTATTTGGTACGTCCCCCTTTTGCTTTAATGACAGCATGCACTCGAGCTGGCATGCAATTTCATGTGAAATCATGTTGGGATTATCACGTTTTGCACTGTTCCAAAGAGCTTCTGACTTTTGGACCTGACTGACAGACCTGTGTATCGTGTGTATGTCTCACACACTCAGTTGGTATCAAATGTTTGTTCACCATACAAACACTAAAGCTAGCTACTGTAATCCAGATAGTATTACTAAACACAAAGAAGTGTTATTCTTCTTTGTTCACCATGCCTGGTAGCTGAGATGTGGTTACTTACGACTAATAAATACAGAACAGTCATTGACTGACCACTGAAAGTATTGTTAGTGTAATCATTACTGTATAAATATGCACTTCAGATGCTTGATCTTCTGCTGTACTGTCTACATAAATGATTTGCATATCCACACACAAACACCATAGTAGACAAAGAACAGAGTAGATTTATGTGTACCTTGCCGAGCAACAATCAGACTGGCAATGCAGTCAGGAACACTAGTGCCAGCTGCCAGGAAAGTGATGCCCATGATGACGTCAGGAATGCCAAGTGTAAACCCAATTATGGTTACCTACAAAAAAAACAATTGTGAGAGGTTGCGCGCGCACACACAGGTTGCGCGCGCACACACAGGTTGCGCGCGCGCACACACACACACACACACACACACACACACACACACCTACAACGGTGCAACTCACCATCCACACCATGAAGTAGGAGAAGACAGCAATCCAGACAGTGGAGAGGATGAATGAGAGCATGAAGTACTTCTCCCAGCGGGGCTTTCCACAATTGGGGATAGTGAAGAAGAGAAGCAGCAGCAGGGGCCAGGAGATCAGCCACTTAAACTTACTACCAATGCCCGCTAAAGGACAAACAGAAGAACGGGAGAAAAAGTCAGCCGTGAGGCTGATATTAGACCTGTCTACTGGGGTTGGATCTTGTTTATAGTTGGAAGCAATTCCCAATGACAAATAATATGACAGCCATGTTCAAATGTGAAGGGGGAATGATAATTAGTCAAGGCAATTAGTCAATTCTAAGTATTCTAATAAGTAAGGATAATTAGGGTTATGGGCACCAAGTGTATTGAACTGGAAGCTATATATTTGGTTGGTTAGAATTAGGTTCATCTGCCTGCTGTATATCATGAACTACTGCAATAAACAGTTTAATTATTATACTTGGAAAAGTTATACACAAAGAAACATCACAAAACATTCAGAGTGTACACACAAACCTGGCACATGGAAGGGAGATATGGTGTCATTCTCTTCTTGTTCGCTGGGCTTGTCTTCAGGCACGTTTCCGTTTTCTATGTCCACTTTCCCATCAATTACTGCAGTCTCCACGCCATTGGCGGCCTGGACCAGCTTCTGTCGCTTTCAGAGGACAGGTCACCATGTGACTAACAGCACAATGCAAATCATTACAGACCTATCAAGTCAAACATGAGTACATCTTTACACAAACACCCCCACAATACCTCAGTGATGATAAGGCGACTAGCCATACGGAGCCGGGTCTTGGGGCCAAAATGGCTGGTGACCATGATCCGGAGCCCGGCCTCAGGGAAGCGGAACTTTGGAGGGCTGGTATTCATAATTTCATCTACCATCACCACAGAGCCACGACTGTAAGCTCTACTGGGCTTGACTAGGAGAGAGAAAGAGCGTTTCGAAAACCTTGTGTAAAAGGATGCCACACTGTGTGAAGCGTTGAATGGTTGTTGATATTACGCTGTAAAATGCTAGTTCAACTCAATTCCAGTTATTTGTGCACTAGTCTAAAAAGGCTTAATTTGATTTTTATATTATATAAAACACAGTATCGTCTGCATGTCAAGACACACACACTGATACCTCAATCATTAAATTCAGGTGTTTCCTTCAGTCTCATAGCCACGGGTGTATAAAATCAAGCACCTAGCCATGCAGTTTGCCTTTACAAACATGGGTAATTCGAAAGAGTTCACTGAATTAATGTGTGGTACTGTAACTAGATGCCATCGTTGCAACAAGTCAATTCATGAAATTTCTTCTGTCCTAGATATTCAACTGTAAGTGGTATTATTGCAAAGTGGAAGTGTTTAGGAATCACAGCAACCAGCCACAAAGTGACAGACCCCCATAAAGTTAGAGTGCTGAGGCACAGTGTGTAAAAGTTACCAAAGCTTTGATTACTCATAACTGCAGAGTTCCAAACCTCCTCTGGCATTAACATCAGCACAAAACCTGTGCTGGCCAAACAGCTGCACGCAAGCCTTACATCACCAAGCACAATTGCCAAGCGTCAGATGGAGTGGTATAAAGCACGCTGTCACTGGACTCTGGAGCAGTGGAAACGTGTTCTGTGGAGTGACAAATCACTCGTCTCTCTGGCAGGGAAGGATGAGTCAGGGTTTGGCAAATGCCAGGAGAACATTACCTGCCCGACTGCATTGTGCCAACTGTAAAGTTTGGCGGAGGAGGAATAATGGAATGGGGTTGTTTTTCTGGGGTTGGCCGAGGCTCTTTAGTTCCAATGATGGGAAATGTTTATGCCTCAGCTTACCAAGACACTTGGGTATATTTTATGCTTCCAATTTTGTGGCAACAGTTTGAGGAAGGCCCCTCTCTGTTCCAGCATGATCCAGTGCACAAAGCAATGCTATAATAGCATTGTTGGATGAGTCTGGTGTGGAAGAACTTGACTGGCCCGCACAGAGCCCTAACCTCAAACCTACTGAACACTTTTGTGATGAACTAGAACAGAGATTGCGAGTCAGGCCCTCTCGTCCAACATCAGTGTCTGAGCTCACAAATGCTCCTCTGGATGAATACAGTCACTCAAAAATCTTGTAGAAAGCCTTCCAACAAGTGCTAGCTGTAATAGCTCAAAAGGGGGGGACCAACTCCATATTAATGCCTATGGATTTAGAATGGGAGGCCATAAAAACTCCTGTAGGTGTAATGTGTAAGTGTCCACATACTTCTGGCCATGTAGTGTGTGCGCGCGTCTCAGCCATAACATTACAACCACTGACAGGTGAAGTCAGGGTTTTTCCTGCATAGAGAAAATGTTGGCGCGCGCCAAAGCCGTTTTCACGAGCGCCAATGACAAATCCCGAGCGCCAAAGGCAAAAAAAAGTCTGCGATGAAGAAAAGAAAAAAAGCTGTGTTCATCACGCGTGCAATGCATGTCAGCGAATATGTTCTCAAGTAGGCTACAGCCAAAACCCTCGTTCTGTTTTGATCAATAGTAATCGAGTTGATAAGCGTGTCTTCTTGTCTGATCAATATGCAACTGTGAGGTGCGTGAATGGACAGAGTGGCCACTAAACTGTCGTTCCGCTGCGAGGGCCAGCCTGACGTGCACAAATACACCTGTACAAATGCAAATGAAATTTCAACTCAAAATGCTGACAAAAGTTTGATTTACGATTTCCAACGCAGCCTCCATTGGTATTCTTAACCTGGAATGATAATATATAGTGCAGTGTTTCCTCTATGGCTACATTTCTGCCGCCACGGTATCAGAAATCAGGCTGTACAAAATTTTAGGCCGTCTATCAGCAGTGATTGTTAGAGTGCATGTCGGAGAATTGCACGGACACACGCTTCACACCGCAGTTGAGATTGCGTGTGTGCGTCCTTGAGAACTGTAAATCGTATAACTTATGTTGTCAGTTCATTTAAGCCTGTTATTGTATAAGTCTATAGTTATTGCAAATTTAAATCAAGTTAACTGGTGATTTTCGTTGTTTGTATTCTTCCCCTGCTAGCTAAATTGCACATGTCTGTTGATTCGATAGCGATTGCTGCCCTTGCTCAGGTTTGTATTTTAGGTGCATTATTATGCTGAAGGAGTTTTAATTAATAAAAAGTGGGTTTATTGTTATTATTTTCTACAGAATGCTTAGCCTATCAAGATCAAATGAAGCAGACAGTGTACATGCTTTAGAGTGGCCTACCTTAATCGACAGACTAGGCTACTGACCATTTACAATAAGTTGTTACGTCAATTATGAATTGGCCGCATTTATGCCATTTCGAACATACTTTATGAGTGTAAGGTGTCTTTAAGTAGCCTAACTTTATTGTTTAGGGGAAACAGGACTAAAATATGTGCCCTATTACATTAGCTATTAGACTATTACATTAACCTGTTCCGAAATATAGGTTTAGTTTCGGCGGGGGGGGGGGGGGGGGTGCAAAACACCCGGGAATAAATACATTGATTAGAAAAAGAAAGATAAAAAAAAATATATACACATATATATTTTTTTGGAGCACCGAAGACCCATTTTGACCCAGGAAAAACCCTGGGTGAAGTGAATAATACTGATCTGATCCATGGAGGCCCCTCCTTGCAACTTACTGCTGCTAACATATTGATGCCAGATACCACAATACACTTTCAAAGGTCTAGTGGAGTCCATGCCTCAGCGGGTCAGGGCTGTTTGGTGCAGTAGTTTTGGGGGGGGTGTGTGCGTATGGGGTGTAATTTGTGTCAGCGTAGCTGCACACAGTGCATTCACGCGTACCTGATACGGGTGAATTACGTGTGGGCTACTCTGGCGAGTTTTAGAAAGTGCGGAATCAATACTACACCTTACAGTTTGATAGAAAATTTGGTGTGCGCATAAACAGACGTAATTTGTGCATCTTACATTTGATAAGGCGTGCGTATAGGCACGTGTTATATGTGCTTCGAATACTTTGTTCAGTGATGAACATCCTCATCACTAGAATCGCAGAACCATTTTCTCATTTTCTCTTTTACTTATTGTCCCAAAATTAACTTGCCTTAGGTCAATCTGTAATTCATGTTCGAAAACATTAATTTCAAAACAGCGATCTCACCCACGTCGAAAGATCTCATGCGTCTAAGCGGTGTTCGCAGGCATTTCTGTGCAATGGTGTAAGTATGCAAAGCACACAACACCTGCATGTGCGCACGACTAAATATCTATCAAACAGTTAGGCTTAGTGTTCACGTAGGCCTTGCGTATTCGAGGCGTATGTTAGGTGTAGTGTACACAACACGTACACATTGTTCACACGTCAATAAAATACGTGTGCACAACGCCAGCGTGATGTGTGAACGCCTGTGTCAACTGAAAGTCAATGTAAAGTTCTTGCGTGCGTGCAGAGGTTTGATATCATCGCGCAGGCGTGTACAGGCGATACTGTGTGCTTTGCATATTAACCGGTGACATGTATTACACCTTATATGTGTGTGTCTGTACACACACACACGAGGTGCAAACACACACACACATGGCAGTCCTCCACATTAGCCTTTGCCATTACCAGAAGGAACAGTGGGTCAACAATTCCATTTCTCCAAACATGCCATTTCAACATGGCCTTCATTTCATCCCCTCAGAATGTTACTCAATGCTTTTTTGCTTGGGGGTCTGAGGTCCTAAATGCAGGTTACTCATTTGCAGCCTGTCTAGTTAGCCTTACCTACTGGGAGTAGTGGCAACGGTGGGTCACACACACACACTATCAGAACAAGCCTTACCATCCTCCATCTCGCTGCTGGCTGCCGCATTACCGTTAGCCACATTCTTGCCCCCTTTTCCGACGAAGAACTTCTGCATGCTGGAGTTAAACCTGGACAATTGTGTTGAGAAAAGTCACAGAAACTTTACTTTCACAACTATTCACTAGGCCAAGTAGTCAAAAGATACTTAGCATATTTTATGAAATAAATGCAAAGCTGCAAAAATCTGAAATTATAATATAATTAAACACTGAGTAGACCTCAGATGTAAGGAATCTAACACAGTCAGTGTGTGTAAGCCTGAGAACCCATCTAGGAGAAAGAACTCCTTCCCCTCCAAATTAGATAGAAGAGTGAAACAACTAAGCCTGTTTTCTTAGCCATGGCAGAGGGAAAGATTAAACTCTTATGGGCAGGGAGAGAGCAAGCTGTGGATGAGACACACACAGATTACCGTGGGAGTGACCTGACCATGACATGCACACAACTCGTTTATCACATCTGTATATGGCTACATGTCTAGTTATGCGAATGCCAGCAATACATTAAATCATAATAGCCAAGGGCTTTTATACTGGTGATTTCAAGGATTTTATCTACCACAAACACCCACATCAATACAACTTACATATTTACAAAGCTGCTCTACATCTGTCATACATTGGTATTACGATTAATAATCTCAGCAGCATTAAACATTCCAAGGTGCCATCTTTTCTGCAATACCACCAAAAATTGTGTAGAGAAAGTGACACGTCTGTGTGTGTGTGTTCCCCTGTTTTGTTTGGCCCCGCCCCCTCCAGGTGTGTCTCGTCTTGTCTGCTCGTTAGTGGGGTATTTAGTCCGTTGGGTTATGTTTGTCCTGTGCCACTTCGTCTTGTGTGTTTCTACCGAGCGTTCCCGCGTACCTGTTACCTGTTCTGTTCCTGCCTTGTGCTCAGATTTCCCGTGCTTAGACCTCGATTGGACTGTCCACGACTACTCTACCTGATACCGGATTGTACCTTCGCTGCCTGCCTGTGCACCGATCACCTGCCTGTCCACGACTACTCTACCTGATACCGGATTGTACCTTCGCCGCCAGCCTGTTTACCGATCACCTGCCTGTCCCCGATTACTCTGCCTTAAATAAACCCTCTTGTTCTTGGAAGCTACCTACAGTGTCTGAATCTGCATCTGGGTCTACCTCTGTGCGTGAGCCGTGATAGAAAGGACATTCTAAAAGGATTCTTGATGAAAATAGCTATAATCCTCTTATTTCACCCACTATGTACTAGGGGTGTAACGATACATGTATTTATAGTGAACTGTTTCGGTACAGGGCGTTCGGTTCGGTACAGGGCTGTGCACGGGTGAGTTCCCAGAACGGAAGTTGAGTGGTTTATTTTCTGCAACCAACCTGCTGGCAAGACCCTCCCCTGTCGCTAAAGTCTCCTGCTTGGGAACACTTCGGCTTTCTGGTCAAATATTGCAATGGAGAAAGACAAGTGGATAAAACAAGGGCAGTGTGCTGTACGGTGTTCATTTTAGGACATCCTCAGATCTCAGACTCAAGTGTCAGACTCAGGCGAAACGGCATTACACCTGGGACACACTGCCTGCGATCTGCTGCAACGCGCCTGGAAGCGCCGCCTTTTACGCTGCGATCGTTTCGGCAGCTGGTCTAATTCTTTTGCAAGACACTTGTGAAATCGGCTGCAGGATGATAAGACACCATATTAGTTGATATATTTGAATACAATAACATGTTATTAAGAATTTACTACATTAATTGTAGACTACGGTGAACATTTGTAAAGTTGTAAACTTTATAATGATTTTTGTTATATTACTTTGGAGGCCTACGAAGCCTACTTTACCAATATTCACCCTATATTAAACATAACTACACAATGTTGGTAACTAACGACCTTTACATGTGGTTACCCTGATGAAAATAAATGAAAATAAACGGATTGATCTGTTGAGCTAGCATGCCCGTACTTGTTTTGTTTGTTTGAGAGAAACGAGTTGTCACGCGTTGCACACAACACACACGCGTACAGACATAGTCTACCGAGAGAGAACCCCCAAGTCGATTACTAAAATCAGTGAGAAATTCAAGGAGATGGACGACATCAAATTAATTCTCGAAGTTGAAAAGCACAGGGAGTTGTATGACCCCCAGCAACAATTTTACAAAGACAACATAGGCTAAATAAGGATCAATGCTGGGTATAGCCAATGCCATGTTTATGTATCATGTCAGCGTAAAGGAAAGCTCAGAGTAGCTGAAAGCAGAGACTGTTTAACCCTTGTGCTGCCTTCGGGTCACATGACCCAAAGGTTTATAACGAACCATCGTTGTGTTTACCCAATTTTACCCAATACAAAAACATATAAAAATAATTTTCTTTTAACCTTTGCAATGTGGGGGGTCTGAGACAGCCCAACAGTTAAAAGAAAATGCTTCACTTTGTTTTTGTAGGTGGTAAAGTTGTCGCAATACGACGGTGGGTCACAATGACTGATGGGTCAGAACGACCCAAGATAACACGAGGGTTAAGGAGAGTCTGTCCACTCCCTATTAAGCCCCATTGTACCGAATTTGTTTGCAGTTCCACCAGAGTTCCACTGGGGGTGATCGCGAGCGAGTGCATGCTGAATGGGAGTCTATGGAGCTAAACGGCTAAATTTGTCTCTTTCACCTGATTGTCACTGAGAAATCTCAGATTTGATTGTAGTTTTTGCATGTTCAACATGGATTATAGTTCGAAAGTTGAATGAACGAGTACTTATGTCTTTTCGATTTCTTACAAGATGAGTCGTTGTTGCCCATAACACGCTAGCATTCTGCTAATGAATGCTGATTGGTTAGTGAAGGACTGACTACGACCAGAGATCCCGCTTGATAGCATCCGAAGCAGAATCAGAATGTCAAAGCATTAGCAACAAAATTAGCAAGCCAAAACTCTTTCTAGCATGTGTATTGACAGGGAGAGCCATAGATATATATAAAGGCTAGATGTCTCGTCCGCGTTGCTGGCCAACGTAGTCGAACGTCCGCACATGGCGGCCATCTTGCTACAGTCAACTCGCTCACCCATAACATTGTGTTGGTGCTACATGTACTTTTTTAAATGACCACAACTTGCTCAATTTCCAACCGATTTTTAAACGGTTTGGTTTGTTATCAACGTCAGAGATGTCGTTATGCCACTGCACACTTCTATTCTATAAAAAAAAAAATATATAATTATTCATAAGTATGCAGTGGCATAACGACATCTCTGACGTTGATAAACAAAAACTGTTTAAAAATTGGTTGGAAATTGAGCAAGTTGTCAAAAAGCGTTGTGCGCTGCGCCCATTTTTTTAAAGGCGGCCGCCTTTTTCCTTATAGGGTTGCATGTAAAAAAGGCGCTGGCAGTTGAAAAAAGAAGTCAAGTGTGAACACGGCCTTAGTGTTAATTTTAGGACATCCTCAGATCTCAGACTCAAGTATCAGACTCAAACGATAGTAGGCTACACAACATTTTGAGCCTCTCAAATTTTGGCTTCTGGACAATGCTGTCAGATGCTTCAGTCCATAAATTCTGTGGGTAAATGTTAATAATTAATCTAAAATTTTACTCCTACCTAGGGCTATGCACAGTTTCAATGTAAAATTGCTATTTCAGAATTACTCTGTGGCTGTAAAACAATCGCCATTAACGTATACCATGAAGGAACGATTCAAACAATGTTGTGTAGCCTACTATCACAGACCTACTGTTTGTTATGTTTGTCTAGCTAGCGAAGTTATGTTAGCGACAAGTGGAGGCATTCATTTTAAATGTTCATAAAAATGTCAATTGCATTAGGCTACTTCACTTTCTAACACTGTAGTATACATGGCAACCGGAGGACTAAACATGGGTTTACTTTACACGAGTGAACTAGCTTGCAGAAAACAACTATTTTGTATTATATCACAAGTAGTTTGCTTGCTGTACCAGTTAACAGAAACAACACCACAGCAGTATTCACTGTAAAAGCTGCCATCTACTTTAGCTCATTCAGAAGGTAGTCAACAGCTGCCTCTAACTCTGACAACTTTTTTCTGACAGTTTTGTCTGAGACTAACAGAGGTTTTTCTGATGCCGTTTGGTTTGACGCCGTTTGGTTTGACGCCGTTTGGTTTGACGTTGTTTTGTCTGAGACTGACAGTAGTTTTTCTGAGACCTGATGCCTTTTCGTTTGAGTCTGACACTTACTTGAGTCTGAGATCTGAGGATTTCCTAAAATGAACACCGTAGTACCGACACTGTTCAGCTAAGATCGGGTAGCCTACGTTTCCGGCAACACGACAAACATGCTAACTCACCTGAAACGGCACCACCCAAGTGTGAATATCACTGCTACAAGAAAAAAACCAAAAACTTTAGTGCAAACACAGCTGACTTCGGCATTCAAGCAGCCTCTCCCTAGCAATTAAGATCGGGCCAAAGCTATAACAACTGCCACCTGAGTTTTTATAGCAGCGGATCGAAGACCGTTTTGTTTACATGAGAATATTTTATATAATTTATTACCAGGCAGCACTTTGCAATAGTATTATATATATATTTTCTTTTTCATATTTTGTATAATGTTGTAGCCATCTGTTTGTGGGTTCACTTTCTGTTGTGTAAATAATTATATACGGACACGGTCTTCAAGCACAACTTGTATTTGTTTACTGTATTTCTCTCAGACTTAGCATTCGAACAGCCCTCCACTTACTTCACCTAACTGCCGTAGCAACATGCCTACGGAACTCCTGAAGGACAAAAGCCCCCCTTTCCCGTTACACATAGAAAGGTCTGTCACATACGTCCCCCCCTCAACATGGAACGTCCCCGTTCCAACAGAACAGTCAGACAAACAGATCACAAATCCTGGGAACATATGCAACAGCAGGCAGCCAAAAAAAACAATAGAATACAATAGAATTAGACACCAATGGCCACCCCAACACATACAGATGACAATTCACGCACTCCCCAAACATACCAGATAACAGTGACACATAACACAGGAAGTTGGAGGCCCCCCTGAAAGAGGCCCCACTACGCCCCAGAGCAGCATGGGCATGACAAAACCAACAGGCAGAAGTACATCTGAAGAAAGAAAAAAAATCACAAATATACATACACACAAACCTCATATGCATACATAGTATATCTATCCTCCCCCCATAATAGAACAACAACAAGAACAATTCTCAGGTCAACACAAAGTCCTCAAAACGACCAGGGGGACGCACTGTCCTCCCGGTCCGAGTCGTCACCCGAGCCTACTCGTCAGAATCAGCAGGCATTGTACACATCCCTCCTTCGCCCACCAGGTCAACGGGCTCCGTCTGCGTGGCAGGAGGAGCAAAGCCTGGTGAAGAAACAGGCGCCACCTTCTGGGGCCCCGGGGCTACGGGAAAGTTGTATCGCCTCAATCTATCGTAGTGTACAACCTGCTCCCGGTCATCATAGTCCAAAGGATTCTCAATCCGGTGTGAGTCAAGCACCTGAATAACCCTATAAGGTCCTTTCCAGTGACGCGCCAGCTTCATGCGACTCTCTGTCGGGTTGTTCAGCCACACCATGTCACCCATCTCATATGGCCGATGACGCACCAGTTCAGTCTTGCATCACCGAAGGCAATCTCCAGCCCCTTTACCATAAAGGACACAAACTCTGCCTGCATCCTGGGCACCTGAGAGTTGGAACAGTCTCAGAGGCACCAACACATCTGCTGGAACTTGTGCTTCTCTCTGGAGGAGGGGATCCCTCTCTGAATTGCTCCTCCCAAGGTTTCTTCCATTTTTTTTTCTCCTGTTGAGAGTTTTTTGGGAGTTTTTCCTTGTCTTCCTTGAGGGTTTAGGTTGGTTGAGGGGCAGTTCTATGGGCATATGTGAAGCCCTCTGTGACATGCTTGCGTGTAAAAAGGGCTATACAAATACATTTGATTTGATTTTGATCTCCCATGCACAAGGTAAAATGGGGTGAACTGTGTACTGGCATGTTTCGAAGTGTTATAAGCAAAAGCCACTTGCCTCAGAAAATAGTCCCACTCACCCCCATGTGACAGCAGCCTATTGGCCAGCTGGTCAATCAGGGTACGATTATGACAATCCACCATGCCATCCGACTTCGGATTGTAGGCGGTGGTGCGCGTTTTCTTTATCCCTAGTAGACGACAGAGGCTCTGGATGCCTGGAATCAAACTGCCAACCCTGGTCACTGTGTAAAGTCTGAGGAATCCCGTGCACCAGCACATCATCTTCAAACAGACACGGTCTGTGCCGTCTGGTTGGGAAGAGCATACAAGTTAACAAACTTTGTGAAATAGTCTGCTACTAAAAGCACATATCTATTGCCCTTAGTTGTCACCGGCAACTGTAAGATGCCCGCCGCCACTCTCTGAAAAGGGTGACTGGCCAGAGACCCTCCCATTTGGGCCCGTTGTTTAGGGACAGGAAACCGTAGAGTCTGACAAGCCTCACACTGCTCACACCGTCGTTTAATGTATCTAAACATAGACGGCCAATAACATGTTTTACAAGCTTTCTCCCACACCCGTTCTGCAGAGAAATGCCCCGAAACAGCCCCGCCGTGGAGGTGCTGCAGAATGTCCGGTACGAGAGACGACGGAACAACAGTCTGCACTAAATTCTCACCCGTTAGTGAAGAGTGCACAGACCGACACAAAAGTCCGTCAATCACTGCGAGTTGACTAAATTCAGTCCATAACTTCCTAAGACACACAGACGACCCCCTCAGACGGCCGCGGGGTGGTTTCAGCGCAACTCCTTCAATCCAGTCCAACACCGTGGAGATATCTGGGTCGGACTGCTGCAACGCCTGCAGGTTCACTGGTCCCAAGTCCACCGACCGGTCTACAGTTGGTTGCGATTGGCCTATGGGCAGAGAGGTAGGGAAGCCATCCAGAATTTCCTGTTGAGTATGGAAAGTCCCCGGATGGTTAGGTATGTCCCGAGTCAACGGCATTCACATGAGTCACACCATTGTCCTCCCTGGCGTGCGTCGACACTGGCCGGCGGGACAAAGCATCCGCGTTAGCATGACGCACCCCCTCTCGGTGTTCGATGACCCAGTGCAGGGGATCCAGCTCCAGTACCCACCTACACCTCCGGCCAGATGGATCATTGTCAATAGACATAAGACGCAGGCCCAGTAATGGCCGAAGATCCGTAATGATGGTGAAAGAAGTCAGTCCCATATAGTGTTTGAATTTGCGTACAGCCCACACCACAGCCCAGAACTCTCTATCAAAGGTGGACCAGCGCTTCTGCATGGGACTGAGGGCCTGACTGGTGTAGACCACAACATGCTCAAGTCCATACCTGACCTGGGCCAGCACAGCCCCCACTGAGTCTTTAGAGGCATCAGTATAGACTTTGAAGGGCACGCTAAAGTCAGGCAGAGCCACTACAGGGGCTGTCGACAGTACCCCTTTTAAATGGTTGAAGGCTAAGTCAGCCAGCTGTCCATTCAAATGGCAAATTTTTCCCCATCAGGTGATTCAGAGGGGCCGCATGCTGGGCAAAATTCTGAACAAACCGTCTGTAGTAAGAACACAGCCCCACAAAGGCTCTCACTTCTGATGGAGTCTTGGGAGTAGGCCATTGTTCAACTTTGTCTGTGTTTCTTGGGTCTGGCTGCAGACCCCACCGAGAGACAACGTGGCCCAGGAATGTCACCTGATCCCTGGCAAAGTGGCATTTCTTTGGATTTAACAAACACGCAGCTTGGATCCTCCTCTTCTAGATTAGAGAGGTGGGCCTCAAACGTGTTGCTGTATATCAAAATATCGTCAAGGAAGACCATACATATCTGCCAGGGTAGGCATCTCAGGACAAGTTCCATCATCCGTTGGAATGTTTCATTTCCCTGTATTTTCCTTGCATGCATTGAAAACACCACCTAACCTATGTAAAAGCTTAGTCAGTTCTGCTCTCTCCTTTTCAGTGATAGGAGAATCGTCTAGTGACATAGCGGGCACTGGTATGTTTGTATTTGCCAAAATTAAAAAATTTCTGAGGAAGTGGAGTGAGATCTGACTCTTCCACATGGTAAAACTCACCTAAGTGCATTCCGTGTTTGAGTGTTAAGTCATTACATGTGGGGTTAAGCACACGGGTAGCTGTGACTCCATTCTTCACAGATGTCACAGTGTGCGCCACAACCAGTCCAGCTGTCTCATGCACATTGGGTTCTAAGTAGCCCACAAAGTCGCTACAGTTTAACCCTTGTGCTGCCTTCGGGTCACATGACCCAAAGGTTCATAACGAACCATCGTTGTGTTTGCCCAATTTTACCCGAGACAAAAACATAAAAATAATTGTCTTTTAACCTTTGCAATGTGGGGGGTCTGAGACAGCCCAACGGTTAAAAGAAAATGCTTCACTTTGTTTTTGTCTGCGGTAAATTTGTCGCAATACGACGGTGGGTCAGAATGACCCGAAGATAACACACGGGTTAAGTCAGCAGAACCAGGCGGACTGATCTTTACAGACACTATTGTCTCACTCAGAGCGGGAATAGTCAATCCAGAAACCAGCGACACAATACAGCAGGTGGGGGTCATGTCCTTACCCTTCAGCAGGGGGACACTGAAGCCCCACAGTTGCAGCTGGGCCCGTCCAACATCAATAAGTGCGTGATTTTTACAAAGAAAATCCCAGCCCAGTAGGACGGCCTGTGTAGTGTCCCGGAGCACATGAAACACATGCTGCCATGTTCCGGAGCCCAGTCGAAGGGTTAATGTGAGTGAGGTAGCTGAGCGGTTAGGGAATTGGGCTAGTCATCCAAAGGTTGCTGGTTCGATTCCCGGCCGTGCAAAATGAAGTTGTGTCCTTGGGCAAGGCACTTCGCCCTACTTGCCTCAGGGGAATGTCCCTGTACTTACTGTAAGTCGCTCTGGATAAGAGCGTCTGCTAAATGACTAAATATAATGTAAATGTAACAAATACATGGGCGGTGTGGATTTGCTGGACTCATTTGGAGCCAAATACAAGTTCCTCATGAAATTGCGCCGCTGATACAGTTACATCTTCTGGCACACTATTATCATTGCTGTGATCAACGCATGTCTCCTCTACAAACGGGACTGCAAGGCTCTCAATATTCCCAAGAAAAAGATGTTGAACAGGAGACTGTTTCAGGCGCAACTAGCTTCCTCTCTCATCCTGACAAAAACAGCTGTCAACACACCAAGGAGAGGGCGGCCATCTTCAGCCAGTGGGAGCCCTTTGACATCGATAACTGTGACACCTCAGAGACCTGTGACTGCTCAGAAGAGACCATCATCAGGTAATGGGGGTCCACCAAATGGGGTCCCAGCCAAGAGGGCATGTGAACCACCAACGGATTTGCGCAGGGACATGGTCGCACATTTCCCGGTGAAGACAACGAGAGGACGTTGCAGACACGGCATAAAAGGATATTCTAATATGCTCTGCAGAAAGTGCAATCCCCGTCTCTGCTTTTCAGAGGAAAGGAACTGCTTTTGGGACTACCATTGCACGTGAACAATGGACCCCGGAGTTTTTT
Organism: Osmerus eperlanus; assembly: GCF_963692335.1. Taxonomy (NCBI): domain Eukaryota; kingdom Metazoa; phylum Chordata; class Actinopteri; order Osmeriformes; family Osmeridae; genus Osmerus; species Osmerus eperlanus. The sequence goes on from NC_085025.1 coordinate 19,762,076, forward strand.
ATAAATTCTGATTCATCAAAATATGACTGTTGGGTGATTATTGGGTGTGCTTTGCCTTCAGCAAGGGCACAACCTTTGTTCTCTATCATATATATTTATTATTATTGTTTATTTTCCCACCCCTAAGGATGCCTCAATATTTGGACTACATAGACAACGTCGATGTGAAAAGGTTCGTCTTGTTAGAGATTGAGTTGCTTGTATTTTTATTTACGTTCCGTTGCATTGTTTAAGTTGAAATTATGTTTTTGTGGCGAAAAGTGAAGCTAACGGTGGCTAACTTGCTAGCCACAGTCACTGACATGACGTTATACGCCACTAACGTCACGAAAACACGCGTGACTACCTCTAGCAGAACATTAGTTTAGCAGCTCGTTAACTTCTGGGATATAGCTAGGCTAACTATAGCTTTACTGCAATGCAGCTGCAGAAACGCCACAAGCAAAGAGGCCAGGGTGATAACTATTTACTCATTTTACTTTGTGATATGAAACACAATTGTGAAGTGTAATGTACAATATAAGATGATATAAGGAAGTACATCTACTTTCGGAAACAGTAGTCTACTATTTCACTGAAGCATTAGCATCATGACATTAGCCTCTGTTGCCCGGGAAACACATACTACAGTGGCCTATGATGCATCTGTTTTCAATTGTTAAAATAAACATTCCTCACAAATACATTTTCGTTGTAGGATTTATTAAGCCATTATATTACAGGTAAACAATTTGTTGGTGAAATTATCATTACCTGTGGTTTCAAACCAGTGTAGCTCACTGCAACGCTGTAGCCTACGCAAGACACAGTATTAGCTAACAAAAACATCTCCACAGCTGTTTAGGAAGTCAAACGGTGACAGAACATGTTCGGCACTCCCGTACTTAAATCAAAAGTCTTTCAATAGGTGAAACTATCTGACTACTAACCTGTACTTGATTGCCACAGCCTAAACATTGTCAATCTGTCATGAAAATAATTAATTTCAGCCTAAACCGTACAATGGAACATTAAATCGAATTCAACCAACGCAATCGCTACCAAGACGAACACAGCAGTAGTGTAGTACTGTAGTAATACAATTTACCGGGGCAGCTTCTCCACACAGGGCTACATCGCATTTTGCGTTGTTACTGACAATAATCGCTACCAGTGAGCTTTTTATGAATGAGCGATTTTCCACTAAATAAATGTCAAGCTTATTTACGTTTTTGGGGGCATATTTTCAGATGGTACTGTTTGAATCGCGATTCCATCTGAGATAGCTACTGCCGGTGTTACGTCGTTGTTAGAATAAGTTTCAAAGGGGGTTCTTTATTAATGAATGAATGCAATATGAATAGGCTTACCCTTACAAAAAAGAAGTATACTTCAAGTTTATTTTGTAAGTATACTTAGTATAAAAAGTATAGTATTATCATGTTACTTAAAGTAACAGTGTATTTATTTATATACTATTTTTGTACTTATTGGGTGTGCTCAAGCCTTCGGCGAGAGCAAACCTTTGTTCTCTCAAATATTATTATTGGGTGTGCTTTGCCTTCGGCAAGGGCACAACCGTTGTTCTCTCACATATATGTTGTTATTATTTATTGTTTATTTTCGCCCCCCTAAGGATCAGTCAATATTTGGACTACATAAACAACGTAGGTGTCAAAAGTTTCGTATTGGTAGCGATTGCGTTGGTTGTATTTTTATTCACGTTCCGTTGCATGGTTTAAGTAGGAATAGCGTTTTTGTGGTGAAAAGTGAAGCTAACGGTGGCTAATTTGCTAGCCACAGTCACTGACGTTACTAACGTCACTACGTCACGAAAACGCGTGACTACCTGTAGCAGAACATTCGTTTCGCATCTGTTAACTTGGGGGATAGCTAGGCTAACTATAGCTTTACTGCAAGGCAGCTGCAGAAACGCCACAAGTAAAGAGGCCAGGGTGATAACTATTTACTCATTTTACTTTGTGATGTGAAACACAATTGTGAAATGTAAAGTACAATATTAGCTGATATTATTAAGGAAGTAGGCCCACATCTACTTTCGGAAACGGTAGTAAAGAATATATTGTGCTTATTAAAGTTATGCATTGTGCTTATTAAAGTTATGAACTTAAAAGTGTGCTCAGGCTTAAACATTGGGTCTCACACTGAGTGTGGGAAGCAGGCTGTTCTTTGTGTCTATCTCTTCATTTTCAGAAACAACCTTGAAACTGGGTGGAGATGGCACCCGAGCAGGTGGGACGCGCGTAGGCAAGAACAACTCCCTGACGCACGAGAGAACAAGCTCAACCCTTTTTTGATACTTGTGTTTTCAATTGCATTGTATATGATATTCTGGGGCAGGGAAAGATAGCCAGTTGGACTTTGTGAACCAGCCCAAACTCTGTTGCGGGTAGGGAAACTTAGACAACCCCAGAGCTCTGTACTTGTTGATTTTGACACATACATTTTAAGTCCTTCAACTGGTGACCCCAACGCTGAAAAGAGGGAGTCCAGAGGGTTCCGGCCCGACCGACGGATCGGGAGAAAGACCCATACACCGGTACGAGGAGGCAGACGTAATCGTCAGAGGCGCCTCAACATAAAAAAAGGTAAGCAGACACCTGTTAATTCAAAGTTCTGCTATTCGGAACTGAGAACCAAATTTAGACGATTACTATGTTTCATCGTACTTAATCAAACCAACAGTGGTGGGAAATCAACCGTGTTTAAGTTTTGTCTTTGTCCAGAGGGAGGTTAGAGTCCTCTCCAAGGGTTAGAGTCCCTGAACACGTTGTCTTTGTCCAGAGGGAGGTTAGAGTCCTCTCCAAGGGTTAGAGTCCCTGAACACGTTGTCTTTGTCCAGAGGGGGGTTAGAGTCCTCTCCAAGGGTTAGAGTCCCTCGACACGTTGTCTTTGTCCAGAGGGAGGTTAGAGTCCTCTCCAAGGGTTAGAGTCCCTGAACACGTTGTCTTTGTCCAGAGGGAGGTTAGAGTCCTCTCCAAGGGTTAGAGTCCCTGAACACGTTGTCTTTGTCCAGAGGGAGGTTAGAGTCCTCTCCAAGGGTTAGAGTCCCTGAACACGTTGTCTTTGTCCAGAGGGAGGTTAGAGTCCTCTCCAAGGGTTAGAGTCCCTGAACACGTTGTCTTTGTCCAGAGGGAGGTTAGAGTCCTCTCCAAGGGTTAGAGTCCCTGAACACGTTGTCTTTGTCCAGAGGGAGGTTAGAGTCCCTGAACACGTCGTCTTTGTCCAGAGGGAGGTTAGAGTCCTCTCCAAGGGTTAGAGTCCCTGAACACGTTGTCTTTGTCCAGAGGGAGGTTAGAGTCCTCTCCAAGGGTTAGAGTCCCTGAACACGTTGTCTTTGTCCAGAGGGAGGTTAGAGTCCTCTCCAAGGGTTAGAGTCCCTGAACACGTCGTCTTTGTCCAGAGGGAGGTTAGAGTCCTCTCCAAGGGTTAGAGTCCCTGAACACGTCGTCTTTCTCCAGAGGGAGGTTAGAGTCCTCTCCAAGGGTTAGAGTCCCTGAACACGTTGTCTTTGTCCAGAGGGAGGTTAGAGTCCTCTCCAAGGGTTAGAGTCCCTGAACACGTTGTCTTTGTCAAGAGGGAGGTTAGAGTCCTCTCCAAGGGTTAGAGTCCCTGAACACTGTATATTTTTGTGGAGTCAGATTGAGTTGAATAAAAATAGAGAGGAGTGTGGTGTGTTTTTTCCTTTGACCAAGAAGTTACAGAAATCCAGAGGAGAGATGGAGAAAGGTGGGGGCTAAAAAAGTCCGTTACGTTGAGATCTTACAAAGGTTATCCCAGAGGGTATACCCCTGGTTTATAAATTGGTTCTAATACAATTGGAAGAGTTATACTAGAGCAAAATTAAGTGAATAGACGGTAAACGCTAAACAGCTGTGTTGGTCAGAGAATGGTTTGAGGAATGTAATTTGGTTAAAAATGAGAAAGAGAAAATAACAAAATGTATTTTTATTTGGAGTTTAATTGTAATTTGGTTTTAAGTTTTATTTGAGAGTTTTATCAGAGCCTGGCATACTGTTTGGGATAAACAGTTAGGCTGTGATAATTTTGTATTAATAAATGGTATTAGTGCATGAAGAGGGTTATTATAACATTCAGTTCTGAAATAATTTGGGAAGACTCAACAAGTCTGATAATTTGTGGTTATGATGGTTTGAGCTAATTGGCTCGTTTTGAACTGCAGCAAAACGAGTTATGAAGTTCTACTATCTGACCTTTATAGAAAATATAGTTGGGAAAAATGTTTGGTTAATAGCTACATTAAGAACATTATTTAGTCTATATTTCATTTAAGAAGCATACAGATTCTGGTTTGACATAATGAAAATTGGTTTTATCATATCTTTGATAAAAGTTGGTGATTTGGTAAAATAGAGAATCTAAAACCTAGAATCTAAATGGGAGTCAGGTGGCTGAGCGGTGAGGGAATCGGGCTAGTAATCTGAAGGTTGCTAGTTCGATTCCCGGTCATGCCAACTGACGTTGTGTCCTTGGGCAAGGCACTTCACCCTACTTGCCTCGGGGGGAATGTCCCTGTACTTACTGTAAGTCGCTCTGGATAAGAGCGTCTGCTAAATGACTAAATGTAAAACAATATAGGTCTTAAACTTAACTGTTTTAAAAGACAGAAAAGTTTTTTGGAGTGAAAGAAATTAGACTAACAGTTGATTTTCTAAAGAAGGGAACAAAGAAACAGATTGTCATTTCTAGGCATGACTAATAGGAGTTGAATATGGGGGCTCGTTATTAGATGCTGTTACATGTGTTTGCTCAACAATAAGAAAACTGAAGGGAAAATACTGCCTGGTAATTATAGATACAGTATGTTTACTATGTGAATTGAAGTCTTTCCCAGTCCTATACCAGATGCATAACACCATTTGAATTGATTTATTGGAGATCATATGTAATACCACAACTTAAACCTTTCACATAGCATGATGAAGAGGCGAATCAAATGGTTAACCAATTTTATAAAAAATGCTAACTAGAAAAGAGATATCTTCTGCTAAATTCTGTTCCAGGTGAAGCAGTAAACCAAAGAGTGGAGGAGTCAAACGAGGAGATTGGGTATTGATTAAAGTTATCAATGAAAGGAGGAATCTTATGAAAACTTTAAAATATCCTGTCTAATTTCTGTTTTTTCTATATGTTTCGATTTTATTTTATTACAATTCTAAAAGCTTGGCTGAAGTTGTATGTATGTGGTGAAGGGGGCCTGTGAGTATGTCCAGGTCTGCCGTGGATACATGGATGTTGAATGTCCACTCTGCGGAGTGACGGTGGGTTTTCCCCTATAACATCATTAGGGTTTTCCCACTGTGTCCAGTGTGTCCTCACCACTTGGCCATAATGCTGCATAGTCTCATCATTATTGTTGATTTGTATGTCAACATTGTGTAATCAGTAATGGGATTTTTTTTTTTGTGTTTGTTGTCACACCCTAAAAGGGTGTGAAAGGAGGGATTTATTTGAACTTTAAAAATATCCACTTTAAATCCTCGAATGGGTTCTTGATTTCAATATCTGTGTTTAATCATTGGTGTTCGACTGTTCGCATCTCATTTGACTCAGTTACTGCTTGATCTTGGGAGATAAGGTGATGCTGGGACTGTAACTCTTTTCTGCTTCAGGACGAGTCAGACCGGCGGGTCTGACTACCTAACCCCTGTTCTAAGGCCCCATTCCCCTGGAGACCATGTCCCCCCCTTTCTCACTGGATGATCTACCCCTTCCCCTTGGAGACCCTGCCCCATCTGCCCCTATGCCCCATCAGACCTATGAGTGGTCTGCCCCCCCCCCCCCTTCCCCTTGAAGACCCTGTCCCACCTGCCCCAATACATCATCAGATGTTCGGGGAAGCCTGTTGTACATTTATGGACAGGACCATTCAAGGTCATCGATAGAACCTTGCACGCCCTAAGGGTGCTGGGGAAAGGAAGTACGTGGTACCACTGGAGCATGTGTTGTGCTGCTCCAGAATCCAGTCATACGTTCCAGGAGTTGGTGGAGAAGGGCCAGGAGGGGCAGTGAACCGTTTGCTATTGCTACGAATGTGAGAGTCCGGAAAAGAGGGTTACGACTTGGTCAAGAGTGATACTGCTTGACCACACTAGAATTGTACTGGACTAAGAAGGTTTCCGCTATTTTACTTAAGAGTGTGCTATATCAATATCAACATGATTGTTGCTGTATCCCGTGTATCAGGTCCATGTGCAACCGGATCATTGTCTCGGCTGTGGAGAACCCGACGAAGGGGTTCCAAATGCCGTTGCTGGGGCTGGCTGACCAGGACGAGGAGGCGGTGGTTGGTCCGGGCTATGTTGATTGATCTCTGGTGTTTTCAGAGATCAAAAGAGGGATTAAAGAATATATTGTGCTTATTAAAGTTATGCATTGTGCTTATTAAAGTTATGAACTTAGAAGTGTGCTCAGGCTTAAACATTGGGTCTCACACTGAGTGTGGGAAGCAGGCTGTTCTTTGTGTCTATCTCTTCATTTTCAGAAACAACCTTGAAACTGGGTGGAGATGGCACCCGAGCAGGTGGGACGTGCGTAGGCAAGAACAACTCCCTGACGCACGAGAGAACAAGCTCAACCCTTTTTTGATACTTGTGTTTTCAATTGCATTGTATATGATATGCTGGGGCAGGGAAAGATAGCCAGTTGGACTTTGTGAACCATTACAAGTAAACGATTTGTTGGTGAAATTATCATTACCTGTGGTTTCAAACCAGTGTTGCTCACTGCAACGCTGTAGCCTACGCGAGACACACTACAAAAACATCTACACAGCTGTTTAGGAAGTCAAACGGCAACAGAACATGTTCGGCACTCCCCTTACTTAAATCAAAATAATTTCAATAGGTGAAACTATCTGACTACTAACCTAAACTTCATTGCCACAGCCTAAACGTTGTTAATCTGTTCATGAAAATAATTAATTTCAGCCTAAACCGTACAACGGAACGTTACATCGAATTCAACCAACGCAATCGCTACCAAGACGAACACAGCAGTAGTACGGTGTTCAATTTAGGACATCCTCAGATCTCAGACTCAAACGAAAAGGCGTCAAGTCTCATACCAAAAGTCGTCAGACTCAGGCGAAACGGCTTCAGTGTCAGAAAAACCTCTGTCATTCTCAGACAAAACGCTCTCAAACCAAACGACATCATTCTCAGACAAAACGCTCTAAAACTAAATGGCGTCATTCTCAGACAAAACGCTCTCAAACCAAACAACATCATTCTCAGACAAAACGCTCTAAAACTAAACAGCGTCATTCTCAGACAAAACGCTCTCAAACTAAACGGCGGCATTCTCAGACAAAACGCCCTCAAACTAAACTTTGTCAGAATTTTTTTTGTCAAAGCTAGCTAGATGAGGGAGCTGTTGAGACTAGCTTTCTGAATAAGCTAAAGTAGCAGCTTTTAAATTGAATACCATGGTGTTGTTTCTGTTAACTGGTACAGCAAGAAAACGTACTTTTGATATAATACGAAATAGTTGTATATATCGTATATGGATACTACAAACAAACCTTTGGGCTCCGGTATAAGTTCTTTGATTGTACTGGCGGAACAGTTGTTCAGATCGTCGCGCCGCATGTTGCTGACGTTTATGATTCTTTAACAAAGTTTGTTTGTATTATCCATGGCAACCAGAGGACTACACATGGGTTTACTTTACACGAGTGAACTAGCTTGCAGAAAACAATTTTTTAAATAAAAGTTTATAGCCTGTTCTCCTATTCTAAAATGGCCACGGGGCAGTTACACGACAGTAAACAAAAGCTGCAAGACACCCAATGCAACTGCCACGAGACACTTGCGTACCACTATCAACAGAACAGTAACTGTCATGCACCAGTGGAGGCGCTGTCACGTACCACTAGCTCCACTGGCACGTACCACTAGGTGCCAGTAGGGGCACTGGCATGTACCACTAGCTACTGTCACGTACCAGTGGAGGCACTGGCATGTACCACTATGGGGGGTGATTAATGCCCTCACACACTCGGACAACATACACTGCGTACTAACTTTGCCCACAATGTGCGTGTCGTCACAGCCTTTTTATCATTGGTTCTCAATGGGGGTGATGGCGGCGACGTGGCGACGTAGTACGTGAGGGAACTTTGATAGCGGCGACGTATATGGCGACGTTATCTTTGTAAACGTTACATTAGTGCGTGTGACGTGTAGCCCGTCTGACAAGCATGGAGGCCGCTACGCCAAGCGTCTGCAATCATGGAGGCCGCTACGCCAAGCGTCTGCAATGATGGACGCCGCTACGCCAAGCGTCTGCAATGATGGACGCCGCTACGCCAAGCGTCTGCAATGATGGACGCCGCTACGCCAAGCGTCTGCAATGATGGACGCCGCTACGCCAAGCGTCTGACAATCATGGATGCCGCTACGCCAAGCGTCTGACAATCATGGATGCCGCTACGCCAAGCGTCTGCATTCACGGACGTGGTCAAGTTAGCTATGCTATTATGTGGTAAGTTAGCTATAACCGGTCTCAAGTTGGCAACTGTATGCTAAGTGGCTAGCTAGCTATCAATGGGAGAAAAACATGAAAGTACATGATCAAGTGTGGCTATTTCAGCTAGCTAGTGTTGGGCTGTATTGGCAGACCTGAATTAGACTCTGAAATTACCATAGAAAATTGTGTTGTGTGTAAATATAGTTTGAAGCAAGTTTTCATGTCATGTTTGGTATTAATTTCGTATTTTATGCATCACGTTTGAAGGATTCTTAATCTTTAGTGTCTAGTAATGTTTTCAGTGTTGTAAAATGTATATTTGCTGGTTTGATAGCCTAGAGTTTTGTCGTGCAGAGGCCCAAAATGTGTTTACATATTCTCTTGTCTTGCAAAGGAATATTTGGCTTACTGCAGCCAAGTACCGGTGATGTCCATTTGAATTTGTATGTGTCAGGCAATTGTTTCTTATAGCCGGCGTCGCTATTTTAGTATGCAGGATGGGTTTACAAAAGGAGAAGCTAAACCAATGAGTTTGATTAGCCTCCTATACTTGCTCAGGTTAGGTGCGCTATGTTTATTTGCATTTAAAATACCTTTGTTATTGTTTGCTCTGAAGGTAGCGTTTGTTTCTGTATTGATTTTGTTACATTGTCATAATGTATTGATTATCTTACAATTTTGATAATAAACTATGTTTTTGCATTTAAAGTTACTTGTCCTTGTGCCTGCTTTCAATGTTTGAACAATATTATTTGCTGGAGTCCTACTTTTATGGATTTTTTTTTTTATTTAAATATTGGATTTAGTGCTAGTTGGCACAGCAAGTAAACTAACAATTTAGTGTAATTGAGAAGGATGTCGATACACATTTGTTTTTACTTATTCTCCAAACTATCATATTCTTACTCAACAACGATGATAACATTGGCAAACACCAATGACAGCTAGCCTGCCTAGCCAGCCAGTTGAACAGTTTCCTGAAGGCTTTTTAAATTATAGTTTCAAAGTAAAAACGAACGGGTGAAACTTCTTGGTTATGTAACCCACATAGAATATGCTGGCACTAAAGGGTTAATTAGCCAAGTGTCAAATTACATGATACCAGTAGAGGCCGCGCTAGCGCGGTTCTTATTGTTTTTTGATGAGGGATTCTCCGTTGTAGCAAGTTGCATTAGAACGAAGCTCGAGTTCATGTGGCGAAAATAAATTAGAAAACAGTGTAATATCTACTAAATTCTAATCAAGTATTGTGTGGATAAGATAACCTATTAGTAATCAGAGGACTGCATTGTGGGAGACACGTTTGTGTTGTTTCTTTGCCGTGTTTCTTTGCCGAAACCTCCGGTGAGTTTCAGTTGTTTCAACGTGCTCATTAGCTTACCATATTGCTAGCTAACACGATGTAATGCTACCTGTGGACAATAGTAGATTTTAAAAACTCATGATATTTTAATAAAACCAATTGGAGTTCCATGAGAGTATAGTAAGATGGTTAAATTGCATTTAGTTCATAATGTGTGAGTTTTGTGTTTTGCTGAACTGAGCATTCAGCTAAATACTGTTTTTCTAAATGTGTTACGGAAGGAAAATTACTATGGGAGAAATAGAGTAGTTATTTCATGTTGTTTAATAGTTAAATAGCATACAGTTAAGTTATGATAGGAAAATGCATTAATCCTGTAAGGAATATCATTTATTTAGGATAAGAAATGTGGAAATGTTATTGTTTAATTTTGTACCATGCTTTGGCTTTGCCAATGCAAACTATGGTCTCTAGTCAAACAGACTTGGCGCATAGTTGTAGGATGAGCTGAACCGTTCTTGTATAACCATAGCAAATGGTTTTAAATGTGTAACTGTTTATTGAGAAAAGAAAATAACCATATATGGAAAAGGAAATAGAAATGATTGTAATTATTGTATTCATTCTGTACTACTACGTACAGATTGATTTTATTTGATCCTGGATTTAGGTTGGTTCCAAACCATAACGACTTAGCGTCACTGTGTCCAATCCCGACCGGTTTTTAGCTAACATTCTGAGAAAATGCCACTTCAAATATTGATAAAAATAATCGTATCACGTTTTCAGCTGATTTACTGATTTCACGTTAAGCTTTAACTTCTTACCTTTCGAGCTAAATATTGTTTAAAAATTTAGAGTTAGCTTAGCCTTTACTAGAGCCGGTCAAAAGACGCTGGCGCCGGTAAATTAGCCGTGCGCTACCCTTGTCCAAACCCGACCGCACTTATAAACACTGGCCGCTGCTGTTTTTCTGGGGATATTAACTTGATCCAGGGTCACCAAACTGACCATCAATGCTGTCAACATATCCGGGGACGTAGTTATGTCCTCCACAATAAGATATGCGACATCTCCAAACTATGCGATAAAATCTCAATTTGACTGTATACCACCACCTGCTGGATGTTTTGTTGAACTCTTCTCAAAGTTTGCTAGCCCCCATCCCTTCCTCCCCTCGACTACAGATCACGTCACACATGATCGTGTATTTTCATTGGCAAGACAAAGTAGTGTTAAGCTAGCATTGAAATACACTCATATGCTAACCCATAGTAGCAGTACGATGACAACAAAGACACACTTGTCTGAGTTTAAAGATCGTCGCCAAAGCGTTGCCCGAGTGTCGCCGAGTGGTATTTCGGCCAAAGTAACTCTCCTATATTATTTAGACATGTAAACGTCCATATATGTTCATGAAATTTTACACGTAGATTGTTTGGTATGCCTAAAATAATACTACTTACACTTTGCTGCCGATAGCAAAAGAAAATGCTGGCAAAAAGACCGGAAACTGAGTGTCCAAACCCTGTTCGGGTTTGGACAATAGTAGTTTACAGCGGTCGGGATTGGACACAGTGACGTTAGATGGCGAGCCTGTCCCAGTGAACGACATTCTACAGGAGGAACGTTTGGACACAGTGTGGCCAGCTGTGTCGGATCCTTTCCTATAGTGACTGAACAGATTTTTATCCAGATCTCGGGTACCGAATTCTGGATTCCAGATAAGGAACACTTGAATGTGATTTTGGTTTACTACCCGGGTAGAGTGATTTTCCATTTGCCCAAGGACAATCTATTTTGTTTTCATACATTTTTCTAATCAAAGAGCTCTTTTATTTTGGGGGATTTTCTAATGCAAGATAAAGCACTTCGTTGAATAGTGTGTTGCTTGATGATTGTGGAATAAACCTGCCAGCTGTTTGTTTAAAAAAAAAAGGTAAAGTCTCCTTGTGAGTCTTGTCAATTACTGCTCAGAGCCTAGGTAATAGATATATAGCTATCATTCTAATACAGGTTAGAGGTGCTACAGTTAGTTACAACTTTTAATTGACAAAATTGACAACAGATGTTAAAAAAAACTTGACTTTAATCGAAGGATCGCCTCACATGGTCACTTCCGGTCTCACGAGATGATAATACTAGACATTCTCTGATAATACCGATATGGCATAATGGTGAGCTAGCTGCTTATCTTCCTAGCTATCCACATAATGTCAGACGCTTGGCGTAGCGGCGTCCGTGATTTCAGACGCTTGGCGTAGCGGCGTCCGTGATTGTCAGACGCTTGGCGTAACGGCGTCTGTGATTGTCAGACGCTTGGCGTAGCGGCGTCCGTGATTGCAGACGCTTGGCGTAGTGGCGTCCGTGATTGTCAGACGCTTGGCGTAACGGCGTCTGTGATTGTCAGACGCTTGGCGTAGCGGCGTCCGTGATTGCAGACGCTTGGCGTAGTGGCGTCCGTGATTGTCAGACGCTTGGCGTAGCGGCGTCTGTGATTGTCAGACGCTTGGCGTAGCGGCGTCCGTGATTGTGAGGCGTAGCGACGGTTGTATGTTGTTCTGGAGTGTGAGGGCACTAATCAACCCCCATAGTGAGGGCACTAATCACCCCCCCTAGTACCACTCGCTACTGTCACGTACCACTCACTCCACTGTCACGTACCACTCGCTACAGTACAGTTTCGGTTCTAACCGCTAATGGGAAATTGTAGGGTGTGCTTGCTTGCGACAAAATGTAAATGTGTATGTATACATACTGTATATGGTGTGTAGCATTATAGAAATTATATAAAAGAAAATTAATGTAAATAACCCCGTTTGTGCTCTCTCCCCCCCCCCCCCCCCCTTGGCCAATAAGAATCGATAAGGAATCGAATCGATAAGCAGGAATTGATAAGGAATCAGAATTGTTAAAATCTTATCAATACTCATCCCTAGGTACAACGCAGTCGCTAGCTACCTGTAGTCTAGCTGTATATATTCATGGCAATCCTCACACAAACTATCAAAATTATTTTAGATTTTCGAAACGGTTTGATCGGTACAGCCAATCAAAATTTGCAGCAAAGCAGGCAGACAGGAATTTGGGTCGTATCTCAGCAAATCTTTGATGGATTAAAAGCTGCATTTACTCAGAACCCTGTTCTGAGGATGTCTAAAATGTTTTTTGTTCATTTTACCTGCTTTACCGGTTTGGCCACTTCATTGCTGCTTGCAGCTATATTTGTTTTGTGTATTTGTTCTGACAGTATGAGAGCAAATGCTGAAATTCTGCTACCAACTAGGCCCAACGTTGCATTATTACGTTTCCTTAAAAACTTAATTTTTATTTTATTTTTATAAATCCTTCATTATCTTCATCAGAAGACTCTTACAACATCATCTGACTTAAAAAAGAAATTGACATTATTTTTATGTTTGGGTCTTACAGGGCGCGGAGGAGTCGGGGATCGAACCGCCAACCTTGCGATTAACAGACAACCCTCTCTACCCCGAGCCACAGCCGCCCCGACCATAATGATAGCCATCGGAGCTCTGACTGTCATCTTCAAATTGTCTCGACCAGCTATGGAAGCTGTCACTCCCCTCACCGCTAAAAAAAGTGGCAAATCAATCTTCACTTTCTCTCTTGATGTATGGCTTCTGCCTCTCTGATTTGCTCAAGGGGATCCTCGTCACCAAACCACATCTTGTCTTTGGCGCATCTCAGTATTGCTATGTGTAGACTAGATTTTATTTATATGATTATCCCTTTCTCTTCTCTTGCATGCCAGACTCAGCAAACGTGTCACCAGCTGAGCTAACACTAGTAGCTAACACTACTTACTTCTCACAAAACTATCTAGAAAGAAATCTATTCATTCAGGACGCACCACCACTGTCACCAATGTAGCCGTCTGTTTGTGGGTTCATTTGAGATCACTTTCTGTTGTGTAAATAATTATATACGAAAACGGTCTTCAAGCACATCTTGTATTTGTTTTCTGTATTTCTCTCAGACATGGCATTCGAACAGCCGTCCACTTTCTTCACCTAACGCTTGCCTTAGCAACATGCCTACGGAAACTCCTGAAGGACAAAAACCCCCCTTTCCCGTTACACATAGAAAGGTCCGTCACAATAATACAATAAATTGTTGGTTTACAAATAATAAACACGCAAATAAACAAGCAAATTTAGGTTTTGCATTAAGTTCCCATACTGTACCGAAAATTAACCAAACCGTGACCTCAAAACCGATGTATGTATCGAACCATGATTTTGGTGTATCGTTACACCCCTACTATGTACCCTGTAAGAGAACATTTAACACTTACTTCATAATGAGGATGTATCCAGCATACATAAGCACCAGGATAAGGCTCTCCCACCTTTGACAGAGAGGCAGAGGGTCATTGTTTAGACACACTTCAAACTTTAATTGGCTGCATCATTATTGTAGTATCACAGCATTATTATCACCCTTGTCCAATTGAAAACAAGCACTTACCATACTATCTTCTCGTCGTAGATAAACTGGAAAAAAGGTAAAGACATGAAATATGTACCAAATATTCTTACGGTGTTGGGCTATTCATGACTAATGTGCGCTAGTAACTGTGGACTACTTATTGGCACTAATAACTTCAGTGTGTCACACAAGTTGGTCATGTTTATGGGGAGTCAGGTGGCTGAGCGGTGAGGGAATCGGGCTAGTAATCCGAAGGTTGCCAGTTCGATTCCCGGTCATGCCAACTGACGTTGTGTCCTTGGGCAAGGCACTTCACCCTACTTGCCTCGGGGGAATGTCCCAGTACTTACTGTAAGTCGCTCTGGATAAGAGCGTCTGCTAAATGACTAAATGTAAATGTTATGCAAAAGACAACTGTCTTTTTGCACTTGCAATGTAAAGTACATTGCAGTTAGGTTTATGTTATAAGATAATGTTACATTGTATATTTTGTTAGTATTGCATTTGTCAATGCAGCTGTAACAGGACAATTTTCTCCCCGGCGATCAATAAAGTACCATTCTTCTCTAACAGGCCATGTTGCTGCCACACTTACCGCAATGAGTGCCACTACTGACAAGATATAGTAGAAGGAGTCTCTAAAGACAGACCACCGAGTTAACATTACAACCTAGAGACAGAAACAATAACTGTCACGAATTATAGTTGAAAGGCATTTTTATACAGAGGAACTGATTAGAGCAAAGACCAAACAAAATGTTTTGGTAGTTCACAGGTCATGTTGTTATCTGGATATTTTCTTTCCAGTTGGAGTGCTCCTACACATTTGCCCACGAGGCAAATATGTACACAGTCATACCTGTCCGGCAAATATCCCGCATACGCCTATGATACAGAGGATGTTGAAGACCGCTGAGCCAACGATGGTCCCTACCCCCACGTCACCGTGTGTGATGAAGACACCTGCGCAGGGGGAGGCAGCCAATCAGAACCAGCCCTGACACCAAACATTGTGTGTGTGTGTGTGTGTGTGTGTGTGTGTGTGTGTGTGTGTGTGTGTGTGCGTGCGTGCGTGCGCGCGTACCTATAACAGAAGCAAAAAGCTCTGGTGCAGAACTCCCGGCTGCCATGAACGTCGCTCCAGCAACATCTTCACTAAGGTCTAGTTTCTAACAGACAGAACAAGAACAGAGAAAGTGGAGTTGTCAAACTGGATACTATACAATAATACTAAACATCCTGCATAAAGAATGGTGCATTCTTTGAAGATTAGGAAAACATGGTTCTCACCTCACAGATCTTCTCCAGTGATGTCACAAAGTAGTCATCACAGATTATGGCCAAGGCAAGGAACATGTAGAGTGCCTTTTGAGAGAAGAGGACAGTAAGGCCATGCTTACTGGCCAAAGCCATGCAATTCTTAATGCAGCAGAAATCCATTGACAGGAAACTTGGAAGAAATGGCAAGGGTATATGGCTCTGAAGAAGGATGAACAGAAAGCACTATAGATCAACATAATTGTTTTGACAAATATCTGGAGCCTGCATACTCTACCACTGAGGAGAATTGTTTTTTTTCTACAGCTGACATGAAGTTATATAAATGATAGATCAGGCCTGACATCAGCTCCTGAGGCTACTGTCTTTTGTGCTCTCTGTAGTCCACAGGGGGCACTGCAGGATTGCCCTGTATTTGGCTATGAATCTCACCCACCTCCTCTTATTCTCAAATCCATGTTTACCAATGATGATACCTCATCTAAGCCTCATACTTGTTACTTTATGTGAGAGGGATTAATAAAGAAAATGTCCAGCGACCCAGTCTCAAGCACAGCAGCGCTACCTCTGTCATTAGTTGGAAAACTAATGACAAAAAATTACTACGGGGCTAAGAGGGTAATAGGCAATTCAAAAGAGCCCTCTCACCGCCAATATGTGCAGAGCAACAGCCCCACTCTTGCGTTCATCATTGGAGAAAAGGTCATCTGGGAACTCGTGTATAGCTGAAGAGAGAAAATGACAGTTGCCACGTCAGTAGTGTGACAAGTGAAATACACCCACTCACCTAAAAATGATACATTGTGAAAAAAAACAAGTGCCGAAGGGAAGAACCATAAGAGCATGCAGTTAAACAAGTTACAATTGAACAACATGAACCTCAAAAAGTGCAAGAGTGAACCTGTGGAAAAGCAATCAACGGTAAAATATTTCACAGCGAGTACAAGAATTTTAAATCAGTTACAACTAATCAACAAGAGCAACAAGTCTCTCAATAAGAGTCATTGTAATCCTGAGGAATCTAGCGTCAGGTCCAGCAAATCATTCTTAAGTACCGTTGTACTCCCGGAAAAGTGAGTCTTAACCCTCGTGCTGCCTTCGGGTCACATGACCCAAAGGTTCATAACGAACCATCGTTGTGTTTACCCAATTTTACCCAATACAAAAACAAATTAAAATAATTTTCTTTTAACCTTTGCAATGTGGGGGGTCTGAGACAGCCCAACGGTTAAAAGAAAATGCTTCACTTTGTCTTTGTATGCGGTAAATCTGTCGCAATACGACGGTGGGTCACAATGACTGATGGGTCAGAATGACCCGAAGATAACACAAGGGTTAAGCCTTTTCTTGAATGTGGGGAGACAGTCAGTGTCTCTGATGGAGGTGGGGAGTTGATTCCACCATTGGGGGGCCAGACAGGAGAAGAGCTTGTGTAGGGTCCGGGCGCTCTTGAGCGGTGGGACCACCAGACGGTTGTCAGAAAAAGACCATAGGTGGCGGTTGGGGGTGTAAGGCTGGAGGAAAGACTTGATGTAGTCGGGTGCAGTCCCGTTTACTGCTCGGAAGGTCAGTACCAGGGTCTCGAATCTGATACGGGCCGTGATGGGTATCCAGTGAAGGGAGATGAGGAGCGGGGTAACATGGGAGCGTCTGGGTAGGTTGAAGACCAGGCGGGCCGCTGCGTTTTGAATCCTCTGGAGAGGGCGGGTTGCGCATGCTGGGAGACCGGCGAGCAGCAGTAGTCCAACTTTGAGAGGACAAGTGCTTGGACTAGCAGCTGGGTGGAATGCTATAATAATAGCACCCATACAGCTTTTGCTCTTCTGTGGGTTGGTTTTGTGGTAATAATTCTGTTGTGTAGGCTATAGCCCATAAGATCAGTAAGGCGGGGGGGGGGAATGGCGGTGGCTACAGCTGTAACTAGCACCTAGGTTGTAGCATATAACCTGATTTGTTAAAAGCATAGTTTGTCATGAACATTGTCTAAGTAAAGAATTACCTGTAAACTTAAACCAAGCCACTTAGGATTAAGGATATTTCCTTGCGACATGGTCCGAACGTCGACTGTCAAATTACCAACCTGAGATTCAGAGAATCTAATCAATTAGCCTAATAAATGGCATAACCGGGCATCATTCTCCTGGGTGGCAATCTCCATTGGCAATAAAATACAGTGGGATCTGAGCATTTAGATAAAAGTGCAAAAGGTACTTAGAGGGAAGCAACGACAGCTCAGAGTTTCCTCACTTGCAGTGTAAACAGTAAACCAGACACTGTAATTCCCTATGGAAGTCAGTACGGACACAAGATCCATACCTGGCCCAAGACAAACATGTAGATAAATCCCTGAGATCAGGCTGAATATTACATGAAAATTTAACAGACACTTTTATCTTTATATAAAGGAATTTAACCATGTATTGAAGTCAATCTAATCTTTGCTGAGTTGGTTCTGAATGCTACTATGTAACAATTTACCAAGAGTTCTGAGGCTCGATTGAGTTGAATACAAGTTTGTAGGCAAGAACTGTGCTGCAAAGAGTGAAGGCTCACAGTATGAAACGTCCTGACTTTTAATGTGGGTTGCTAACAAGTAGTCCTCTTTTTCTCTCTTAACTCAAGATGTTATCTACGAACCTAAACAGTCAGTCCTTAAAATGCATGAATCTTTGTTTTTTTGTTCAACACACATGTATAAAATCGTAGAGCTGCAATCGTAGTGCTTTCATACAAAAAGGTAGAAGTCTACACATTCCTATCTAGGTGACATCATTTGGATCAAACCTTTATCATTTACTCATACAAAACATCAAATACACAGGGTTATATTCACTCATCACTCAATGATTCACAATCATTGTCAAACTAGAGAGGGTACAATTTCTGGGGAAATTGTAGGGTGTGCTTGCTTGCGTCGGTTGCACAGGGGTCCGTTTTCTTTTGCCATTTTTACAACTTATATTTCTGTATATTTTATATCAAAATGCATACTTATTTATAAAGATTACATAGATTTTTGCTGCTCATTTACAACTCAAAATATGAGTGAAGTGTAGAATGAAATAGATGTCTTCTCATTTCCCCTGCAAGAGGCAGCCTCATAGTTGAATCAAAACGATTAAATTTGGCAGACCGGTGTAAAAATTGACCTAATCTCTATGACTTAAACGTCCTTTTAAGTTTTTCCCTTCTCGTGATATTTTCAGGCATTTAGCCTACTCATATTGCGTTCATTCATTAATAAAGAACCCCCTTTGAAGATTATTCTACGTTAGCCGACAGTAGAAGATGGAATCGCGATTCAAACAGTACCATCTGCTAACTGAAAATATGCCCCCAAAAACGTAAATAAGCTTGACATTTATTTAGTGGACAATCGCTCATTCATAAAAACTGGTAGCGATCATTGTCAGTAACAACGCAAAATGCGATATAGCCCTGTGTGGAGAAGCTGCCCCGGTAAATTGTACTACTACAGTACAGTACTAGCCCTGTGAAGCCTGACACGTCAACTAATATCCCGAAAATTGGACCTAAGGGTAAACATATTAAAAAAACAAGTAAAAACAAATATTGACATATATGATATTTCATTTTTAATCACATTTGATACATCAGGCATATTCGTCAATGTATTTATCGCAACACTATTTTTTTTAATACAATAACAAATGATTTTCACTGCTTTTGGAACATTTGAGGTGGTTTGGTTCTTATTTTTTCCCAAACAGGAACCTTTTTACAGTCTTTGTAATATACATATACCATCAGAAGCTGAACTTGTAAAGTGCAGACAGCATATCTGGGAGGTCAACACCTCCCATGAACTTGTTTTATGTTTCAACAATGGCTGGTCTGGGAACTAATATGTGAGTTTTGGATTTTCAATCACAGTGTTTCACACTTCCCAGGGGTTTAATGTCAAAAAATGAAGAAAGTAGGTCCACAGCTTTGTTTTTGTACATAAAAAACACAAATTCCAATCTAAATATGTCTTACTATGACATCCTTACTTTTAATTTATAAAACATTTAACAAAATAGTGTATTTGGCATTGTGATATGACAAAATCCAGATTGCATCATGAAATACACTATAATGGGTATGCGGGAAACTTGGTAAAATATTACTTTATAAACCTGCTGTATCATATTTGATACATACATTTTCAACACGATTTTACTATAAAATAATGAATGAAACATTAAGCAATTATAGGCTGCTTCAACACAGTAAATATTCATATTGAAAAATCAGAAACACTATAAATGTTATTCTTACTGTAACTTTTTCAAAATTAGCAACGATCGTCCCTACCGAAAACGAACGAGTCACTGTGACGGCGGCCATTTTGGAAATGGTATTTAAATGCCCGATACTGCCTGTAGTGCATTGAAAATCTACCAATTGGCAGAAGACATATCTAGGATTGTATGCAACAGTTTTTTTAAGGAAAGTATTGCTCATGATAATGACGTAGAGGTCTCTGAAACTCATGTATCAAATATGACACAAATGGTGCTACAGGGCTAGACTACTGCTGTGTTCGTCTTGGTAGCTATTCCGTTGGTTGAATTGGATTTAACGTTCCGTTGTACGGTTTAGGCTGAAATGAATTATTTTCATGAACAGATTGACAAAGTTTAGGCTGTGGCAATGAAGTTCAGGCTAGTAGTTAGACTTTTGATTTAAGTAAGGGAGTGCCGAACATGTTCTGTCGCTGTTTGACTTCCTAAACAGCTGTGGAGATGTTTTTGTTAGCTACTCACTAGTGTCTCAGGTAGGCTACAGCGTTGCAGTGAGCTACACTGGTTTGAAACTACAGGTAATGATAATTTCACCCACAAATCGTTTACTTGTAATATAATGGCTTTATAATGGAACATTTATTTGTGAGGAATGTTTATTTTAACGATTGAAAACAGATGCATCATAGACCACTGCAGTATGTGTTGCCCGTGGAACAGAGGCTAATGTCATGATGCTAGTGCTAATGCTTCAGTGAAATAGTAGACTACTGTTTCCGAAAGTAGATGTACTTCCTTAATAATATCATCTTATATTGTACGTTACACATCACAATTGTGTCATATCACAAAGTAAATTGAGCAAATCAGAATCAGAATTCGGTTTATTCGCCATGTATGTTATACAAACACGGAATTTACTGTGGCAGGGAGGTGCAAAACACTAAACATACAGATCTTAAATTAAGTAAAAGTACAAAAGTTTAACTATTCTAAGAACTAAACAATCTAAGAATACAACAATTTAAATATAAAATAAAATATATATAAAAATAAGAATAGAATGAGCAGCGTGAATGGTCAACATAGTGCAATCGGATACTGAGATAAAGTGGCTTATGCATACTGAATTGCCATTAGATGGACTTATAATAGTTAAATAAGTGAATGAATGTCAATGGGAGTCCTTGGCCTTGTTGAAGAGGCCAGTAGCAGATGGAAAGAAACTGTTCTTATGGCGTGAGGTTTTGGTCCCGATGGACCGCAGCCTTCTGCCAGAGGGGAGTAGCTGGAACAGGGAGTGACCAGGGTGGGAGGGGTCGGACACAATCTTCCTCGCATGCCTCAGGGTCCTCGAGGTGTGCAGGTCCTCGAGGGTAGGCAGATTGCAGCCAATCACTTTCTCAGCAGTGCGGATGATACGCTGCAGTCTGCTCTTGTCCTTGGCAGTGGCAGCAGCGTACCAGACGGTGATGGAGGAGGTGAGGATGGACTCAATGATGGCTGAGTAGAAGTGCACCATCATTGTCTTTGGCAGGTTGAATTTCTTCAGCTGCCATAGGAAGTACATCCTCTGTTGTGCTTTTTTGGTGAGGGAGCTGATGTTCAGTTCCCACTTGAGGTCCTGGGAGAGGATGGTGCCCAGGAAGCGGAAGGACTCCACAGTGTTGACTGGGGAGTCGCACAGGGTGATGGGGGTGAGTGGGGCTGAATTCTTCCTGAAGTCCACAACCATCTCCACTGTCTTAAGAGCATTGAGCTCCAAGTTGTTCTGGCTACACCAGGTCACCAGGTTGTCAGCTTCCCACCTACAGTCAGACTCATCCCCGTCAGAGAATGAGGTGGTGTCGTCCGCAAACTTCAGAAGTTTGACAGACGGATGACTGGAGGTGCAGCTGTTGGTGTACAGGGAGAAGAGCAGAGGGGAAAGGACGCAGCCCTGAGGAGATCCGGTGCTGATGGACCGGGAGTCAGAGACTTGTGTTCCCAGCTTAACGTACTGCTTCCTGTCAGACAGGAAGTCTGTGTTCCATCTGCAGGTGGAGTCAGGCACGTTCAGCTGGGAGAGCTTGTCCTGAAGCAGGGCAGGGATGATGGTGTTGAAGGCAGAGCTGAAGTCCACAAACAGGATCCTGGCGTAGGATGCTGGGGAGTCCAGGTGCTGTAGGGTGAAGTGGAGGGCCATGTTAACGACGTCATCCACAGATCTGTTGGCTCTGTAGGCAAACTGCAGTGGGTCCAGGAAAGGGTCTGTGATGGCTTTGAGGTGTGCCAGCACAAGGCGCTCAAAAGACTTCATTACCACAGAGGTCAGGGCGACGGGTCTGTAGTCATTGAGTCCTGTTGGCCTTGGCTTTTTGGGCACAGGGATGATGGTGGAGGACTTGAGACAGGCTGGCACATGGCATGTCTCCAGGGAGGTGTTAAAGATGTAGGTGAACACCGGAGACAGCTGGTCAGCGCAGTGCTTGAGGGTGGCAGGAGAGAGTCCGGCCCAGCTGCTTTGCGGGGGTTCTGCCTCTTGAAAAGTCTGTTAACTTCACCCTCCTGAATGGAGAGAGTTGTCACTGTAGAGGGGGTGAGGGAGGAGGCCTCGTGGGTGGGAAGGGGTAGTTCAGGACAGTCCAATTGTCTTTCAAATCTACAGTAGAACTCATTAAGGTTGTTGGCCAGGCGGGAGTCGTTAGTGGAGTGGGGGGCTCTGTGCTTGTAGTTGGTAATCTGCCTGAGCCCTCTCCAGACAGAAGCAGAGTCGTTAGCAGAGAACTGACGCTTCAGTCTCTCTGAGTACAGTCGTTTAGCCTCTCTCACCGCCTTGCTAAACCTGTTCTTCGACTCCTTGAATCTGTCTCTATCCCCACTCCTAAATGCTTCCTCCTTCTCTGACCTCAACCTTCTGAGCTCTGCTGAGAACCAGGGCTTGTTGTTGTTGAAGTTCACCCTGGTGCGTGTTGGAATACAGCAGTCCTCACAGAAGCTGATGTATGATGTCACAGCCTCTGTGAGTTCAACCAGACTATTGGTAGCAGTCGTGAACATATCCCAGTCAGTACAGTCCAAGCACGCCCGCAGATCCTCCATAGCCTCACTGGTCCACTGTTTTGATGTCCTCACAACAGGTTTAAAGAGCTTTAATTTCTGCCTGTATGCAGGAATCAGATGGACCATGGTATGGTCAGAGTGACCCAGTGCTGCACGAGGGACGGCGTGGTAGGCTCTACTGACTGTAGTGTAGCAGTGATCCAGAGTGTTCTCTTCTCTGGTTGGGCATTTGATGAATTGTCTGTATTTAGGGAGTTTGTGGCTGAGATTACCTTTGTTAAAGTCGCCGAGTACGATAACAAGGGAATCCGGGTTTGCTCGCTCCACACTCAGAATCTGGTCGGCGAGCATGCGTTGGGCCTCTTTAACCTGTGGACCCGGCGCCATGTAAACTCCGACCAAAATGAGTGACGCAAATTCTCGTGGCGAGTAAAAAGGTTTACAGTTTATAAAAAATGATTCCAGATCCGGAGAACAATGTTGCAGAATCACTGTCACATCTACCCACCAGCCACTGTTGATGTAGAAACAAATACCACCGCCTTTGGTTTTGCCGGAGAGTGCAGTGTCCCGGTCAGCTCTCACGAGTTGAAAGCCTGCCAGATGTAATGCAGTGTCCGGGATCAAATCGCACAGCCATGTCTCCGTGAAGCACAAAACCGAAGATGAAAGAAAGTCTCTGTTTTTCACCATCAGTAGCTGAAGTTAGTCCATTTTATTGCACAGTGAACGTACGTTGGAGAGGAAAAAACTTGGAAGCACTGTTCGGATTCCACGTCTGCGAAGCCGAACTAGCGCTCCCGCTCGCTTTCCCCTTCGGCGTTTCACTGCATGAGCAAAGCCTAGCGCGGCACTGGCTAGAATTCCCACTAAATCTGCCGCTGGAAGCAGAAAAGTGGGAAATAAATCCACAGGAGTTGTAGTCCTGATATTTAGAAGTACTTCTCTTGTTA
Organism: Osmerus eperlanus; assembly: GCF_963692335.1. Lineage (NCBI taxonomy): Eukaryota > Metazoa > Chordata > Actinopteri > Osmeriformes > Osmeridae > Osmerus > Osmerus eperlanus. The sequence goes on from NC_085025.1 coordinate 19,785,841, forward strand.
GAGAACCCCGGAAATCTTGGCAGAACACTGAATTAACAGACAAAACAAGACAAAACAGAGCGCACCTAGCAACCGAGGCAGCCATCATTGGCGCCATCTTCACAATGAGTCCAAATAGTTATTACCCAGGCCTCTTTGCTTGTGGCGTTTCTGCAGCTGCCTTGCAGTAAAGCAGTTAGCCTAGCCATCTCCCAGAAGTTAACGAGCTGCTAAACTAATGTTCTGCTAGAGATAGTCACACGAGTTTTCGTGACGTTAGTAGCGTCAGTGACTGGCTAGCAAGTTAGCCACCGTTAGCTTCACTTTTTGCCACAAAAAATTAATTTCTACTTAAACCGTGCAACGGAACGTAAATACAAATACAAGCAACTCAATCGCTACCAAGACAAAACTTTTGACACCTAGGTTGTCTATGTAGTCCAAATATTGACTGAGACTTAGGGGTGGGAAGATAAACAATAAAAATAAAGAAATATATATGTGAGAGAACAAAGGTTGCGCCCTTGCCAAAGGCAAAGCACACCCAATAATTAGTGAAGTAAGGTTATAAAGCACAACAGAAACAATGCAGGACTGAATCTTTGACCTGGGAATGGAGAGGGAAAGCAGTTGAGGTAATCAAAAGCTAAGATGAAATCTATATACATAAACTCAATTATATTTGGACACCTGACTGTGCAGCTTATGTAAAGCATTACTGTCAACCCTTTTGTTCATCTGTCTCCTTTTAACAGCCCTCCACCTCAGTAAACTCTCCCTTTTATAAATCAGCCTCAGAGTAATCACCAACTCCAGAGTCAACACAAGTAAGGTTTAGAGGCTGTATCTGGCTGAACTGCCCTGCAAAACCATTCAGACTATAGATGCTACTCATCCTCTTCATCCCAAGACATTAATTCATTGCAGCAAATCAAATCCATCTTTGCCCGATGCTAGATCCAGTGAGGCTACGCAAGTGGATGGCACCTCTGGTCCCTGCTAGTGCCCAGTTCCACACAATCACTGCACACACCGAGCACACACTTTCTGATGAGGAAATAAAATCAACCTATATAAAATATAATAATGTAGGCATTCTGAAACTAGTTTTACATTCACATTAAGTAGATTAAAACCAGTCAAAAAATATTATGAAACAAAGATTCTCCAGCAGTGATCAAGCCCAAAAAACTGCATTAACTATCCCACATCTCATTCACAAAACACCGGTGATATTCATTAATCAAGACTATCACAGACAGACATTAGACTATGCTGTACATTTGTGCAATTCCTCTAATCTGTTAATCTGTCCGATGCTAAGGTATTATATAATGGCTCAATTTAAAGGGCTGTCAACGCAGACCCCAGTGGGACAGTGAACAGAAATGCCTCCCACCACGGCTGTCATGTGCCAGTAACATGTCCAATGCAGTTCAGATATAATTGAGGAAACATGAGAACATTCAGATGAATGCTCATAAAACCATTACATTATTTGCAAGTTTGACATCGACACATTAAGGAGAGGACGTCACTGGCAAAGGTAGTGTCACAGGATACTCTCTGGAGAATTGCTGGGTCATACGCAGGCCCAAACGGAATACGCGGGCGCAGAATTCCAACGAAAACCCACGGAATTTAAAATAGAACGCATTGGTCTGAGGCAAAATGTAAATGAACTTCTCACATCATATTACGGCTCTATTTTTCAAACGTCAGCCAAAATGCAGAGATTCAGCCCAGAAGAATTGAGAAGGAAACACTTATCAACGAAAATAACTGCAAGAGACAGGGCCAGGGAGTTTTCAGGCAACTTTTATGAAGATGGATCAAAACTTTTTTGTAAAGTCTGTCAGCACTCAATTGAATATATTCGCCGTCAGACAGTTGTGGAACATCTTCGGTCGCTCCGACACAAGAACAAGAAGGCTAGCGGACCAGGTAAGCATAACTATTTATTGGAGTAGTAACCTAGGCTACTGTATATTTATGAAATCAGCTATTTTTAATTTAATCTAGCGCAGTTCATTAAGAGCAGCCTACAAGTCCCGAAAAGTTAGGCCTATTTAAGAGAACGTCAAGAGTGTGTAGGCTACAACTAAATAAGGGATGTAGCTATACTAATGTTATTTTTTTTTACAATTCAGTGTGGTGTCTTACAGATTTAATGTATTCACTATTGATCTATATAGGCTATACAGTCAGTAAAATCCTTGAATGAGTATAAACCTAGTAGCAGCGGCCTCAAGCATCTGGGGGCCCTTGGACACTCCTTTAAGGCTGACTTAAAAATAAACAGCTCAAACACTCCCTCAACTTGAATTATTTAACAAAAGCAAAGAAGAAAAAGAGTCTGACTGACACTGAACCGAACTTATCATAAATACAACGATGGGCTCCGCGTTATTTCAGCACCGTGGACAGTGGCGCGGTGCGCGCACATCTGTCGCCGGTAGGGTTAGCTAGCTCTACAGATGTTGGACCAAAGAAAGAGGTCACTTTTGGTAGACTGAATAAAGCTTTTATTTTGTTGTCCGATATCTTTAGTTTTTCAGCACCACTGGCATATGTACATTTCATTTATTTTCCTCAAACTAACATTCTAACCTTCAGATCGCTTAAGCCGGTCGCGGGGGCGGTAAACGTCGCCATGGTAACCGCGAGTTCGACCAATCAGAGATCAGTGTTGGTCAGTGTTGTTTAGCTTAAGATTGTAGGTAGTGTAGTATTTCAACAGAAGATCGCAAATAACAAGGTTGACTTCATACGGACTTGTGGCTTTTATAGGAGCAGAAACTTTTGTTTCACAACCTCGTACCTCGTGGTCAGTCTACCTTGGATGGTTTAGACATCCAATACCTGACAATCAATATCCTAGCGCATCATATTACAGTTATCGTTTTAAGGTTTAGCATTGGGGTTGAGGCTTCCTGAACAAAATGTTATGAAAGTTGAGTTGCTGGGCCGCAGAGCCATATAAAAAGATGCATATTGGCAATTTGGTTACATAACAGATTCAGATAAGAGAAATGTCTCTGTTTTTGTTTAGAGCTTAGTAGGCTATCTTACAGCGCAGTTGTCGTACTGTGGTGTAGTTGATTCAATTTAGTTTTTTTCATTTTCATTTATATAGCACACTTTTAAAACAAAAACATTATCATTTAGCCATTTGAAATCTATTGTAATGACCTGACTAGGTCAGAGAGGAACAATCGTCCAGGAATAAGATGAAGTTCCCGAATTGACGTTTATTAACCACACTCCGTCTCCGTGAAAACGGAGTAGTATAAAGGCCGAATTTAGGCCGAATTATATTACTCCGTTTTCACGGATATGGACACAGGGAACGCCCTCTCCGATGTGGAACGCCCTCTCCGATGTGATCATATTAATAATTGCTAATAATAACTGCTTAGATGCCAGGCTAAGGTTACACACACATTTTCAGGTCTTGGTCTGTGGACCCCCTGAAGTAGCCCTGGCCACCCCTTGGCCACCCCATATATAAAGGTCTGTAGCCTAGTAGACTAGTAGCCTATATGTGTGTGTGTGTGTTTCTGGGTGCTCACTGCTCAGAGACTTCATAAGCATGTTGATGAGCTCAAAACATGGACATTCTTATAACTTTAATTTTCTCTTTTATTTTTTAGTTCAAACAAGAACACAAACTCTGGCTTCCTGTCTGGCAAAGACCCCCTCTACAGCAGAGAGAAAATAATTCATCTTGGACCTTACCAGAACCTTAATAGAGGCAGACATACCACTTGAAAAGGCCCCCAAATTGTCAACGTTTCTGCAAAAACACTGCAAGCAGGGTGGGTCTATTCCAGCACCCTCCCACCTGCGTACAGAGTACCTGCCAGAGCTTTATCCACAATATGAGCAGGACATCAAAGATGCCGTAGCAGGAAAGGACATCTACATTGTCCTTGATGAGACCACAGATGCTTGTGGTAGATGTGCACTGGCCATCCTGCTCCAACCAGTGGGTGAGCGAGCTGTTGTAGCAGACCTGGCTTTTTTAGAAAAAGTTAATTTCACCACTGTGTCCCAGGCTGTCATTTCCTGTCTCAACAACTTTGCAGTCGACTTTAATAGAGTTTGGGCTTTTGTGAGTGACTCAGCTAGCTACATGAAGGCCTTCACTTGCATCCTAGAAGGTCTCTTTCCAAACTCCAGACATATAACCTGCTTTTCCCACCTCATTAACCTGGTGCTGGAGGTTTTCCCGGATGTGTTTGGTGAGGTAAACAGGCTCTGTGCTCTGGTGAAGAAGGTGTTCTGTCAGGCACCTCAGCGTCGTCTGCAGCTTAGAGCATTCATGCTAGAGAAGGGACACTCTTCTGTAATGCCTGTTTATGCTGTCCAGACCAGGTGGGGCTCCTGGGTACATGCTGTAGAGTACTTGGCTGAGTACATTGATGTGCTCAGCGACTTCACTGCTACTCTACCAAAAACAGCGAAGTGTGTGGAGGACCTTTGCGAACTGCTGGAGGAACAAAAGGCCCAGCTGAAGGCCCAGGCAGTGTTCATTGTGGAACACAGCAGTGAAATAGTTTCTCTGCTGACCAAGCTGCAGAAGACCTGTCCCCATGGCACAAACCATCGCCAGCAAGCTGGAGGACCTGCAAATGCAGTTCGAGTATGGCAGAACAGATGACTGGCGCCCTCATACCAAAGAGCTGCTGCAGGAGCTGCCAGAGGAAGACAGGCTGACCTGCAGTGAGCTGTTCCAGACTGCCATGGCAGCATGCTCCACCAGGCTGCTCACCGTGCTGGAGAAGCACCCCTGCCTTGACCTGTTCAGGTCATTAACAGTCCTTGATCCAGCCCAGGTGATAGGGGCAAGACAGGACATTGAGGACCACGTTGAGGCTATCCCCTCTCTGAACCAGGTGTCTGCAGAAGAGTGGCACAGATACATGGGCATTGACAAGGCAGATGCCAGAGGAGTCAGTGCAGTGGACTGGTAGGCAGCTAGAGTGGACAGAATGCCCGTCCTAGCAAACATAGCAGCCATCCATCTTTGCCTCCCCACTACCGGGAGTAGATGTAGAGAGTTTTTTCTCATTATCAGATGCTTCTTAATCAGCATAGAAGGAGCCTCACTGAGAAAAATGTTGCTAATTGCAAAGTTCAACAGCATTCAGCCCTAAACACGCGCACACACACACACACACCAACATACACCACACATTTTGTTTAAATCATTTTAAAAATCTCAAATGTAAAAACATTTAGCAAATGTGAATTGGTTTGTCGTTTGACGTTTGTTAGATACCGTAGATATATTCCTTGTTTTATTTATAAATGTTATATTTATATTCTTGCACTTCATTGTTAAATCTATATTTACATTTACATTTAGTCATTTAGCAGACGCTCTTATCCAGAGCGACTTACAGTAAGTACAGGGACATTCCCCCGAGGCAAGTAGGGTGAAGTGCCTTGCCCAAGGGCACAACGTCAGTTGGCATGACCGGGAATCGAACTGGCAACCTTCGGATTACTAGCCCGACTCCCTCACCGCTCAGCCACCTGACTCCCTGAATCCCTATATTTATGTATTTATAAAAAAATATACAGTATATTTAATGTTTATTACATATTTATTAAATGTTTATTTCCCCATGAGGAATGTTGCAATAAAAATATCAAAAAAGTTGAATCTCTTTAAAGCTATACTTATTACGCAGAATTCCGCAGATTTTCGGTCTGAATTACCGCAGAAAAAGTAAAAAAAACCCAGCAGATTCCGTTTGGGTCTGGTCATACGGCCAATTTCTGCTATTCAGCGTGGCACACAGAAAACAATGTCAACAGAGCAAATTCCCCAATTGGTAATTGCAGTTTGACGTCTAGTCTAATCTGTGCCTCCCACTTTTATTCTAACACCCCCTCCTCCTTCTCTCTCCCACACTGACAGCCAGTTAAACACAAAGCACACTTGCTGAACCACAGGTTCAATAACCTAAAGGGGGCAATGCTGTGTAATGCATGTATTCAGCTGTAGTAAAGAACAAATAGGCCAAACTCCCTCCTGGGTAGACTATGCAACAAATGAGGCAAATAAGTGACAGTACGTAGATGCTGATTCTTTAATGCTCTGATTTATAATGAAATATTTTTCATGTCGGATTGATGGACAAAATACTGACAAACAGCTATTTCATTGGTTCACAGGAAGTAAAAGGATGTAATCAAATCACAACAGGTGAGAGTGAAGCAAGAGAACAAAAATGCAATACATGAAAATTGAGGCACCATGGTGTTGGGTTGCTAAGTCACAGTTCAGAGACTTTGGTACTAGTATGTGCATATTCTTTGGCATCTACTCAGCTGTATTGTTTTTGTGTTGACATGCGAGAAGCCTTCCACCTCAACTTTTGGCCTTTCTCTTTCTCACACAACTGTTTAAGGGTACAGAAAAGTTCTGCAGCATTGAAGATCCCAATGACCACAGTGGCCTCCATCACCCGTAAATGGAAGAAGTTTGGAACCACCAGGACTCTTCCTAGAGTTGGCTGCCCGGCCAAACTGAGCGATCGGGGGAGAGGGGCCTTAGTCAGGGAGGTGACCAAGAACCCGATGGTCACTCTGACAGAACTCCAGCATTGCTTTGTGAAGAGGAGAACCTTCCAGAAGGTCCATCATCTCTGCAGCACTCCACCAATCAGGCCTATATGGTAGAGAGTCTCTGGAGAGATCTGACAATGCTGTGCACTGACGCTCCCCATCCAACCTGATGGAGCTTGAGAGGTCTTGCAAAGAAGAATGGGAGAAAGTGCCCAAACACAGGTGTGCCAAGCTTGTACCATCATACTCAAAAATACTTGAGTCAGCAATTGCTGCCAAAGGCGCTTCAACGAAGTATTGAGCAAAGGCTGTGAATAATTATATACGTTATATTTTCGTTCCTAATTTTTGCAAATCTATTAAAAATACTAAACAAACTTTTTTGACTGCCATTATGGGGTGTGTAGAATATTGGAATAAAGCTGTAACAAACAAAATGTGGAAAAAGTGAATCGCTGTGAATACTTTACAGATGCACTGTATATGCACTCACACATCTCCCCCTTGCAGATAAGAGTGATGCAGTATCTAAAACCACTGTAATCAAAATCCTGAGGGATTATCACATACTACAAGCCAATCCATACTAAAACATTTGATTCATTATTCATTTCAACTTTGCTGTTTTCTAGTAGTTCTAATCGTTCAAATATACAATATAAGCATATTAATTATGCCTCTAAACGTGTATTGCATTGGTCACTTATGGGCAATATAGGCTATTCCTACCACTGTACTTTACCTCAGTTGGCAATTTATCCTCAAAGTTGCAACCACACCTTCGAGATGACATAGGTGGGGGGAAAAAAGTTTTTCATTGTTTCATTCCGTTTCCAGAGTTCAAATTACTTTTGATTTGCAATGTCAGACTTTGATACTTATGAACCCAATACAGGTCAATAAAATATTTACATTTTGCTGTAAAAAAAGTTTGACTTGAAACAAAAACATCTAAATGTACAATCCAAAAAATGGGTTGCATAATGTGCAAAAGTAGATGTAGAGTATACATTTAAGTTATCAAATCGAATTTAATTTGTATACGTGATATCATACATGCTTTGACAATGCACTTACAGGATTTTGCAACCTGTGGCCAATAATAAGGAAATGGACACCCAGTCTCAGTCAATCAGTGTATCACAAAAGTGCTTAATATGGCACCCACATTCCATGACAAAGGATCCGTCTCCTAACGTCACCCTCTAGATGTCGAATATAGATATGTTAGGCCAGTCCTCTATAATGTCAGGATGTCTTACAGGTACCATAGATTTTCTGTCAAAAAAGCTATTCTTTTTATATTCATATTACATACAAATCATTGCCTGTGTGTACCATTTGGTCCATGAGAATTCACAATGGTTATTTAATTTAACACATTTATAGTTGGAATACCCTTTTATTAAGGGTTGTTAAGGCCTCTTTCAGTATACAACATAAGTATTCAAAATCCTGATGTTACACTATCTGGCAAGAAACTGCACCTATGGGGGTTAATGTTGCATTTATTGTTTTTGCAGCTCACGCCTTCGGCGAGCACAACCAATGTTCTCTCACATATATATTTATTCGTCTCTTTTTGCACCCCTAAGGATCCGTCAATATTTGGACTACATAGACAACGTCGGTGTCAAAAGTTTCGTCTTGGTAGCGATTGAGTTGCTTGTATTTTTATTTACGTTCCGTTGCACTGTTTAGGTTGAAATTACGTTTTAGTGGCAAAAAGTGCCTTGTGTCAACGTAGGGAACTCGGTGCTAGCCTACGTCACAACGTCAGCACACGTTAGCAACGACGCATGGATACAACGTGCATTGCTGTTGCACAGCGAGTATCGTATTGTGCCGTGGTGTACTAGCAGCATATGTACATTTAAGCAAATCAAGACTTGAATTTACAGTAAGTAATGTCACATTAAATAATGTATTTGAACTCAAGCTTGTGTGGTGCGTCGCTGTCTTCAATGCCACAGCATAAACTTTGTCGAAAGAAACTTTGTAATTTCCGGCGCTTTCAAACAATCACAAAAGGCAGCTAGCTTGCTCGTAGCAAACTTATTTTGAATTAGCCATTTCCCCCTAAATAAATGTCAAGCTTATTTACGTTTTTGGGGGCATATTTTCAGTTAGCAGATGGTACTGTTTGAATCGCGATTCCATCTGAAATACTGCCGGTGACAACGTTGTTACAATAGCTTGTTTCAAAGGGGGTTCTTAATGAATTATGCAATATGAGTAAAATGCTTGAAAATATCACTAGAAAAGAAAAACTTAAGGGGACGGACCGATCTGCAACCAACGCAAGCAAGCACACCCTACAATTTTCAATTTGCGCCATTTTGAATTTTAAGAAAACACGTTTTTTCGCTACTGCTCCTTCAATTGTTGTCCAATCTTCCCCAGATTTGGCACATATCTTCGTCAACCCTCACTGAAGTTATCCAAAGATTTTCAAAACCGTTTGTCCGGTACAGCCAATCAAAATCGGCAACAAAGCAACCAAACAGGAAGTTGGGTCATATCTCAGCAACTCTGAGAACTCAACACCAAATTTGGTATGTTGACTCGGAACCCTGTTCTGAGGATGTCCATACAATTTGGTTTCATGTGATCACTGGGCGTGGCCGCAGGAAGCAAAAATGTGTTTTGGGCAAAAACTGTTGATTTGTTTGCCTTTATTAACCCTTGTGCTGCCTTCGGGTCACATGACCCAAAGGTTCATAACGAACCATCGTTGTGCTTACCCAATTTTACCCAATACAAAAACAATTAAAAATAATTTTCCTTTAACCTTCGCAATGTGGGGGCTCTGAGACAGCCTAACGATTAAAAGAAAATGCTTCACTTTGTTTTTGTATGCGGTAAAGTTGTTGCAATACGATGATGGGTCACAATGGCTAATGGGTCAGAATGACCCGAAGATAACAAGGGTTAAGTGATTCCTTTGTATCATGATATCGTGGGACATCCCATGTGTGACACATGATAACTTGTGACAACAACCGTATTGATGCGGCCGCCATTTTGAATTACTGAAAAAAAAACGTATTTTCTTTACTCCTCCTACAAATGTTGTCAAATCTTCACCAAATTTTACAGAGATTATCTTCAGACCAAGCCTCACAAAAGCTATCACATGGTGTTTTGATTTTCGAAACCGTTTGCCCGGTACAGGCAATCAAAATGTGCCGTTAACCCAGGAAACAGGAAGTTGGGTCGTATGTCAGAAAATCTTTGATGGATTCACACCAAACTTGCTGCATGCACTCGGAACCCTGTTGGATGTCTAAAACGTTTTCTACATTTTACATTTAGTCATTTAGCAGACGCTCTTATCCAGAGCGACTTACAGTAAGTACAGGGACATTTCCCCCCAGGCAAGTAGAGTAAAGTGCCTTGCCCAAGGACACAACGTCATTTGACATGGCCGGGAATCTAACTGGCAACCTTCAGAATACTAGCCCGATTCCCTAACCGCTCAGCCACCTGACTCTGACACTGACCTGTTTTCTGGGTCATTTGAATGCTTGGCCACCTCATTGCTGCTTGCAGCTATATTTGACATGTCATTGTTGCACTGTAGTATTCTTTTTTTGTTCACCATGTCTGGTAGCTGGTGGTTACTTTATGATGAGGCTAGTAAATACAGACCATTCCTTGACTGACCACAAATACTGTAGAACCATGTACTTCTGTATGCACCATTTCTATGTCGCTTTGGATGAAAGTGCCTGGTAAATGAATACAATTTTGAATCCAAGTCTAGGTCTTGTTGCTGTACAAGACCCCATAAGAGACCTGAGAAAACTCCAGGTATAAACTCCAGGTATAACCCTGGAGTTTCGATTTTATGCGAGGGAATGGGAGCGGAACATCAGAGCTTGTGATTACATATGGCCGTTCGATGGCTATCACGCGGCAAGGTTTTGGCACGACTCTACTAACTGAGGGAAGAGATAAAAAATGTCCTCAATCAGGAGAATTCGGGATATGCAGAGTTAAGTCCTTTTCATTTTGGGGGTGGGGTGGGGTGCCACAACATTTAGAAACTTTTCTAAGGGTGCCATGACTGAAAATAGGTTGGGAAACACTGAACTAGAGAATGTAATAATAAGACTTTATTTACATAGCACATTTCATACAAGAATTGCAGCTCAAATTGCTTTACATAAAATCAATAAAAACAATATTATAAGCAGTGTTGGTCAAAATACTTGGAAAAAGTAATTAGTTACTGATTACTTCTCCAAGAAAGTAATTAGTTACTTTACTTAGTTACAATCTGAATACGCTAAAAAGCAATAGACCTTTTAGCCTAATTATATTCTTTCTGCATATTCCATCATATAAAATTGAATAAAATGAAAATTTTTCAAAACTTGTTTCATTAGTTTCAATCTTTTACATTTATGCACATATATATATAAAAAATAGCACACATGATGGCAGGACAGACCCTTTGCATGTTAGGGGAGGGGGTACACATTATATCAGGTGAAAAAACGGCCTGATATAATGGGGTCAGCCCTATGTTCCCACATTTCTAAGGATTTTTTTTTCACTGACAATTTTGAAAATTAGGCCCTATGTTCCCAGATTTATTTAGGGTTAGGGTCAAGAGAGTTTGGAAGCTAGCTAGCTCCTTCAAATCGCCAGATACGGAATGGTGAACCCTTAATTTGGAAAAAGCTCTTAGAAATGTGGGAACATAGGGCTGTGGGAACATAGGCACGCTCCCGATATAATGTGTATCCCCTCTGTAACTCATATGGTAGACAGGTGAACAAAGCGGTTCATTGAAAAGCCATATTAAACTAAATGAAATGAACAGAAATCACGTTAGAGGGCAGTAGGCCGCAAGGTGAACCACGAAAAGTCTTTTAGAAAATGATTCCCGCTCCACAGTCTGGCATCTACACAATCTTTAGCTCATAAAAAAAGAACGAGTCGTGCTAAACTACCAAAAAAAAAAAAGTTTGTCACTGAAATTCCAGGCGATTATCGTTGCGTCAATGTTTTATGCAGAACTAGTTTCTTCAGAGCGTAATATGATTTTGGTGGCGCGGTTTGACACATAATCGTTCTACACCGATAAGGTAGCTGCTTTTTGTCAACATGGATGGATATGGTTGGCAAATAGAGGATGGGACCTTGCACGTAACAGAAATTCGGCCCCTGACAGTGTTTTGCATGTGATACAGTGCGGCTGCAAAAGTGCCTGTGAGACAGGCAGATGTTCATGTTTTTCTGCAGGACTGTGTTGCACAGACTTATGTCGTTGTTGTAATGCCAACACAAAAGAAACTGAGGAACTGGAAGATAACTGTCCTGACATTGACAGTGAGGACTGATTGTCATTAATCTGTTATTCCTTATTCTGTTTTGTACAGTTTTATATATCATATTTTTCATAACGATTGTTTTTATGGTTGATCGGTGTTTTCATTTGTGGAAGAATGAATGAATTGAATGTTACAACGACATAAGTCTGTCCTGTCAGGGCCGGATTAACAATTTTCTGTGCCCTGGGCAACAAGGCTGCACGGGCACCATCTCGCAGTCTCTTTATTTTTTCCTTCCCCTGACTCCTGTTATCGTTTTAAGCCCATTTTAGAAAAGTTGACCTAGCCTACTGTCAAAGTTCGTCAGCCCACTGAGGGAAGGGCACCCACAGCGAGCTTGGGAAGTTGAGTGTGTAGCCTATTTGTTTATGTTTTGGGGGGGGGGGGGGGGGCACCATCGTAAGTTTTTGTGAGCATTTAAATACATCTTTGGTTCTGCCTGTTTTGTAATATACGTGTCTAATATTTCTATACTAAAATAATATCGGTATTATAAGTATTATAACTATGATGATTTTTCAGTTGGCTATTTTTTGGTGCCCCCTCAGGAGTTGGTGCCCTACGCACAGCGCGTAGTGAGCGTTATGGGAGCGGCGGCACTGGCTACTAGACCACACAAACACTGTTTTTGACGTGATTTAACATAACATTTTGATCGAACGAGTTGCAATAAAGTACTCACATTAAGGAAAGTCTGGACTGCGTTCATAACGTGATATAACATTTTAGTTGACATTGTCCAGGGCCCCTTAGATGTCATGTGCCCCTGGGCAAGTGCCCAGTTGCCCTAATGGTTAATCCGGCCCTGTGTCCTGTCTCCCCCCCCCTCCCCCCAGGTTAACCTTTTCATGTTCCTGTTAAATTTGCCTGAAAACGCCTAAACAGCATACCCAAAGTAAATTGGAAGCTGTTCTTGAACCATTTGGAGTACATGCATGTAAATGATCTCTTTTGAAAGCTGACACTCTGAAGTTATGTCCCCTGTTGTCAGGACCCCTGTCAGTCCTTCTAGTGTTGAGTAATAGAAGCTTGAACACAAGGAAAGTGAAAATTTCTATTTCCGCCTAGATTTTGTTTTGAAAACAGAGGCCTGAAGAGGCCTAGAGGTGGTAGGTATTATCTGGAAGACTAAATTGGACCACAGGTTGAAGCCTTACCCAATTCAAATCAAAAGTCAAACATAATACCACAATATATTCATATTTGACACATGTTTTTATAAGAGTACATCCAGGAATTTTCTAAAAGGGTCTTTTGGAGACTCCAAAATGACCCTTTGTAACCAAGGTCAAGGTCAAATAAAAAGGTATTATTTTTCATAATTGTTATCTCTGGCCCATCTCTGGTACTTAGAAATATCATATATAATAGCTAAATCCCTAATTAGTAATACTGAAACACAAAAACTGAAGCATGAACACATTGGAGTGCTTTATCTGATTCCAAGGATTGGCGCACAAAGAACACTGATTCTGTCAACCATATTGCGCAATCGACTGTTATTTTGAAGGCTCCACAGACGCATACAAATGAGGTATTGGCATTTTCAGCTAGCTGTCAGCTACAAGGCTAACGAGCTAATTTCAGAGCCAGTCGAAGCCAGTTCGAGAAATTTGTTTAGAACGAGTGTGGGGGGGGGGGGCGGGGGGGGGCAGGACGCACAGACCTAGTTGGCTTTAGAGGGCTGTCAACGGGGCATGGAAGCTCCTATTGGGTCGAACAAGGTGTCAATCAAAAGGGGAGGGTTCAACGGACATTTTGAGACCTTCATTTTGTAAATACTCCGTTGATAAATCGGAGAAAATAACACTTTTATGTGAACAAGTTGTTTCTTCCTTCGGCTAACTTGCATAATGAAACAAAGGATAATGGCTATTCATGAACGTAAAACATTGTATTTGGACGAATTACTTTACATGGTTAGATACTTTGAACCCTTGGGACTTACGCAGATCAAGTTTTGATGGCATGATTTGCACACCTGGACCTATTTGAACAACTTAGGGTGAGTACAACTTTTTTCTTTGGCATTGTTGAAGGAATGTTCACCGGAAAAAGACGTTGACTTTGCTTGCTATTGCGACTTGATCTTGAATTGGTTTATTTCAATGGAAGCACAAGAATCGTAGCTTTCCAACGATGTATAACATGTGTAGCGTCTAAAAAATATATTTTTTAGAATTTAGTGCGTCGTAACTGAGGAAGGGGGAGGCAGCATTTTTGTCTCGCGGGCGAAACAGGAGCGTAAACAGGTTAATGTAACAGTTTAATAACTAATGTAATATTTTACATATTTTCGTACTATTTCCCCTAAAGCAATAAGGTTAGGCTCCTTAGAGACCTTCCACTCAGAAAGTATGTTCTAAATGGCATAAATGCTGCCAATTATTAATTGACGTATTAATAATTGACGTTGGTCAGTAGCCTATAGCTTATCGATTAAGGTACTCGAAAGCATGTACACTGTCTGCTTCATTTGAGCTTGATAGGCTAAGCATTCTGTAGCAAATAGTAACAATAAACCCACTATTTATTAATTAAAACTTCTTCTGCATAGTAATGCAACGAAAATACAAACGTAAGCAAAGGCAGCAATCGCTATCGAATCAACAGACATGTGCAATTTAGCGAGCAGGGGAATAATACAAACAACGAAGATCACCAGTTAACTTAATTTAAATTAGCAAGAACTAAAGACTAATACAATAACAGGCTTAAATTAACTGACAAGTTAACTATACGACTTCTCAGAGACGCACAATCTCAACTGCGGTGTGAAGCGCGTATCCGTGCTATTCTCCGACATGCACACTAATAATCACAGACGTCCTAAAATTTTGTACAGCCCTATTTCTGATACCATGGCGGCAGAAATAGTTGTGGCGGGCCGCCACGGCAAAGTAAACATAGGCTGTGTTCGAAATCTTAGATAGCCGTCTTAATCCTTGATCTCTTACTGGACAGGTGTCTGACGAGACAGGTCCTTTCGGGGGAAGGTATCTCCAAAACCGTTGATTTCGAACAGTCTATTAACTTACCTTGCCGTAACTTAAATTACCTTAACTTTACCTCAAACTAACTTAATGGAATTTAACTTAATTTACATTTTAGCTTAATTTAAGTTTAAATACACTACAGTTTAACTTGACTTAGTGTGAAAATAAACTTGTGTGACAATAAACTCTCGAAAACAAATGCAAGTTGCAAAGTACGTTGAAGGAAGATGCAATTGTAGCGGGGTTTGCTCGTTTAAGATTAGCAATACTTAATTTATAATAAAGTATGTAGTTCTTGGGGGCACCACCTCTTATTGTTAAAGGGATAGAGGAAACCTTATTGAATAATATTGAAATAATAGCCTTCGTAATAATCAGTCTAATCTTAAGTAGTGAATTCTATGAAAGTAGAGCAGATCAGATAACGTGAGTGATACGCGAATATTATACACAATGATTTATTTAGGAGAATGTAATTATAATGAACAAATACCAGATAAGTTATGGGTTAGTCAGAGTAGTACAGTGGCTGTATGCAAATGAGGGCGAGCAACACAATGGCTGTGTAGAGCGCGTGTGAAGGGGGGAGGGAGAGAGAAAGAGTGGGAGAGGGGTAGAGAGGGACAGGTAGGCCTTCTGGTAACAATGGACGAGCAAGGGCAACTAACTTAACAAGGGTTAAGCTATGTCATTTGTAAAATACAATCAAACATCAACAATTTAATCACAACATGCCAATATGTCACAAGTAAGAAATATTGCAAATCGTAGTTACTTTTGTCGGTTTGAAGAAGGAGTCACAGGTTCGTTATGTCCAACGAATAGAAAGCGGAATCTCTCGTCAAAGTTCCGGGCGCTCAGTGAATGTGCCAATTGAGAGGAATAGGTTAGAGTGTGACGCGTTCACCTCAGTTTAATCCTACGAACAAGCGGGGGTGATTGTACGTTTGGGGGTTTTATACTCCAAAGAACAAGGGGGGGTCCCCGTGAAGGTGACCTCTTTCATTGGTCAGTTTCCCCCCACCTGGGCGTCGTCCTGAGATCTGCCCAGGTGTGAAGTGGCTGTACCTTTTGAGTTCCGTTATTTCAACTGTCCATGGAATGCTTAAACTTCAGAATATAACAATACAACATTCATAAATGGTTTTGTTAGTATGGTACAATCATTTTGATATCAGGATTGGCTGACTTAACTATACTTGAAGGGAAGTTATAATCAAGCCTCAATTAAACAACGTTTTAAGTAAATGAGAAAAACACACATTATAACACATCAACTACTGTCATTGAAATAGTGTCCATGAGCCCAGTAGTCCTTGAGAATATGTTTGTAAATCCACATAAGAAAGTTCTTCCTTATAAATCCTTTGTCTGATACTGTGGGCCGTGTGGCCTCTGTATCTGACCCCATGCTGGGTCAGAAGCTTTGAAGCTTCTCCTCTGGGAGAAGGACAAAGGGGGAAGACCCTTTCCTTGTCGGGGGTAGGAGAAGGTGTGATGGTACCGTGCTTTGTCTGTGGACTGTGCTACACAATTGACTGCCGTCTGACAGAGCGTGCTAGTGCGAGCACATAAGTACACGCAGCGCGATGACGTACATCTTATCTTAAGGTAAGCTTAGGTAAGCTAATGTAAACTAAGGTAAGTTGTTTTAAGTGAAGTTATTAAGAGAAGTTAAACTTTAGTTAGTTAGTTTAAAACTGTAAGGTTTAAAATACTTTAAAATGAAAAATGGCGAGAATGGCGAACATTGCAATTGTCCATCAGCTTCTGCAGGAGTGGATGTAAGAGGAGAGGTGTCGAATGGAGCAGGACAGGGGTCAGCGCAGAGCCTACCGCGCAAGGATAGAGATTCTGGCAGCGTACTCCTTTGAGGTAAGTTTTTAAAACATCATTTTGGAAATATGTGATTATAGTAAAATGTCAATTATCACCGTGTGTGACATAATTCTGCTATAGTATGTAGTTATCGTCGAGACACAATCACCACGTACAGCATCTAGCTACCGTCGACATTACCTTCCTGAGGTAAATACAGTACAGTAGAGTGACTAACTGGCACGTAGTCGCTCACAATAGTTTCATACTATCCGTGATTATAGTAAAATGTCAACTATCACCGTACAATCATTTACATATTATGTGATATTTACAGTTATGTTCATTAATGTGCACTGTCCATGTCATGGATGGATGAATTCATGAATAAATAACATTTTTGATGAACAACTGTTTAACATTGTTTACATATCAATTTCAGGGTGGTGTACGGTATGCCAGCCTGAACAGGGCAGTGCCCCTTCTCCGGCATTATTTTGCTGGGGAAGACACTCGCCCTGATTTCCGGCTCAGCAGAGCCTCCATAACCGGTCTGCTGCAGCTGCTCAACCAGGAGCGGTGCCATGGATGTGGGCCAACCATAGAGGTCCTGGTGTTTCTGTTTTGGGTGGCCAGCGGTACGTCTTACCTGGGCCCTCAGGCATTGGAATGTGCCCAAGAGGCTCATTTTCAATCTCAATATACTCAACAAATTTGTCAGAAACTGTGAATTGCTCTATCAACAGGTGCGTCGTACCGCGTGGTGTCGAGGGCATTCGACATGCCCAGCACCACGGTGCACAACGTTGTCCATAGGGGGTGTGGCTGTGTAGTCGTGGCGATGCCAAGGGTGATCAGGTTACCTTCCACTGCAGAGGGGCTGAGAGAGGTATCGGAGGGTTTTGCCCGACTGGCTAGGCATGGGGCTTTTGCCAGGGCCATGGGAGCCACATTGACAGCTGCCATGTTCGTATCAAATCCCCGGGAGAGCCCCATGGCCAGGACTAACCCTAACCCAGGACTAACCCTAACCCAGGACTAACCCTAACCCAGGACTAACCCTAACCCTAACCCAGGACTAACCCTAACCCAGGACTAACCCTAACCCAGGACTAACCCTAACCCAGGACTAACCCTAACCCAGGACTAACCCTAACCCAGGACTAACCCTAACCCAGGATTATTTCAACAGGAAATTGTTTCCATCTATACAGCTGCAGGCGGTGTGTGACCATGCAGGGCGCGTCATCGATGCGTTTGTGGGTTATCCAGGTTCTGTCCACGACACCCAGGTCCTGAGCCACAGCCCCCTGTTCCAGTCTGCCGCGTACCCACCCCCTGATACTTTCTTGTTGGGTGATGGGGGGTACCCCTGTCTGATGAGGCCCATTTCCCTCATCACACCATACAAGAATCCACTCAGGGGAGTGGCACAACAGAGAGGAAACACTAACGTGCAAGGTCCCATCCTCTATTTGCCATTTTACCATATCCATCCATGTTGACAAAAAGCAGCTACCTTATTGGTGTAGAACGATCACGTGTCGAACCGTGCCACCAAAATCCTATTACGCTCTGAAGAAACTAGTTCTGCATACAACATAGACGCAACAATAATCACCTGGAATTTCAGCGACAAACTTTTTTTTGGTAGCTTAGCACGACTCGTTCTTTTTTATGAGCTAAAGATTGTGTAGATGCCAGACTGTGGAGCGGGTTGAAACGATAACAGGGTTCACCTTACGGCCTACAGGGAGGGAGAGGTTAGCAAAGACGGGGCATCCTTGTCAGACCACACCCGCAGAGAATGGACAGATGGAGGTAGCTTAGATTAAAAGATAGAAGTCACCTTAATGTAACAGACAAATAAACGTATTTATGTAGATAAATGAGTCCCTTGTTACTATGGAAAACCCTGCCGAGTCTTCCACATCGCTATTTGTTCCCTTTAAGAGGTGAATTCGAAGTGCAGCAGTTAAGCACTTCTGAGTGCATGCGCGCTCCCGCAGCCAGGGGATACAAATCCTGTGCCTTGGCACGACACCGGTTTGCTAGGTGCTTGCTCAGATTTGAGGTGGAATTTTTCGCTGCAGATAAAAGTTCTTCCCACGCAGTGTACATCAGACGCTAATGTTAGTCACTTTTTACCGAGTCAAATGTCGGTACTTCCAAGCATTAAACGCTGCATGGCCCTACTCTCTCCTGCATTCCATGTTCTCTCTTGTTGATATACACATGCACTGTAGTGATGTGCTGTTTGCAGAGGTGTCAAGTACAAATACTTTGATACCTTACTTAAGTATTAATTTTGGGTATCTATACTTTACTGAAGTAATCATTTTTCAGCCGACTTTCTACTTCTACTCCTTACAGTGAATTTGATTGTGGTTGGATGAGAAGTATAAACATATACCATTCCGACACCCTATTGGTTTATACGTGATCCATCACCTGCACATGACACAAAATCACGTCAAACTCCAGCAAGGAAATAGCAGACGTATGTAGCCTACGAAGATGTCCGTGGCAGAGACTCAAGAGAACTCGAGCAAAATGTCCGAACCAAGCACCAGCGATGATGTTGGTAGCTAGGAAGATTAGCCAACCCTTCTACATCCCTGGCCGTACCTGGAATAATTTTTCGACATGTTTGGATGCAAAAACAACTTTCGAATCAGGCCCTGCGCCAGGCACTGATTTGCAGGGGGGCCATACGTTTCTTTGGGGGGGGGGCACGTTATTTTTATTTTTTTTACAGCCTATGGTAGCATAGTAGGTTAACTTTTCACCTATAATCCAACTCCGGCACAAAAAGGCGACAAATGGTATTATTTAGAATCTCACAACCTAATCCCGTCTGGTCTTCAATCTACCCAGACGCTCCCATGTTACCCCGCTCCTCATCTCTCTCCACTGGCTTCCCATCACGGCCCGTATCAGATTCAAAAGTCTGGTACTGACCTTCCGAGCGGTGAACGGGACTGCACCCGACTACATCAAGTCTCTCCTCCAGCCTTACACCCCCCCCCCCCCGCCACCTACGGTCTTCTTCTGACAACCGTCTGGTGGTCCCACCGCTCAAGAGCGCCCGGTCCCAACACAAGCTCTTCTCCTGTCTGGCCCCCCAATGGTGGAATCAACTCCCCACCTCCATCAGGGACACTGACTGTCTCCCCACCTTCAAGAAAAGGCTCAAGACGCACTTGTTCCGGGAGTACAACGGCACTTAGGAATGCTTGGCTGGACCTGATGTTAGTTTCCTCCAGGATCACAATGACTCGTATTGAGAGACTTGTTGCTCTTGTTGGTTAGTTGTAACGGTTTCAAATTCTTGTACTCCCTGTGAAATATTTTACTGTTGATTATTTTTTCTACAGGTACACTCTTGTGGGGAGTTTCATGTTGTTCAATTGTAACTTGTTTAACTGCATGCTCTTATGGTTCTTCCCTGTTGCACTTATTTGGTTTTCCACAATGTATGCTTCATGTTTTGGCTGCTCGCAATGTTTGGGGCTATCTCGTTGTTATGATCAGTGACCTATGCTCTTTTGTAAAGCTCTCTCTTGGAAGTCGCTTTGGATAAAAGCGTCTGCTAAATGAATAAATGTAAATGTAAACGAATAATACAGCGACAATAATTTTATAATTTGATTTATTTAATTGTCTTAATTTTCAAACAAAAACTGATGACCGTAACGGAGCGCAGCACAGCAGCACAGCATCAAGCAACCACGAAAAAGGCCTACCAGCAGCTATAGCTGTAGGGTTAGGATTAGGATTATGGTTAGGGTTATGATTATTAGGGTTAGGGTTATGCAGCGCCGGCTGACTTGAAACTGAGAATGCCATTGGCTGCTTTAAGACAGCTGGGCTGCAGGCGACGCCAGCTCTGCATGAAGACGCACGAGAGGATACCACAGTGTTTTCCGCTTCGAATTGAAATCGCAGACGATATGAGTAAAGACAAGTTTCTTAATATGTGTTGTCAATATTGTCAAATAAAAGTTTAAACTTCTTTCTAACTAAGAATTTTTTTGTAGCAGTAACGTGAGTTATTTCAGGAAAGAATTATGTGACCGGTTAGATAGTTAGTTATCATACCTAGCGATAGCGTATTTCGACAGATAGCTAGCTAGCTGCAAGCAGCTTCATTTACTTCGGTGCAGACATGTGTGTTTTTCGATATATTGAGTTGGGAGTGGGGTCTCCCACACCGTTTAATCCACAGCCGGCACCTTTCCTCCTGGTTTTGGACTTTGGAAATATTTTTTTTACGTGTGATAAGTGACTGACTGGCTCGTTCGTCAAGGGCAGGCCCAACCGAGTCCCAGGGCAGGCCCGGCATCCCAAAGCCCGCCCATAGCGCCGGGTCTGTTTTGAATGCGCTGCAAGCTCTGCGCACCCAAGTAGACTACCACGAGCTAATGGCTTTCACAAACTCACCGTCTAATTTGAATAAAGGCTATTGATAACATGCGTCTGAAGTTTGACTTTTTGCAGCATTACAATACTTATAGGCAACTAGTCATCTGATCTTCCGCTCCATGAAACACATGTTAATGCTAGTAGTAGGCTACACATATGTGTAGCCTACTACTTTAATGTATTTGCATTGTACTAAAATGCGTTCATTTTCAATGGGCATAAACTGGTGCAGCCCACATTTTTCAACATTAACATTTCAATATAACAAGTCATTATGGCCTTTGGAAAAATGTTTTTTTGGGGGGAGGTGGGGTCGTGCATTATAGTCCCCTGTGCTTAAGCTTTCGTCCTTAATGGCATTTTTTCCCCTTACTACTTTTACTTTTATACTTTAAGTAGCTTTGAAACCAGTACTTTTATACTTTTACTTGAGTAAAAAGCTTGAATTGATACTTCAACTACTACAGAAGTATTTTTAAACCCTAGTATCTATACTTCTACTTGAGTAATGAATGTGAATACTTTGACACCTCTGGTTGTTCGTGAACGATTCGTTCATTTTGAACGAATCATTAGTATGACTCGGGAGTAACAAGTAGTCTCAGAGAGCGATTCGTTCATTATCTTGTGGCCGAGAAAAGAAATAAATAATTAAACAACAAAACCTATAATTATCACTTGTGAACGAATATCATTCACGTCTTACTAAACCTAGTCACGCGAAAGTGAATGAGGTAAACAAATCCTTTCCGTTTCCTCTTCTGAGCCTATGCAGGTCACATGAAAAATGATCCAAAGACTCGTACCCGAAGTCAAAATGAACGAATCATTTTGAAATCACTTCCCATCACTACGCACTGACGACGCACCGCTCATACTTGATTGTCATTAGACACTCACAAACAAAATCATGGTTTAGTAACGCAGCCTGCTTGCAGGAAAGTAACAGTGCTAGTAATCTGAAGGTCGCCAGTTCGATTCCCGGCCGTGCCAAATGACGTTGTGTCCTTGGGCAAGGCACTTCACCCTACTTGCCTCGGGGGGAATGTCCCTGTACTTACTGTAAGTCGCTCTGGATAAGAGCGTCTGCTAAAATGTTTAAATGTTAAATGTAAACAGTAATCTAATTACTGTTTTTATAATTGTAATCCCTTACTTTACTCGTTACTTGAAAAAAGTTATCGGATTACAGTAACACGTTACTTGTAACGCGTTACTGCCCATCACTGATAAGTAATTAAACCCTTCTGAAAACAGGCCGCAGTCTTTGCGGTATCTCGAGCCACAGTCTGTGGTTTCCCAATATAAATAAAAATGTCAAAACAATTCAAATCCAAAACACACAGTCTCAGGCCTTTTGCAGAACAGTCCAGAACCTATGTTGTTGTACCATTTCTGTGTAAATTGTGAGGAGTGCTTGCGTCGGTTGCAGGTGGGTCAGTTAATAAAATTATAAAAACACTTTCTTTATATTTTAAATAAGTATGCATGTACGTACTCTTTTCATTTCCCTTAGTGCAAGAGGAAATGGTGATAGGCTGTGGCAGCCAACTGTAGTTGAAACAGTTGCATCAAAGCAAAGAAATTGGGCAATCCTGTATAAAAATGGTCGAACCTATGACTCAAACGTCCCCTCAAGTTTTTTCTTTCTAGTGATATTTGTAAGCATTTACTCATATTGCATTTCATAAATAATGAACCGGCCTAATGTAATCGTAGTGCTCCATTCCATGCCGGGGGTAGGTAGAGTCAACTAACTACAAATACCGTATTTCTTCGATTAAACGATGCGCCATTTATTACATAATGTTTTTTTTGGTGCGGCGTTTATTCGAGGGTGGCGTTTAATTAGTAAGAGAGATTTAGTGAATTGTAGATGCAGTGCGGCCAGCAGGGCGTCTTAATAGCGCTTGAGGCCCCCTGCCCCCTAATCGCTCAATCAATTTATTTTTGCCCCCCTAAGGATACGTCAATATTTGGACTACATAGACAACGTTGGTGTCAAGTTTCGTCTTGGTAGCGATTGAGTTGCTTGTATTTTTATTTGCGTTCCGTTGGATGGTTTGGCTGAAAAGCAAAAAGTGTTGTCAATGAAGGGAACTCAGTGCTAGCCTACGTCACAACGTCAGCACACGTTAGCAACGACGCATGGATACAACGTGAATTGCTGTTGCACAGCAAGTATCGTATTGTGCCATGGTGTACTAGCAGCATTATACATTTAAGCAATTCAAGACTTGCATGTAAGGTAAGAAATGTCACATTAAATAATGTATTTAAACTCAAGCTTGTGTGGTGTGTCGCTGTCTTCAATGCCACAGCCTAAACTTTATGTCAAAAGAAACGTTTTTAATTTCCGGCGCATTCAAACAATCCCCTCAGTGTAGTTTGGCTAGCAACAGCAGCTAGGCTAGCTTGCTCGTAGCACAATTCAGCTTCTCCACAGGGCTCTAGACTGAGACCAAAAAGTCACGTTTGGGGGCATATTTTCAGTTAGCAGATGGTACCGTTTGAATCGCGATTCCATCTGAAAAATACTGCCGGTGACAACATTGTTAGAATAGCATGGCAATTACAATAGTAATATAGTATAGCAATTACAGTAACAAATTCCATGGCAGTGTGAATGCAATATGTGATGTGAAACATTGTAGGCTACTCTTGAATTAATCTTTTTTTCTGTTTGATACACATAGTATTCTGGAAAGAATATCTACTACAGTAACTGTAGCACAGTGCACATGAGGGATATTTCTATGGTCCACTGCCATACTGACAAAACATGTAAACCCTTTGACCTGCAGTGTTTACACAATGCCAAAGGGACTTTGGGGGCACTAACTATTTGTATGAGAAAAGTATTTAGTTTTGACTGATGAGTTGTCTGTTTTGGGTGAGATATGACCCTTTGAAGGTGATCTATGTAGTTGTGCTGAACCATATAGGCTCTTTTGCCAAATGCACTTAGAGCTTTGAGAATGTAATTTCTGTTTCAAGAATTGAGCCAAAGCAATGGAGAAAAACTAATGGAATACACAATTGTAATTATAGTCAGATTTACTTGTGCCTTAATGATGGGGCAGTGATATTTTAAGCCAATTAACTTTCCAGCTTTCCTTCGGCAGCAGCACCTGTGTCGTTTCTGGCTTGGATTATACTTTACAATTCTTCAATATTGTTTAATATTATCGTTTGCTCATCCAATGCCAAATATGCGGCTCTGGTAAACTTGTTCATGTTTGTGATTGGTCATCTGGTGCAAACACTGCACCTTTTATGTGCATGTGCTCATTGGGATAACCTGGGTTGACTTGACGAGTTGGTAACTACCATTGTGACACTGCTTATGCGTGAGATTGTGGTTGAAGTCAGCTAACAAAAATATATTCTGGGTATGTAAAACGTACTTCGTATTAAAGGCCCCAGCTCTGTTGGTAGTCACTGCATGTCACTCCACCAGGATCATGAGTGTTTTGTCATGACTAATCAACAATGGTGAACAGTGTTACATCTCCTTATGCGACCTAACAATCACAGACCCATCCACAGAACAGTTTAAATGATAATTTCTCTTAAGAAACATACCTGGCTCTGTGCAGTTCTTCTCCGCTGTCTCATTATCCAGTGCTGAGGCCATAAGCCTTCTTCCCCAGTGGTGATGGTCGGCATGCCCCTCCACAAGCATTCCATGGCCTGAAAGATAAGGCAAACTTCAGTTTTTACCCTAATGTCAGTCACTAAAAAGCCAGGAAACACAGAAATGTTATTAAAAAATTGCTAACAAATAGGGGCTTAGAAATAAGTATGTGATCTACTGAAATATCCAATCTCCTATATATAACCGTTTTAGGTCTCGAATATGAACTACAGAGTTTACATGCATTTCAAAGTGAAACAAATGGATGCAAACCATGTCAAATAATACATTGTATTGTTTATTACTCAACCCTGAAATGTTGTCCCATGTCATTATTTTAAAACTGATCTTACTGTAATTGTGAAAAGAAAATCTTATCATTGCTGAGAGCCTACTTCCAAGTAAAGGCCCGTTCACACCAAGAACGATAACTATAAAGATACAATTTTAAGAATTGTTAAAACAATAGAAGCAATAAGGTAGAGTAAAACAAATATAATGCAGTAAGGTAGAGTAAAACAAATATAATGCAGTATCTGAAACGTAATGTCAAACAACAGTCCACACCACAAAGATAACAACAACTACATAGCGGAATGATATTGTTGGGATCATTTTCGAAACTATTCATTTCCCCAGCTGATGAATTATAAAACACTGACAGAATCCATCCGAATTTAAAGCGCCCGCGCATTTAAAATGAAGACAACATTGCGAGGAGCTAATCGTCGAGGTTGGTGTGGACGTAAATAAAGTTTTCGTCAGTTATAGTTCTCTTTATCAACCTTGGTGTGAACAGGCCTTAAGAAGCCAGTTCATATGACAATACTTAGCCAACTTTACTTTTAATCACATTGTCTATGTTTATGTCACACTTTCTAAATTCCAAAAAGGGATTTGGTTCATATTCATGGTTACATTGATTACAAGTTACATTGTACTGTTGAACTCAATTTATTTACACTTTAATGTAGGTTTAAATGTTTCAGGGGTTTTAGGAGGATAATAATAAAAGGGCAGGTGGTGACTAGTGTAAATCAGCCATACGCAGCCCTTTTCAGAAATCCATAAATGTTTTTAAAAACAGCTTTTGAAAGGGCTTTTAATGAGCATAGAACCAGGTTTTAGTATTTCAAGCGTCATTAGATTAGACTCAGTTTGGACCCCAAACAGAAGATGATTCATAGTCTTAAGCTTGAATCCTTTATCTTTTTTGGTATCGATATCAAAAAGGTACGGTCAACAACAGCAGACCCAAGCTTCAAGGCAAGTCAGGTAACAAAGAGAGGCGATGCTATGCATCTATGTTAAGCTTTAGGGTAAAACCATGATAATGCATAACAGAATACGATAGGTTACAAAGAATAGGGCTGTTAACCAAAACAAATGTTCCTCTTTGAGGCAAAAAGTAAAATATCACCCCAAACAGAGGGGTCTACCACAACAAGCTAGAGAGAACGAGAGAGAGACAACCACAGCAACGGAAATATCATGCCCCAATATTCCTATTAACTGGAGAGTGAGATGGAACAAGGACAGTAATCAATCTCTGTCACTTCTTGTGCCACCAAGCACGTACTCCTACGTGAGTACGACCACCTCTTTGCCCTTTACACTGTTGAAACTGTCCTGCACAGTCTCCATTCTCTCACTGGCAATCACCATCACTCTTCATTGCACACACCTGTAAGACCTGTACCAGGGACATCTTCTACAAATACCTGCTCTGTCCACCCGTGTCTCCCATCATGCATCTCATCCAAAGACCTCAAAGGATGTGATACTGCACTCTGAAAGCTAACCCTGAATGTTAAACATTTAGATAAAATCCATCTGGCTGATACATTACATTTACATTTAGTCATTTAGCAGACGCTCTTATCCAGAGCGACTTACAGTAAGTACAGGGACATTCTCCCCGAGGCAAGTAGGGTGAAGTGCCTTGCCCAAGGACACAACATCATTTGGCGCGGCTGGGAATCGAACTGGCAACCTTCAGATTACTAGCCCGACTCCCTCACCGCTCAGCCATCTGACTCCGATACAACATGTTCCTTCATTTCTCTACATTCACATCAACCGCTCTGTATTACATGAATGAAACAGGAGTCAGATATCCGACATGGACATTATGATGTTATGGTGCCTAGTCTTCTTTCAATTGATCAGAAATTAAAAGTCAAATGGAAGGCAGGTCCAGGGCTGTCAAACTGTTGATAACTTGTGTCCTCACCCATAAAAAATGTAAACTCTGCAAAGCAATCGTCACTGTGCAGGTCACTGTGCAGGTCATACAAACTTGATTAAAGTGAATATGCTAAACTTCACTGACCGGTTAGCTACTTGGTCCCCACCAACCAGCCTTCGGTCAGAGATTTGCACATCTTATATGATATATTGCGTGACATAAGTGTCTGCTAAATGATTGCATAATAATCGTATAAGCCTCTTGTGGTTTTACTGTAATTAGTACAATATGAGATGGCTAATATATATACACATTCGCTTTAGAGTGGTGTTTTACAGCCATTGCATACTCTAGGGTCCAAGTGGAAGCAGATGTGTAGCTCCCACAATGGAGTTGTGGGAGAAGTGGAGTGCTAAGGATAAAAGCAGTCTAAGGATGCACCAGATTGTGCTGCTCCCAACTCACAACTGTGCATGATCTCTGGAATGCTAGATTGCCACGCTAGTCACAAGCAGTACAACTGTACTGTGTACAAAACAATACATTTGCAATATTTCTTTTGAAATCAGATGATCATCTGGTGCCCTCAACTTGTAGATGGGCTTATGTTGCTCAAGTTTAAACAAGTAATCCAAAATTTAGATATTCATTCATTAATAATCTTTACAAAGTGTAAAGTATGTATGATTCTAACAATGCATGTTTCACATGTGATATAAAAGAAAAAGTATTTGTGAGAAGGCGATATTTCAACACACAGACAACCAATATAAAAATATTAGATGTACCAGACTTGAGGATTTTTACATGTGCAAGTGAGCGTTGCCTATGTACTTTGGGCATGTCGCACAAACATCATGCATGATCAGCCATCTGAAAAGGTAAAGGTTTGCACTGAGCACACCCCAGAACAGCTGTGAATAATGCATCAGCAGCCTGGCAGCACAAGCATCCTATGTTTATTCCCCAAATGATTGTCCATTGCGTAATTGTATCTCTCGACCATGCGGATCCCGAAGCATGATGCTGGAGAGTGATTAAGTTTATCCAGTGTTCAATGGTGTGTGAAGCCCTGGGCAAGATGCAATGATGCGAGCATTTGCCCACTACAAGCCTACGCTCCAAAACGTTTGTGTGACTGATGCGCCTGGCACAGGGAAATTTGCCATACAAATACAACGCTCACACCAATGTGACCAACAGAAAAATTACTTGATTCGATGGTGTATCGCAATTAGAAATGGTGTGTCGTGGTGTCCGAGGTGTGCGAGGTGTGTAAGCTAGAGTTCCGTGCTTGAAAATTAAAAACATGTCGTTGCCGCCGCGCACACTGCGGCATACAGACAGACCGACGCATACTGGTGGGTTACAACACGCAGAGGAAAATGTTATTCAGTGACCTATATCACTGGGCAGATTATAATAAACGGTAGCCTTTCTGAGTTTGTCTTGTGGCTGGACATAATCCCCAGGCAACACAAATTGCCTCTTCACGGCATTGACATTTCATTAAGTAAGCTAACACTTTCAGGGGAGCACACCTCATGATAGGGTATATGAGCCATAGGCTATCATTCAGCGTTAGATCAAAACCGGTCCACTTGCAATAGTCCATAGCCTATCTTGTTGAAGCACATGAATCTCAGAAAACGAACATGCAAGTTCAAGTTGCATGATTCAAACAATATTAAGCTAGCATGTCCTTGAACATGTGTCTATGAGTTGACAATTTATTCTATATCCAATCATTCCTAACCAGTCTGGCTGGTTTGGGAGTACACGATTACACTGCAGAATTCTCATCTCTTTTGAAGCGTCCTCCATGCCCAGCGTTCATCAGCAGTTTCCCCGGCTAACACTCACCTGTCTTTGTCAGCAGTGATGACATGCTCCATGCCACAAATAGGACACTGCAGATAAAAAACATTTGCACAACAAGCATCTCACGCCTCTTGCGAACTTTGACAATTTTAGCAATAATCGTTTTTTTCGAGACACTTATGTTCTCGTCCTGGGCCATGGTTGCAGGTCGGCAAACTACGACTTTTTGTCCTTGCCTCGCTGCGGACAGGAAAGACCGAAGGAATTGCCCTGTTTCGCCGCTTCACATAAAACACACTCGGGACGCGGTCCTAATTTCAAGTGGCCTGTGCTCAGATGGGAAGTAGTGGAGCGGACAGTTTGCATGTGCCGCCTATACAATTCTGTACAGCTGTTGGATTGCGAGAACAGCGTGTGAAAATTCCGTGCCACGACAGGCAATGAAAGGGCAGGCAATTCTGAGGTCTCCAATCAATTCGGCATTATTATTAGCTAGCAATCTCAGAATTTCAACGAACAGGTTTCCATGGCACTTTATACGAATAGATATATCCCTGGTATGTTGTTCCTTTAGTATTCCAACTGCATGTGTAAATCCGGAAGAATTTACCCGGCAGCCTGGTAATTGAGTACAACCAATCTGAATTTACCAATTGTCCCATTAAGGTTGCAGTCATGTTATGTTGTGCACCTCCCACTCCTCCAAAATTCGGAGTGTAGCCCTAGGCTATATCGGCGCAAAAAATAATAATAATCAAGTCATCAGTTACTGCAAAGTGTTGTCCTGGTAGCTTAAGTTATAGTCTAATTTACGTATCGCCCACATGATAACTGCAACTTTCTGAGGGTGTAATGCGCAGGCACGTGATAGTTGCTGCAATAGGTCATTCTGTTTTAACTTGTTACAACTGTAACTGGAGGTCCACCTTGAACTCCAGATATAGGCTACATATAATCGATAATAGATTGTTGGCTGGTTACCTTTGAGACCAAACGTAGACTTATGATGAGGGATAAATCTTAAAGATAAGGCCATCCACAAGCAGCCATAAGGTAGACTAAAACAAATAGGCTACTAATGCAGTATCTGAAACGTAATGTCATATTTCATTGGACTCCGAGAAAATCCAATGTAATAAACCATGCAGTTGTAGTAGTAGAAAACTTTAATGTCTTGTGAGGCAATTTGTTGTGCAGCACAGAACATGTAGACACATTAAAACACATCAAAGTAACAACAACCATATCATCAGTAGCATTAGATTAGATTAGATTCAACTTTATTGTCATTGCACAGAGTACAGTACTGAGGCAACGAAATGCAGCATAAATCCGATAGTAAGTAAGTAAGACTTTATTTATATAGCACATTTCATACAAGAATTGTAGCTCAAGGTGCTTTACATAAAATCAATAATACAAGTGATAAAAGTAATAATTAAAATAGCAAATTATAAAAACAATAATATAACTAATAAGAGTAGTAAAACCCTTCTGAGATCAAATTACTTAAATGTTTCGGTAAAAAGGTAGGTTTTAAGCTGTCTTTTAAAAATGTCTAGCGTGTTTGCTTTTTGATAGGTTAAAGATAGATGTCTGCCAGCAGATAGGTTGAATATTGGTTTTACGAAACCATAACCAGCCTTGAAAATCTTCTCTGATAACCCTAAGGTTCTGAACGAATTGCCTTCTCCATGACTCCACAGTGGGATACGCATTACACATTTGGTGTATGGTTGCATTGAGAAAACCAAACATCTAATATCAAAATAACTGTCTGTCATTAGTGGTGAATTAAAAGCCTACATGTTTTTTTTTCTCTTTCAGTCATAGTGTTTTATATAAGTAAAAATAAATAAAGACAATTCAACTCAGTTACACATGCATGTATATTTAGGCCTCACATTATTTTAACAGTTGAAAGATGCAAAAAGATAGTTTCACCAATTCAACTTGGTTACGCGTGTGTGGTAATGTTACATGTGACACAAGCCTTGCTCGTCACCAGATATCCATCATTTTCTGTGAACTGTTGTCACCTTGTAAAAGTGACCCTTTAGACTATATATATATATATATTTATATATATATGAGAGAGATCGATCAAGATGAAGTTCCCTTATTGTCATATGAACATACATATAATGTATACAGAACAATGATATGTGGGTGACATTTAATGTTTCAGGGAGGGTGCTAGGCATTGTTTGTGTGTGGCATGTATATGTGCATAAAACTACATGCTAGAATGCGTGTCACTGCATAGTGCATTATTGTGTCAGTGAGAACCCTAGTTCATTAATTTTACAACCTGGGGCCTTAAAATTGACTCACAGATCTCCACTGCTGGGTGCAGAGGCAACCCTTATTAACCAGTTGTATATGAACGGCTTCCACAATAAATAAACTAAATTCCCATTGTTTAACTTTTAATAGCTTTCCCCTTTAAATTACATTTTGATGACATTTTTACTAATTAAAAATTACACACTTGAGTGCCACCTATTTAACACACAATTACAAATCACAGATACCTCTTTCATAAGGGTTAGAATGGCTAAACTTTAGAGGCTACAGAGCTGATGTTAGATTGTTCTGGGCTCGCAGGTCACCTTTACTGCCAAGATGACAGGCAGGAGTACTGCCGGCTGCAGCCATGCACCAATTTATAGGGCAAGTTGACAAGGTCCAAACTGTTTTGTCATCCACCATCACTCACTGCTGCCCACTTAGCAAAAACAGGAAGGAGGTCGTAGGGTTAAGAGTGTCAGAACACTGAGACCACAGACATGCCCATACTGTACCCAAGTTACAGTCTTGTTCTATGGAGTTCAAATCAACCACATAAGGGCTCTGTGGTCTGCAAGAGGATGAAATGCCACTGATGTTTTCTCAGGGCCTAAATGTGCTTATAAGGGTGGAGGAAGTATTTGTCATTAGTGAGATTTTTAATCAGGCGCAGGTCTAGTCTTCATCCCTCCGCTTGGGTTTCGAGCCTACACACAAACACACTCACATACACATCAACATGTGTGACCCACGCCCATGCCAAGTCATTAATCCCTCCAGGCCGGAGTCCACACAGCAGGCAGGCAATCGGGGACCAGTGCCAGGGCCTGCTTACAGGGTTTTATCCACTGCACTACACTCTCCCTCCCTGGTCAGCTCCAACAGACACACACAGACACTACCTCTGCTGCCTTCTGCAGGGCCCAGTACATTGCCCCTGACTTGATGTGCTGTAGAGATAATGTTGTGTGTGTGTACTGTTGTGGTCATGGCCCTGATGTAAGAGCATAAAGAAGCAACCTCATTGGGCATACTGGTATAATACTGAGCGACTTCAAAATACACAAACAGTTAAATGTGCTTGTAGGGACTAAATGTCAAGCATGTGTCATGTCCTTCCACAGCAATGACAAATGTCAAGGATTTTAACAATGGACTGTGACATACTAAACAATTGGTGTGTTCAATCTAGCAACAGATATGTTTGTTTCACATCTGCTATTATTGTGATGATTCATGTGCACAATTCACATTTATTTGTGCATCTTGCAGTCATTTTCTGACACAAGTTATCTCTAACAGAAATTAATTTGCAAGTAGCGGAGGTGGGGAGGTTACAATATTGTGCTGTGTTTTCTTTTGGACAAATGTTCAGTAGCTGGGTAGGCTGAGATGGAATATCTCATAAATAACAGTGGTTAGGTCTATACCAGCAACAAAGCTATCCAGTCAGAAGTAGCACACGTTTCAGTCTGGTTGGAGGGAGGGGAGGTCAAATGAAAAGCTGACAGGGGAAGTCAGACACCTTGCAATAATGCACTGCTGGCATTGTAACTAATATTTTGTTAATTGTTTGGAGCAAGTGGAGGAGACTGGTGGAGAGGGAGGAAAGGTTGTCTCCAGATTTGTGTCCCTTCATTTCAGTGGCTAGGTTAACACACACAAAAAACGCACGGTACAGCAACATGCAGATGCAGAAATGTCTCCAGGGACCTGCTGAATTGACTCCTCCAAAACCTCCTCAGTCAGCTGTAGAAATAAATAAATAAAATATTTATTATCAACGTTTAGCATTCTGTGGCAGTAACACAGGTTTGTTTTTATGCTTGCTTGGGTGTGAAGAGTAAACAGCACACAGGAAGCAGCAGAGGGCTTAATATATGCATTCTTAAGCCAACCATCATCCGTTCTGACTGAAATAATCTGCAATACCAAGCCACACAATAAATATCACAATAATTATTACAATATACATCACCTGTGCATAACAGTACCTAGACCTCAAAAGTAACATTTAATTTTGTAGTTTCAATTCCTTAAAGGTAGGAAGGTTTTAACCATTAAGGATTTTACAGTCCTCAAAATATCAAGTGAATTCCTCAGGCACAATGACAGACACTTTGTGATGGCTTCATTTATCTAGACAAAAGCTTTAGAAGTTGAATGTAGTGATTAGTTCAAGGGCATGGGTTGGGGGGGCCCACTTCTGTACAATTATCATGCTATTGCACTCCCTCTGGTCCTAGAATAAAGAGGACTAAGGGAGAGAAGGTATAACTGAGACAGAGTTGTGCGTTTGTAAAGAGCATCACATGAATAACTTTATTCTTCCTCTGTCTGCTGAGCATAAAAGAAGGGCAGGCGAGGAAAAGTAACCTTATTGCAATGCACAACAGAGAATACCATTAATACAAACCACTAAGGTTATTCCAGAAAGCAGTGTAGCCCATTTATACTGGTAAGATAACATTACAGTTGCAAAGGCAGGATTCAAAATACGATTCAGCTCAACACAATATTTAAGACAAATAAAACCACAGTACCACTGAAGTAAAGCCATTTGTAGGGGGTCTCTAGAGTGCATTATAGAATTGTCTGTACACTTGAAAGTTGTCTTAGAGTTACAAGACAAGTCATTTGATGTTGTTCACACCACAGATGCTGTGTATGTGTTAGTGGCCAAGTCAGGTTTATTTAATCTGTTATTTTCTAAATAAATCTACTAAATGTTTTCCTTTGTCTGGTAAGTTTACTGTAGAATTTCTTGAATACTGTCATGTCATAATAAAACTAGAGAGGGTACAATTTCTGGGGAAATTGTAGGGTGTGCTTGCTTGCGTCGGTTGCACAGGGGTCCGTTTTTTAATGACATTTTTACAACTGATATTTCTGTATTTTATATAAAAATGCATACTTATTATTTATAAAGATTACATAGATTTAAAAGCATTTTTTTTGCTGCTCATTTACAACTGAAAATACGAGTGAAGTGTAGAATGAAATAGATGTCTTCTCATTTCCCCTGCAAGAGGCAGCCTCATCGTTGAATCAAAACGA
Organism: Osmerus eperlanus; assembly: GCF_963692335.1. Taxonomy (NCBI): domain Eukaryota; kingdom Metazoa; phylum Chordata; class Actinopteri; order Osmeriformes; family Osmeridae; genus Osmerus; species Osmerus eperlanus. The sequence goes on from NC_085025.1 coordinate 19,819,972, forward strand.
ATAAATTTGGCAGACCGGTGTAAAAATTGACCTAATCTCTATGACTTAAACGTCCTTTTAAGTTTTTCACCTTCTCGTGATATTTTAAGGAATTTAGCCTACTCATATTGCATTCATTCATGAATAAAGAACCCCCTTTGAAGATTAGGCGTTACCGGCAGTAGAAGATGGAATCGTGATTCAAACAGTACCATCTGCTAACTGAAAATATGCCCCCAAAAACGTAAATAAGCTTGACATTTATTTAGTGGAAAATCGCTTTCATAAAAAGCTCAGTGGTAGCGATCATTGTCAGTTACAACGCCAAGTGCGATATAGCCCTGTGTGGAGAAGCTGCCCCGGTAAATTGTACTACGGTACAGTACTAGACTACTGCTGTGTTCGTTCGTCTTGGTAGCGATTGCGTTGGTTGAATTGGATTTAACGTTCCGTTGTACGGTTTAGGCAGAAATTAATTATTTTCATGAACAGATTGACAACGTTTAGGCTGTGGCAATGAAGTTAAGGTTAGTAGTTAGATAGACTTTTGGTTTAAGTAAGGGGAGTGCCGAACATGTTCTGTCGCCGTTTGACTTCCTAAACAGCTGTGTAAGCTAGATGTTTTTGTCGTGTGTCTCGCGTAGGCTACAGCGTTGCAATGAGCAACACTGGTTTGAAACCACAGGTAATGATAATTTCACCAACAAATCGTTTACTTGTAATGTAATGTCATAATAAATCCTACAAAGAAAATGTATTTGTGAGGAATGTTTATTTTAAAGATTGAAAACAGATGCATCATAGACCACTGTGGTATGTGTTGCCCGGGCAACAGAGGCTAATGTCATGCTAATGCTTCAGTGAAATAGTAGACTACCGTTTCCGAAAGTAGATGTGGGCCTACTTCCTTAATAATATCAGCTAATATTGTACATTACATTTCATAATTGTGTTTCACATCACAAAGTAAAATGAGTAAATAGTTCTACTAGTAATCACCCTGGCCTCTTTGCTTGTGGCGTTTCTGCAGCTGCCTTGCAGTAAAGCTATAGTTAGCCTAGCTATCCCCCAAGTTAACAGATGCAAAACGAATGTGTCACGCGTGTTTTCGTGACGTTAGTGACGTAGTGACGTTAGTAACGTCAGTGACTGTGGCTAGCAAATTAGCCACCGTTAGCTTCACTTTTCACCACAAAAACGCAATTTCCACTTAAACCATGCAACGGAACGTAAATCCCAATAGAAGCAACTCAATCGCTACCAAGACGAAACTTTTGACACCTAGGTTGTCTATGTAGGCCAAATATTGACTGAGTTTTAGGGGGGCAAAAAGAATAAAAAGAATAATAATATATATGTGAGAGAACAAAGGTTGTGCCCTTGCCGAAGGCAAAGCACACCCAACTATTTGAGAAAACATATTCACATGTAATTGAATCAATGGGTTTATGGCAGCTCTCAAGGTACTGTACATAGACATGTCAGATAACCATCATTTTTACTGTGCCAAATAGAACAAGCAGCAGGACAGACAGCTCCCATTCTTCTGACCGCAGTGGTAATTATCTGGCAGCCAAATGATCTGAAAGCTATTTTCTATGGGGCTACTGCTGCCACATCCAGGTAGAACTCAGATAATAAAGGATTAACCCTTGTGTTATCTTCGGGTCATTCTGACCCATCAGTCATTGTGACCCACCGTCGTATTGCGACAGATTTACCGCATACAAAGACAAAGTGAAGCATTTTCTTTTAACCGTTGGGCTGTCTCAGACCCCCCACATTGCAAAGGTTAAAAGAAAATTATTTTAATTTGTTTTTGTATTGGGTAAAATTGGGTAAACACAACGATGGTTCGTTATGAACCTTTGGGTCATGTGACCCGAAGGCAGCACGAGGGTTAAAGATCCTGTAAAGTAAATTCCATGTTTTGCTTCTAAGTACATTATATACGTGTGAAATGAGTTCCTGAAAGCATGTGCAAAGCACTAAAACTTTGTCACACTGAAATGGAGTTCAACCGAAGAACAGTTTCTCTTCCGTTTTCAGATCAGGTTTTAATGGGCGGAGCCAAAAAATGCCCTATCTACGTCATTTCGCCCTATCTACGTCAGATCACTGAATGGCTCCTCCTGCTGTACTGTTATTGTAGCCTACATCAGCTAGCTATCTAGCTTCTGGATGTCTCCCACCACCCGCAACTGCATCTTCCCTGGATGCAAGAACTCCAGCTGCGCTGCAATGCCATTTAAGTTCCCTATTGATAATGAAAGGAAAAATAGGTGGATAGATTTTGTGAAAAGCCACGCTCATGGAAAGTTTCGTATAAAATCCAACAGCCGCCTCTGCACTGACCATTTCCCAGCGGACAGTTTTAACATGGACCAGAGACAGACGGGGTTCACCAACACACGGCTTGTCTTGCAGCGCGGAGCCGTACCGAGCATCGCCCCTCCGGCCGTTCATCCTCCGGTCGCACATGGACCATCCACCGCCGCCAGCAGTTCATCACTCAGTTCTGTGTGCTTGTTATAATTATACTAGATAACTTTTCCAGAGGTATCTCTGCTATGAGTTAGTGCAAACCGCTAAATTGATATTAGGCTACTCGGTGTAGAATGATGGTATTTTGGTGAAATGGTAGCTAATGTGTTAGAAGTAGCCTAGTTGGAGAGCTCACTGTCTGCTGTCTCTGGTGTCCATTTTTACTGTTACAGCTCATTTATATGCATCTGCATGTTTCACTCATTGAACAAATAAATTCTAATTTTATACGGTTTTGTTCGGCTTGACATAGCGTCCATTATCTGGGTCGGAGGTAGGCACTAGGCAGCGAGGGGCGGAGCTTCAGCTCCTTCAGGCGACACGCCCCCCCAGTCTCAAGCAAAGAAGACTGCTCATTTTTTTCACGATTTCAAAGCCTAATTTAACATACTTGGTGTTATTTTTTTATTCGAATTCGGATGGGTAGTTAATAACACATTATTCTGTGGTGTGGCGAACTTAAAACTCGTTTCCAGGTCCACTTTACAGGATCTTTAATTGCTGTGATTGGTTTTGCTCTGCACAAAAATGCTGCTTGGCTGTCTTCAAGTTAAACAAGATCTCTCGATCTGGGGTAGATATTTAGTCATACTGCCAGCCAAGCATGTATCCATTAATGCACATACCAAAACATTGATTGATTTAAAAAAAAACATGGCAGCAATTGTACTATTGGCTGTGAATATCCAGCAAGTGTCTTTGTGGATTTGAGCTTGCGGGTATGGCCGTATTGTGGGCCAGTGTGAAGAGCAGGTTGCATAAGAGGTGATCCTCAGTAATGGTGTAATTCAGAGCGGGTATGCTCACCCAGCCGTCCAACCCAGCGCCCTCCTACGTGAGTCTTGTGAGTGGGTTGGTATGTCCCCTGCTGAGGGCTGTTACCAGAGAAAGATGCTGGCACTAGGGGATTACCCAGGTCAACTGACGGGATAAAGAGGGGAACAGATAGAAAATGGAAGCAAGAAAGATTTTGTGAGTTTTGTGTTACAGTATTGTAGAGAGCGAACAAGAGAGAACGTTTGAAAGAGATGGCGGGAAAGACACATGCACAGGCTGATCCCTTCTCTGTCCTCCTACCCGCATATAGGGGTGTTTCACACCCACACAAAACATCATACTCTCCAAGGCTCAATCAACAAAAGCTAAACTGTGAATTCTAGGTTGGTTTGGTGAAATATCATTTTAAAGATTATTTTATTTCCTAGAAAACCACTCCTCTACATATTACATTATGGTACTAGAGTAGTTTGCTTATAGAGCCAACAAGGCATTCTGTTAGGATTAAATGTCCAATACCTACCTCTGAATACCTACCTTTTCAAATTAGTTTAGTGGTCGCAGAGTTGGAGGGGAAAGTCTGAAAACTTCCAATAAAGCATAGGCATAACTCATAATTTGATGATTGTTTGGAACTGGTAGTGGGGAGATGCAATCTGCAGGTCCCTCACCTTCCTCCAGAGGGCAGAGTAAGACCTGGGGCGAATCAGTCGCATAGACAGGCTTAGCTGCTTGTTACATTAAAACAGGGGCTTCTGTGACAGAGTCAGCATTATGAAAGCTAAGAGGATTAGCTGATGGACATTTCTGGCGTTCTCAGTCAATTATCAAAATGAAAAGCGGTGACTGGGCAGGGCTGGCACACGCTCTGCCAAAGAGACACTCTCTTCTCTCGGCCTGTCAGAGAAGGGGTTACTGAAGTTCACCCAGAAGAAGTTGGAGTATTTCAGACATGAAAGTTTTGTTGTTTGCGCCATGGATTAAAAAGGGCATTTACATTTTAATGTTTTTAAAGTGCAAAACTGTATGTTATGCAACAATAAAACTGGCTTGCCTGTGCGTCAGCCAGTCATCCGTACTCATGCCGAACCCCTTCATCCATGTGCATTATGCCCACACCTCCCTCATGTGCGAGTTGCTTACCCACGGCCCCACTAGTTTGTGCCTGCCACGATCTTACCGGTCAGGGAGGAGACTACATGACGAGGCCGGTGACTTAAAGATCCTGTAAAGTCAATTCCATGATTTGCTTCTCAGTACATTATATACGTGTGAAATGAGTTCCTGAAAGCATGTGCAAAGCGCTAAAAACTTTGTCGCACCGAAATGTGTAGTTAGACCGTAGAACAGTTTCTCTTCCGTTTTCAGATCAGGTTTTAATGGGCGGGGCCAAAAAGTTACCCATCTACGTCATTTCGACCCATCTACGTCAGATAACTGACTGCTGTACTGTTATTGTAGCCTACATCAGCTAGCTAGCTAGCTTCAGGATGTCTCCCTCCAACCGCAACTGCATCTTCCCTGGATGCAAAAACTTCAGCTGCGCTGCAACACTATTTAATTTCCCTATTGATGAGGAAAGGAAAAATAGGTGGATTGATTTTGTGGAGAGCCACGCTGATGGAAAGCTTCTGATAAACTCCAACAGCCGCCTCTGCAGTGGATAAGAGTCTGCTAAATGATTAACCCTTGTGTTATCTTCGGGTCATTCTGACCCATCAGTCATTGTGACCCACCGTCGTATTGCGACAAATGTACCTCCTACAAAAACAAAGTGAAGCATTTTATTTTAACTGTCGGGGTGTCTCAGACCCCCCACATTGCAATGGTTAAAAGAAAATAATTTTTATTTGTTTTTGTATTGGGTAAAATTGGGTAAACACAACGGTGGTTCGTTATGAACCTTTGGGTCATGTGACCCGAAGGCAGCACAAGGGTTAAATGCAGTGACCATTTCACGGCGGATAGTTTTAACATGGACCAGAGACAGACAGGGTTCGCGGACACACGGCTTCTCTTGCAGCGCGGAGCCGTACCGAGCATCGCCCTCCCGGCCGTCCCTCCTCCGGTCGCACCTGGACAATCCACCGCCGCCAGCAGTTCATCACTCTGTTCTGTGTGCTTGTTATAATTATACTACATAACTTTTCCAGAGGTATCTCTGCTATGAGTTAGTACAAACCGCTAAATTGATATTAGGCTACTTGGGGTAGAATTATGGTATTTTGGTGAAATGGTAGCTAATGTGTTAGAAGTAGCCTAGTTGGAGAGCTCACTGTCTGCTGTCTCTGGTGTCCATTTTTTATGTTACAGCTCAGGGGAACATTTCATTTATGCATCTGTATGTTTCACTCATTGAACAAATAAATTCTAATTCTATACGGTTTTGTTCGGCTTGACATAGCGTCCATTATCTGGGTCGGAGGTAGCCTACTTGAGAGAGCTGGTGCCTTCCAGCAAGGGGGCCGAGGTTCAGCTCCTTCAGGCGACACGCCCCCCCAGTCTCAAGCAGAGAAGAGTGCTGATTTTTTCACGATATCAAAGCCTAATTTAACATACTTGTCGTGTTATTTTTTCATTCGAATTTGGATGGGTAGTTAATAACACAATATTCTGTGGTCTGGCAAACTTAAAACTCGTTTTCAGTTCCACTTTACAGGATCTTTAATGTGCATGGTTATGTGTGTGGAGGGCACTTTGTTTTGGGTATAGCCATGGCAGAGACAATCCACAGCTGGCCAAGTGGGCCCACCCCAAGGATTCACATAACACTGTGAATGGAATAGACCGAGACAATATGACAACTCTGCTGCAGTGGACATAAACAAGCAGAAAACCTCAGAACCTCGTCTACCACAGAACCACCTCATTATATCTTACATGCCCTTTCAACAAAGTTTGGACATAGTCATTGCACTAATAATAATAATATATTTGGATTTTAGTGTCGTGCGAAGACAACTTAACCAAATTTTATTTCATGTAATTTGTTTTCACAAACTGGGCGACAACTAATAATTCCCCTGAATTAAGGGTGTCAGTTGGACTTAAGTGGGCAGAAGCAGCTGAAATATGTCTCCAACTGGTGCTAACACAAAAAGGCAGCAAAGCCAGTGCAGGAACACGACAAGGTCTTTTGGAGAACAGTACACACTAAACTCCACTCTCATCCCAGAACAGTACTTCTGTGAGGATGATTCAATTCACTGGGAAAATAATTATTAAAATGACAATGATGATTTTAAACATTTTAATGACAAAAGGAACAGAGGAACAGTGATAAACAGTTTTGGCCGGCCTGAACAGGAGCATAGCTGGGCTTTGAGGCATACTAACACTATGAGGTGATTCAGGGACAGCATCTGCCTCTCACTTCAGGCAGGTAAACTCACTATAAAAATACATGGTAAATTGAAAAAAACAAGCTGGATCCACAGTGTGGTTGGATGTGGAAACAGCTGGAGATGCCTGAGGGGCTTCAGGTAGCCCGAGTAGTACACTGTGGTCCACTGGGTAAAATCCACTGGGTAAAAAAACGGAATGTCTCTGTAGAATAACGGCAGCCGATGCTGCTCTGTCTCTCTGCTGTCCCCCTAAACCACAGCATACTGCTGATATAGAAGCTCCCGAATCTTATAGTAGTCATCGCACAGGCAGCCTTCCAGGCCGATGCGTCCCGCTTCCGTCTGTAGGATGCAGGAATACATAAAGGGTCACCTGGGTTCACATGAATGCAACACTTACCGTATTTTCCAGACCATAAGTCACACTTTTTTTTTCATAGTTCAAAATATGTATAATTTAACATGTTTTTAAATGTTAATTCATACTGACTGACATGAACCAACAGATTCAACAGATTCAGTGATGTGGAATGAGATCGGGAGCTTGGTGAACTAGTTAACCGGTAACTTGCTTGTTGGACTCGCTAGCATGTTATGTTAATTTAGCCTATTCAGCCTCCAAGGTATGTTCTTTACGCTATTGTGTAGCTGATAAACTGTTAATGTGTTATGTTAACATACCGGACACCTATTTAACCTGTGTTTTGTGTGCTTTTGTGTAGTTGAATAACTGCCTTTCCAGATTAAATGTCTGTTCTTGGTCTTGGATTTTGTTAAATACATTTCTAAATAAATGCCATTTATAGTCCAGTGCGACTTATATATGCTTTTTTCCTCTTCATGACACATTTGTTGACTGATGCGACTTATACTCCGGAAAAATACGGTACTAAGAACACGCTTCCAGTTTATCCAACAGAAGGACAGTATGTGAAGACATTTACAAAAGTGCAAATCAGTATCAACCTCAAATTAAAACTGAATACAAAGCTTACCAAACAGCATGTGCTCTAACAACACTAATACAGTCATTTCAACCGAGTCCTTGCTTGGTGGCACATTTGGAAGAGCCACAACAACAGACTTGAAAAGCCATCCTAGTATCTCTACACATAGACAAGGCTGGATGGAATGTTTGTTTGCACATGCCGTATGGAATTGGCATTCTATTTATGCCCATGTCATCCAAACAAACATCCCATCCAGACAGAAATTTCATAGCATTTCCAACAGCTCCTTCAACCTCATACACGGCCTGGTAGTGGCCTTCATTACAGAGGGAGTGGGGCTGACTGACTGTGCCAGGACGAAGGACAGACACTCACCCTGCGGACGGCCACCATGTTGTTGCACACCAGCACACCACCTACAAACTCAGCCTGAATGCCTTCTCTCAGCAAGACCTGCTTGAAGTCTGACAGGCGCGGCTCATTGATGAACACCGACTGATGCCCTGGAATCTGGAGGTTAGGTAAGACCAGTCAGAATCAAAACACAGCATGCTTCAATCCAGATTAGATGATCAACAGATTATCTGATGTCCGTGGACTCCTCTCAACATATCTTTCTCTTGTACAATGCATCTTTCACTTTGTATGTCCAGTAAACCATTGACTACTTATCCACCCTGTCCTTTCAATTTTCCCAGACAGACCCACCCAAAAGTGGGTCTGTCTGTCTCTAGTGGGTCAACTCACATCTCTACTTATCCTATCTATCTGACCAGTCCTGAGAGCAACTCATGCCTGTCACTAACTTGTGGGTCAACTACCTCTTTCCATCTTCAATAAGGACAATTATTCCCTACGTCCTTTCACTTCCCCCTTACCTCTTGGGGGGGTAAGGGCTCCAGAGTGGGGATGACATCACTCTCCTCTGAAGATTCTCTCTCGTCCTCCCCGAACAGGGTCTTGATGGCCCGTTGTTGGGCAGCCACCACAGCACTTTGGTCAGCCATGCCAGGATCGGGGGCCACATCCATAGCCAGCTCGCCATCCTCTGCCTCCTCCACGGCGCCCTCCTCAGGTAGCACACCTGTGTCTACCTTGACCACTCGCATGTCTAGAACGCCATCAATCCACGCGAGCTCCGTATCCTTGGCCCGGCAGAACTGTAAAGAACTCACCAGCGAGTCTTTCAACCGCACCTGGAGAGGAATAAACAACACGATAAACCCTGTTAGAGTACTTTCTGTTTATAGAAGACTCACGTTTAGGGGCTCAACCTTTTTGAGGCACTTAGTGGCATCGTTGTAGTAGGGATGTCACAAGAACAGATACTACCAAAACCTTCCGGTTCTAAAATGACAAAACACGACATTGCCCATTTTTTGAGGCACCGTAGGCAACAATGCCAGTGTTAGCAACAATGCCATTGTTAGAATCGATGCCAGTGTTAGCAACATCGGCGCTGCGTCTCAGGAACTGATGCGAGTTCTGATTCATATTAACAACATCCAAAGAATTAACGTTTTCCGTTTTTTTTATCTGTCATACTGAAATACACGTTACATGATGTTTGGGATGGTGGGCACATGTTACAATGGCTTATGTTATGTACGTAACTTATACATTAGTTTTAACGTTAGCGGTTAAGGGGAGAGAGAAAGAGAACATCTTGTCAAGTATCATGTCAAAACTAGCAAAATTCACGGAATAGCCTAGTTTAATAAAGTGACAAATGAATATGCAATTGGTTTGTCAATATACGATTACCCCCCCCCAACTTTTTTTACGATGCCAACTCGATGTAAAAGACGATTTGCGAGTGACCGATCTGAAAATTTGCCGCAATTAGGCTAATTAATTGTGATTAATCTGGATGAATTAATTTCAAATATGAGATCGATTTACCCCAAGCCCATGTTGACATGTTAGTTTTCCTCTCTAAAAACTTTGAACTAGCCAAAAAGAGGTGTGCAACGCTATGAAGAAAAAAATAAACCATGTTCATCTGGTTTGCTGAATGGCTGCACTGTTTTGTTTTGCACTGTTGTTGTTTTTGCACAGTACCTTTTGAAAAGATGTCTGGAATGTGTCTGGGGACACTAGTTGTTGTACTATGAGCATTAATTGCACTTTGTTATGTTGTTCTATGCCATATTGCACATGTTTTTATGTCTTGTTATTACATTTTGATATTTTCAAGTATTTTAATAAAGAAGTTAATGTTTCAAGTACATGGAATCTTAGATTATTTTATTTTTTTACCGTGGTATCGAAATCGGCATCGAGAATCATGTTATTTTACTGGTATTCGCACCGACTACTGAATTTTTGGTATTGTGACACCCCTACATTGTAGGAAAGTGTATTGTATACAAAATAGCTTCTGGATTGAAATCTTATTGATATAAGCAATGTATAGTCTAGTAGTATAGAAAAGTAAAACAGCATGGATTCTGCAGGTCTGACCTGGTAGATGTGTGTCTCGCTGGTGGCGTCCACTGTCTCCTGCAGTTTGGGTGTGTAGACCTTGATATCCTTGCCGCTGAAGGCCTTGCACGACTCAGACAGGTCCAGACTTGCTTCAGGAGGGCCACGGACGATCACCAGCTGCCGTGGCTTCATCTGATTGATGATCTTCTTGATTGAGTCTCCATCAGACCGTCCCTCGTAGTCAATGTATGTCACTCTTGCTCTACAGAAGGACAGTGACACAGAGTACTTAGACTAGACTGCATTACTATCTGACAACTCAAATATGCAACAAAATGTACAACCTAATCATTCATTAAAGATCCTGTGAAGTGGAATTGAAAACGGGTTTTAAGTTCACCACACCACAGAAGAATGTGTTATTAACTACCCTTTCAAATTCGAATGAAAAAAAACACAGACAAGTATGTTAAATAAGGCTTTGAAATCATGAGAAAATCATCACTCTTATCTGCTTGAGACTGGGGGGGCATGTCGCCTGAAGGAGCTGAAGCTCCGCCCCTCACTGCCTACCTACAACCCAGATAATGGACGCTACGTCAAGCCAAAACAGTATAGAATTATAATTTATTTGTTCAATGAGTGAAACATACAGATGCATATAAATTAATTGTTACCCTGAGCTGTAACACAGGAGTAAAAATGGACACCAGAGACAGCAGACAGAGAGCTCTCCAACTACTTCTAGCACATTATACCATTTCACCAAAATACCATCATTCTACACCGAGTAGCCTAATATCAAGTTAGCGGTTTGCACTAACTCATAGCAGAGATACCTCTGGAAAAGTTATCTAGTATAATTATAACAAGCACACAGAACTGAGTGATGAACTGCTGGCGGCGGTGGATGGTCCAGGTGCGACCGGAGGATGAACGGCCGGAGGGGCGATGCTCGGTACGGCTCCGTGTGTCCCTGAACCCCGTCTGTCTCTGGTTCATGTTAACCCTTGTGTTATCTTCGGGTCATTCTGACCTATCAGTCATTGTGACCCACTGTCGTATTGCGACAACTTTACCGTATACAAAAACAAAGTGAAGCATTTTCTTTTAACCGTTGGGCTGTCTCAGACCCCCCACATTGCAAAGGTTAAAATAAAATTATTGGTGGCCAAGCCGCGAAGCGGCAAAGCCACCTTAAGGGTTTCTACGTATTATTATTATTATTATTACACATCTGCCATGGGAGTCTATGGCAGCCCCTAGAACCACATGGTCAGAAGTTGTGAAATTTGGCACACTCTTTGGGACCAGTCCCCTCATCAATTTCACCAAGTTTCATGTCTCCATTTCAAACCCTCTAGCGCCACCAATGGGTCAAAGTTGAAGGTGTGTTTACACACGTTACTTTTGAACCATATGCCGCATTTTCCAAAACGAGGTATCATTGGATTCCCTGGATCAAGACAAGTTCAACAGGCACTCTATGACGTCATACCCAGTCATATAGATTCTCCGCCATTTTGAATGTTAAGGAGAAACGTTTTTTCGCTACTCCTCCTACAATTCTTGTTGAATCTTCTTCAAAATTGCCACAGATGATCTTCAGACCAAGCGTCACAAACGTTATCCACTGGAGCTTTGATTTTCGCAACCGTTTGTTAGATACAGCCAATTAAATTCAGCAACTGATCCTGAAAAAGGGAAGTGAGGTCATATCTTAGTGAATCTTTGATGCATTGACTCTAAACTTGGTGTATGGATTCATGACCCTGTTATTAAGAGGTCCGAAAAAGGTAGGGTCATTTGAGTTCTAGGGGGAGCTACAATAGGCAAAACTGTGTTTTGACCAATAACTGTTGATCTGTTTGTCGTATTTAAGTGATTCCTATGTCTCGTGATATCTTAGGAGATCCCGTGTCTGACGCATGTTAACGCATGATACCAGACGAATTGATGAGGCCGCCATTTTGAATGAATGAATTAAACTTTTTTCCCTACTCCTACACAATGTATCCAATATTCACCAGATTTGGAACAGATTATCTTCAGACCACAATCACCTGGACATGTCAAAATAGGACTGAATTAGAGCTGTTGGGGCAACAACTTGGGCCAAATCTGACCACACGTGCCACAGGAAAACGGCTTACTTTTTGTATACAGTAACTGTACACAGCAATTCCCAGCGTTGAAAATGGCGCACTGGGATAAGACGGGCTCCTTTGAAGTGCAAGGTCGTAGGTTCGAATCCAGCCAAAGTCTCAAGCATGTCATGATACTGGTTTTAGTGATGGGTCGTTCGCGAACGATCCGGCTCTAAGAGCCGGCTCTTGAAGGTGAACGTCGGGAGCTGGCTCGCATATCTGAAGAGCCGACTATTTTTTATAGATTAATACAGACTATAAAAACTAAATGATTATGAAATAATGAATTTTCATTGTATTTAAAATAATTGACTAATTCAAATAACAACAAAAAAATACTTGTAGGCTTAAAGGCGCACACAATCATCCTCACATTCTGTTCCTGTCAATCCTGCATGAGGGAGGGCCGAGCCAACTCACACACAGTCAGAGAGTAGTCAAAACTCGGAGGAGAGCCATGACAAATCAATGCATTTTTAAAGATATGTGGTTACGGTTGAGTATGATTTCATTTCATAATTTAATTCAAATTGTTTTCACACCCATCATAGTCAAATTCATAGTTAAAACATGTATTTTTTAAAGAGCCGTTCGGGAGCCAAAAGAGCCGGCTCTTTTTGGTGAGCTGAGCCATACGAGCCGGCTCACGAAAAAGAGCCGGAATGCCCATCACTAACTGGTTTATCTGTTTAGTGAAGCCAGGTATGCGACAGTAGCTGTCGAGCAGTATAATCATAATGGTCACGATAATGTTTCATTCTCAGGGGATTTATACCCATGAAGAGTCAAATTTATTGTGCTTTGTAGATATAGTGATGCTACATCTAGCCAGTGCATCGGATTTCTTGCATCATAAATTCTGAACAGATTTGTCATAAATCACAAGATTGGTCTCTTCTGATTCTACGTGGCATACTAAGTCGAAATATATCACACTGTCTCGTGTCCGCCATTTTGGGCGTCGGCCATTTTGAATTTTCATAAAAACAAACTCCTCGTTCGCCATTGCTCCTATTTTCATGGACATGTAATCAAATCATTTTCAGACCACAATCACCTTGACATGTCAAAATAGGACTGAATTACAGCTTTTTATACTCGGGTCAAATCTGACAACGCTTCCCACAGGAGAAACTGCTTACTTTTTTTTATACAGTAACTGAACACTGCATTTCCCTGCAGTGATAATAGCTCACTGTGATAAGATGGGTTCCTCTGAAGTGCAAGGTCATAGGTTCGAACCCAGCCACAGTCATCAAGCATGTCATGATATTGGTTTATCTGTTTAGTGAAGCCAGGTATGCCACAGTAGCTGTCTAACAGTATAATGGTAATGATAATGTTTCATTCTCAGGGGATCTATACTCAAGAAGAGTCAGATTTATTGTGCTTTGTAGATATGTGTCCTCTAACCTCTAGGGGGGCGATCCCATGTCTGACACATGTTAACTTGTGATACCAGCCGAATTGATGCCGCCATTTTGAATGAATTAATAAAACGTTTTTGTCCTACTCCTCCTACAAAATATATCAAATATTCACCAAATTTGGGAGAGATTATATTCAGACCACAATCACCTTGACATGTCAAAATAGGACTGAATTACAGCTGTTTAAACTCGGGCCAAATCGGACAACCGCTTGCCACAGGAAAAACTGCTGATATTTTTACCCAGTAACTCAACTGTGATTTGCAGCACTGAGAATCGCTCACTAGGATAAGTTGGTGTCCTGGCAACGGCAACGTCAGAGGTTCGAATCCAGCCAAAGCCGACGAGCTTGTCATGTCTCTGATTCTCTGTTTAGCGACACTGTAAGCCACTGCAAAGGAAGCCAGGTACACCGCAGTCGCTAGCTACCTGTAATCAAGCTATAAGCTATAGTCAATGCAATCCTCACACAAACTATCAAAATGATTTTAGATTTTGGAAACCGTTTGTCCGGTACAGCCAATCGAAATCGGCAGCAGAGCCGACAAACAGAAAGTTGTGTCGTATCTCAGCAAATCTTTGATGGATTCACGCCAAACTTGCTGCGTGTACTCGGAACACTTCTGAGGATGTCGAAAGTTTCTTCTGGGTCATCTGACCTGCTTGGCCACCCCATTGCTGCTTGCAGCTATATTTATTATTATTATTATTACACATCTTCTTCTGCCATGGGAGTCTATGGCAGCCCCTAGAACCACATGGTCAGAAGTTGTGAAATTTGGCACACTTTGGGACCAGTCCCCTCATCAATTTCACCAAGTTTCATGTCTCCCATTCTAACCATTTAGCACCACCAATGGGTCAAAGTTGAAGGTGTGTTTACACACGTTACCTTTGAACCATATGCCGCATTTTCCAAAATGAGGCATCATTGGATTCCCTGGATCAAGACAAGTTCAACGCACTCTATGACGTCATACCCAGTCATATAGATTCTCCGCCATTTTGAATGTTAAGGAAAAGCGTTTTTTCGCTACTCCTCCTACAATTCTTGACGAATCTTCTTCAAAATTGCCACAGATGATCTTCAGACCAAGCCTCACAAAATGTATCCCCTGGAGATTTGATTTTCGCAACCGTTTGTTAGTTACAGCCAATCAAATTCAGCAACTGATCCGGAAAAAGGGAAGTGAGGTCATATCTTAGTGAATCTTTGATGCATTGACTCTAAACTTGGTGTATGGATTCATGACCCTGTTATGAAGAGGTCCGAAAAAGTTAGGGTCATTTGAGTTCTAGGGGGCGCTACAATAGGCAAAACTGTGTTTTGACCAATAACTGTTGATCTGTTTGTCGTATTTAAGTGATTCCTATGTCTCGTGATATCTTAGGAGATCCCGTGTCTGACGCATGTTAACGCATGATACCAGACGAATTGATGAGGCCGCCATTTTGAATTAATGAATTAAACTTTTTTCCCTACTCCTACACAATGTATCCAATATTCACCAGATTTCGCAACCGTTTGTTAGTTACAGCCAATAAAATTGATGTGGCTGAATTGATGTGGCCGCCATTTTGAATATAACGTTTTTTCGCTACCTCTCCTATAAAGTTTGTCCAATCTTCACCAAATTTGGCACAGATCATCTTCAGATCAAGCCTCACAAAAGACATCACGTTTTTTTGATTTTCTACACTTGACTGGAACAGCCAATCAAAGTCGTCAACCAAGCCACCATAAAAGAAGTGAGGTCATATCTCAGCACCTCTTTACTGCATTGACACCAAATTTGGTATAAGGACTAGGGACTCTGTTCTAAAGAGGTCCAAAATAGGTCATGCCATTTCACCTCTAGGTGGCGCTGCAATAAGCAAAAACTCTGCACCATTTATCTTCAGATCAAGCCTCACAAACCTTTTCACATTCCGGTAAAGCTGATCAAAGTCGGCGATGAAGATCATATCTCAGGAAATATTCGCTGAATTGAAAAACTATCAAACTTGGTACAGGTGCTCGGGACCCTGTTTCAAAGAGGTCCACAAAAGGTTGTGTCATCTAACCTCTAGGGGGCGATCCCGTGTCTGACACATGTTAAATTGTGATACCAGCTGAATTGATGTAAAACGTTTTGGTGAATACCAAATATTCACCTAATTTGGCACAGATTATCGTCAGACCACAATCACCTTGACATGTCAAAATAGAACTGAATTACTAGATGTCGAAAGTTTCTTCTGGTTTATCTGACCTGCTTGGCCACCACATTGCTGCTTGCAGCTATATTTTTTATTTGTTTTTGTATTGGGTAAACACAACGATGGTTCGTTATGAACCTTTGGGTCATGTGACCCGAAGGCAGCACAAGGGTTAAAACTATCCACCATGAAATGGTCACTGCAGAGGCGGCTGTTGGAGTTTTATCCGAAGCTCTCCATCAGCGTGGCTCTTCACAAAATCAATCCACCTATTTTTACTTTCCTCATCAATAGGGAAATTAAATAGCGTTGCAGCGCAGCTGAAGTTCTTGCAGGGAAGATGCAGTTGCGGGTGGAGGGAGACATCCTGAAGCTAGCTAGCTAGCTGATGTAGGCTACAATAACAGTACAGCAGAAGGAACCATTCAGTGATCTGACGTAGATGGGTCAAAATGACGTAGATAGGATTTTTTTGGGTTCCGCCCATTAAAACCTGATCCGAAAACGGAAGAGAAACTGTTCTACGGTCTAACTCCACATTTCAGTGCGACAAAGTTTTCGCGCTTTGCACATTCTTTTAGGAACTAATTTCACACCTACATAATGTACTGAGAAGCAAATCATGGAATTTGCTTTACACGATCTTTAAGTGTGGCTACGTACTTGATCTCAATAGTCTCTGTGGTAGAGGTGCATTTAGTTGGTACGACTGAGAGGTCCTGGTCCATTGGCTCATCCCCATTGGCCATCCCCGATTCCAGCTTGGTTTTCTCCTCCTCTGTGGCTTGTAGCTCTGGCACCAGAAACTCCTCTGGCCTAATAAAAAACATGGAGTGATAATAGTGTGAGGCACAGTCATTTTGATCAAGTTGTTAGTTTGTGTATTTTATTTAACAATTATTTTAACTACAAAAATTCTTTAGTTTCAGGAACAGTAAACCATTTTTACTGATCTGATCAGGTTGTCCTTGGAGGTTAACCCGTTCTGAGTATTAGGACCTGTGTGTCTAAAAGCTATCAAGGAAGTTAAGTGTGGGAGAAGCTTCTGAAGTAGAGCCTTGTATATGAAGACAAAGATAAGTATTTTTTGATCAAGGCTTGTTTAAGCCACCTTTCTGCCTATGATGATTGTGACCTACAAGACGTTTGAAACCTTGTCTGTGCTGAAATAACTCAGTGTATCATGCATATTTGTGTGGTATCACAAACCTATGGAGGCTTTTAAAGGCCAAAAAAAAATATATAAATATATAATAAAGGTACTGAGGCTGCAGGTTGATATGATTCCAGTCAGAGGCTTAAACCTGCCCCCTGACTTGATGAAGTTGACAGATTTGTTTTGCTGCAGCAAGCTACACTATTGATAAATGAAAGTATAAATAAATAAATGTGTGATTAAGTAAATAAATAAATATACGAATGAATAAATAAATGTACAAATATGTGAATAAATACACATACATTGAACATTTATATATTTAATGTATTGTTTAACTTGTAATGTATTTATTTATGGTGTCAGTTAAGCATTAAATTATATAATTATTAATTCATGTAAGCATTGTATTATACCATTATATATGTATTCATCTATTTAAGTATTGAATTATATAATTATTTATGTTTATGTATTTTGTTTCGGCCCTTAAAAACCTTATATCTCTCAGGGAAAATCTGACTGTTTGGATGGTGAAAAAGCCCAAAGTACATGTTAACCGTACCTGATAATTTCTCCATACTCGTCCCATTTGATCCTTTCCTCGTGTGTAGGAAACATAGGGTAGGACTTCTTTGCTTGTTTGAAGAAGCTGCCCTTGCGCCCCCCCTCTCCCTTCATCATTAGGTCATGGTGTTTGGTCTTCAACACGGCAGGCTGTTCAAGGTCATCTTCCATGTCACTCTCATCACTAGAATCAACATCTACCCTGCACCAACACACAAACATGAAAATGTACGAGATAATAACATTTCACTACCACTCGTAAGTGTATGCAATAGGCAAAATTGAAAATATGCTTGGACAAAAACTGTGACTCACTCTTTAGCTTGTTCCAGTTTTTTGGCAGCTTCTTTCTTAATTTTATCCTTCTCCAAGTATTCCTCCAGCTCCTTGCCTTCCAATTTCACTCGTTTCCTAATCTGACACCAGGACGAAAAAGATAAATCATGTGAATGTTTCAATGGCATAATGCTGTTTACATGGGTTAAAATAGACACACAGGATTTGCTTAGGAGCACTTTCTGCAACAACAAAAAAAAAGAACCCTGAACCAGCGCCGGAGAGACAACCCTTTTGGCTGCTCTGCCCCAGATCTCAC
Organism: Osmerus eperlanus; assembly: GCF_963692335.1. NCBI lineage: Eukaryota > Metazoa > Chordata > Actinopteri > Osmeriformes > Osmeridae > Osmerus > Osmerus eperlanus. The sequence continues at coordinate 19,838,087 of NC_085025.1, forward strand.
CTCCAGGTCCAGCATCTTCTCCCCGGGGTTGTCGATGAGATAGCGAGCGAGAGTTCCAGGTGTAGTGCGGAAAGTCAGAATGACAGAGTTTTTGGCATCCTGGGACCACTGGATGAAGAGCTCTCGGGAGAAGCCAGACTCCAGGTCAGGCTGGCTGCATAACACTACCTTTGGGCTGGGGACACGAGCAAGGTCTGCTAGACTGTGGCACAGGGACAGGTGGCGGAACTGGAAGGGGTTATTCCTTTTGTCTTCAAAGCACCTCATGAGCTTGTCACTCATCCACTCTACCTGCAGTGAGACATAACAATTACAAATGTTAGGATTGGTTTATGCCAAATAAGGAATGTGGTATAAACCAAATTAAGTATTAAATACATTTTAACTACAAGACTTTGACCAGCTGTAAGTTTAATGACATGTCTGTCTACAGTATAGTTATGTTTGGATAATGATAATTTGTGTGAAATGAGATGATGATTTGTTGAAGGAATGACAATTTGGGCTGTATGTTAATTCTGTATTGGAAAATGATGGCTGAGACCTGTGACTTGGAGAACTCCACCACATTGTAGCTGACGTTATTGAGCAGGGCTAAAGAGTATACACCAAGTCCTGCATCCTTTGTTCTCCAGATCTGGTCCAACAGTTGAGCCAGCTCCAACACGCGCCCTGCCGTATCCACAGCAATAAGGACATTTCCGTCGCCACGAAGGGTCTCCATCACATTGGCTGAGGGAGAAAATGTGCCTATTATCTTTTTACACAGAACTGTATAAATTGAAAAAACTATTATACAGATCCAGGTGGAAGTTTTCTCTAACTGAAGGATAATTTTTGAGAAAAGAGAATGAGACAGTTGTTATATTTCCATTGCTCCCTCCCCATGTTCCCAACTTACTGAGAAGCTGCTCGTCTCTCTGTTTGCGACGTGGCTGCACATATGTGGCATTGAAAGAGTCTGTGATGAGTAAAGAAGGACGGCTCACAGTCTCCAATGTACATCCATTCAGGTGGCTGAAATACATTTTAAAAAGCAAAACATGAGAAAGACATGAGATAACTGATCAGCTTTTAAGAACTCTTAATATTTCAGCCACTGAAACAAATGCTTTCTACACTTACATTTCTCTTTTGTGGTTGAAGTCTACAGCGTAAACAATTTCCTCCTCCCCATCCTTTACAATCTTCCAAATGGTGCCTCCAATCATGTGACCAGCAGGGAGTGGGGTGATGGATAGACCATGGCCTTTACCTGTCGGTATGTGTGTGTGTGTGGGGGGTGGGGGGGTGCGGAGATATAGCTAAAATTATATTGATATTTCAACCTTACCATTGCAAGGTTGCCTTAAATTTAGTTAACCCACCTTTCAGATTGACAATCTGTGAGTACTTCAACTGCTGAATTTTGTCAAATGCAGAGTCCACATCATCAAGGGTAAATAGACTGAAATCCTCACTGTTATTGCGAGACTACAAAACAACAACATTTAATGATAACTTTAGGGGTAGAAACTGCAGACAGCAAACATGCATGTAATGCAAGCTTCTGTATTTTCCACACCTGGTAGAGGTCATACATGAACATTTGACCCATTTTGTAGACAGGAATAGTCGCATATATGGTACAGTTGAGCCCCAGCTTCCCCACCGCATAGGGGAGGGCTCCAAGATGCAGTGGGTCTGGGTGGGAGAGGAGCACAGCATCAACCTGGTGTACATATCTGAAGAATAGAGGAAGACACATATTTCATAACATCGGAAAATGCAAAACCTGGCCCAAGTGACTTGTGGGTTCAAATAAACGTAAATAAGAATACAAGTGGATGCATACCTTTTCATCGCATCAATAATGTCCATGGAGAAACTCTCATCCCAACCGCAGTCCAGGAGGAAGCGGAACTCGTCCACCTGCAGAAGGTAACAAAGGGCCGACTCCTCCTGCACCCCTGACACTGCCGTTAACTTGATGATAGACGTCATTCTCCTTTGTTATCCCACTGTCTGCATGCAAGTACAAGAGTGGCAGAACTGTTATGGCCAATCAGCTGGTAGTTTGATCACTGTGTATAGGGCTTCATTCTGTAACAAAAATGATCACATGGGTAGAGTGATTAGACAACCCAGAATAAACCTGGCAGCCCACTCTAGTATCGCAGCAAGCAAACCTTGCTTCTCAATGTGGCAATACCTCATTTAATCTAGCTATAGCTACATATCCAGCACGTATGGGATGATAAACTAGAGAGCTAGCAAGCAAAGTATCTAGCTAGCATTTTCAGCTAACGTAACAAAGATGGCTACTGTACCTGAACTACCAGCTATTCTAAAGTAAGATGATTGGCTGAAAACAAACTGATAACGACCATTCAATATTACACAAATATAAACTTAATTTTAACGAAGTGAATCCACACTTGATATGTTATCATTTTAACATCACGGCGTCGTTCTGAAATTATTTAGCACACACTTCTTCTTTTGATTTGGTTGGCGACGGGTTGCATCCTGTTCAAGGTGCATATACCGCCACCTACTGTTACCCGAGTGATTCATTTCAGTTTAACGCAGTAAATATCCAAATAAAACAATAAATAAAAAAAGGAACTTACCACTAACCCACTCCACGGGGTCCAGCCACACATCAGGTATGTACAACTAGTACTTGTTCTGTGGGTCCGGCTGAGCTAGGGTTACATAGTCCTGTAAAACAAGACAGCCATCCTAGCAGGGTCGCGGTGTAATTTAATCCACTAGGTGGGGCTCTAAAGGGAGTTTGTCCAGGACGAAAGAGACGTCGTGTTCATGCACTCCTCTGCTGAATAATGCTTTTTTTCCTGTAGTTGGTTGTACAATTTCTATCCTGTTCGTTTTCTTGTTTATAATAGAGGGAGAGAGAGAGAGAGAAATAGAAAAAAACGAATCTCAGGAATTATATGAGGATCCAGTGTCATAGGTCAGATTTATGACACACGTGCTCGAGGCTGTCCAGAGCGACGCGATTTGAGCGAAGCGAAGCTTTCCATAAATCATTTATGGAGCCGGGGGAATCGCTTGCGTGGTTGCGAGTGAACTCCACCAATTTAACTCTTTACCCTCCAAGGATGAACTCTGTAATGAGTTATGATCAGGGTTCTAAATTAACACCCGCCAAATGCGGGTTAAAATTAATTTTGGCGGCTGTTAATAAAAACTCACTAGCCAGTTTGGCCGGTGATACATGAGGCATTACATGAATGATACATAAGGCTCTGTTCTCGGCATGGTTCTCGGTCATTTATCCCCCTGGCAGTACTTCCTACGTTTCCCATGAACACTGTGCCGTAATGCTACGTGATAACGTTTTATACGCCCATTGGCTGCGCGCAGTTGAAGTGAAACCGGCGCAAGAAACCGTGGAAACGAACGGAGCGTCCACCAGAAAACACAAGGAAGAAGTAAAACGAAGCATAGCGGATCATAGGAGGTAATAAGAGCTAGCTAGAGTAGTAAAGTAAAAAGTTAACTTAACCCTCGTGCTGCCTTCGGGTCACATGACCCAAAGGTTCATAACGAACCATCGTTGTGTTTACCCAATTTTACCCAATACAAAAACAAATTAAAATAATTTTCTTTTAACCTTTGCAATGTGGGGGGTCTGAGACAGCCCAACGGTTAAAAGAAAATGCTTCACTTTGTCTTTGTATGCGGTAAATCTGTCGCAATACGACGGTGGGTCACAATGACTGATGGGTCAGAATGACCCGAAGATAACACAAGGGTTAATGCGGCGGTGGTTAGGACAAACTTCTGGGGCGAGAAGAGGAACGAGGCAGGGGATGAGGATATTGATAGCACTAGAGAAACGAAGAAAAGAAAATGTAATGCCAAATGGCTGACGGGTCGGGGAATGGCTTGTGTTTGACAATGAAAATGTTGTCATGTTTTGTAAGGATTGCTGCATGTAACGTTAGTCTACGCATAAGAAAAAATATGTTGCTTACAGCCACAGTCTTCTGTAATGTAAATACACTGTTCTTAATAAAGAGTATATTAGGTCAGTTTAATTAATGCCTGTTTAGGACAAAACGTTACTGTAAATGCATGGGCAGGAGTCAATCTCATGACGCGAATGGACGTTTTAGCCATTTACAATAAATCGTGTCCTTACTTAGTCACGTGTTGGTGATTTCACATACCCTTGCATCATACTTCTGTGCTTCATTTTACTTAATTTTATGTGTTTTTCATGCCAACAATGTTAATAAAATGATCAAATGCATTCAGTGAAACTCATAATTGTTCTTATTTTCACCGGAAAGAATTTGGCTAGTGGAAATTCTGATTGTTACCAACCACATTGGCTGGTGATCAAAAAAGTTAATTTAGAACCCTGGTTATGATCATTTAAGTCTTCACACATTAAGACATAGAAGATCAAGCTTAAGGCCAAATCCCAATACTCTGTCTTACCCCTAGCCCTTAGTTTTGCGCGTTCACGTGAGAGTAAGTGGTGTCCCAATCATTGACTTATATACAAGTAGACACAGCAAGGCTTCACTTTCAAGATGGCGTCCCCATTAATTTCTATAAAAAGTGCTCAGTGGCGCAGTGAGGTAGCCTGGCTCTGCCCTCCTACGTACTTCCGCTCAATTTTGATTTTGCTTCTGTACTAGGTCTGGCCATGAGGTATGTAAGTCAGATGTCTCCGGTTGATTTTCTACCGGCGAATCAGCGAACAGAGGGAGTGGCTGAGAACGATGACGTTGATGTTGTGCGCTAGTTTGTGTTGTAGTTCCGTAATGGCGGCGGAGAAAGTCCGTTGTGGCAACACTGCCGAATATCTATAAACTAAAGCCGGAGCAAGAACAAGTTTTGCTGAGTTTTGTTGGTGGCCATGATGTTGTGGCCCTCCTCCCCACGGGGTTCGGGAAGTTTGATTTTCCAGCTACGGCAGCTAGCTCTGTTACAGTAGTGGTGAAGGAATTGGCTGAGGCGAACGCTAGCGATTGGTTATGGCAGATCAGAGTGGCTCTGGGCAGATCCAATAGTTTTAAACTTCAACAGAGTACCCGCCTACAAGGAAGTCAACGCTTGTCAATGGAGCGAGCCCAGACTCTCTGTCCAAATGAAATGTACGAGAGTCTGGTTAGGACCAGGCTAGCAGTGAGGCGAGCGAGAGCGCGAAATGGACCGCGCCATCTTTCCAGACCGACTCGTCCGGTCTTGCGCAGAAGCTTGTTCCTAGCTCCGAAACTCTTGCACGCTTGCAACTAGCTGTCAGTGTTGTGCACGTTCATACTTCTCACGTACTCGTTCAAAGTTCTGTTCATACAAGTAAACATGAATAGTTCACGTTCATAGTTCACCATTTAAATTCTGAACTAGTTCATAGTTCAGTTCATTTCATAGTTTTAAGGTGTGTGTTTACTGTGTGTAAAAATCCCGCAAAAAATAATAAGGTGCATCAGATGTAGTCGCTGAGTCTGCCTCTCTGCTTTCATTTGCCATTTTTATGAGACCAAGAGCTGTTGTCTTGGAATACGTTTGGTCAACATGTGTGTGCGAAGAATCATGGGTAATGTAGTGCGAAGTCGAGTTAGTTGGTTTAGGTTAAGCTACAGAGCGAAATTGTTACGGGCACTGAGCAATGACGTGGTGCAAGCATTCGATTTAGACAGCGTCTCTCCTCAAGAGAAGGAAAACATTCCGTAACGATTTAGCTAGACCTCAGATAATATTCTAACACCCCTAGCCGGGATGCTAATCGAGGAGTCGGGAGTCAACCGGTGGGAGTCCTATTTATTATCAATACACAAGACAGTTTTAGGCCACTGTCTACGCCTTAACTTATAACAGATCAATTCTAATACCGATGCTTAATCGCTCTTGACCTGCTGCTTACTCAACGACATGTATTGTTGACCTCGAGCATGAAGTAATACAGAGAGATTGATGCCCGCCAAAACACCCCTATATCTAGGCTACAGCCAAATGACCCACCCCAGCTATCCCCCCCCCCCCCCCCAGAGCCTCTAATAAGAACCTGAACACACAATTGTGTCAAATAGCTTGTTGCTTCGGAAAGCTTTGTTTCCCCATCACTACTAGAATGCTGTTATTTTACATTTAGCCTACTTCAGATAAGTCCAAATGCCTTCTTATTATTGTCAGACTAGCTACTCAACATTAAAAAAACAAATAGGCCTATTTGCCAAATCTGGGAAAGTCAACAGGCATAGGATATTTACATATTTTGGTTGTGATAATTTTTCCTTCTTCAGGTAACCAATTCGATTTCAAGTTTTATATCTTGTGTGTTGTAAAATTGTTGTGTAAAATTATACCGGTGGTGTGGCTAGCGTGACTAGAATGACTAGCCAGGAACGTCATGTTGCATCTCCATGACAACCTGGAGGACGCCTAGCCTAAAAGCACAAACGCCGGCTCCAAAAATACTTTTTTTAAGTGTTGTAGTACTTTTGTGTGGCCAACGTTACACAGGCTAATACACGCTAACATCGCCTAATCAGCTGTGCAGTTATTAACTGATTCTTGTCGCCTTTATGTAGGAAGTGTGGTGGGGACGGATCGGGGTCACTGGGAAGCCTTACGTAGAGAGAGTGGTGGGGACGGATCGGGGTCACTGGGAAGCCTTACGTAGAGAGAGTGGTGGGGACGGATCGGGGTCACTGGGAAGCCTTACGTAGAGAGAGTGGTGGGGACGGATCGGGGTCACTGGGAAGCCTTACGTAGAGAGAGTGGTGGGGACGGATCGGGGTCACTGGGAAGCCTTACGTAGAGAGAGTGGTGGGGACGGATCGGGGTCACTGGGAAGCCTTACGTAGAGAGAGTGGTGGGGACGGATCGGGGTCACTGGGAAGCCTTACGTAGAGAGAGTGGTGGGGACGGATCGGGGTCACTGGGAAGCCTTACGTAGAGAGAGTGGTGGGGACGGATCGGGGTCACTGGGAAGCCTTACGTAGAGAGAGTGGTGGGGACGGATCGGGGTCACTGGGAAGCCTTACGTAGAGAGAGTGGTGGGGACGGATCGGGGTCACTGGGAAGCCTTACGTAGAGAGAGTGGTGGGGACGGATCGGGGTCACTGGGAAGCCTTACGTAGAGAGAGTGGTGGGGACGGATCGGGGTCACTGGGAAGCCTTACGTAGAGAGAGTGGTGGGGACGGATCGGGGTCACTGGGAAGCCTTACGTAGAGAGAGTGGTGGGGACGGATCGGGGTCACTGGGAAGCCTTACGTAGAGAGAGTGGTGGGGACGGATCGGGGTCACTGGGAAGCCTTACGTAGAGAGAGTGGTGGGGACGGATCGGGGTCACTGGGAAGCCTTACGTAGAGAGAGTGGTGGGGACGGATCGGGGTCACTGGGAAGCCTTACGTAGAGAGAGTGGTGGGGACGGATCGGGGTCACTGGGAAGCCTTACGTAGAGAGAGTGGTGGGGACGGATCGGGGTCACTGGGAAGCCTTACGTAGGAAGTGTGGTGGGGACGGATCGGGGTCACTGGGAAGCCTTACGTAGGAAGTGTGGTGGGGACGGATCGGGGTCACTGGGAAGCCTTACGTAGAGAGAGTGGTGGGGACGGATCGGGGTCACTGGGAAGCCTTACGTAGAGAGAGTGGTGGGGACGGATCGGGGTCACTGGGAAGCCTTACGTAGAGAGAGTGGTGGGGACGGATCGGGGTCACTGGGAAGCCTTACGTAGAGAGAGTGGTGGGGACGGATCGGGGTCACTGGGAAGCCTTACGTAGAGAGAGTGGTGGGGACGGATCGGGGTCACTGGGAAGCCTTACGTAGAGAGAGTGGTGGGGACGGATCGGGGTCACTGGGAAGCCTTACGTAGAGAGAGTGGTGGGGACGGATCGGGGTCACTGGGAAGCCTTACGTAGAGAGAGTGGTGGGGACGGATCGGGGTCACTGGGAAGCCTTACGTAGAGAGAGTGGTGGGGACGGATCGGGGTCACTGGGAAGCCTTACGTAGAGAGAGTGGTGGGGACGGATCGGGGTCACTGGGAAGCCTTACGTAGAGAGAGTGGTGGGGACGGATCGGGGTCACTGGGAAGCCTTACGTAGAGAGAGTGGTGGGGACGGATCGGGGTCACTGGGAAGCCTTACGTAGGAAGTGTGGTGGGGACGGATCGGGGTCACTGGGAAGCCTTACGTAGGAAGTGTGGTGGGGACGGATCGGGGTCACTGGGAAGCCTTACGTAGGAAGTGTGGTGGGGACGGATCGGGGTCACTGGGAAGCCTTACGTAGAGAGAGTGGTGGGGACGGATCGGGGTCACTGGGAAGCCTTACGTAGAGAGAGTGGTGGGGACGGATCGGGGTCACTGGGAAGCCTTACGTAGAGAGAGTGGTGGGGACGGATCGGGGTCACTGGGAAGCCTTACGTAGGAAGTGTGGTGGGGACGGATCGGGGTCACTGGGAAGCCTTACGTAGGAAGTGTGGTGGGGACGGATCGGGGTCACTGGGAAGCCTTACGTAGGAAGTGTGGTGGGGACGGATCGGGGTCACTGGGAAGCCTTACGTAGGAAGTGTGGTGGGGACGGATCGGGGTCACTGGGAAGCCTTACGTAGAGAGAGTGGTGGGGACGGATCGGGGTCACTGGGAAGCCTTACGTAGAGAGAGTGGTGGGGACGGATCGGGGTCACTGATCTGGGGGGGTCATGTCCCCCCCGTCCCCAGTGCCATCTGCGCGCATGGAGCACCATGTACTGTAGACCATGAGCCCCTGATCATATGAATTGCTTGGAAGCATGAAATTATTACATAAAGCCTTCTGATTCATGTTTATTGGTAGTTGAGTTTGAATAGTCTTAGTATAATTGTTTAGTAGTTGATATTACAAATGTAATCGGTAATTACTTTAAAGAGGGAGTAGCTACTCTTATTATTAGGATTCGTCCGTCAGGAGGAACCCTATGGTAATTGTTGGTATTATTAGGGTTCCTCTGGCAGGAGGAAACCCTAAACCTTTGTCCGAAAGCTGACCAAAGCTAATACTCTGCCCTTTCGATTCATACAATCTCAACAGTTGGTGTGTAGCAGAGAGGATAGAGAGACTAACTTGTTAACTTCTGCTCATGAGTTCAAATCCCCATTCAGACTATTGTTGTTGGCCAAACATGTAGTAGTTTTGCTCTCTTGTTGTCCAACTCTCGATCTTCTACAATGTATAATTGGGTGTGCTCAAGCCTTCGGCGAGGGCACAACCTTTGTTCTCTCACATATATATTATTATTATTGGGTGTGCTCATGCCTTCGGCGAGAGCACAACCTTTGTTCTCTCACATATATATTTATTTATTAGGTTCCTCCGGTAGGAGGGAACCTATTGTTATTGTTGGTATTCTTCTTCTTATTATTATTTTTCTTCTCCTTGCGCCCCAATATCTCAAAAAGTCCCTAGTCATAAATTTTCTAATTTGGCACATTGATACTACATCCAAGTGGGTACCCCCACACCAAATATGGGCCACATCGGATTATAGGGGGCGCCACAGGCCACGCCCAAAAGTCAGATTTTCAAAGTGATGGCATTTCCACCCCATTGCTCCGATTCTTCTGAAACTTGGTGTGCATGCCTCATTTTTCATGACGAACAAAAAAGCCTCAAGGACCCATAAGGTCCGCCATGATGGATTTTCCTGTACTGTGATAATTTGGGAAAACCTTCAAAATTCCTCTTCTCTTGAACCAAAGACTTGAAATTTGGTACAGATATGTATCATTGACGTATTTAAAAACGTTACTTAAGGCAATTCAATCAAGTACAAAATGGCTGAAATGGGTGTATTTATGTAAATGTCCACATTGCCTCAATATGTTTGTGTCACTAAATCAAATGTATTTTTGAAGGATGGTTCAAACTTAATAGGCTTTAAGGTGACATGCCCCTGAAGTACCATGCAAAGTTTCACCTTGATATGTCGAAATATGACTGAATTACAGCTGTTTGAACTTGGACCAAATCTGACAATGCTCGCCATTGGAGAAACAGCTTTTTTTATTATCCAGTTTTGTGTAATCCATGTCTCGGAATGGCTCAATTGGCTGAGATGTGCTGGTAAGCAAAGGGTTGTAGGTTCAAAACCAGTCAGAGGCATTGTTTTTCAATCGATCAATCCTCCGGTTGTAAATTGATTTAAAATTCCCTTCCATGACAAGTTATGGCACTCCAAACAACCTTTTTTTAAAAACTATGAGAAAGTTATTCTATACAGCAGCAACCCAGTTTGATTACTTGTTTAGTTAAACAGGCAGACATCATTCTGAAATACCATGCACAATTTCATGCAATTTCACCTTGAAATGTCAACCATTTCTTAACCTTTGTCCCAAAGCTGACCAAAAACTAATACTCATATCACGCAGTCGGAGCACAGCTAGATAATCAGCGTCAGCACCCTTGGGTACCCAGCATGCAGTGCGGCGTGTCAAAAAACACAAAGACTTGTGGAAAATAGTTTGGTTACAACAGCCGTGCGAGGGATTTCAGTTGTTGTGTTTGTTCAGTTAGATGTTTGTAGTGTTATTGTTGGTTAGTTGATATAATGTTGTTGGTCACCCTGATTGTGCATGTTATGTAGTTTAATGGGACCAGAGAGTCGGCTGCTCTACTGTCACAGGCTATTCTCGCAAGGAGCTGAATATGAGCTCTGCCCTAGCCCAGTTGCCCACATGACTATTGTTATTTGTGCATTGTCTGAGAGTCTGGAAAGAGATCAACTCAAGAAGAGTATGAATATAAGGGAGTCAGGTGGCTGAGCGGTTAGGGAGTTGGGCTAGTAATCTGAAGGTTACCGGTTCGATTCCCGGCTGTGCAAATGATGTTGTGTCCTTGGGCAAGGCACTTCACCCTACTTGCCTCCGGGGGAATGTCCCTGTACTTACCGTAAGTCGCTCTGGATAAGAGCGTCTGCTAAATGACTAAATGTAAATATCCTATACAAAGTTAATACTCAGCCCTTACTAATCATTAAATCTCAGCAGTTGGTGTGTAGCAGAGAGGCTAGAGAGACTGACTTGTAACCTTATGCTCATGAGTTCAAATCCCCATTCAGCCTATTGTTGTTGGCCAAACATAAAGTAGGTTTGCTCTCTTGTTGTCCAAGTCTTGATCTTCTACAGTGTACATGTTTATAATATTTTTCCATTTTGCGGAGGAACCCGCATCGCTGCTTGCAGCTATATTTATTGTTTATTTTTGCCCCCCTAAGGATCAGTCAATATTTGGACTACATACACAACGGCGTTGTCAAAAGGTTCGTCTTGGTAGCGATTGCGTTGGTTGTATTTTTATTTACGTTCCGTTGCATGGTTTAAGTAGAAATTGCGTTTTTGTGGTGAAAAGTGAAGCTAACGGTGGCTAATTTGCTAGCCACAGTCACTGACGTTACTAACGTCACTACGTCACTAACGTCACGAAAACACGCGTGACTAGCTGTAGCAGAACATTCGTTTCACATCTGTTAACTTGGGGGATAGCTAGGCTAACTATAGCTTTACTGCAAGACAGCTGCAGGAACGCCACAAGCAAAGAGGCCAGGGTGATAACTATTTACTCATTTTACTTTGTGATGTGAAACACAATTATGAAATGTAATGTACAATATTAGCTGATATTATTAAGGAAGTAGGCCCACATCTACTTTTGGAAACGGTAGTCTACTATTTCACTGAAGCATTAGCATCATGACATTAGCCTCTGTTGCCCGGGCAACACATACTACAGTGGTCTATGATGCATCTGTTTTCAATCTTTAAAATAAACATTCCTTACAAATACATTTTCGTTGTAGGATTTATTATGACATTACATTACAAGTAAACGATTTGTGGGTGAAATGATCATTACCTGTGGTTTCAAACCAGTGTTGCTCACTGCAACGCTGTAGCCTACGCGAGACACTACAAAAACATCTACACAGCTGTAGGAAGTCAAACGGCGACAGAACATGTTCGGCACTCCCCTTACTTAAATCAAAAGTCTATCTAACTACTAACCTGAACTTCATTGCCACAGCCTAAACGTTGTCAATCTGTTCATGAAAATTATTTATTTCAGCCTAAAACGTACAACGGAACGTTAAATCCAATTCAACCAACGCAATCGCTACCAAAACGAACACAGCAGTAGTCTACTAGTACTGTACCGTAGTAGTACAATTTACCGGGGCAGTAGTGATGGGTCGTTCGCGAACGATCCGTCTCTAAGAGCCGGCTCATGAAGGTGAACGTCGAGAGCTGGCTCGCATATCTGAAGAGCCGACTCTATTTTTAATAGATTAATACAGCCTATAAAAACTAAATGATTATGAAATGAATTTTAATTGTATTTAAAATAATTGACTAATTCAAAGAACAACAAAAAAATACTTGTAGGCTTAAAGGCGCACACGATCATCCTCACATTCTGTTCCTGTCAATCCTGCATGAGGGAGGGCCAGTCAAAACTCAGAGGAGAGCCATGACAAATCAATGCATTTTTAAAGATATGTGGTTACGGTCGAGTATGATTTCATTTCATAATTTAATTCAAATTGTTTTCACACCCATCATAGTCAAATTCATAGTTAAAACATGTATTTTTTAAAGAGCCGTTCGGGAGCCAAAAGAGACGGCTCTTTTTGGTGAGCTGAGCCATACGAGCCAGCTCACGAAAAAGAGCCGGAATGCCCATCACTACGGGGCAGCTTCTCCACACAGGGCTATGTCGCATTTTGCGTTGTTACTGACAATGATCGCTACCAGTGAGCTTTTTATGAATGAGCGATTTTCCATGTGTTAGAATACACATTCCTCACATATACATTTTCGTTGTAGGATTTATTCTGACATTAGTAAACGATTTGTTGGTGAAGTCAAACGGCGACAGAACATGTTTGGCACTCTCCTTACTTAAATCAAAAGTCTATCTAACTACTAACCTGAACTTCATTGCCACAGCCTAAACGTTGTCAATCTGTTCATGAAAATAATTAATTTCAGCCTAAACCATACAACGGAACGTTAAATCCAATTCAACCAACGCAATCGCTACCAAGACGAACACAGCAGTAGTCTAGTACTGTACCGTAGTAGTACAATTTACCGGGGCAGCTTCTCCACACAGGGCTATATCGCATTTTGCGTTGTTACTGACAATGATCGCTACCAGTGAGCTTTTTATAAATGAGCGATTTTCCACTAAATAAATGTCAAGCTTATTTACGTTTTGGGGGGCATATTTTCAGTTAGCAGATGGTACTGTTTGAATCGCGATTCCATCTTCTACTGCCGGGTAACGTCGTAGAATAATCTTCAAAGGGGGTTCTTTATTAATGAATGAATGCAATGAGTAGGCTACATGCCTGAAAATATCATGAGAAGGGAAAAACTTAAAATGACGTTTAAGTCATAGAGATTAGGTCAATTTTTACACCGGTCTGCCAAATGTATTCGTTTTGATTCAACGATGAGGCTGCCTCTTGCAGGGGAAATGAGAAGACATCTATTTCATTCTACACTTCACTCGTATTTTCAGTTGTAAATGAGCAGCAAAAAAAATTATTTTCAATCTATTTAATCTTTATAAATAATAACTATGCATTTTCATATAAAATATACAGAAATCAGTTGTAAAAATGTCATTCAAAAACGGACCCCTGTCTAACCGACAGGTTAGACAGGGGTCTAACCGACGCAAGCAAGCACACCCTACAATTTCCCCAGAAATTGTACCCTCTCTAGTTTTATCATATTTTGCCATTTTGCGGAGGAACCCACACCGCTGCTTGCAGCTATATTCTTATTATAATATTTCCTCTTCTCCGCTAAATGGCTCAATAGCTCAAAAGTCCTCAACCCGATTTTTTCAAATTTGGCCCAATGATACTACAGGTCACTCAGTACTCCCAGACGGCAAGTGGCCCACGTACGCCCATAGGTGGCGCTATAAGCCACGCCCAAAGTCTATGCGATTTCCCCAGCGCCCCATTATTCCAAAATGCCTGAAAATTGGTATATTATATGCCTTATTTCTCATGGGGAACAAATAAGCCTCAAGGAGCCATAAGGTCCGCCATGATAGATTTTGCTGTACTGTCCCAATTTGGTTCAACCTTCAAAACCCTTCTCCCACAATAGAACAATAGATCCAATCGACTTGAAATGCAATACAAAATGGCTGAAAGGGGTGTATTTATGTAAATGTACACATTGCCTCAATATCTTTGTGTCAATAAATCAAATATAATTTTGACTGATGGTTTTTCAAACCTAATAGGGTTCAAGAAGATCACTCTGAAGTACCATAAACAATTTCACCTTGGTACGTCAATATATGATTGAATTAAATTGAATTGCACAACAGCGCGCGTGCTGCAAATTCTCAGACTCATCCTGCCCCTTGACACTAGGTTGACCACCAGTCCCGCTTTGCGTTGTGTCGCACAGCATTTTCACCCCTTGTCCCGCACGTCGCATATTGAAAAAGCTGTGCGATACAGCGCAAAGCGGGACAGGTGGTCACCCTACTTGACACACGAGCGAGCTTGGCGAGACGCACACACATCCTTTCTAGAAATTTTTTGCTGACCAAGCCCCCACCCTCAGGCTTTAGCTCCTGTTTCATTTCGCTTCCAATCGCAGCTCGCCGTTACGAATATACATTCTTTTTCGGCGGCCATTGTTGTTTTCAACTGGAATCGCCTGATAGCCATGTTGGAGGGCAGCCACGTTCGGTAAGTCATGTCACCAATTTTTACACATTTTAAGCTAGAGTCAATGATTGGGTTCGTGAAAGTACACTACTCTTGAAATATGATGAAGGTTTGAGCACTTTTAGACCTTTTAGATCGTGAGCTTGAAGTGACGGAAAACCGAACTCGAAAAGTAGCTAGCAGAGCTTTATCCCTCTGTGTTTATAATTAGTGAATCATTTTGCATCTTGGCGAATTCTTCACCAAGAAGGTGGAGGGGGGAATATTTTAGGAGAAAAAGTGATTCCCCACAGACGTATGTGAAGGAATGATAACTATACTGCTAATAAATGCTGCTATACCAATCACTACCTCAAGTATATCAAATGTGTAATGCTTTATACTAAAACATATATCCAATTGTGATCAATTGATTTATTGATAATATAAGAACAGATGGGATCAGGCAACAGGATGTTTCTGTGTAAAGTAAGGTTGTGCTGAAATGTATCTGTATCAGACATCCCAAGTCTCCCGGAAGGTCCGGGAGTCTCCCGCATTTCAATAGCGGCTCCCTGACGCCCGCAAATGCTGTACAATCTCCCGGAAATCGGGGATTTTGTATTTCGAGTGAGCAAGAGACTGTCTAATGGTCATTTCTTGTAGAGATAGTGTATCGTGCGTCGTGATTGCGTCTGGGGAGGGGACGGGGTACTGCAGGTTGAGGGGGTACATCATGCATCCGGATTGCGTCCTGGGGGGGGGGGGGGAGCTACCTCCCGGAAATGAATCTCTGCAGGTTGGGATGTCTGCTGTATAGTAAGATCGTGCTAGAATGTAACTTTGGTATGTGGGCAAGAATGCCAATGTCAGGCAAACTGTCTTGGGAGGCAAGTTAGTGATGCTCAGAGACCGCAGTGAGCACAATAGGGCTACTCATTCATGGGAAGAGTGTCAAGTTGGGAAATAAGGTGATGCTGGGACTGTAACTCTTTTCTACTTCAGGACGAGTCAGACCGACCGGACTACCTTTGGATATACGACCCCTGTTCTAAGGCCCCCCTTTTTCCTTGGAGACACTGTCCTCACCTGCCCCTATGCATCATCAGACCGTGGACTGGTCTGCCCCCCCCTTTCTCTTAGAGATATAAAGGATATCTCTCAAACTTCTTTAAACTTCTTCAACTTCCAAATCCTTCTTCTTCCTCAATCTTTCAGCTAGAGCCACCATTTAAACTTTAAAATGTTGACAAAACCCTAAACTATTTTGAAATAATTCAGCTTTTTGATATCTATTCAACTTTTTTCAATATCACTGATTATGTTTTATCTCCTCTACCAACAGTGTCATAACCGATAAACATTGTACGTCACCAGTTCGGAACTCAACTTCCGGTCACGAACCCCTCTGATTTGAGAGTTCGCTCACAATTTCCAAAAAAAACTTTCAACTTTCAATTACTGCCAGAAGGCATTTGTTTTTGAAGACGGAGACATTCTGTTTTGAAAATGCTAATGTTAATTCTTTGACTGAATTCTCCACTTGAAAAGAGGCGCATGCGCTTGAGCCTAGCGGAAGTTGATTCTTTCAGTGAAGCTCATTCTGCGTGCAGTGCCCACACATGAGTGCAAAAAAATAATAAAAAATCACTCATTTTATTGAGAATTTGACGTTGAATTGAGAAGTATATTGGTTGGGAAAACAGATGTGTGTTTCTGTTTCTTTGTCGAACTTAAGAAAATATTGTGAGTTGCCATACTCTTGATTTGGAAATGATGTACAGACCGATTTTCTATATTATGAGCTTGATTCGTTATTGAATAACGCGCTGGAAATTTAGTGTTTGGGTAGGATAATTGGTAAAAGGCCAGTTTTGGCAATAAAAGCGGTATTCATTTTAAGAATTACAATCCCGGGGTTATTGAAACTTTTATAGAAAGTTATGTGTTCAAACGGAAATGTTATGTTGTTTAAGGAATATTTTTGTTTATGTCTGGAAATGTTCGATGGTTTAATTTTTACTTTTGTGGGAGTTCACAGATGTTACTGTTGTTTAAAGAAATATGTAAAGGGTTATGTAGAAGTGATTAGAAAGATTGAGCCAGTCCGAGGGACTGAAGTGTATACAAGGGGAACTAGTTCGAGAGACCGAATTGCGTTTGTTGTTAAGGGCAAAGGTGCTACATATGTGTGTTTATTGCTGCTGAGATGATTTGTTGAAATGTGTTGGGTTTGGTGGTATTCATATTTAACTATTTAAATGGACTTGAAGTTGAAGCTTTGTCCAACCAGAATGCTAATACATGGGTAAACTGTCATTCTCTGACGAGTGATATTAGGTGCATATGTTGATTTCGGAGCCAAATTTTTATGTTGAAATTAAAATGGTACTAATGGTTGATAGAATTGTAAAGGTTGTAATTGTAAAGAAAATCTAGGCTGTGACTGTTGGTTAATGGCTAATGGTGAAAACGTGGAGGAAGTGCATTTTGTTCTGTCCTGAGACAAAGGAGAGTCCAGGAAGTTGAATTTGCAACTATGGCAACGACATTGGCTAACAAACTAACAGACCGACAGGCGGGTACAGGCTAGTAAAGGAATTGCAGCTTGATATTTGAGATCCAGGATGAGTAACCGCATGACGCATGCGCAGATGGAAGTTGAGAAATTTACAAAGACGCAAATTTAGAGAAATAGATACATTTGGAGCGAATTTTACATATTAATTTGGTTACTTTTGAAATATGTTACGTGATGAGTATTTTGAAACATTTGCTAACAAGGTTTTTGTTTGTTTGAGGACATTTTAAATGAGTTTCAGAAATTCCGAGGAAAGGTGGGGGCTAAAAAAAAGTCCCGTTACGTTGAGTTTTACTGAGGTGATCCCAGAGGGTGTAATTCTGCATAATTATGTGAGTATTAATGGTGAAAGATGTGTCCGTTTAGATGAATTCGAAGTTTGGTGGTTTACGAATGTATGATTTAACATTTGTTCTAAATCCTAGCCAAACAGGGAGGTAGAAGCCTTTCAGACCAGGACTTGTATTTACGAGCGGAACATCTGTGGTGTGTGATGGTATCCATAAAAATGCAGAAATTAGACCCTGGTTCATAAATTAGTTCTAATTGGATTGGAAAAGTTATACTTTAGCAAAATTACGTGAATAGCTGGTGAACGCCAACCATCTGTGTTGTTTAAAAGAAATGAAAAAAGGTTGAGAGTTTTTGCTTTGTTCCAGAGCGCGCTGTTTGATGCGAGTTTGAAATGCGCGATTGTTTATTTGAGTTGATTCACTAACAAAGAGTAATTGAGATAGCTGGTAAATATAGGAATATTCAAAGGTGTATACATTACATGCTTTGATAAAACTTTTGAGGAGTTAAAGAATAAGGTTTTGTTTTACGGGTTTATGTTAAATTGTGAATTTAAAGGTTTAAAAGAAAAAGGGAGAGTTTATATTTTCTTTTGTCTTAAGGGCATGGTACAATGTTTTGGGATAAACAGTTAAGGCTGTGATGAGGTTGTATCATTATGGTATTGGTTCATAAAGAGGGTTATGATAACTTGGTTTTGAAATAATTTGGGAAGACTCATTAAGTCTGATAAATTGTGGTGTGATGGTTGTGCTAAGTAGCTTGTTCTGGACTGCAGCCAAAGCAAGTTATGAAGTTCTACCTATCTAACCTATATAGAAATATAGATGGGGTATATGTTTGGCTAATGGTTACATTAAGAACATTTTATGGTCTATGTTTTATTTTGGAATCATACAGATTAAATTCTGGTTTAGGGTAGTGATGCTGGTTTTCTACATGTCTTGGAAAAAGAGAGATTTGATTTGGTGAATTTAAATACAGAAAAAAAATTAAAAGGGAATCTGAAATTTAAAGGTATTCATTTGAACTGTTCCTAAAGGTTTTTGAAGAAAAGATAATAAGAGACTAAAAGTTGAGGTTATTCGTAATTTGGCTGTTTTCTAAAAATAGTTTTATTTTATACAAATTGGTTCAAAGGTTGGTTGCTTCAGTGTAAGCTTGTTAATTCATAAAAGGGAAAAGAGTTCAAATATGTACTGATAGTTAAATACATCATTGGTGTTACATATGATTTTGGGAAAGGTATGGAAACAGGAAGTTTCTTAGTTTGATCTGGGACACAACTTGCTGTATGCAAATGTGGAATTCACTCTAACAATTATGATTATTCCACAGGGAAAATGCTAGTGCTGATACTAGCTGGAGCAGTTTCTAGATTGCCTGAATGCATTGATGAACTAACTAGAATATGTTTTTGATGTTGATATGTTTACAGGAAGTGATGAGATGATGTTGCTATGTCCGGATGAGCCTAACTTGACAAATTTGGGCTTACAGGACTCTTTTGAGGAAAATTGTTGTGTGACCTTGATACAACATTTGTTATGGATTCTTTAAGGGAAGCGCAGGCTTCTTAGAGAGGAAGAGATGACGTTTAGGAATTTATGACTGACTGATGACTGACTGATCCAAACAGAGAGTGACTATGGGGGTTTTATGGTTTTATGAATTTAGCTTCAGTAGTTTGGATTTGTGGTAGGATTGTGAGGGTTTGATATGATATTGCTGAGTTGAAAATATTGGACTGTATTTAACCCAGAGTGAGAATTTTGTTTTGTTTGAGTATATTTGATAAGAATTACAGAATACAGCGGACAGATGGAGAAAGGAATGGTGGAATGGAGATTCGAACTTGGACAAATCCACAAGAAAATGCGTTTTGGAAAAAGGAAGGATATGAGAATAAAAAATGGAGGTTGTATGGTCTGCATAAAACATTTATCTTGAGATTTTGCTAAGTTAACACATGGAAAGATCATGCCTCTACAGTTTGTGTGATATCAAGAAGAATGCATTATTTTAGCATACAAGAGGATTTGTAATGGATGCATAGTCATTTTGTTAATACTTCATATGTGGGACAAGTATTATGAGAAAAGGAATTTAAACACGATAAGCTTCACAGTTAAGGTTAGAGAAACCATTTGGGTATTGATAGATGGATTTTGTAGAGTTACATTTTTGGAGAAGTGATACTGTTTAATGATTGTTGATGGGAAGAAGTTCTCAGGGGCTCAGTGATCAAGCTTTTGTTAATTTAGATTATTCTTCGATGGGATTTTTCTTTGAGGTTATGTAATGATAATGGGTCACACTTGTTTATGGAAGTTATTTTGGTGTTGATAGGATTCAACATTGTGTTAATCACTTCAGTTGAATGAGAGAACAGAACTTTGAAGACTAAGTCAGACGACAAGAAGTCAGTTACCTTTAACTGACCTCTGTAAGAATGTGCTTGTTTATCACTGTGCAACCTTTTTGGAGTCTATTTTGTGTGAGATTCACAGGCAGGTGAAGGAGGCTATTCCTATGACTGGACCGCTGCATGATTTGATACCAGATGACTGGATCGTGGTGAAGGACCTGAAACGCCTGGAGGAACCCAAGGTGGACGGGGCCATACCAGATTCTCCTGACGACCAATTCGGCGGTTAAGATCGAGGGGAGAGCAACGTGGATACACGCTAACCATTGCAAGCGTGCACCTTGTCTGGAGACGGAAGCATTGGATACGCGTTCTGCGTAGTACCAAGGAAATTTCCGAGCTGTGCGCAAAGTGCAGTGTCGTTGAAAGTTGCCCTGAGCAATTTGATCGTCGTTTGCAATCGATTAGACTAGACTACACCGCCTGACAGAAGTTTGCCTACATTCAACTGAAGATGGCCACTACGGATGCACGACCATGGCATCAGTTCCGACAACCTGGACTTTGTGGTATACGGGGTGCAGTGGGTTTTGTCTTGGGAATGGCATTTCTTATTGCTCTTAATGTATTTTCGCTTTTGTATTTTAATAAAAGTATGCATAATTCTGATGATACTATGACAATAGATCCAATGACTTCAACTGTTTCACCTGCAACTTTCAACGCAGATGTTGAAAAGTGATGAGAGAGAGGTTGTAGATGAAATGGAATCAGAGATGGAGTTTAATTCTTGGTATAAGTTAGCAACATATTCAGTAAAACAAGTTTTAGGCGAAGAACACCCACCATGTGTGTATTGCCAGCCACTTAAGGATGTTTCACTGATTATGCCAGCACCATTTAATTCAACTAGTTGTTATGATTTTAATTACCATCGAATTATTTCAGGTGACATTGATAAAACGAGATGTGTGGACAGTAGTCATCTGGTTTTTTTCAGGAATTGTCCAGTCTGTCCCACTAACTGCTATCATTACCAGTGTTCTAGTGCTTGGTATTTAAATTCCAATCTAGGATGTGCAGCAGTACGTCCTATGCTTACTGGACCAATTGAGAACGAGGGAACGGAAGATGTTCTGATTGATTTTGTTATGTTCCAGGGCAAAAGTTTGAGTGTTTCGAGAAAAGTTCCGATATTGTTAAAACAGTATTCGTGGGGAACTTTAGTGAAGGGAAAGTAAAGATTGGAACTTGTGGACATACTTGGGTGGTAAATCCATACTGTGAGGCGATGCAGTTTAGAGATGTTAATGGGACTTTACTCCCTTGTTACAAGTATAGAAGCTCTGTTCGTGTGGATAGTGAGGGAAAACATCATACTCCACCACCTTCTGGCCCATTGGTATATCCAGGACGCGATATAGCTGATATATTTTGGTATTGTGGGGGTAGAATTAGATCACGTTTACCAAAAGGATGGGTGGGAGTGTGTGCTAAGGTGATGTTAGTTAGTAAGACGTTGATTAAGCCTTTAGGAAATGTGACGGTTGATTCAGGCAGACAGAGACGAGCTGCTCCTGTTGGATCTTTTGATAGTGGAATTTACATATGATATTGGAGTACCAAGAGGGGTGCCTACTGAGTGTAAAGCTAGAAATCAGGTAGCTGCAGGACTAGAATCATTCTTTTGCGTACATTGTACGGTTAACAAAAATGTGGATTGGATTAATTATATATATTATAATCAGCAAAGTTTTATTAATTACACTGTTGATGCGATTTCTGGATTATCAGAACAATTGGCTAAGACTTCAGAGATGGCATGGCAAAACAGGATTGCTCTAGACATGTTGTTGGCTGAAAAAGGGGGTGTTTGTGTACTTTTCAATAATACATGTTGTACGTACATTCCCAATAATACAGCGAGTGATGGGTCAGTCACTAAAGCATTATCAAGCATGCATACTTTGAGATTAGAATTGTCTGAACATTCTGGATTTGATGATTCAAAAGGAGTTTGGTCATGGATTGACGGTTCTTGGGAAATGTTTGGTAAATGGAAGGCAGTTCTTCTGTCTGTTTTGTGTGGAATAGGTGTCATTTTGTTGATACTATTGTTTTTGGCTTGTTGTCTGTTTCCCTGTGTAAGGAAGGTTGTGGAAAAGACAATGGCTAAATCATTTGCTGTTCAAATGATGAACTATAGTCCCTTAGAGGATTCTGACTGGGTTCCACCATTTAAGGATGAAGAGGCTACTGTGAGTGATATGTAATTCTCTTGTTATTTTTGGGGTTATGTTTGATTAAAGGGGGTTACTTTATTTTCTTGCCTCCATATCTGTATGGATGTTTTATATTTTTGTATGCTTATGCTTTTGTATGCCTTTGTTGTTTAAAAAGAAAAAGTAAGGAATGTGATGGCATTTTTTGATATAGTTACTAAGAATGTATTTTCAATAGACTGAGGTTGTGTTTAAACAAATGGATGTTGCAGTTGGTCTTAAGGTATT
Source organism: Osmerus eperlanus (assembly GCF_963692335.1). Taxonomy (NCBI): domain Eukaryota; kingdom Metazoa; phylum Chordata; class Actinopteri; order Osmeriformes; family Osmeridae; genus Osmerus; species Osmerus eperlanus. The sequence continues at coordinate 19,860,520 of NC_085025.1, forward strand.
TATGGTGTTGGGTTATGATGCCTGATTGAGAAGCTAGGGGCACGGAGGTTGGGGGATGTTTGAGTTCTGTGGCCTAAAGGGAGATGGGTCAGTTGATCTAGCAGCCCTGACCTTTTGGCCGAGGAGATTGTGTCCTGTGTCCTGTTTGTGTTTCATTAAGGGTATCTTTACTGTCCTCATTTAGAGAAAGAGCCGTGACATCAAAAGACTTTGGTCACTTGACCTGGGGGGTTATATTGTCTTAACTGTCACTGAGCAGTGCTGACCAATCACAGAGTTCAGAAAAACCATTTGATCTAAAGTTTATATAAGGCAGGGTTTTAGGGTTGTTCTGGATCACTCTGGCGAACGACCGGTGGCTAGCACCTCCTTCGTTATGACTGATCACAAAGTACTTTGTTAAATCATGATCTGTATAAGCAAAATAAATTGTAATAAACCCACATCTCTTGACTACTCAGATCTACACAGTGCCGCTTGAATTTCCTCCATTACAACCTCCAGCTGAACCTCGCCAAAACAGAACTTCTCATCATCCCGGCTAAACCCTCCATCTCCCACGATCTCTCAATCACCCTGGGATCTGCGACGGTGACCCCTTCATCAGCTCTCCCTCACGGCCCACATTGCTGCGGTCTCCCGGTCGTGTAGATTCACCCTCTACAACATCCGGAAGATCAGGAGATACCTGTCTGAGCACTCCACCCAGCTGCTAGTCCAAGCACTTGTCCTCTCCAAGTTGGACTGTTGCAACTCGCTGCTCGCTGGTCTCCCAGCATGTGCAACCCGCCCTCTTCAGAGGATTCAGAACGCAGCGGCCCGCCTGGTCTACAATCTACCCAGACGCTCCCATGTTACCCCGCTCCTCATCTCTCTCCACTGGCTACCTATCATGGCCCGTATCAGATTCAAGACCCTGGTATTGACCTTCCGAGCAGTGAACGGGACTGCACCCGTCTACATCAAGTCTCTCCTGCAGCCTTACACCCCCACCCGTCACCTACGGTCTTCTTCAGACAACCGCCTGGTGGTCCCACCGCTCAAGACCGCCTGGTCCCAACACAAGCTCTTCTCCTGTCTGGCCCCCCAGTGGTGGAATCAACTCCCCACCTCCATCAGAGACACTGACTGTCTCTCCACCTTCAAGAAAAGGCTCAAGACGCACTTGTTCCGGGAGTACAACGGTACTTAGGAATGGTTCGCTTGACCCGATGTTAGTTTCCTCAAGGATCACAATGACTCTTGCTTAGAGACTTGTTGCTCTTGTGGTTAGTGGTAACTGATTTAAATTTTTGTACTCGCTGTGATATATTGTTTTTATTATTGTTGCTTGCTTTTTCCACAGGTACACTTGCACTTATAGCGGTTCATGTTGTTTAATTGTAACTTGTTTAACTACATGCTCTTATGGTTCTTCCCTTTGGCACTTACTTTGGTTGTTCACAATGTGTGCTTCATGTTTTGGCTACTCGCGATGTTTTTTGGCTATCTTGTTGTTATGATCAGTGACCTATGCACTTTGTAAAGCTCTCTCTTGGAAGTCGCTTTGGATAAAAGCATCTGCTAAATGAATAAATGTAAATGTGTGTACGTGAAACCCTAGAGTGCAGACTGAAACGCTAACAGTGCGTTTACACTGCAGCGACGCGAATCGCTTCCCATTGCTCGCCTTCCCACAGTTCACCACGCGCGGGGGCGTATCAAACAGATTAATGTAGAATTGTAGTTCTCTAAAGTCACTGTTGTAGTTGTCATGGCCAAGTGTGCAGACTTGGGTTTACGTACTCGCAACATCGATCAAAATACAACTTGTATACAAAATACAAAACTGTTTAATAGACATACACGTTGACATGTGTAAAAACGTTTTATTATAGTACTCAAAGTCTCTGCTAATCTGTCGATACGACCAGGGAGTTCCAGCCGGGCTTATAGTAGTAGCCCGGCTGGAACTCCCTGGAACGTAACTTTGTTCGAGAGTACAAAGTACAAAAAAAAACCCAGGAGCACCGACAACGTCGGCAAACCTGCGCCTGGCCTCATTCTTTTTATTAATGTCTTTGTACAAATACAGAGACGTATCGTACAGGACTGGATATGCAGCCACACAGGCGATTAGTTTCTCCTCCATCTTAAAAACTGAAAGCTAGAAATGTTTACCATGGTTGCTACGTTACGAGAAACAAGAAAACACTGCCATTGGCCATCGCTAGCGAAAATCGCTCCTCATTTGCATAAAGTTGAGAAAATCTCAACTCGATCGCGTCGCGTCGCTACCCACAATGCACCACGCAAGCGATTCGCCTGGCTCCATTGAAAATGAATGGAAAACATGTTGTCGCTCGCATCGCGTCGCTGCAGTGTAAACGCACCGTTAGAGTGGAGGGCAGCTTCGGATGTCGTTGAAAAAATATTTCTAGTTTGCCAGCATTGCCACAATTTTCGCTCTTCATGCTTCATTTTTGGATCAATAGATAGCTAATTTTGTGCTGGTCGTAGACAGTTGTCTGTTGAATCCAACAGACGTACACATGTGTTCAGAGCCCCACGAAAGCGAGACAAAGTCCAACTCTCGCCCCATAGAGACCAATGCAAATCTGGTGACAAAATCGTCAGAGAAAGCAAAAAGAACAAGATTTTGAAACTGCCGGTAGAGTCGTATTTCTGGACATCTCTGGTTTCGGCAGAGTCTTGGGTCTCGGAAAATATCCTTATTTTTTGGATTGGACGTATAGTTTTGCGTCTAGGTTAACTTGTTTGAGGTGTGGATTCTAGCTGCATTTCTTGTTATTCTCTACCCTCAGCGCGTTAGCAATCATAGTTGCACCATCACCGTGGCAACGACAGACACGCACCACTCAGTCTCTCACACAGGTGATTTGTATTAGCTGATTAGTGGAGTCACAAGACAGAGTTTGATAGTACTTCAACCTAATACAATTTACAAGAGGTGACTCTGCAGGTGCTGCTAATATCTCCTTTACTACTATTGCTAATGGAACTGTGTTATTCTACTACGCCACTGAGTGCGTTTACTTGACCATGAGAAACCCAATTACTAGCAATTGTCAGTTTATGCCATCCGATTGCTCCGTTTACATGTGTAATTGGGTGTGCTCAAGCCTTCGGCGAGAGCACAACCTTTGTTCTCTCACATATATATTATTAATTATTATTGTTTATTTTCGCCCCCCTAAAACTCAGTCAATATTTGGCCTACATAGACAACGTAGGTGGCAAAAGTTTCGTCTTGGTAGCGATTGAGTTGCTTCTATTGGAATTTACGTTCCGTTGCATGGTTTAGGCTGAAGTTAAGTTTTTGTGGCGAAAAGTGAAGCTAACGGTGGCTAATTTGCTAGCCACAGTCACTGACGTTACTAACGTCGCTACGTCACTAACGTCACGAAAACACGCGTGACTACCTTTGGCAGAACATTCGTTTCGCATCTGTTAACTTGGGGGATAGCTAGGCTAACTATAGCTTACTGCAAGGCAGCTGCAGAAACGCCACAAGCAAAGAGGCCAGGGTGATAACTATTTACTCATTTTACTTTGTGATATGACACACAATTGTCATGTGTAATGTACAGTATAAGCTGATATTATTAAGGAAGTACATCTACTTTCGGAAACAGTAGTCTACTATTTCACTGAAGTATTAGCATCATGACATTAGCCTGTGTTGCCCGGGCAACACATACTACAGTGGTTTATGATGTAGCGTTATCTGTTTTCAATCGTTAAAATAAACATTCCTCACATATACATTTTCGTTGTAGGATTTATTCTGACATTAGTAAACGATTTGTTGGTGAAATTACCATTACCTGTGGTTTCAAACCAGTGTAGCTCACTGCAACGCTGTAGCTTACGCGAGACACACGACAAAAACATCTAACTTACACAGCTGTTTAGGAAGTCAAACGGCGACAGAACATGTTCGGCACTCCCCTTACTTAAATCAAAAGTCTATCTAACTACTAACCTGAACTTCATTGCCACAGCCTAAACGTTGTCAATCTGTTCATGAAAATAATTAATTTCAGCTTAAACCGTACAACGGAACGTTAAATCCAATTCAACCAACGCAATCGCTACCAAGACGAACACAGCAGTAGTCTAGTACTGTACCGTAGTAGTACAATTTACCGGGGCAGCTTCTCCACACAGGGCTATATCGCATTTTGCGTTGTTACTGACAATGATCGCTACCAGTGAGCTTTTTATAAATTAGCGATTTTCCACTAAATAAATGTCAAGCTTATTTACGTTTTTTGGGGGCATATTTTCAGTTAGCAGATGGTACTGTTTGAATCACGATTCCATCTTCTACTGCCGGTAACGTCGTAGAATAATCTTCAAAGGGGGTTCTTTATTCATGAATGAATGCAATATGAGTAGGCTAAATGCCTGAAAATATCACGAGAAGGGAAAAACTTAAAAAGACGTTTAAGTCATAGAGATTAGGTCAATTTTTTACACCGGTCTGCCAAATGTATTCGTTTTGATTCAACATGAGGCTGCCTCTTGCAGGGGAAATGAGAAGACATCTATTTAATTCTACACTTCACTCGTATTTTGAGTTGTAAATGAGCAGCAAAAAAAATATGCTTTTAAATCTATGTAATCTTTATAAATAATAAGTATGCATTTTTATATAAAATATACAGAAATATCAGTTGTAAAAATGTCATTAAAAAACGGACCCCTGTGCAACCGACGCAAGCAAGCACACCCTACAATTTCCCAAAAAATTGTACCCTCTCTAGTTCGTTTTGATTCAACTATGAGGCTGCCTCTTGCAGGGGAAATGAGAAGACATCTATTTCATTCTACACCACTCGTATTTTGAGTTGTAAATGAGCAGCAAAAAAATATACTTTTAAATCTATGTAATCTTTATAAATAATAAGTATGCATTTTTATAAAAAATATACCGAAATATCAGTTGTAAAAATGTCATTAAAAAAGGACCCCCCCCTGTGCAACCGACGCAACAAGCACACCCTACAATTTCCCCAGAAATTGTACCCTCTCTAGTTCTAATTGTTTTACAATGTTCCTTGATTTCTGGAAATCATCTCGCGACCCCCCCTCGTTGTCTCCCACTTTGAGAACCACTGCCCTATAAGGTGCCCTTACAATGGTCTTGTTTGACTGTTCCTGTGCCCTTACTTCCAATGGAAAAGGGTGCTGTTATGAAGTGCCCTTTATGCTCCCTACATGACAGTGTCCCAAATGGTGCCCTTCAAAGAAGACGATTAGATGCTGTGCCCAACAGTCTCCCCTACAATGTGCCCACTAGGGCATGCTTTCCCAAAGTGAGGCTGTTACGACACTTGGGGTGTCGTCCCATTCCCATTGTTACACTGGTGAGAGCCCATGTTGTGCAGTAGCAGCCATTTTAATTGTTCTGCCCCTGCCCTTCAAACAGCCACAGTCTGCCACTGTCCAAGCCCCCTCTGGATCTGTGGAGGCATACTATGTTAATTGGAAATCTGGAAATATGGGGCAGCTGTCCATACACTGTCGGCCAGAATAGTAATAATTGGATTTGCACGTGTAATATAATAATTATATATTATTATCAGGGAGACAACTTGTCAAACCATTACGACTGTTAAAATGCGTAAATTGTAGACCTACCAAATCTACTTAACATATATATATGCATTTAGGCCTACTGATAATTAGCGTAATTTGATGAGCTGTCTGAAACCGTTCTGACAGTAGGCTAGCCTATGGCCGTAATTCTCAACAGGAGATTGAGAAAAATAGCCCAAAAAAGAACGTGGCAGCAATTGAAAATTGTAGGATAAAATTAAAAACACTGAAGAAGACCATGGTTAATTGCACTTGATGTGGGCTAATAATGTTTTTGTCTTCAGATCTTGAACAAAATTAATAAATTACTTCAAAATAATTTTGCCACACGCATTTATTAACTGATAGGCTAAATGTTGAGCTTTAACCCTTGTGTTATCTTCGGGTCATTCTGACCCATCAGTCATTGTGACCCACTGTCGTATTGCGACAAATTTACCTCATACAAAAACAAAGTGAAGCATTTTCTTTTAACTGTCGGGCTGTCTCAGACCCCCCACATTGCAATGGTTAAAAGAAAATTATTTTTATTTGTTTTTGTATTGGGTGAAATTGGGTAAACACAACGATGGTTCGTTGTGAACCTTTGGGTCATGTGACCCGAAGGCAGCACGAGGGTTAAGATAAAAGGGAAAGATAACCATGACAAAGATGGGGATTCACTGAAATAACTAGTATTGCACAGATCCAGCACCGACTTCAGATCAGAAGGTGACCGAAACTGTAGCACACTTTGCTTGGCAGAACAGTCATTTAAAATTGCTCAGCATGACTAAGAATATATCATTATTATATTACACGTGCATATTTAATCCAAATCCAATTATTACTATTCTGGCTGACAGTGTATGGATAGCTGCCCCATATTTCCAATTAACATAGTCTGCCTCCACAGATCCAGAGGGGGCTTGGACAGTGACAGTCTGTGGCTGTGCCAAGGGTTGTCACAGCCTCACTTTGGGAAAGCATGCCCTAGTGGGAACATTAGGGGAGACTGTTGGGCACAGCATCTAATCGTCTTCTTTGGAAAGGGCAACATTTGTTTCTTCCCTTCCGCTGTTGGCCTTTTCAACAAGGCCAAGGGTCCACACTGACTCTAATGACTTCCTGCTTAAAACACACTGCTTTTTGCACTGCATTACAAAATTGTATCTTGTACATTTGTATTTTTTGTAATATTTGTATTTTTATATTGTAAAATACACAGTGGCGTTTTTATATGTAAAAAATTGGTGGGGCACAAACCATTTCGAAATATAGGATACATACCATTAAAGCTACAAAACTCCCTCTTGCTACTGATGTGTTTATTTAACACATCAACAAACAGCATGGCTCCACAAAACACTTTTAACGACAGAGCGGCTTGCTTCTACCAGGTGTTGAGCCTTTTCCACCTTCAAGAAAAGGCTCAAGACGCACTTGTTCCGGGAGTACAACGGTACTTAGGAATGGTTCGCTTGACCCGATGTTAGTTTCCTCAAGGATCACAATGACTCTTGCTTAGAGACTTGTTGCTCTTGTGGTTAGTGGTAACTGATTTAAATTTTTATACTCGCTGTGATATATTGTTTTTATTATTGTTGCTTGCTTTTTACACAGGTACACTTGCACTTATAGCGGTTCATGTTGTTTAATTGTAACTTGTTTAACTACATGCTCTTATGGTTCTTCCCTTTGGCACTTAATCTGGTTGTTCACAATACGTGCTTCATGTTTTGGCTACTCGCAATGTTTTGTGGCTATCTTGTTGTTATGATCAGTGACCTATGCACTTTGTAAAGCTCTCTCTTGGAAGTCGCTTTGGATAAAAGCGTCTGCTAAATGAATAAATGTAAATGTAATGTAAATGTTGTAATAGCCGACACATAGGCCTACTGGAGAGACCTTCTTGTGTAATTGCTCTCCTTCTCTCACACACACGTAAAATTACCACTGTCACATTTGCAAACCTAAATTAGGAATGCAACCAAGCTCAGAACCAATTTGTCTACAGGGCCATACCCGAACAGCAATGAGCTCAACACCACTGACGGCCCCAACAAAGCGGAAAGACTGTAACGAGTGTTTCACTTAACACAACAGAATGAAACACACTGACACATGAGCTATATTTCAGAGGTAAAAACATGTTATTTTTTATGATATTTGTTTTCTCTATTACCTCTGTTTTATTTTTCTTAATTTGTCTTCTTTAAAAAAAATCATAAACAACAATTGGTCAATAATTCAATGACAAGAAACACACAAATATGACAATACACAAATCAAGTAGAAAAACTAATCTAGGAACCCTCACTCTAACCTTATCAATTAGATTATTATACAAAAGAGCACTTGCAATAACCGATTTTGTGATAGGCTATATAACGTCCCAAAACAAAATCGAAAGCATTCGTTATTTGCAAAACAATAAATCTTCTTTTCTCAATCAATTTACAACTACTGCATTTATTCTAAGGTTAGTAAATCAATATTTCTTCTTTCTTTCTTCTCAGTAGGCTAACTGTAATCTTCTATTTTTCTCATCTCTCGTGACTTGTCCCGTCCAGTTTAGGTAGCCGCGCGAGAGCGCGAGACCTCTACTTTACCGCCTGCAACCCGAAAAATGCATATTAATTAACCCACAGCAATATTATCAACTGACTCAACAGAAGGCCAACTGTCATTGGCCGGGTTTCCCAGATTCGTTAAGAAGCTCTTAACGCTAAGAGCTTCTTAGGAGCGTTCTAAGAGCGTTCTAGAGCGTTCTCAGAACGCTCTTAAGAAGCTCTTAGCGTTAAGAGCTTCTTAACGAATTTGGGAAACCCGGCCATTGTCTAATGATTCCAACTGACAGAAGTCTGTCAAATGCAGTCGGTCTCCCATTTGGCTGATCCCACCAGCCTTTCTTACAGACAGGATGATACAATATGCTTTCACTCACCAAGGCTGAGGGCTCACTTCAAGAGAAAGGTGGCACGGCGGTTCTTCCTCTGGGCGAACTTTTCGATAACTTTGGGAACGAAGTCTTGTAGGTGCTGAATCAGCTGGCTTTCGATGGACAACGTGGCCAATGCGTTGAGTCGCGGCTGTCCCATGGTGTTGCGGGTGAAGGTTTTTACCCTCTTCAAGGTGGAAAAGTTCCTCTCTGACTCGGATGTCGTCATAGGAGTTGTAATTATTATTTTCAGCAGAGTGACGGTCTCAGCAAAAGCCTCCTCTAGGTTGTTGTCATGGATGGATCGTAACAGAGACAGAGCCGTCTTGCCAGTGTGAAGCTCAGTGTGGCGGTACAGAGTGGTCAACTCAGACTTCAACTTTTCCTCGTTTCCTAGAGGCCATAGTTTCACCGCACAGTCAAGCTCAGATGTAGGGAATGACAGGACAAATTGTGGGAAGAGCGAGCTGTCAACTAGCTTGGCAGCGATCAGGTGGTCACTCTGTGAAAACCTCTGCTCCACCTGGGAGATGACAGTATCGCATGCCTCCATCACTGGCGCTGTGTTGGTCACTCGTCGGCCTGGATCGTCTGTTCCATCGTGAACGGTGGCAGCCCATTCATCCGTTTGCTTCCACATGTCCTGGACAATCTCCTTGAAACGGGTAAGCGCACTCCCAATCCCAGATGCATCGATGCTCCTTTTTTGCAGAGTGTTGTATAAAACATCAACTTCTGGCATAAGGAAGAAAAAAAATTCCAGCAGCTGCAGAAAGGCTCGGTCCCAGAGTTTTTTTGACAGGCCGTATGCCTCACTTATGGTGGCCTCATCCCATCCCGGTTGTGTGCGTATGTTCTCCATACACAGGAGCAGCGCAGCGCGGTTTTCCCAAACTGCATTGACAGTTCTGCTTTTAAAGTTCCATCGTACAGCTGGTGGCCTTGGAATGCGTCTCTGTGTTGCCTCAGCAAGTGCCGCAACACGTTTTGGAGCGCCAGAGAAAAAGGTGGCAAAAGCTGTTAAATCTGCAAAAAACACCTTCAGGATGCTCATCCTTGCTGAACAAAGTTGCTGCAAGGTCAGGTTCAGCTGGTGAGCATAGCAGTGAACAAACTGGGCATGTGGGTATGTCTCTTTCATTAGCGTCTGTACTCCTCGGACATTTCCACTCAATACAGCCGCACCATCATAGGTCTGAGCGATCAGCTTTTCTTCCAGCTTCAGTGGTTCCAGCACACCCTTGATGCTATTAGAGAGGCCGAGTCCAGTTTTGTCTTTGACTTCCACAAACTCCAAAAACCTCTCTGTCACTGTGTAGTCAGGCAACATGTATCGCAACACAACCACCATTTGAGATTTACAGGAGACATCAGTTGTCTCATCTGCCTGTACGGCAACAAATGATGTCTCGTCCAATTGCTTGGCTATCTCCTCCTTGTACACTTCATACATGATGTCTAACAGTTCGTTTTGTACAGTGCTAGATGTCCCTTTGAAGATGGGCTGAGCGTCATAGTGCCTCTGAAGTCTGGAATCACCCTCCCACATAGTCTCGAAAATACATCGGAAAATACCTGGATTCAGGGAGTCCACCGACTCGTCGTGCCCCCGCAGTGCTGTTTCACATTTTCCACACAGTTGAATACAGGTTATGATCCGACTGAGAACGTACCTGTTCTCTTCGACCTGTTTGTTATGCTGCTCAATGGAGCGTCTGTATGCACTGTCAACTTGGGCTGCGACATTTACCCTTCCAAGTAGGCCCAATTTCACAGCATTGTCCAGATGACTCCCACTGCTCTCATGTTTGGCAATTCTCTCAGAAAGATGTTTTAAATCTTTGTACCCCGTCCTCGACCAAGTACCATCTCCACCAAGCAGAAATGGAAAACAGAAAAGTGTGGTCTTTTGAATGCTCACCGTTAGCCACTTTTTCTTTACAAACCACTCCACATTAAACCCACGGTTAACTTTACCAGCAGCTTGAGTAATTGCAATATCCCGTGGCTGATGGGCACCAAGTCGCTTGATTTCAAGCTTCTCCAATTTGAGGGTTTCAAACCGGTGCTCAAGTAGGAAATCAACTGTATTCATTTTATAAGCTAGCTGGGACAATCTACTCGATCTTCTTCTTGCTGACTAATATTGGCGCCAAACAGACAATCATGTATAATTTTTTAAAATGTTTTGACTAAAGGTTCAATAAACACTAAAATAACAAAAAACTGAATTTTCTGTCTATTAGTTGATCACCGCATCAGAAAACACATTTAACTGCTACAATACCGTATCTAACAAACACAGACTCATAATGACATAACTAGACATAACAAGAAGCATCAGAAATACTTACATGTATATGAACACACACAATACAACATTTTTTACTCTCCTCAATAAACTAATGTCCGCACCAGAAACAAGGCAGTCCACTACTCCGCTATTCCCGCCACTGGGTATCGTCAGCGCGAGCATCCCCAAAACTGCACTCCGATTGGCTGTACCAGTGGAGCCATAAGGGGTGCATGCACTAACGGCATGACCCAACAGCAGCGAAAGGGCCTGTTCACGTGCACAGCCTAAGGGGGCAAAACCATCAGTCCTTCGCAACAGCCGCCCCCAAAGTTGGTCCTCCAAGTTTGCCCACATCAGAAGTGCTAGATGGTTCTAAGTCCATGTCTGGGATGGCAGGAAGGGTGATGAGGCGGGCCACTGGTCTGAGGTAGTGTCTGTCCTTCACCTTGACCACCGCTGACCTGATGCGACCGTCGACTCCAGGGTTCACCTTGGTGACTCGGCCCACAGGCCAGAGTGCTCTGGGTAGGAGAGGATCCATTACCATGACGATGTCATCAGGTTGTAGGGCTGGCGTGTCCCTATGCCACTTTGAGCGGATCTGGAGAGCTGGGAGGTAATGCCTGATAAAATGCATCCAGAATTGGTCTGCAAGGATCTGTGAGTGCTTCCACCGTTTGCGGCTCAGAAGCGCTTACTCTTCGTACACTGTTTGTGGCAGTGATGGGTCCAGCCACCCCATCAACAACAGATTTGGGGTCACTGGATCTGGATCAGCCACATCACTGGACACATATCCAAGCGTCTTGGAATTTAGCACTCCTTCCACCTCGATCAAAACAGTTCGCAACACCTCTTCTTGTATTGCATGGGGTTGCACAGTGTCATACAGGGCCGCCTTCACAGACCTGATTTCTCTCTCCCAAATACCCCCAAAATGAGGTGCATTAGGAGGGTTGAACTTGAAGCTAATCTGGTGCACAGATAGCTCCTCCTTCAGGCCAGGATGCAACGCCTGGAAAGCTTCACGGAGTTCTCTCTCTCCACCCTTGAAATTTGTACCCTGATCAGACAACAATTCTGCTGGTTTCCCTCTTCTGGCAATGATTCTGCGAAGGGCCATAAAAAATGAATCAGTGTCCAGGCTTGTCAGGATATCTATGTGCACTGCGCGTGTTGTCAGACACTTGAAAAGTATCCCCCATCTTTTTTCATTGCGGCGTCCCATCTTGATTGTGAACGGCCCAAAACAGTCCACTCCTGTGGAGAAGAAGGGGGGCTTGAACAAGCGTAGCCGTGCTTGAGGAAGGTCTGCCATTTTGGGCACCAATGGCTTGGCTCTCCACCGCTTGCAGTCCGGGCAGGAGTGTTGATGCCGTTTGACAGCCTCACGTCCATGTAAGATCCAAAACCTCCTCCGGATCTCTGCAAAGAGGCGCTCAGAGCCTGGATGCCGCAGGTCTTTATCCACATCATGTATGAGGAGTTTTGTGACTTTATGAGCTGAATCTAGGACAACAGGATGGATAGATTCTGCTTCCATGTGTTCGCTGCGGCGAAGGCGTCCTCCAACTCTGATCAGCCCGGTGGCCTGGTCGTACTCAGGGGCAAGAGTGATCAGCCTGCTAGTGTTTGTCACTGGCCTGCCGGCAGCTAGGTGGGCGTAGTCTTCTGCAAAACTATCCTGCTGAGCTTGTCGCATGACATCCAACTCTATGTTCCTGTAGTCATCAGCGGTTGAACCACTTTGGCTGGCGGCCGCCCCATGGCTGGAAAGTGCAATGGCATGCACCATGTCCCTTAAGGAGGAGAACTGTTCTGGATCTGGAAGTGATGCGTGTGCCACTGTTGTGGCATAGCTGCAGAAAGTGGGCTTACGCACTTCAGCCTCTTCCTCCACTTCACCCACAGCTGGATTTGTGGGCCAGAACTCCGGTGGTTGTAATAGGAATGCTGGTCCATCTTTCCATCGGCCATCCACAGCGATCTCCAGCAGGATTTTACCACGCGTGATGTCATCAGCGGGGTTGCTGGCAGAATCCACATAGTGCCAGCTGCTGGCAGCCGTGAGTTCCTGGATCTCCGCTACTCTAGTGCCAACAAACACTTTATACCTGCAAGACTCGGACTGGATCCAGGTAAGCACGGTTGTGGAGTCTGTCCAGAGCTCAACACTCTGAAGAGGGAGGGTAAGTTCTCTGCAGAATCACGGCCAGCTGGGCTCCTGTCAGCGCTGCGCACAGTTCCAGTCTTGGCATGGATTGCTGTTTCTTCGGTGCCACTCTGGAACGTGCAGTGAGGAATGACACCTCAACCTTTCCATGTGGTCCCTCTGTGCGCAGATAGGCAACAGAGCCGTAGGCTCGCTCAGACGCATCACAGAAAACATGAACTGTTCTGGTGCACTCCACACTGTCCAGCTCCATGCTCACGTAGCAGCGTGGGAGGGATATCAGCGGCAGGTGCTCTAACTCCTTCTCCCACTCGGCCCACATCGTTAAGGCATCTTCGGGCAGTGCCGTATCATCCCAGTCCCTGGCCTTGTTCCACAGACACTGAACCAGGACTTTGGCTCGCGTGGTGAAAGGAACAATGAGACCCAGCGGGTCATAGAGACTTGCCAGGACCCGGTAGATATTTCGCATGGTGGGCACAAGAGGATCCTGCAGGCGGAATCTATACCCAAGGGTATCTGACTGGCAGAACCACCGAAGGCCCAGAGCCAACTCCTGCGGGTCTGTCGCTGTCTCATTGAGCCACAGCTCGCTTCTTTCTGATCTCAACTCCTTTGGTAGGTGGCTGATGGTCTCTGGGGTGTTGCTTGCCCACTGACGAAGCTCAAATCCCCCCTCCGCGAGGAGTGATTGCATTTTCTTCACCAGTCGCTTCGCTTCATCTAGGGAGGCACTTCGGAGGCAATTGTCCACGTAGAAACATCTCTCCACTGCTACACGGACATCTTCTTCTGGTTGAGTGTGGTCCAGCACGTGCTTCTGCAACGCAAATGTTGCACAGCATGGACTGCATGTGGTCCCGAAGGGGAGAACCTGCCACTCATATATACCTGGGGGTGTATCCCTCTGAAGGTCTCTCCACAGAAAGCGTAGGAGGGCTTTGTCTTCGGGTAGCAGTCTCACCTGGTGGAACATCCCTTTAATATCACTACTGAGAGCAATGGAATGCTCTCGGAAGCGCAACAGCACACCGAGCAGGCTGGAAGTCAGTGTGGGCCCAGGAAGGAGCAAGTCATTCATGTTAACGCCCTTGTAGCTGAAGGAGCAATTGAACACAATGCGGTTCTTCCCATTATGGCTTACCATATGGTGAGGGATGTACCAGGACTCACCATCTGCCTTCAGTTCTTCTTCTTTGACCCTCACAATGTACCCTGCTTGTTCCAGCTTCTGGATTTCAGCACAGTAGGCTGTTGCCTGCTTCGGGTCTTTGGCCAAGCGTCTCTTGGTGTTGCGGAGCAGTGCAAGGACAGCCTCCTTTGGTGCTTGCAGCTTCGGCATGTTCTTAACTCTCAGCAACGGGGTGGCATATCGCTGAATCCCGTCTACCTCCATCCGCACCGTTCTCTCCTCTAGTAGGTCAATGGCCTCCTTGTCCTGCCGGGAGCGGGACACCAACTTCTCGCTTCGGTAAGGCAGGACATCCAGCTGCCAGAGCTTCTCGACATGCTGGAGCAACTCCGCGGATGGTGAGTACGTGGACACATGCAAACACTGTTGTGGCTGGAGCTGCTGTTGCACAAGCTTGGTTGGCCCCTGCAAAGTCCAGCCCAGCCGGGTCCTCACTGCAGCGGGTCCACCAGGGGGGCCCAGACGCACTGGCTCAATCGGGGTAATCAGATGTGGGTAGTCTGAACCGATCAGAAGAACAGGGTGGACCTGACTCAACGCTTGTAGTGGCAGGCCCTTTAAGTGGTTGTATTTTCTCTGCAGCATCTTCAGTGGGTAAGAGTGTTCTGCCAGGCCCAGTTCATCTGCGGTGAATGCTTCACTGATCTTGAAGATCCTGTTCGGCTGGCAGGCAGGAGACACAGAGAACGACACACTTGACCCATGGATGACTCTCATCTCCTGGCGCACAGTCCTCAGAGCGAGATATTCTGGTTCTCCCTGCAGTTTCAGGGTCTGTGCAGCAGTAGCAAGCAGGATCGTGCGCTCTGAGCCATCATCCAAGATGGCGTATGTCTCCATGCTACGCTTACCATTGCGCAGGATCACCTTGCTCACCTTCAACATCACTGAACTGCAACCCGACCGTCGGTCCAGGTAGTACACCTCATTTGCCTTACTGACCGGGCTTGAACTGTTCTCGGGGGCTGGCTTGGCATTAACATCATGGAGGGCTTCCAGATGCTTCCCTTTACATTTCTTGCAGGTGGTCTTGAGTCAACACTGTGCGGCCGGGTGGGCGCGTCCACAATGCCAACACTTCTTGTTTGTTTTCACCCACGCAGTCTTCCGCTCAGTGCTCAGCTGACTGAAGTTGGAGCACTGATTGAAGTAGTGCTGATCATGCTCCATGGAGAATGCTGGTAGGACGGTTAGATTTCCAATCCCTGCGTCTCTCCTTCTTTGTGTCTCCATCTGCTTTGCCACTCCCACTGAGAGTCTCAAACACAGTCTCCTGCATCTTCAGCTCGTACTCCAGCCACTCAGTAAAGTGCAGCAGAGTTGGGATGCGGATGCGTTGAGGGTACAGGTACCTCTTAAATTCCGCTCTCATGTCTTGTGGGAGCTTCAGCAGCAATCTGATCACATGTGACCCACACTGCAGCTCCATGGTGCCACCATCACCAAGCTGGTCGAGCATCCCCACCAGCGCCCGCACTTGCAGCGCAAACTTCTTAGAGGCACCAGTGTCATTGGTGCGGATGTTTGGGGCTTCCATCAGTTCTGCGATGCGTCTCAGAGCCAGCTGATGTGGTTGCCCATAGTGTTCAGTGAGGGTCGCCATTGTATCCGTGTATGGCTGCCTTGAGTTGGTGTAGGAGTCGGCAATCAAGAGAGCCTCTTCAAACTTCAAATGGTCCACTAATATTTGATATTTAAAACGCTCTGTTGCATCAGCAGGCAAAACGTTTTCCAGCGCTATCTTCAGCCGGGCGAACTCTCTTGGGTCGGCTTTCGTGAAGCGGGGAATATTGGGCTGAGGTCCACGATACACCCGCTCTTGCTGATAACCTCTGGAGTTCTGTTGGGCCGCTGGCTCTCTGCGTATGGCAGGGATGCTGAAGACAGAATTGCTTTCAGAACCTTCATATGGCTCGCAGTACTCGGCTGTGGACACTTCATGGCCCTGTGGTGTTTTTTCCATCCTCTTCATGTGCTCTGTGAGCTCCTCCAACATGTTACTGTGTGCCACTGCAGCATGTGCTGGCCTCTGCACTACATACTCTGGTGGAGGTGGCGGTGGTAGGAAATAAACCTGCTCTTCCTTTGGCTGGCCATACTGAGAACTGGAACGCTGCGGCAGTGGTGGTGGAGGTGGTGGCCAATCATCCTCCTCCGCCTTTGGCACGCGATACTGCATACTTGGGTGCTGCAGCGGTGGTGGTGGAAGCAGCAAGGGGCTTCTGTCCATGGTAGGTGGCCTTGGTGGGGCAGAATGGTGCAACACTGGTCCTGAAGCACTGGTGCTGAGCTGTCTCTGCATCTGTATGACTGTGAGGTGCAGTCTCTGGTTGTCCTCCTGGAGCTGCTTGATACCCTCCAAAATGACTGATGTGACCTCTGGTGCTGGTGCACTAGTGGGAGCAGGAGTACTTTGATACTGTGGTCTGAGCGGCACAGGCTGGCTTGGGTTCCTTAATGCGTCACTGGCATCTTCAGCCCACTGCTGTATAGGCGATTGTAGGGCAAGAGGGACCATCCCGGCTGACCTCTCCGCACCATAATCCCTCTCCTGAGTTCCCACTGGGTAAGGCACTGATTGAGCAGATGGAGGATACTGATTGTGGTTGGGGTGTGAGACAGCATAATCTGCGAACCAGGCAGGTGGCCTTCTCTCTCTGCTGGGCCGGGCATCGGCGGTGTGGCTTGACTGATCGTCGTACATCATTGGGTTATCCCAACAGCAACTTCTCTTCCCGGGTTTCGGCACCAATTTGTTGTGGAGACTATGTTCTCTGGTCAGTAATGCTTAGAAGCCACTGTGGTGCATCTGATTAAAATGCCGGAGATGATGTATTGTTCCAAAGTTGTTTTTTTATTGTAAAGTTGAGAGGAATGGTGTTGGTTAGATTTGCCTTTAAGGGTGTGTGTTTGTGTGTGTGTCTGTGTGTGTGTGGTTCTGTAAAGAAACAGCATACAACGGATAATTAGCATAATACAATAATAGGCATCTCAACATATATTGCTAGTGAATACCTCACATCAATAATAGCCATATTATTATAACATTCTTGTAACAACGTTACTGCAGTGACACTACTGTCTATACTGTCTGTTGATCCGCGTAGACATACCAGCCGCTAAAACAGCGCGAGTAGTTAAACATGTCGCTTGCTGGCTAACAACGATTACATAGCATTGCTACAGTAACCACCACTCCGGCATCAGAAAACACATTTAACTGCTACAATACCGTATCTAACAAACACAGACTCATAATGACATAACTAGACATAACAAGAAGCATCAGAAATACTTACATGTATATGAACGCACACAATACAACATTTTTTACTCTCCTCAATAAACTAATGTCCGCACCAGAAACAAGGCAGTCCACTACTCCGCTATTCCCGCCACTGGGTATCGTCAGCGCGAGCATCCCCAAAACTGCACTCCGATTGGCTGTACCAGTGGAGCCATAAGGGGTGCATGCACTAACGGCATGACCCAACAGCAGCGAAAGGGGCTGTTCACGTGCACAGCCTAAGGGGGCAAAACCATCAGTCCTTTGCAACAAATGGTTTATTATTTTATTATGTGCACTTTCATCTTCATGAACTGGCAGCTCAACATAGAAATAATCCAACCTTATTTGATTAAAACGATATACATACAGCGTTTTATGTTGGAATAAGCCTCGCCCTTTCGGCAACTTCACTGCTTAGCGAATTGATTAGCGCAGTATATTTTCAGCTGTCTGGGCTGACTCAAACATCCCCTCAACTTGAATTATTTAAGAAAAGCAAAGAAGAAAAAGTGTCTGACTGACACTGAACCGAACTTAGACTACTGGTATCATAAATAGCAACGATGGGCTCCGTGTTTCAGCACTAAAGAATATATTGTGCTTATTAAAGTTATGCATTGTGCTTATTAAAGTTATGAACTTAGAAGTGTGCTCAGGCTTAAACATTGGGTCTCACACTGGGTGTGGGAAGCAGGCTGTTCTTTGTGTCTCTATCTCTTCATTTTCAGAAACAACCTTGAAACCGGGTGGAGACGGCACCCGAGCAGGTGGGACGCGTAGGCAAGAACAACTCCCTGATGCACGAGAGAACAAGCTGAACCCTTTTTTGATACTTGTGTTTCAATTGCACTGTATAAATATATGCTGGGGAGGGACAGATAGACAGTTGGACTTCGTGAACCAGCCCAAACTCTGTTGCGGGTAGGGAAACTTAGACAACTCCAGAGCTCTGTACTTAGTTGATTTCCAACTGCTGCATTAAAGCTTATATTATCGGACCTCTGCGACTCCAGACCACTCTTTCTAGAACACAGATTTGTGTCATTGAATACTATCATTACATATTGGAATAGACACATAGATATATGAATCCTTCAAATGGTGACCCCGACGCTGAAAAGAGGGAGTCCAGAGGGTTCCGGCCCGACCGACGGATCGGGCCCATACACCGGTACGAGGAGGCAGACGTAATCGTCAGAGGCGCCTCAACAAAACAAAAAAAAAGGTAAGCAGACACCTGTTAATTCAAAGTACTGCTATTCGGAACTGAGAACCAAATTTAGACGATTACTATGTTTCATCGTACCTAGTCAAACCAACAGTGGTGGGAAATCAACCGTTTTTGTGTTTTGTCCTTGTCCAAGGGGAGGTTAGAGTCCTCTCCAGGGGTTAGAGTCCCTAAACTCGTTGTCCTTGTCCAAGGGGAGGTTAGAGTCCTCTCCCTTCTTTTATTTGTCCTCTCCGGTACAAGAGGGTTACAGAATTGAATTGATGTGAAAAAGTAATATTTGTGTGGAGTCGGGTTGAGTTGAACGGTATTTTAAACAGATCTGTCGTTCTTTAAAAAATAAAATAAAAAATAAAAAGATCCACTAGGTGTCCTCCAAGGACCATAATTGCCTTCAGTGCAAAATCTAACAAGTTGTCAAATTGTGAGATCACTCACTTTTATCAATCTCGTGCTTTTTTTTTCTTTGACCAAGAAGTTACAGAAATCCCGAGGAGAGTTGGAGAAAGGTGGGGGCTAAAAGAGTCCTGTTACTTGAGATCTTACAAAGGTGATCCCAGAGGGTATAGTTCTGCATAATTATGTGAGTATTAATGCTGATAGATGTGTTCGTTTAGATGAATCCCAAGTTTGGTGGTTAACAAATGCGTGATCAACATTTGTTATAATTCCTAGCCAAACAGGGAGGTTTTTTGAAACCTTTCCGACCAGAACTTGGATTTATAGGCGGAAAATCTGGAATGTGTGATGGTATTCAGTAAAAATGCAGAAATTGAACCCCTGGTTTATAAATTGGTTCTAATACAATTGGAAGAGTTATACTAGAGCAAACCAGCTGTGTTGGTCAAAGAATGGTTTGAGGAAATGTATGTGAAAAAATATGAGGAAGCAATTGGAAAGTTACATAAAGGATTGGTTTAGAGAGGATCATGGAAGGTTATGAAATAAAACAAGAACGTTTTGTGGATGTGAAGAGTGGCGCCCAACGTGGGGCCACTCGTTTAAACACTGATGTTTTGAAGAGGAAACTATGAATATACTTTGATGGTATATGGGATAACATTTTAAGTCAAAATAGTAAAATCTAGGGTTTTTAAGAGTTTTGATAAAGGTATTAGTTATAATTTGGTTAAAAATGAGAAAGAGAACATAACTAAATGTACTTTTATTTGGAGTTTAATTGTAATTTGGTTTTAAGTTTTATTTGAGAGTTTTATCAGAGCCTGGCATACTGTTTGGGATAAACAGTTAGGCTGTGATAATGTTGTATTAATAAATGGTATTAGTGCATGAAGAGGATTATTATAACATTCAGTTCTGAAATAATTTGGGAACACTCATCAAGTCTGATAAATTGTGGTTATGATGGTTTGAGCTAATTGGCTTGTTTTGAACTGCAGCAAAATGAGTTATGAAGTTCTACCTATCTGACCGTTATAGAAAATATATTTGGGAAAAATGTTTGGTTAATAGCTACATTAAGAACATTATTTTGTCTATATTTCATTTAAGAAGCATACGGATTCTGGTTTGGCATAATGAAAATTGCTTTTATCATATCTTTGATAAAAAGAGGTGTGATTTGGTAAAATAGAGAATCTAAAACAATATTGGTCTTAAACTTAACTGTTTTAAAAGACAGAAAAGGTTTTTTGGAGTGAAAGAAAAAAAGAAATTAAACTAACAGTTGATTTTCTAAAGAAGGGAACAAAGAAACAGATTGTCATTTCTAGGCATGACTAATAGGAGTTGAATATGGGGGCTCGTTATTAGATGCTGTTACATGTGTTTGCTCAACAATAAGAAAACTGAAGGGAAAATACTGCCTGGTAATTATAGATACAGTATGTTTACTAGGTGAATTGAAGTCTTTCCCAGTCCTATACCAGATGCATAACACCATTTGAATTGATTTATTGGAGATCATATGTAATACCACAACTTAAACCTTTCACATTGATGAAGAGGCGAATCAAATGGTTAACCAATTTTATAAAAAATGCTAACTAGAAAAGAGATGTCTTCTGCTAAATTCTGTTCCAGGTGAAGCAGTAAACCAAACGAGGAGATTGGGTATTGATTAAAGTTATCAATGAAAGGAGGGATCTTATGAGAACTTTAAAATATCCTGTCTAATTTCTGGTTTTTCTATTTGTTTCAAATTTATTTAATTTTATTACAATTCTAAAAGCTTGGCTAAAGTTGTATGTATGTGGTGAAGGGGGCCTGTGAGCATGTCCAGGTCTGCCGTGGATACATGGATGTTGAATGTCCACTCTGCGGAGTGACGGTGGGTTTTCCCCTATAACATCATTAGGGTTTTCCCACTGTGTCCAGTGTGTCCTCACCACTTGGCCATAACGCTGCATAGTCTCATCATTATTGTTGATTTGTATGTCAACATTGTGTAATCGGTAATGGGATATTTTTTAAATTTGGGTTTGTTGTCACACCTTACTGTTCGCATCTCATTTGACTCAGTTACTGCTTGATCATGGGAGATAAGGTGATGCTGGGACTGTAACTCTTTTCTGCTTCAGGACGAGTCAGACCGGCGGGTCTGACTACCTAACCCCTGTTCTAAGGCCCCATTCCCCTGGAGACCCTGCCCCATCTGCCCCTATGCCCCATCAGACCTAGGAGTGGTCTGCCCCCCCTTCCCCTTGAAGACCCTGCCCCACCTGCCCCAATACATCATCAGATGTTCGGGGAAGCCTGTTGTACATTTATGGACAGGACCATTCAAGGTCATCGAGAGAACCTTGCACGCCCTAAGGGTGCTGGGGAAAGGAAGTACGTGGTACCACTGGAGCATGTGTTGTGCTGCTCCAGAATCCAGTCGTACGTTGCAGGAGTTGGTGGAGAAGGGCCAGTGAACCTTTTGCTATTGCTACGAATGTGAGAGTCCGGAAAAGAGGGTTACGACTAGGTCAAGAGTGATACTGCTTGACCACACTAGAATTGTACTGGACTAAGAAGGTTTCTGCTATTTTACTTAAGAGTGTGCTATATCAATATCAACATGATTGTTGCTGTATCCCATGTATCAGGTCCCTGTGTAACAGGATCATTGTCTCGGCTGAGGAGAACCCGACGAAGGGGTTCCAAATGCCATTGCTGGGGCTGGCTGACCAGGACGAGGAGGCGGTGGTTGGTCCGGGCTATGTTGATTGATCTCTGGTGTTTTCAGAGATCAAAAGAGGGATTAAAGAATATATTGGGCTTATTAAAGTTATGCATTGTGCTTATTAAAGTTATGAACTTAGAAGTGTGCTCAGGCTTAAACATTGGGTCTCACACTGGGTGTGGGAAGCAGGCTGTTCTTTGTGTCTATCTCTTCATTTTCAGAAACAACCTTGAAACCGGGTGGAGACGGCACCCGAGCAGGTGGGACGCGTAGGCAAGAACAACTCCCTGATGCACGAGAGAACAAGCTGAACCCTTTTTTGATACTTGTGTTTCAATTGCACTGTATAAATATATGCTGGGGAGGGACAGATAGACAGTTGGACTTCGTGAACCAGCCCAAACTCTGTTGCGGGTAGGGAAACTTAGACAACTCCAGAGCTCTGTACTTAGTTGATTTCCAACTGCTGCATTAAAGCTGATATTATCGGACCTCTGCGACTCCAGACCACTCTTTCTAGAACACAGATTTGTGTCATTGAATACTATCATTACATATTGGAATAGACACATAGATATATGAATCCTTCAGCACCGTGGACATGCAGGTCACCGGGCGCAGGGTTAGAGCTAGCTCTACAGATACTGGACCAAAGAAAGAGGTCACTTTTGGTAGACTGAATAAGCTTTTCTTTTGTTGTCCGATACGTTCAGCACCACTGGCATATGTACGTTTCATTTCTTTTCCTTCTCAAACTAACATTTTAACCTTCAGATCGCTTAAACCGGTCAAGGGGGTAGTAAACGTCGCCATGGTAACCTAATAAGATATCAGTGTTGTTTTGCGTAGGATTGTGGGTAGTGTAGTATTTCAACAGAAGATAGCAAAAAAGGACTACTCGCTCTTCTTCTTGCCGACTAAAGTTGGCGCCAGACAGACAGACAGACAATCAGGTATGAAATACAAGATGACGCTGTGGTGGGGCTACCGGCTCTCTGCCCCACTTGGCATCAAATTCATGTGATCTACATTGATGGATTAGAATTCTGAGCATGCGTATTAATACTTTCCCACGTCCAATGTACATTGCATTGTGAGAGAGGGGCTAGCCCCACCACGCTCTTCTTTTTGCCGACTAATGTTGGCGCCAGAAAGACAGACAGCCAATCAGGTCTGAAATACGAAATGACGCTGGGGTGGGGCAACCGGCTCTCAGCCCCACTTGGCATCAAATTTGTGTTGTCCACATAACATTACATTACATTCTGAGCATGCGTATTAATACTTTTCCTCGTCCAATGTACATTGCATTGTGAGAGTGGGGCTAGCCCCAACAGAGCCCCACCTTCAAGATTAGCCTCTGCTAACTCGAATCGGCAGAACGCAGTCTGAAGCAGCAAGGCAGGGACCAGCAAGGCAGGTGGGGCACTGCCCCTACATCCCATTCTGATTCTGTCATGTAGGAGCAGCATAAAGGGCACTTCATAACAGCACCCTTTTCCATTGGAAGTAAGGGCATGGGAACAGTCCAATTTAGACCATTGTAAGGGCACCTTATAGGGTACTGCATCACATTTTCTCTACTATAAAGGAACTCATGAAGACATGTTTTTACATTTATAGAGGGCACACTGTCATTTATTGCATGGGGCATCCTGTGCACTCAAGCATATTTCACAATGTGAATGGCAGACAGTAGGGCACTTGGTCTAATTTTTGCCACTCTAAAGAGCATTTTAGAAACACTTTTTCAACCATGGGGGCACCAGACAGTCACCCCCTGAGTCTTCCAGTGGGCCTGGATACACCCATGGGGACAGTATATTGCACCTATAATATTGGGGAAGCCAGAAGGAGAGGTAATATAGATGCTTGTCAACATATAGGCTAATTTAAACAATGAAAATACTTTGAATACAATTGAATAAAAAGTCTCCTTGATTCTTTGTGTTTCAAGATGACCTGAGAAACTGATGATAATATTCAGGTAGCAAGGTATACCCTTCATATTTCCTGGCATAGTTGCCTGTTCAAGAATGTCCCACATGCAAAGACACACAGAGATGCAGAGAGACTGAATAGTGTCAAGGCTTGGCTACAGTGAGTTTGCTTCCTTGTGTGTGATTCCAGCAGACTACATAGTCTAGGCCTACCTACATAGACTGCATTCTACTACCCTCCTTTCCACTATTATAGTCTACTACTCTCCTTTCTATTACTTTCTACAAAGGATGGTA
Organism: Osmerus eperlanus; assembly: GCF_963692335.1. Taxonomy (NCBI): domain Eukaryota; kingdom Metazoa; phylum Chordata; class Actinopteri; order Osmeriformes; family Osmeridae; genus Osmerus; species Osmerus eperlanus. Next base: position 19,884,586 of record NC_085025.1, read on the forward strand.
GGCTGCTCTTATGTGTTCATCGCCATCCTTAAGAGTTGCTAAAGTGTTATTTCATATATATATATATTTTTTTTTTAAGAATGACAATTAAATCTATCTAGATAAACTATGCTGAGCATGCAGAACCTATACTTCTTCCACAGATACTGGTCAGGGAAGCATTACTTCTGTCTCTGAAGACCCTTGGGGCTGGTGGAATAAACGCTCTTTGTATAATCTGAGCACCTTCATCCACCACAGGGTTGTCAAAGAACGGATACGCCATAATTGATTGTAACTTGTCTAGACGCTCTGCTTAGTTTCTAAGGCCTTATGTCAATAACCAATGGCTTTTGAAAACAGTTAAAGTGACATTATTTCTTAACTTGTTTATTTAAATTAATATATTTTTTGGAGATGAAGTAAACATGTAAATCATTCATGTCTGCACTTCAAAAAGTCTGAATTTACGTTTCCGAACACGGACTAAAGTAGCCTGGTCCTAACCAGACTCTCATATATTGCATTTGTACAGAGAGTCTGGCCTCGCTCCATTGACAAGCGTTGACTTCCTTGTAGGCGGGTACTCTGTTGAAGTTTAAAACTATTGGATCTGCCCAGAGCCACTCTGATCTGCCGTAACCAATCGCTAGCGTTCGCCTTAGCCAATTCCTTCACCACTACTGTAAAAGAGCTATCTGCCGTAGCTGGAAAATCAAACTTTTCCCGAACCCCATGGGGAGGAGGGCCACAACATCATGACCACCAACAAAACTCAGCCAAACTTGTTCTTGCTCCGGCTTTAGCTGTTGGATATTCGGCAGCGTTGCCACAACGGACCAAATGGCTTTGCTCGCATCTTTCTCCGCCGCCATTACGGAACTACAACACTAACGCACGACATCAACGTCATCGTTCTCAGCCACTCCCTCTGTTTGCTGATTCGCCGGTAGAAAATCAACCTGAAAAATCTGACTTACGTACCTCATGGCCAGACCTAGTACAGAAGAAAAATGAAAATTGAGCGGAAGTACGTAGGAGGGCAGAGCCAGGCTTGGACTAAAGTGCTTTGCGCGCAGGAATTTACTCGACGGAACTGTCTTTTGAGATTACCGTAAACCCCCTACAAAATCGTATGTGGACTTTGCCAGAGAGAAAGAGACTCTCTTTGACAGATGGTGCACTGCCAGCAAGGCTACTGATTTCGTTACCCTCAGAGATCTTGTTCTTTTGGAGGAATTCAAGAACGGCCTGTCTGAACGGTTGGTGTTGCATCTGAACGAACAAAAGGTAGTATCGTTAGCACAAGCAGCGGTATTGGCGGACGAGTTTGTGCTCACGCATAAGACTGTGTTCACGGCTTCTCAACGTGAGCCAGCTTGTGAGTTAGATGACAGACGTTCCTTTGCTCATCCTGCTAAACAGAGAGAGGAACGTACAGGGAACAATTACCAGCGCCCCAGAGAGGAACGGGAATGTTACTATTGCCATCGTAGAGGCCATGGCCTAGCAGACTGTCGGGCATTGAAAAACCGCCAGTCTCCCTCATCACCAAAAGCACCTGCGAAAGGCATGGGTTTGCTTTGCTCATCGCCTCATTTAATGTCTCAACAGGGTGATAATACGCAACCTGGTCCCGACCCCAGTTATCTACCCTTTATATTGACGGGATCCGTGTCACTAACAGGGGAGTCAAAGGACGAGCAGACCATTCACATTTTGAGAGACACTGGTGCAGCCCAGTCGATAATCCTCTCAGAAGTCTTTCCTTGGTCGGTAGACTCCTCCTGTGGATCCAAGGTGCTGTTGCAAGGTATCGGGATGGAATACTCTGCTGTGCCCCTGCATAATGTGTACATATTGTCCACTTTGGTAAACGGACGGTTTAAAGTGAGTGTACAGGATTCCCTTCCAGTAAAAGGGGTCTCCTTGATTTTGGGAAATGATATTGCGGGTGGTCGAGTGATGCCTGTTATCGAAGTGTTGGATGTGCCCGAGGTGAGGTCAGGCCCTGATGCTATGCATAAGCAGTTTCCCAGTGTTTTTCCGTCATGTGTAATGACGCGTGCCCAATCGCGTCTAGATGAAGACCCCAGTGACTTATATGACACAGTGGTTGCGAACAGCCTTACAGAAGGGGGTAAGGATGTTGTTGGTGTTGCGGACCCTCCGTGTGCTGAGAGTTTCCCTCCTGAAGAAAGTAGGAAAGTAGCCGATAATCCTGAAGATTGTTTTAAACTGCCGGTTACACGCGCACAATTACTTGTGGCACAGAAGGAGGAGTTGTCTCCAGGGAAGAGGCTGACGCTAAGAGAGCAGCATACTTTCTAGACGATAGTCTGTTGATGCGTAAGTGGACTTTCCGTACTGGCTCTGATAGGGATTGGAGTACCGTGTACCAAATCGTAATGCCCATGGCGTTCCGATATAACATCCTGTCCCTTGCCCATGACATTCCGTGGGCTGGTCATCTGGGCATAACAAAAACCTACGACCGTGTGCTCAGGCATTTCTTTTGGCCTGCTCTGAAGACTGATGTCTAGTTTTTGCCGTACCTGTCACATATGCCAAGTTACTGGTAAACCCAACCAGACTATTCGACCAGCTCCACTGTGTCCAATCCCGGTCATGGGGGAACCCTTCGAAAGAGTGATCGTTGATTGTGTTGGTCCCTTACCAAGGACTAAGACTGGTAATAAATATTTGCTTACAATGATGTGTTCAGCTACACGTTATCCAGAGGCTATTCCTCTTCAATCTATCACCACCAAAGTGATCCTGAGAGCTCTGACAAAGTTATTTTCAACGTTCGGGCTGCCGAAGATCGTGCAGACGGACCAAGGCTCAAATTTTCGTTCCAAAATGTTTAACCAGGTCATGAGCACGCTCTCAATATCCCACATAGTATCGAGTGCCTATCACCCTGAGAGTCAGGGTGCGTTAGAAAGGTGGCATCAAACGTTAAAATCTATGTTAAAGAAGTATTGCCTGGGGACTGAGAAAGAGTGAGATGAAGATGTTCCGTTGGTTTTATTTGCTATACGTGAAACGGTACAGGAGTCTTTGGGGTTTAGTCCGGCAGATTTGGTGTTCGGGCACACAGTGCGTGGTCCAATGAAGGTGTTAAAAGACCATATCCTATCCCCTGCGCCGGTCTCAAGAAGTGTTACGGATCATGTTACACAACTGAGAGAACGTTTGTCAGAAGCCTGTGAGTTGGCTCGGGTGGCACTTTCTTCTGCCCAAACAAGCATGAAAAAACGTTACAACGAGAAGGCAGTAGCAAGACATATTCAAGAGGGTGATCGAGTAATGGTTTTGCTACCCCTGCTCGGTTCTTCGCTATCTGCAAAGTTTTCTGGTCCATACCTGGTGCAGAAGCAACTCAGTGCTACTAGTTATGTTGTTTGCACGCCAGAACGTCGACGAAAGTCTCGTGTTTGCCATGTGAACATGCTTAACCCGTTAAGGAGTAGCGTCACACATATGTGATCGTTCGAAAGCGGGCCCCACAGAGTACCGTCACACGTGTGATTCTGAACATTCCAACCGACTATTTTCCGATAGACAAAAACTATATGACAAACGCTATAGTATGGCTTCAAAATTTACAATTAGGAGGCTAACAAGTAACACTAGCAGGTAGTAGCATTGCTACGAGTATTATGCTAGGTTGCTAGGTAACGGAAGCTAACTAAAGCTAGCTAGCTTCTGTTTCTAGCTTCCGGAAGCTTTAGTTAGCTTCCGGAAGCTAACTAAAGCTAGCTAGCTTCCGTTTTGGAAAAATAACTCACTCTGGTGGAAGCGTCGGTAATATTTAGAACTCACTCCTTAAAAGGTTAAGCTCCATCAGGAAAGAGAAGTACATCAAGCACTATCCCACCAACAGGACCCGCTGTTTTAGTGGCTCCTAAGGGAGTGTTGCTAGCCTCTGTCCTTAGCACTGACGTTGACGAGGATGGATTGGTCCTACGCAACGCCCCACAACAATGTGTTCGGTTGGATAATTCCCAACAGTTAAAGGCGCTACCGAGCCTGTTGACGCATTTGGAGGATGTTCATAGAAACGACGTCCTGAGGTTAGTTGGTGCCTATCCCTGTTTGTTTAGCGATGTTCCAACTCGCACCTCTGTGTTGACTCATGACATTAATGTGCAGGGTAAAACCCCTATCAAACAGAATGCGTACCGCGTGAACATGTTTAAGCGATCAGTCATGAGGACTGAGGTGGACTACTTGAAGAGAACTGGCCTTGCTTGCTTGTCCCTAAGCCTGACGGTACCCATCGCTTCTGTACGGATTACAGAAAAATAAACGCAGTCACTCTGCCTGACTCATATCCTTTGCCCCGGTTAGATGACTGTGTAGACACTATTGGTTCTGCTGTGTTTGTAACCAAGCTTGATTTGTTAAAGTGATACTGGCAAGTACCCCTTACCTCTCGTGCTTTGGAGATCTCAGCTTTTGTTACTTCTGATGATTTTCTGCAGTATACTGCGATGGCCTTTGGTATGTGTAATGCCCCTGCAACGTTTCAGAGACTGCTTAACACCGTCCTAACGGGCATTCCGAATTGCTCAGCATATTTAGATGATCTGGTGGTGTTTTCGGCGACGTGGTGTGAACATGTGAAGTCGCTTACCAAGGTGTTCGAACGTTTAGCAGGTGCCAATCTGACCCTGAATTTGGCTAAGTGCGAGTTTGGGAAGGCAACGGTCACGTATCTCGGCAAAGAGGTTGGCCGGGGAGAAGTACGTCCCGTAGCTGCTAAGGTCTCTGCTATTGCTGCGTTTCCTCCGCCTGTCACTAGGCGTGAGTTGCGCAGATTCTTGGGGATGGCTGGATACTATCGGGACAGGCCGGAACTTCTCTTCTGTGGCTGCCCCTTTGACGGCTTTACTTAAAAGTTATAATTTTTTTAATTACATAACAATAGAAAATTATATCCCAGCCTTTTATATTTTAAAACTGAGTGAGTAGTGATAACAATTAAAACAAGTCTCTATCACTTAGTGTTTTTAGCTTAAGTGTGTTGACACGATTTTTCTTTGAATAGGGATGAAGGTAAAAAAAAAAAAAGACAGGTTAAGAATATATTTTTCAACATAATGAGAATGCAGTAGGAAAGTGTCATTGTTTTGCATTGTGGTATTTTCAAACTGTTTCTTTACTTAACCCTTGTGTTATCTTCGGGTCATTCTGACCCATCAGTCATTGTGACCCACCGTCGTATTGCGACAACTTTACCGCATACAAAAACAAAGTGAAGCATTTTCTTTTAACCGTTGGGCTGTCTCAGACCCCCCACATGGCAAAGGTTAAAAGAAAATTATTTGTATTTGTTTTTGTATTGGGTAAAATTGGGTAAACACAACGATGGTTCGTTATGAACCTTTGGGTCATGTGACCCGAAGGCAGCACAAGGGTTAAGACAGTTGAATCAAATACAAAATGGCTGAAATTGGGTGTATTTATGTAAATGTATTTATGTAAATGTACACATTGCCTCCATATGTTTGTGTCACTAAATCAAATGTCATTTTGAATGATGGTTTTCAAACCTAATAGGCTTTAAGGTGACATCCCCCTGAAGTACCATGCAAAGTTTCACCTTGATATGTGAAAATATGACTGAAATATAGCTGCAAGCAGCGATGCGGGTTCCTCCGCAAAATCAAATCAAATGTATTTGTATAGCCCTTTTTACACGCAAGCATGTCACAGAGGGCTTCACATACGCCCATAGAACTGCCCCTCAACCAACCTAAACCCTCAAGGAAGACAAGGAAAAACTCCCCCAAAAACTCTCAACAGGAGAAAAAATGGAAGAAACCTTGGGAGGAGCAATTCAGAGAGGGATCCCCTCCTCCAGAGACGGTTGGTGAGAGAGAGGAGCAGAACACAGGCTAAACAGTCATACAGTGTCGATGGGTTTTGAAACACCAAAATCCATTGTTCAACTTTATAGATGTAGGACAGGACCGGGAGACTCGCGACCAGGTCCAGCGTTGGCCGACCGACGACCAGGCAGGTGCTGACAACTCAAACCCCCCACACCACAAGGGATGTGTGTGGGGGGGGGGACAGAGAGAGGAGAGCAGGGATTAGAGAATGCCAGGAGCAGTTAACAGTTACAGTCATAATAGAATGAGATCCCCACCGGTCAAGTGTGGACTGGTGTAGCAATTTAACAGAGCAAAAAAGGGGAATTTGATGCAACCCCACACACCAAGACAGCGACAGCCCCCCTCGTTTGGAACATGAAATCTGTTCCAGGGGAAGAGAATTCTAAAATAAGTTATACTTATAGAATAAGGATGGAAACAACCCGTCCCCCGTTGCCTCCAACTAGTAACATACTTACCTTTAACAGTCGTAGAATTGACTAAACAATAACGTTTTTCACCTAATTTTAAATGTCGAAACAGTATCAGACTCCTTAATTGAGACAGGTAATTTGTTCTAGAGAAGAGGTGCTCTATATGAGAACGCCCTACCTCCAGCTGTTTTTTTCTTAATTTTGGGAACTTTTTCAGATTGGAAAAATTATTTCTATATTTTTTAGGACCGAAAATTTGAACCTCGGTTTTATCCGAATTTAGAAGAAGGAAATTTGCAGTCATCCAAGCTCTCAACCTAGAAACACATTTTTCCATAGCATGTGGAAATTCTCCAGACTTTATAGACATATATAGCTGAGTATCATCTGCATAACAGTGAAAATTTACCCCAGAGCTTCTAATTATGTTTCCTAAAGGCAGCATATAGAGTAAAAATAACAGAGGGCCTAGAACTGAACCCTGTGGTACTCCGTATTTTACAGTGGAGCTCCTGGATGAGCAGCCATCATAGTGGACATATTGTGATCTATCAGATAGATACGATCTAAACCACTTAAGTGACGTACCAGAAATCCCAACATAGTTCTCCATACGTTCCAAGAGAATCTCATGATCCACCGTGTCAAAAGCTGCACTTAGGTCTAGAAGAACCAGGACAGAGATAGAACCCGCGTCAGAGGCTAACAGTAGATCATTGACTACCTTGGCTAATGCAGTTTCAGTGCTGTGGTGGAGACGAAATCCAGACTGGAGAGGTTCATAAATCTGATTTGAGGAGAGGTGCTCAGTGAGCTGTTGTGCCACAGCCTTTTCTAAAATTTTGGAGAGAAATGGCAAATTTGAAATTGGCCTGTAGTTGCTAAGACAACCTGGATCCAGGTTTGTTTTTTTAAGAAGGGGCTTAATAATAGCTTGTTTGAAATCATTGGGGACTTGGCCAATTACAATAGATTCATTAATAATACTAAGCATGGGTGGTCCAATAATAGGGAGAAGTTCCCTACAGAGTTTGGCAGGGAGGGGATCGAGAAGGCAGCGAGTGGGTTTCGAGGAGTCTATCAGCTCGATGAACGCTTCCATAGAAATAGGGTTAAAGTGAGTGAGAGCCTCAACATGCAGCATGCTTGGTATAGGGGAAAGTTCAGTGTTGATGGCCACTCCTGCAGGACTAGTCTGTAGTTTGTCCCTTATTGCATAGATTTTTTGGTCAAAGAAATCTAAGAAATCATTGGGAGAGAGATCTGAACTAACACAGAGTGTACTTTTCTTAGTGAGATTTGCAACAGTATCAAATAGGAACTTAGTGTTGTGTTTGTTCTTACTAATCAACCTAGAGAAATATTCTGATCTGGACCTGATGAGGACTTGCTTGTACTCCATTAGGCTGTCCTTCCAGGCCAGGCGGAAAACCTCCAATTTAGTGGTACGCCACTTATGTTCTAGTTTTCTAGTGGACCTCTTAAGAGTGCGGGTTTCCTCTGAATACCATGGAGCCAGTTTCTTGTCCTTTCTTTTCCTTGGTTTGAGAGGGGCAACAGAGTCTAGGGATAGCTGAAGAACCAAATTCAGATCCCTCGTTTTAGTATTTAATGATTTATTTGGGACGTCAAGTGCTTCTAGTGCAGCGGGTAGAATATTAGCCAGTTCCAGAGCTGTGTTTGGGGTTATGCAGCGGCTAGTAGAAATATTCTTAGTGCCTCCAAGGCTCTGGCAGAGGTCCATTTTGAAGGTGACCAGGCAATGGTCTGATAATATAGGATTGTGGGGGTGGACAATGACGTCACTAATCTTGATTCCCCACGTGAGAACTAAATCCAATGTATGCGAGTGAAGATGGGTAGGTTTGGAAACCACCTGAGTGAGACCTGTGGAATACATTAGAGCAGTAAAGGCCTTACTTAAAGGATCTTTTGGGTCATCCACATGAATGTTAAAATCACCCATAATTAAGATGTTATCAGTATATGTCACAAGATCAGCACTAAAATCTGCAAATTCCTCCAGGAAGAGGGAATACGGGCCGGGGGGCCGGTATAGAGTAACTATACAAAATGAGGGAGGGGGGCCAGGAGTAGTAGCATTATTCCTTTTTAAAATAGTTGGTGGTTTCATGCAAATTATTTCAAATGATTTAAAGGTATTTACAGATTTTAGGCTGAGGTTGAAGCTAGCTTTATATATCATAGCAACACCACCACCTTTCTTTGATACACGAGGGATGTGTGAGTACGCAAAATCCGGAGGCGATGCTTCATTCAGGGGGGAATATTCATCAGGTTTTAACCAGGTTTCGGTGAGTCCAATCAAGTCCAGGCTGCATTCAGACATTAGATCATTAATCAAAACGGCCTTTGTGGATAGAGATCTGATGTTTAGGAGCCCAACATTCCAGTATGGGTTTTTGGCAGCTTTAGACGTAGATAATTCTTCTGAGAAGGTGGCACTGTCATCAGAAAACTTAGTAGGAAGAGCAACGGGGGAGCAAGGCTGAATACATATTAAATTGGTATAATTCCTAATACTTGAAGGCCGAAATTTAGAGAAAGGGCGGGGGACCGACACCGTCTCAATGGGAAAAACGACATCAGCAACCTCACTGACTACACTACAAGCTTGGCTATCGGGCCCCCAACAGCTCACAACATACCTATCAACAAACCTATCAGACTCTCTAAGAGACTGTGGCCCGGCTTGTTCTAGTGAGTGTCAGGTCTGCTCTAAAATAGCTTCAATATTCCTAGACAATAGAAAAGCACCTCTCCAGCTCGGATGGAGCCCGTCACTTTTCAACAAGCCAGGTTTGGCCCAGAAACAAGACCAATTATCTACAAATCCTAAACCCTGTTCTGAACAGAAGCGAGCCAACCAGCGGTTAAGAGAGACAAGTCTGCTGTAGATCTCGTCAGTCCCCCTAACAGGTAGTGGACCAGAGACTATTACTCGATGCCGACACATCTTTTGGGCAAGGTCACATGCCCGAGCCTTAGCCTAACATCATTGGTGCCGACATGAATGACAATATTCGCATACCTATCATCAGTGCGTGCGCCATGTGCCTTAGCTTGGGCCTTTGCCTTAGCCCTAGTGCTAGCCAGCACCCTGAGATTAGCTTCTATGTCGGTAGCTCTGGCCCCAGGTACACAGTAAACTGTCGCTGGTTGCTCCAATCTAATGTTACGAGTCATGGAGTCACCGATCACTAACGTCTGAGGAGTCCCACTCCCACCATGCTGCAAAGGTGAAACTGGTGGGGCTAATCTTGAGTCCTCCCTAGCGCTAGGACTCCCTGCCAGTGATGTTGCGCCAGTCACATCTAAAGTTACTAGCATACGTTCTTCCTCAAGCGACTGAACGCGACTCTCTAACAGAGTCAACTTTTCGAACAAAATGACACATGTAGGACAATGTGAGTGGGTGTGAGACATTATAGTTAACTTACGTTAATAGTTTATGCCAGCCAGGGAAATCCGTCAAGAGCGTTGAGTTGGATAGTTCAACAGGAACAGTAGTGTCGGGCTCCAAGGAAGAAAGCCGCGAAGAAAGCCGCACCGAGTAAACCTATAAGTAAACAGTAAATGTGTAGATTAAATCGGGAAGGACAAAATAAATGAATAAATTAAGTAATATATATATTCCATTAACAAGGAGCAAGAACAAAAGCTTGGGAAAAGTTTGGAGCAGCAGCTCAGGTGCAGCGTGGTGGTGCAGCTCAGGTGCAGCGTCACAGGAAGTCAGTAAAATGGCAACATATTATAAACATGTACACTGTAGAAGACCGAGACTTGGACAACAAGAGAGCAAAACGACTTCATGTTTGGCCTACAACAACAGGCTGAACGGGGATTTGAACTCATGAGCATAAGGTTACTAGTCAGTCTCTCTAGCCTCACTGCTACACACCAACTGCTGAGATTTTATGATTAGTAAGGGCTGAGTATTAACTTTTTATAGAATACGGAAACTCTTCTTGAGTTGATCTCTTTCCAGACTCTCAGTCAATGCACAACTAACAGTAGTTATGTGAGCAAATGGTCTAGGGCAGCGCTCATATTCAGCTCCTTGCGACAATTGCCTGTGACAGTACAGCAGCCGACTCTCTGGTCCCATTAAACTACACAACATGCACAATCAGGGTGACCAACAAGATTATATTAACTAACAAACAATAACATTACAAACATCTAACTGAACGAACACAACAACTGAAATCCCTCGCACGGCTGTTGTAACCAAAGTCTTTGCGTTTTTTTACATGCCGCACTGCATGCTGGGTACCCAAGGGTGCTGACGCTGATTATCTAGCTGTGCTCCGACTGCGTGATATGAGTGTTCATTTTTGGTCAGCTTTGGGACAAAGGTTAAGAAACGGTTGACATTTCAAGGTGAAATTGCGCATGGTATTTCAGAATGATGTCTGCCTGTTTAACTAAACAAGTAATCAAAATTATGACAGGCCAATAGACTGTGCCTGGATACGAACCTGTGACCTTGCACTTTGTAGGACACCATTTCAACCCATTGAGCTACCCTCAAGGCTGAGTATACGTGGTCAGTTACTGTACAAAAAAAGGAAGCCATTTCTCCTGAAGCACGGATTGTTCGATTTGGCCAAAGTTTAAACAGCTGTAATTCAATGATCTTTTGACATATCAAGGTGAAATTGCGCATGGTACTTCAGAACGATGTCATCCTGTTTAACTAAACAGATATTTAAATTTAAGACAGGATCAAACACTGTGGCTGGATTCAAACCTACGACCTTATACTTTGCAGGTCACCATCCCAGCCCATTGAGCTATTCTCAGTGTTAAATATTTTCATGTTCAGTTACTGTATGAAAAAGTAAGCTGTTTCTCCTGTGGTAAGCGTTGTTAGATTCAGCCAAGGTTGAAACAGCTCTAATTCAATCATATTTTGACATATCAAGGTGAAACTTTGCATGGTACTTCAGAGGCATGTCACCTTAAAGCTTATTAGGTTTGAACCATCCTTCAAAAATACATTTGATTTAGTGACACAAACATATTGAGGCAATGTGGACATTTACATAAATACACCCATTTCAGCCATTTTGTACTTGATTCAATTGCCTTAAGTAACGTTTTTAAATACGTCAATGATACATATCTGTACCAAATTTCAAGTCAATTTCACCTTTGGTTCAAGAGAAGAGGAATTTTGAAGGTTTTCCCAAATTATCACAGTACAGGAAAATCCATCATGGCGGACCTTATGGGTCCTTGAGGCTGTTTTGTTCCTCATGAAAAATGAGGCATGCACACCAAGTTTCAGAAGAATTGGAGTAATGGGGTGGAAATGCCATCACTTTGAAAATCGGACATTTGGGCGTGGCCTGTGGCGCCCCCTCTACCCACTTGGATGTAGTATCAATGTGCCAAATTAGAAAATTTATGACAAGGGACTTTTTGAGATATTGGGGCACAAGGAGAAGAAAAATAATAATAAATATAGCTGCAAGCAGCGATGCGGGTTCCTCCGCAAAATGGCAAAATATTATAAACATGTACACTGCAAAAGATCGAGAGTTGGACAACAAGGGAGCAAAACTACTTCATGTTTGGCCAACAACAGGCTGAATGGGGATTTGAACTCATGAGCATAAGGTTACAAGTCAGTCTCTCTATCCTCTCTGCTACATACCAACTGTTGAGATTGTATGAATAGAAAGGGCAGAGTATTAGCTTTGGTCAGCTTTTGGACAAAGGTTAAGAAACGGTTGACATTTCAAGGTGAAATTGCATGAAATTGTGCATCGTATTTCAGAATGATGTCATCCTGTTTAACTAAACAGATAATCAAAATTATGACAGGCCAAAAGATAATGGCTGGATTCCAACCAACTACCTTATACTTTACAGGTCACCATCCCAGCCCTATTCTCAGTGTTGAATATTGTCATGTTCATAATAATAATAAGAAGAATACCAACAATAACAATAGGTTCCCTCCTACCGGAGGAACCTAATAAGAATACCAACAATAACACTAGGTTCCCTCCTACCGGAGGAACCTAATAAGAATACCAACAATAACAATAGGTTCCCTCCTACCGGAGGAACCTAATAATAATAATAAGAAGAAAACTAACGAATACAATAGGTTCCCTACTACCGGAGGAACCCTAATTACAGTTGTTTGAGCTTGGACCAAATCTGACAATGCTTGCCATAGGAGAAACGTCTTATTTTATTATCCAGTTACTGAAAATGGCAAAGTCCAGATCTGGGAATGGCTCAATTGATTGGATGAGATGTTGTGCTGGTAAACGAAGGGTTTGTAGGTTCAAAACCAGTCAAAGGCAATCCTGTTCAATCCTCCGGTTGTAAAACATAGCAATGAGTGTTTATTTGAGCCCATAACAACACTCCGATCATCTGTTTAGCGAGACTGTGTAGACCACTGCAAAACAAGCCAGGTTTACCACAGTAGCTAGCTATTTGGAGTCTACGCATGGTAGTGTCAGATATTAGTATATTAATTGTTCAGGTGGATCCCTTGCCTGTTGCGCAAATTCATTTCAGTAACCAGGACAAATCGCCACTGATGCTAGGCATGATTTGAAATTCCCTTCCATGACAAGTTATGGCATCCCAAACAACCTTTATAAAGCACTATGAATAAGCTATTCTTTACAGCAGCAACCCAGTCATCCCGTTGTCCCGTTTTTATGTCCCATATATAAATGGGAAAAAAGCAACTTACAAAGATGGGGGTTTTGTTGGCCTTGCAAAATCAGAATCACATTGTAATGCTATGTTAGCATGGGCAGAATATAAAAAGGTGACTGCAGGCAATGCTCTCTCTCAGCCTCATTAAATGCAGAGTATAATAAATTAGTGAGGGAAAATAGAGAATACATAAAAACTGTTGGAGAAGGATAGGATAGGATCCTCCACAGTGAAAATGTTGGGCATTCATTTGAGCGCAAAATAGTTTTTTGAGCTCTATGTAAAATAAACCGCCGCCGTTTTCCAGTTGGTAAAAACCTTGTCTAGTGAAGGTGATGTCTTTATCATTTCTGGCTCCAAATAGTCGACAGGGGAAGCAGAAACATGCATGTAGCTTGGCTGAGTACTCTAACCAAGTTTGAGAGCGGTGCCCTAGGACCTTGGCTGAAAAGGCGCATGGGGTACGTTTGCAGAACAGGCTGCATTGGATTGCTGTCATTCAAACCATGCTCGCCTTCACACACAGGCAGCAGCGGTAATGGCCGGGTTTCCCAGATTCGTTAAGAAGCTCTTAACGCCAAGAGCTTCTTAGGAGCGTTCTAAGAGCGTTCTAGAGCGTTCTTAGAACACTCCTAAGAAGCTCTTAGCGTTAAGAGCTTCTTAACGAATCTGGGAAACCCGGCCAATGTTGGTACCGAGAGAGGGAAGTGCTTCCACTAGGACCAGCACGCTCTGCCTGCTCTTGAGTGTGAGTTTAATGGCCGGGTTTCCCAGATTCGTTAAGAAGCTCTTAACGCTAAGAGCTTCTTAGGAATGTTCTAAGAACGCTCTAGAACGCTCTTAGAACGCTCCTAAGAAGCTCATAGCGTTAAGAGCTTCTTAACGAATCTGGGAAACCCTGCCAATATCCCTTGTCGCAGGGGCAGTAGTAGATGGTTTGGGGATCAGAAATCGATGCATGATGAAAGTTTTTTTCTTTGTAGGTACAAACACGCACGCAAAGAACAATCGATGGCTAACGAAGCTAAAAGACTACTGTTAACGCCTTTAACCCGTGTATCTTCTATGAAAACAAATAAAGATTACAACTGAAACAGTATGAAATTCCAGGGTCCAACATTAAACACCAATGCTACACTTTACTATTCGTCAAAAGCCCTCCACAAAAGACCGATATACAATAACTTCGAGAACAAGTGAGTGAGTGGCAAGAGATTCGAGGTTGATTTCACTTTTATCGGTAAACGTGGATGCGAGTTCTAACCTATACGTTGCCCAATATCAACCACAGACAATCACTGGGGAATCTTTTAAAAAAGATTGGTTGGAAAAAAAAGCATATTACTGAAAGCACTAACATACTTTTTCATAGCTTCAACATGTAACCATTTTGGCTGAAGTCAGAAGTAGCTTGGGGGGCCCCCAGCCCCTGGATCCGGCCCTGGTAAGAATGAACAAATGCTAATCTGTTCTGAAATTCATCCTCAGATTGATGATAATAAAGTAAGTAAGTGTGTTCGTTTGTGTGTTGCGGGGGGGGGGGGGGGGGGGGTATGCTATTTTCAAGAAAAAAGTATAATGAAATCTAAACCCCGCTATTCAAGTTCAAGAAAGAAGGATATGCATAAGGAATGTGCCTTATGCATCATGGGTAACGTACACGCCCATGTGAGCTATTCATTTCCTTATTTTCCGTTCCTGGGACAGCAGTTAAAAACGTAATTTATTCTACACAAAATTGAAGTGAAATCGAAAGATAACCTGCCAGTAATGAATGACAATGGTGAAGAAAAAGCTTGGGTTGAAGCAAAAGCCGTATTCGATAACTTAAAAACCAAGAAACCTAGACCCGTAAGTCATTATTTGTGTTTTCAGAAGACTGATTGTGGTGGATGGATTAGCCTACATGTAAAGTTGTAATGTGGCCATTTTTTACTTTGTGAACTTGACCTTGTTTATCCATCAGCCCAAGCCACGATATGCAGTTACCATCGCTGTCTCATCTCGCACCTTATTCGACATGGTTGCGGAGAGAAAGATATTTGAGGAAGAGGGCCTCGAGAAGTATGTTCAATATCAACAGAAGAACGAGGACGAGCCCCTGAAAGCAGGGGCTGCGTTTCCTTTTGTGAAGGTAATTCTAATTACAGGATGTCCCATTCACATAATTTCTTAATCAAGGCAGTGTTGTGTCTTAAAGACCTGGGGGGTGTTCCATCGACGTCATTAACGTCAGTTGCGCTAACACGAAGAAGTCTCACTTAGACTTAAAGCCTCAAGCCGTTCCACTAACGTTCGGTTCCACTAAAAAGTGTAAGGCACTTCACCCTACTTGCCTCGGGGAGAATGTCCCTGTACTTACTGTAAGTCGCTCTGGATAAGAGCGTCGGCTAAATGACTAAATGTAAATAGGTGTGTTCGACTTCATGCAGCACCGGCGGTGCGACAGCCCTTGAAGTTGAGAATGGCATTGGCTGCTTCAAGTCAGCCGGGCTGCAGGCGAGGCCGGCGCTGCATGAAGTCGAATGCACCAGGAGCCGAGTGCACCAGCTGGGCGTAAAAAAGTTGGTCTTAACTCCTACGCAGGTCTTAGTTACGTCCGACTTTGTGATTTGAATTTACACCGAGTGCACCAAGCTTGACAGGCCACGGTCGTAGCTACGCCTGGTTTTAAGACGTCCTTGTGAAAATGCGAAAGCGTCGATCGTTGCCAAGCAACACATTTAAGAGCCACTTAGCTAGCCTATCTCCCTTCAAAACAAGCCATGATTTAAAAAAGAGAGAAAAAAAAGGAAAATACATTTTACTGATAGAGAAATTAGAAAACCTCTAGAGTTGTTTACTCAGAATAGAAGCGTGCTCACGGGGAAATATAATAATATCAACACAAACAAACAAACAGAAACAATCAGCTCGGAAATAGATCACCAATAAAATTAACAGTGGATTTGTGCGATCACTGACAACTTTTTCTCGCCTTAATGCCCTTTCCATATGTTGCCTATAAACAAGACGCGCTGCATGTGCGATCAAACTGTTGTACATTATAATTACCATGGATATTAGTCCGATTTTCCAACTTACGCCTGCTCCCCACTAGATGTAAAATGTACACCCATGTGCAGCACATAAAGGGCTTAAGTCTAACTGGTGCACTAGTGCGCCCAGCTGGTGCACTCGGCTCACCAGCTGGGCGTACGCCTGGGTGTAACGCTACGTCCGACGTAGAACTGAAAGTTACGACTAACTTAAAGTTACGACCGTGGCCTGTCAAGCTTGCATGGTGCACTCGGTGTAAATTCAAATCACAAAGTCGGACGTAGCTAAGACCAACGTAGGAGTTAAGACCAACTTTTTTACGCCCAGCTGGTGCACTCGGCTCCTGGAGTTACAGGCGTTTCATGTGTCCCAAAAAACCCTGAGCGTCGTGAGAAATGGATTGCTGCTATCAAGAGGGATCACTGGACTCCTACAGAACAGAATTTAAAATTTGAGCATGTATAGCGTTATTCTTGACAGCTATCATTATAGCATTAGCTATATCTAATTCTAGCTGTCCAGAGTAACGTGGATATCAATTTACCTTAGTAACGTTAGTTAGTTATGTAAGGTATTTTATTATGAGCTTTCATTGTGACAAGGGGAGTCATTAGGTGCGTTCGACATGAACTGACTTCATGCAGCGCTGCAGCTGGCTGCAGCCGGCTGACTTGAAACAGTGAATTCTGGTTAGACTTTTTGTCCGACTTGAGACGGCGCCGAGACTAGGTCACTGTGACGTAGCCATCAAAGTACCGTGAGATCGATTCGAGAACTGCCGGCTGTGTAGCCGAGCGCATTTTCTCAAAAGCAAATGCACGGGTTCTAATGACGACACAGCTATTTCATGATTGGCCAGACTCACACACGACAACTTTGACGCGTGTTTTGTAATTATTCTGACACCTTCAGTTTCGCCAACGCTCAAATCCGGAAAAAACACTGCAGTATGAACGCACCGTTACGGTACGTGTCCACTACAGCGTTTTTTTAACGCTCTGCACCGCTTGCCTTCCCACAGTACACCACGCTCGGGGGCGTGTTAGACTAGTTAATACAGAGTTGTAGTTCTCTAAGGTCACTGTTGTAGTCATGACCAAGCGTGCAGACTTGGGTTCATGTACTCACAATATCGATCAAAATACCACTTTTACACAACATTAATACTGAATTTTTACTAGTGCAAGATTACAGTAGAATACATGTTCCGCCACCGGTCACTCAACCAGTCGTTTGTAGGCTGGGCTAGCAAGCTAGCAGTGGCACAGAACAGTCACGTAATGTGACGAGACTGAATTTAAAAGTATAAAAACATACTAGGGACACTGACAACGTCGGAAACCCTGCACCATGCATTATTCGTTTAATGTAATCTTTAAATTCAGGATTGTCACATTACGTAACTTTGTTCTGAACAGAACTGGGTGTGCAGACATGTGCAGACAACCTAGACATGTTTACCATGAGCAACAGTTTCTATGTTACAAGAAACAAGAAACCAATCCGATTGGCCAACGCTAGCGTTTTCACGCTCCTCATTTACATAAAGTTGAGAAAATCCCACTTGCAACGCTCCGCTCCGCTCTGCTCGCCTTCCCACAATGCCATACGCGAGCGTCAACGCCCGATTTAATTGAAAATGAATTGGAAGGCGCCGCTCTGCTCCGCTGTACTGGACACGCACCGTTACGGTGCGTTTACACTGCAGCGCAGTCGCGCCCCCAGACATTTTTCATAGGGGTGGCCAGATGGGGCAAGGGAAAATCTTGGGGTGGCACACCAAAAACACATTTCAGGAATTATATTTTGCTATTGTACTTAATAGGCTAGATGTCAATCTGAGCATTAATAATTGCATACTGATATGCTATGGTCTTTTACTGGTAGGCTACCGTATTTTTCGGAAAACAAGACGCATTTTCTATAACCCGCAACCCACCAGAATTGGAGCTTTGTGTTTGTCAATCGGATAGCCTACCGAAGTTGAATTAGCCAATGTCATTAGCGATGCTAGCTTACGTTGGTTTACTAGCTGTATATAACATTTCACTGGGTCTTGCAGCTGTTTGATTAACTGAAATTATTATAAAATGTTATGTTCTACTAGCCATTTGCCTACTTTAGCAAGTCACTGTATTTCCAAGCCCTGATAGTGTAACTGAGACGATGTCTCAAACTAGACGTCTAGTTTAATTTTAACAACAATCCTCTTTGTTGTATGTATATCTGTATCAAGGCAATTCATAGTTCTTCAAATAGGCTAATTGTCATTTTCTTAAAAAAATATATGAACAGCTTGAACTTGAAGGAGTACATTGATTGTAATAAACACATTTACTGGAATCAAACAAGCCTTCTACAGTTCAAAAATATTACACAATGGCCTTTATTTTCTACAGTTCAAAAATATTACACAATGGCCTTTATTTTCTACAGTTCAAAGACGTTACACAATGGCCTTTATTTTCTACAGTTCAAAAACATTACACAATGGCCTTTATTTTCTCCAGTTAAAAAACATTACACATTGGCTTTTATTTTCAATACAGCTTCATAAAACATTACACGATGGCCTTTATTTTCAATAGAGCTTTATTTGGCTCTTGCTGTGCCTTTTTATAAACAAAAACAAAATATATAAGTATAAAGTATATGTTCAAAAGACCCAAAATGAAAAAATAAAACCTATATTATCATGGACAATGTACTGATATGTTTACATTATTTTCAAAACAGCTTAATTCGCTTGTTTTTGTGTCTTTGGGAAAACACATTTACAAAATCATCTAGATTTATGGCCTTAGCCCTTCTTGACTCTACACTTAAAGATCCTGTAAAGTGGACCTGGAAACAAGTTTTAAGTTCGCCACACCACAGAATAATGTGTTATTAACTACCCATCCAAATTCGAATGAAAAAATAACACAGACAAGTATGTTAAATTAGCTGAAGCTCCGCCCCTCGCTGCCTAGTGCCTACCTCCGACCCAGATAATGGACGCTATGTCAAGCCAAACAAAACCGTATAGAATTAGTATTTATTTGTTCAATGAGTGAAACATACAGATGCATATAAATTAAATGTTCCCCTGAGCTGTAACAGTAAAAATGGACACCAGAGACAGCAGACAGTGAGCTCTCCAACTAGGCTACTTCTAACACATTAGCTACCATTTCACCAAAATACCATCATTCTACACCGAGTAGCCTAATATCAATTTAGCGGTTTGCACTAACTCATAGCAGAGATACCTCTGGAAAAGTTATCTAGTATAATTATAACAAGCACACAGAACTGAGTGATGAACTGCTGGCGGCAGTGGATGGTCGAGGTGCGACCGGAGGATGAACGGCCGGAGGGGCGATGCTCGGTACGGCTCCGCGCTGCAAGAGAAGCCGTGTGCTGGTGAACCCCATCTGTCTCTGGTCCATGTTAAAACTGTCCGCCGTGAAATGGGCAGTGCAGAGGCGGCTGTTGGAGTTTATCCAAAGCTTTCCATGAGCGTGGCTCTTCACAAAATCTATCCACCTATTTTTCCTTTCATTATCAATAGGGAACTTAAATGGCGTTGCAGCGCAGCTGGAGTTCTTGCATCCAGGGAATATCCAGTTGCGGGTGGTGGGAGACATCCTGAAGCTAGCTAGCTAGCTGATGTAGGCTACAATAACAGTACAGCAGGAGTAGCCATTCAGTGATCTGACGTAGATAGGGCGAAATGACGTAGATAGGGCATTTTTTGGCTCCGCCCATTAAAACCTGATCTGAAAACGGAAGAGTAACTGTTCTTCGGTTTAACTCCACATTTAAGTGTGACAAAGTTTTAGCGCTTTGCACATGCTTTCAGGAACTAATTTCACACGTATATAATGTACAAACAGCAAAACATGGAATTTACTTTACAGGATCTTTAACATCGATACCAAAATTCAATTTGAAATGTAAAATTTGAAAATTCAAATGCATTTCCAGAAATGCATTTTCATTTTAAGAACGTGGCTGCAAAATCGTGACCACAATTCAAATGCATTTCCAGAAATGCATTTTCATTTTCAAGAACGTGGCTGCAAAATTGTGACCACAATTCAAATTCAAATGCATTTCCAGAAATTCATTTTCATTTTAAGAACGTGGCTGCAAAATCGTGACCACAATTCAAATTCAAATGCATTTCCAGAAATGCATTTTCATTTTAAGAACGTGGCTGCAAAATCGTGACCACAATTTAAATTCAAATGCATTTGCAGAAATGCAAAATGAACGAAAAAGCATTCTGAGTGGCGCAGCAGAGTGACGTCAGTAGCCGCTCTTCTTCTGCTCCCTGCTGACCGAGCTACACATCTTGTTCGGTAGGGGACGGTGTGCACATCTGCATTGCATTACATTGCAAATGTGCCGGGAAATTGATTGAATTGCCGGGTCTTTAGAGCAGCGTTCCCCAACCGGTGCCCACCAGTCCGCGGACCGGTACCGGTCCGTGGGTCATTTCGTACCGGGCCGCACAAAAAAGAATGAATAACATTATTTCCTTTTAATTGATTATCAGAGTCTGAAAGACGTTTTATTCTGAAAAATGACCTGATTCTCTCCTTCTTCGCGGGCCTTTTCTCCTGAGCAAAAAAGATCTGCAAAGACGTGTGTTTACTCATTTTTTAGCAAGTTTGTGGGCTTTATTGAGCGGTATCATGCGCGTCTCTTCCTCTTGACACATGACAAGTGATAGTTACCACTCAATGGAGCCTGTTTGAGACAACAACTCTATCGGTGTTTTGGATGAAGGCTATCCTGAGATCGCCACTAAAACACTGAAAACCCTGCGTCCATTTCCAACATCAAGCGGGATTTTCTGCCATAACAGCAATCAAACAAAATTATGGAATAGGCCTAAACTGGATATAAGGAACGCACTTCGGGTGTCACTGTCGTAGCTTATAGTCACACACAACAATGGGACTGACACATCGAAAGCTAGCTAGTAACAATATAACGATGGAAAACCAGGCTAAGAAACTTAAAGATGGGGCTGAAAAATTAAGAGACAAAAATACATCACATTCACTAGACACGGTTTTGTCAATTGAAAAAACGGCAGTTTATTTTACATAAAACTCCAAAAACTATTTTTCGCTCAAATCAGCTAAAATATTTTTCTACGCGCGCTAGCATTAGGTGTGGAAGTCACTAACTAGGATCACATCAAACCCAGAATATGCATGCATTAGCAGCGCAGCTGTCCAGGGCCTATCTTTCCTCCCAGTCCGTCCCTGCCGGTCCGTGAAAATATGTCTTACATGAAAGCGGTCCGTGGTGCAAAAAAGGTTGGGGACCGCTGCTTTAGAGGACGCATCACAGATCATGGCGCTCCCTCAAATTGTGCAAACACTGTTAGAATTAGCTGAGCAGGTAGAATCTAATAATATATCTGAGTCTGATGCCCGTGACCGAGTAGAACAAGTCATAGAGAGCTTGGCTGCATACTCTGCCGTCACAGATTTACACATTAATAGTAGCTCTGCCACTGTTTTAGTCATTGTTTGACATCAAGTTGCTCAGTCTGTGATGCGTCCTCTAAAG
Organism: Osmerus eperlanus; assembly: GCF_963692335.1. Classification (NCBI taxonomy): domain Eukaryota; kingdom Metazoa; phylum Chordata; class Actinopteri; order Osmeriformes; family Osmeridae; genus Osmerus; species Osmerus eperlanus. The sequence goes on from NC_085025.1 coordinate 19,906,205, forward strand.
ACCCGGCAATTCAATCAATTTCCCGGCACATTTGCAATGTAATGCAATGCAGATGTGCACACCGCCCCCTACCGAACAAGATGTGTAGCTCGGTCAGCAGGGAGCTGAAGAAGAGCGGCTACTGACGTCACTCTGCTGCGCCGCTCAGAATGCTTTTTCGTTAATTTTGCATTTCTGCAAATGCATTTGAATTTGAATTGTGGTCACAATTTTGCAGCTACGTTCTTAAAATGAAAATGCATTTCTGGAAATGCATTTCTGGAAATGCATTTGAATTTGAATTGTGGTCACGATTTTGCAGCCACGTTCTTAAAATGAAAATGCATTTCTGGAAATGCATTTGAATTTGAATTTTGGTCACGATTTTGCAGCCATGTTCTTAAAATGAAAATGCATTTCTGGAAATGCATTTGAATTTGAATTGTGGTCACGATTTTGCAGCCACGTTCTTAAAATGAAAATGCATTTCTGGAAATGCATTTGAATTTTCAAATTTTACATTTCAAATTGAATTTTGGTATCTATTTGCATATTTTGACAATTTAATCTCAAATGTCTATTTCTTTTTCATTTTAATTAAGTGAAAGATTGAGCACTCTTGAAGAAGAAGAACTAAAATGCAAATAGGATGATTGATTACTAATTTCATTTATGAGTCAAATAATGCAGCCACATTCTTAAAATGCAAGTATTTCTATAATTTTCTGTGAAAGTGCTGCAGCATCGAGGCGCTCTGCTGCCTTAAAGGTGAGAAAACTTTCACGTATTGACTCATTGTAATAATAACGAACTACAAAAGACATCTGTTCCTTTATGCTAATGTATTTGGTCTCATCAACCATAATGCTGAAAACCTCAACCTTTGTTTAACTTCAGTAATTATTGAGGAGTGGACCATTTCAGCCAGGCAATCAATTATTTCGTTTTGTGTACTATGACCAAGGTATGTAGCATTTCTTTGACTTGTCATTTTTCTTTTGACTGTTTGATCATGCTTTGCTAGCAGTTCCATAATAGAAAGAAAGTTTCCTTTATTCTGACCTTCTGTTTCATTATGTGCTCTCTGTGCAATGTTTTGCGTGGCTGTGAGGAGCAAGGTTTCTCCAACAGTTTTTATGTATTCTCTATTTTCCCTCACTAATTTATTATACTCTGCATTTAATGAGGCTGAGAGAGAGCATTTGCCTGCAGTCACCTTTTTATAATCTGCCCATGCTAACATAGCATTACAATGTGATTCTGATTTTGCATGGCCCACAAAACCCCCATCCTTGTAAGTTGATTTTTTCCAATTTTTTAACCCCTCTTCAGATGTAAACACTGAATCACCTGAAGGGAGACTAAAGTGCCGGCAAGCATAGCAGAACGCAGAGTCTTTACTTTGCGAGTATTCTAGCCATTTCTGCTTACTGTACCACTCTTTCATGAAGTCCCGTCTTCTATTTCCCGGGTCCGAGGGAAAAGCTTCAGTTGTGGCTGTTTAAGCCCTTCTGCTCTTGACTGGGATATATCTACGATGAAACGAGGGAAAGTCAGTCACTTTAATTTTAAAATAACAACATTAATAATAAGAGTAGCTACTCCCTCTTTAAAGTAATTACCGATTACATTTGTAATATCAACTACTAAACAAGTATACTAAGACAAACTCAACTACCAATAAACATGAATCAGAAGGTTTTATGTAATAATGTCATGCTCCCAAGCAATTCATATGATCAGGGGCTCTGTCACGTTCATTGCTTAACCTGTTGGTCCAGGAACGGATAAAACAGTTCTAGCTGAGTCCTGCCTCGCTTGGTTGTCAACCTCTTTTTCTGCTACCTGTTCCGCACTATTCTGCAAAACTGCTGACTCTGATGCTGCCAGTACCTGGGTGTCGCTGTCATGTTCTTCCTCTGTTTCGTCCTCGCTGACTCTACCTGTGATGCTTGCTCACTGACGCTAACTGTATCCTCACTTTCGACAACATTGAGTTCGGAGCAGGGCATGACATTAGCACCCGCCAAATTTGAGTAGAATTCGGCTGTGGCGGGTAAAGCAGTCAGTCTTACTAGCCACTTTGGCGGGTGGAATTCTATATCTCTCTATATATGTTTTATTGTAGCAGGGCTGCCAACACATTGTATTTCTCACACTGAGAAGGAAACGACAAAGTAGTTCTGCTAACGTTATAACCAGTAATGGACGAGGCGCAGATACACTGAGTGAAACAACACTCAAGCTCACAACGCGCGAACACGGAACACCCGTGAAACCTCGTCTCGAGGCTGGGTTGCGCAGCAAAATTTGGGTTGGCCCTGTCGCGGGGTGGAACGGGAGAGGGAGGGTTTCGACGCACCGGTTGCTAATCAGGCTGAGCAGGGCTGGAGACAGTGTGCGAATTACGGGAGGGGTTTGGGGGGGTCTGACCCCCCCGATTAAGGCTCGGACCCCCCCAAAAGAGGTCAAAACCACAGGTCGGGAGGGTCGATACATTTATATATCGTTCTTATCTGTAATTGTAAATATTACAATATATTTACCATATTCATTCAGTAACAGGTTGGCAATACACATAAATGTTGACTTAATGGCAGGGAATATTACACACAGTATTACACTGACTGCCATCTAGTCAAAATTCACTCAATAAACACAGCGCGAGTGACAAGTGCCCAATACAACTCAAGAAACAGCGCGAGTGACCAGGCAGTGTGCTGGTTCAAGGGCACTGAGTTGACCCCTCCGATTGTCATTGTATAATTCGCACACTGGCTGGAGATACTTGTTTTTACTAAATAATAAAAAAAAAAAATTTACGTCGGCCTCTACTAGTCGTCTGTGTTGCCTTGTGCCGAGATCTAAACCCTGCACGGGTGGAGCCGGGTTCACTGTAACTGTGACAGCCCCACCAAATCTCACTCCAAGGTTTTTTGAAAAGTTTGCAACCTTGTTGTAGGCTATTCTTCACAAAACACATCTAAATGTAAAAAATTTAGTCATTTAGCAGACGCTCTTATCCAGAGCGACTTACAGTAAGTACAGGGACATTCTCCCCGAGGCAAGTAGGGTGAAGTGCCTTGCCCAAGGACACAACGTCATTTTGGCATGACCGGGAATCGAACTGGCAACCTTCAGATTACTAGCCCGCTTCCCTCACCGCTCAGCCACCTGACGCCCCCATCTAAAATATCTAAAATAAGACATCTAATAATAATAATAAGACATCTAAAATAATAAACTCATTGCAGGGTTCTCAAGCCTCACGCATTGACCGTGAGACACATGCATTTAAACATTCATTCTCACTTTCACACATACACAAACATACAATACAAGATAAACATTTGTTTGTAAGACATTTGGGAATCGGAATTGATTAGACAAAAATAATGATGTTGTTTATAAATACAGTTAGGACCATAAATATTTGGACATTGACACAATTTTCATCATTTTGGCTCTGTATACCACCACAATGGATTTGAAATGAAACAATCAAGATGTGCTTTAAGTGCAGACTTTCAGCTCTAATTTCAGGGTATTTACATCCAAATCAGGTGAACGGTGTAGGAATTACAACACATTTGATATGTGGCCCCCCCCTTTTTAAGGGACCAAAAGTAATTGGACAATTGGCTGCTCAGCTGTTCCATGGCCAGGTGTATGTTATTCCCTCATGGGAGTTCGTTATTTCATTGACAAGGAGCAGATAAAAGGTCTAGAGTTCATTTCAAGTATGGTATTTGTGTTTGGAATCTGTTGCTGTCAACTCTCAATATGAAGTCCAAAGAGCTGTGAAGAGCAGAAAAATCAAAACAAACCTATCAGAGAGATAGCAAAAACATTAGGTGTGGCCAAATCAACTGTTTGGTACATTCTTAAAAAGAAAGAACGCACTGGTGAGCTTAGCAACACCAAAAGACCCGGAAGACCACGGAAAACAACTGTGGTGGATGACAGAACAATTCTTTCCCTGGTGAAGAAAAACCCCTTCACAACAGTTGGCCAGATCAAGAACACTCTCCAGGAGGTAGGCGTATCTGTGTCAAAGTCAAAAATTAAGAGAAGACTTCACCAGAGTAAATACAGAGGGTTCAAGATTAGAGTTTGCCAAAAAACATCTAAAAGACCCTGTACAGTTCTGGAACAACATCCTATGGACAGATGAGACCAAGATCAACTTGTACCAGAATGATGGGAAGAGAAGAGTATGGAGAAGGGAAGGAACTGCTCATGATCCAAAGCATACCACCTCATCAGTGAAGCATGGTGGAGGTAGTGTTATGGCGTGGGCATGTATGGCTGCCAATGGAACTGGTTCCCTTGTATTTATCGATGATGTGACTACTGACAAAAGCAGTAGGATGAATTCTGAAGTGTTTCTGGCAATATTATCTGCTCAGATTCAGCCAAATGCTTCAGAACTCATAGGACGGCGCTTCACAGTGCAGATGGACTATGACCCGAAGCATACTGCGAAAGCAACCAAAGAGTTTTTTAAGGCAAAGAAGTGGAATGTTCTGCAACGGCCAAGTCAATCACCTGACCTAAATCCAATTGAGCATGCATTTCACTTGCTAAAGACAAAACTGAAGGGAAAATGCCCCAAGAACAAGCAGGAACTGAAGACAGTTGCAGTAGAGGCCTGGCAGAGCATCACCAGGGACGAAACCCAGCGTCTGGTGATGTCTATGGGTTCCAGACTTCAGGCTGTCATTGACTGCAAAGGATTTGCAACCAAGTATTAAAAGTGACAATTAGATTTATGATTATGTTAGTTTGTCCAATTATTTTTGGTCCCTTAAACAGGGACCAAAAAAAAAATTAAAGCTGAAAGTCTGCACTTAAAGCACATCTTGATTGTTTCATTTCAAATCCATTGTGGTGGTATACAGAGCCAAAATGATGAAAATTGTGTCAATGTCCAAATATTTATGGACCTAACTGTATTTCAGTTGACAAAGTTTTGCTTGTGGGTCTTTTTCAGTTTAAGGCCGATTATACTATGCTTCTCTGTTTTCCAAAAAACGGACACATGGGAACGCCTTCCTCTACGGGAACGCCCTCTCCGAGCTCTCCGAGAGCCCCGGAGAGCTTGACGAGCACCTCCTGAATTGTCTATATTGTCTAACTATGTGTCGTAATTTCGGATAGCTATGGATACCCCCTTGGCTGTGATTGGTCAGTATTAAGAACCGCTTGCGTCAGGGGCGGGGTTGCCGTGATAAACAGGACAAACAGAATCCTTTGACCGCCATTGCTGTAAGTTTTTACAATTTATATTTCAGCTAAACAGTACATGTAAATCAGCATCTGAATTAAAATGTGACGAGAAATGGGCAGTGTAGTTGCTGAAAATGTGCGTATTTTATTGATGAAACGGCTCATTTGTAAATTTGTTCCGACTTCTTGATAACCTAGGTAAATAAACACTCGACGACGACTTACAAAAAACCGTTGCGCCACCTACTCTTCTGGCGGTGAATTGTTTTCAGCACCCACAGCCTATGGAGAACCATAAACGCAGTCTATCCGTCAGTGTCCGTCCGTATCCGTAAGCCCCCCCATCCGTAAACGGAGTCGGAGAAGAATATTGCGGCCTTTAGTTCATATATTTTGTAAATATACATTTTATGTAATCTTGATTTGGGTGTTGACAATGGTCATTTACATGTGAAAGGATTGTAAAACTAGTTATTCAAGTAAATTGTAGCAAACCGTACTCAACTTTAATCAAATAAAACTGTAGCTAATGAAATTACTGAGTGGCTAGTAACTTTGGAAAACCACTAGCCACAGTGGCTGGTGAGCAACATTTTGTATGTCCAGCACTGGTTCGGAGCTATCTCCAACTCTCTGCTGCATCTCCTCTGAACCACTTTTCTTAAAAAAAAAAAAAAGAAGCAATATCCGACGTGGACTTTCTCTTCATTGTCTGAAAATTGACATACAGTTACTAATCGTAGCTAGCGCTATACCAGAGCCTGTTTAAGGAGAGCCTTGCCACTCCCTATTAAGCCCCATGATACCGAATTTGGCTGCAGTTCCACCAGAGTTCCACTGGGGGTGATCGCGAGCGAGTGCATGTTGAATGGGAGTCTATGGAGCTAAACGGCTAAATTTGTCTCTTTCGCCTGATTGTTGTTTTTGCATGTTCAACATGGATTATGGGTCGAAAGTTGAATGAACGAGTACTTATGTTGTTTTGATTTCTTACAGGGTGAGTCGTTGTTGCCCATAACACGCTAGCATTCTGCTAATGAATGCTGATTGGTTAGTGAAGGTCTGATACGACAAGAGCTCCCGCTTGATGGCATCCAAAGCGGAATCATAATGTCAGAGCATTAGCAACATTAGCAACAACATTAGCAAGCCAAAACTCTTTCTAGCATGTGTATTGACAGGGAGAGCCTAACCTGTCAGCTGTGTTGTCGATGCCTTGAGAGAAAAAGAGCTTGCCGTAAAGCAGTAGCTCTGGTTGTACGATGTGTATGACGTCAATTACATTTTCAAAGGCTTTTTAGAACAGAAAGGCGACTTAAAAAATATCTAACACCCTGCAGTGTGTATTTTTTTTGCCTCCCCTTTTGAATTCAGAATTCAAATTACTAGACAAAAAATTATATCCTGAGAAAAGTTGATTTTGAGAGGTATAGCTCCATAGACCTCCATTCATTCTGCACTCGCTCGTTAGCGCCCTCACATGGAACTGTAACCAGTTCAGAACCCTGAAGTTTCCCGAGAGTGGCAGTTCTCCCTATATTAGACATTCTCTGGCTATACAGTACCAGCCCATAACGCCAGCTATCCAGATACTCTAGCAGTCCCAAGTTTGTAAAGTGGTTTGAAAGTGGATTGGTAGTTGTAGAAAGCTATGACTCTAACTTCAGTTACGGGCCGATAACACTCAAGAGTGTATTTAGAAAAGCGTCTGCCTCAAAAACGCCAAGACTGTAGACAAAAAGCGCATATGGAATTTAACAGAGCTGTACTGACGTACCATAGCAAACAATAGGGTTTTAAGTGCAATGTTTTGAAAATACGCCCTCGGTGTGATCGGCCCTAATTGCCTAAGTTAGTAGGCTACTCTCTAGACTGAAGTAACCTTTGGTTTGTCTAAACTAGCTAGCAAGGTAAGACAGTCAGCCCTCCCAAAATACAGAATTTAACTAGCAGTAGCTAATTAGACTAACTACAGTAGCTAACCAACGTAAGCTAGGTTGCCTACTGTAAATGGGTAATTTAAAATTCAAAAACAGTTTATTGAATATTTGTACTCACTTTTTTCTTGAACTTGGTCGACTCTTACTAGGATTATCTAGTAAGAGTACAAAAGTGTAACTATTTCTAAGAACTAAACAATCTAAGAATTTAAATAGTTGTATTCTTAGATTGTTTAGTTCTTAGAAATAGGTAAACTTTTGTATTCTTACTTAATTTAATATCTGTATATGTTTAGTGTTTTGCACCTCCATGCCACAGTAAATTCCGTGTTTGTATAACATACATGGCGAATAAACCAAATTCTGATTCTGATAAACTCCCGCTTCTATGTACCGACCGTTAGGCTTGCACTCCAACCTGGCCCAGTGCAACAAGGTTGCCAGGTCTGTGTGACAAAACCAGCCCAATGGCCAATCAAAACCAGCCCAAAACCAGCCCAATGGCCAAAAAAACCAGCCCAAAAACCAACCTAATATCAGAACTCGAAATATGCCCCTGCCAAACCATACACTGCTTTTAAAGTCCAGTTTGGTAGGATTTGGGTATGAATAAATAATTTCATTTAAAATATGGATTTTTATTTAAATATATTCATGTAATTTGCATGCAAAATAGGTCTACCGGAACCAGCGGACAAAAAATTCAACCCGCGGCAACACTTCAAAAGTAGCACAATTCCGCGGGAAAACTGCGGACCTGGCAACACTGCAGTGCAACCTCTTGCGTGGGGGGAGGTGTGACAGGATCTGAGTGTGAAGATACGCGACAGGATCTGAGTGTGGAGATAGGTGGATTTCTATGCCGAATTGTTTCAATCGTAGACTGTGGTTTCTATAGGCTAAAATGTGTTTAAAAATTATTTTTTTGAGGTTGATTTGTCCTACAGTGAAGTTGAAATCACGTTTTCCATTAATGAAAAAAAAATTACAAATCTGGATGACGGACAATATGCGACTCGCGATGGGGGGGGCCAGCAATTTTCTAAGGGGGGCCGTGGCCCCACCTGCCCCCCCCCTGTCGGCGCCACTGCTGCAGCGATGCGAATAGCTTGCCATCGCTCGCCTTCCCACAGTGCACCACGCTCGGGGGGGTGTCAGACAGATTAATGCAGAGTTGTAGTTCTCTAAAGTCACTGTTGTAGTTCGTATAACGTCATGGCAAAGTGTGCAGACTTGGGTTTACGACTCGCAATATCAATCAAAATACAACGTGTAGCCTATACAAAATACAAAAATGTTTAATAGACTTACACGTTGACATGGGTAAAAAAGTTTTATTATATTACTCGAAGTCTGCTAATCTGTCGATACGACTAGGGTGCCGGGCTAGCTAGCTAGTTACCACAGAACGAAGTTACGTAATGTGGCGAGACTGAATTCGAAGTACAAAAAAAACACCAGGAGCACCGACAACGTTGGCAACCCTGCGCCAGGCCTGATTCTTTTATTAATGTCGCCACACAGGCGATTAGTTTCTCCATCTTGAAACTGAAAGCTAGAAATGTTTACCATGGTTGCTACATTACGAGAAACAAGAAAACACTCTGGCCATTGCTAGCGAAAATCGCTCCTCATTTGCATAAAGTTGAGAAAATCTCAACTCGGATCATGTCGTGTCGCTACCCACAATGCACCACGCAAGCAATTAGCCTAGCTCCATTGAAAATGAATGGAAAGCATGTTGTCGCGTCGCTCGCGTCGCTGCAGTAGACATGCACCATAAACCAGCAGAGCGGTGTTATTTTCAGCAGCGTAACTGGATAAATAAAATATATATATGCAATACTGCCGCAATTAACAGGGCATGGGAGACGATCTGGCAAAACGTTGTTGACCGTTTTAATTTGTAAATTGTAGGCCTACCAAATCTACTTAACCTAACTAATGTATCTAGGCCTACTGATTATTAGCGTAATTTGATGATCTGTCTGAAACCGTTCTGACAGTAATCATCGGCCGATATTCTCAACAGGAGGTTGAGAATAATAGCCAAAAAATAACGTGGCAGCAATTGAAAATTGTATTTGGAGGTTATTAGGGGTGTAACGATACACTCAGCTCACGATTCGATACATATCCCGATACTGGCGTCACGATACGATATGTATCTAGATACGTTGAACCCCCCAGAAAGAAAAAAATTATAATTCTAAATCAACTTCAAGAATGTGGAATTAATTTTATTTGAACTTCTGTATGTTAAGTAACAATGTTTGTGTACAACAGTGGTTCTCAAACTTTTTACACCCCGTACCACCTCAGAAAATATTTGACTCCAAGTACCACCATTATGACCGACGTTACAGTAGTAAGCCTACCCTCAGGGACGTGCATAGGTACAGGCTAGTGTTGCCCGGGCAACAGCCTGTTTGCCCTGATTTGCTGATCTGCCTCTCTGGAGAAAGAAGCTAAATAAACTTCTTTTTTTGGGGGCTGCATCAATACTATAAGCCCATCATCAGTAAAGTTAAATTGGGATATCATCCAGTTCTGTGTTAATTTATTTTGCCACTGCGAGTGAAGGAGAGGAAAACCCTTACACTTTCACGTGACTTTTTGAAGTAATGGAGATAATGACAAATGCCCTGTGAATAGTAAAAAAATTCATATATATCCACTTGTGTCTTGAATAATGTGCAGCATCAGCTTGTAACGTTTGCATCACGTCGCGCTACCTTGCCTTATATTGACGTATAATCATGCTACTTTACATGAATCAAAGCAAAGTAATAGCCTATGTTGCAGCAGCAGGCTAACATAGCTACATTATGTCCAGTCACTGTGGTATAGTACTGTAATAGGAATCCGGGAACAGTTTGGTCCTAGTGCGTGCCAACATTTATCTTTGTTTCAAAGCTAAAATATTATAGGGAAGGCAAAACTTATTTAAAATCACATTTCAATGATATCATGGTTAAAGTATTTAAATATTTCTGAGATTCCTCCACGTATCACTAGAAGGGGGCACGCGTACCACAGTTTGAGAACCACTGTTCTATATCAGTCAAACTCATTTTGCCCTGCTAGGCTACTGCCCAGTTCAAGCTGTGAATGCTCAATGCTGTGTGTACGCGAGACGCAGGTGCAAGATAGGTTGCTCAACCAATAGGATAAAACGAATGTAATATCGAAAAAATATCGTCATGACTCCACGATACATATTGTTACATTTTTGTACCGCAATGTATTGTACCACGATATATTGTTACACCCCTAGAGGTTATGTATAAAGACACTGCAGAAGGCCATGGTTTGGACTTAATGTGGGCTAATAATGTTTTTATCTTCACATCTTGAACAAAATTCATACATTTCTTCAAAATAACTTTGTCACATACTTTTGTTAACTGACAGGCTAAATGCTGAGCTTTAAAATAAAAGGGAAAGATAACCATGACTAAAATGGGGATTCACTAAAATATTTTTATTGCACAGACTTACAGATCAGAAGGTGACCGAAACTGTAGCACACTTTGCTTGGCAGAAGTCATTTAAAATTGCTCAGTATGACTAAGAATATATAATCATTATATCACGCGTGCATATTTAATCTAAATCCAATTATTACTATTCTGGCTGACAGTGTATGGACAGCTGCCCATGGGCGGATCTACAGGGGGGCAAGGGGGCCCCCATAACTTTGGTGATCCAAAAACTGTACTACAAACCGCCACTATGTCCACAAGCTTCTCAAAACATTGAACTGAACAATACATTCACCGAAAGTGAACAATTAATTTTTTTATTTAAAACTTATTCTTAGCCCCCTGCCCCTCAAATAGCTAAGTCCCTGCATCAAACGTGCAGAGTGGTGTTCATAGTCTGGCTCGCACACAGCGAGTGCGGTGGCACTGCAGCCCGGCAAAGACTGGAGCAACTGAGCTGCCCCCAAGCCTCTGAAGGTGAAGTCAGTTTCCCCAGGTGAAGTTTAAACACACATGTTTAACTTAAAGTTACATTGGTAATGAATGTAATGTATGCTAAAGACGATTCAGCATCAGCAAAAACACCGAGTCTATTACGTTAGACAACAGTGAAATCGCTTCATTTGTAAGAGCACAGCTGCCCTTTGATTAGTTTTGATTGGAGTAAAGACAAGAACAGCTTAATATATAATATAAACTCTTGTTTGTATCCATAACGTTGACTGATGGTCGCTGTTTTGCCGACCTTAGCCTACGTTACAACACACAATAATACCAGTGCCAGTTGGGAGATCGATCATTTATATGATTAGCTAAGCAGTCCTATAAAATCCACTTACTCTCACATATCGTTTGTGAAACGTTTAGCTGCAAAGCACAACAACTGTCGCCTTAAGCTTTCCTAAAAAATATGGGTGATCATGGGTCATTTGTGGACTGTAATGATAAGTAGGCTACTTATTATAATTAAGAACTTAAGTAGTGTCTGCTGTTTTATACTTGTAGTCCACTGCATCTTGGACACAAATATTGTACTTTTAATTTTCATTTCGCTATGCGTGCTCGCATTAATGTGAGGTTCCGATTTCAAATCACATCAAAACCTAGGTTCGGGTTAAGCCCCGAATGTTCAACGTATGGCTCGGCCCCTGGAGGGGATGGGCTGGTTTGGGCCATTCAAATTTAGACCATTGTAAGGCCATCTTATAGTGTACTGCATCACATTTTTCCTCTACTATAAAATAACTCAGAAAGACATGTTTTTACATTTATAGAGGGCACACTATCATTTATTGCGTTAAGGGACATCCCGGGCACTCAAGCATATTTCACAATGTGAATGGCAGGCAGTAGGGCACTTGGTCTCATTTTTGCCACTCTAGAGGGCATTTTAGAAATGCTTTTTCAACCCTGGGGCCACCAGGCAGTCGGGCTGAACGATTTCGGAAAATAAGCTAATTGCGATTATTTTGACTAATATTGCAATTGTGATTTAATATGCGATTATTATATGATGTATTATTCATAAATATAGATATATACTACTGATCTCCAGTCAGCAACATAACACACAATGTTCCGAAAAATTAAGGAAAACATACCGCCTGTAATATTTTGTTAAATCAAAGCTAAACGTCAGGGAGTCAGATGGCTGAGCGGTGAGGGAGTCGGGCTAGTAATCTGAAGGTTGCCAGTTCGATTCCCAGCCGTGCAAAATTACATTGTGTCCTTGGGCAAGGCACTTCATCCTACTTGCTTCGGGGGGAATGTCGCTGTACTTACTGTAAGTCGCTCTGGATAAGAGCGTCTGCTAAATGACTGAATGTAAATGTAATGTAAATGTAAACGTAGGCTAATGACATGTGAATTGCAATTTCTTAACTAAAGCTAGCTAACTACGGTTTTGGAAAAAAAACTTGCGCTGTGGGGACGGTCGGAAATATTTGGAACTCACGCATCTAGTAATTTCGTACATGAATATGGAGTTAGGCTTTGAAACATTTCGATCAGTTATCCTGTTGGGTGTTATTTGGCTTATTTGACACACTGGTGTTCAGCATTTTAGCTATCGTAAATGGCTTTGTTGTGTTTTTTAGGGCCGAATTAGATTGGTTGTGTTGCCCCGTGAGGTAGCAACGTTAGTCAGGCAGGTTTTGCACCATACTCGACACTGCGCAGCATCTTTTTTAAAGGCAAAATTGGCAATGTGTGTGTAGTTCTGTTGAGCCTGAGGCCATCGTACAGGTCAAAGTAAACTGTAATGTGCACCAAAGTAAAATCGCAGCCTTTGCGATTCCAAAATCTTGTTTTGTCACATCGCGATATTATCGCAAATGCAATTAATCGTTCAGCCCTACCAGGCAGTCACCCCCAGAGTCTTCCTGTGGGCCTGGATACACCCATGGGGACAGTATATTGCACCTATAACATTGGGGAAGCCAGAAGGAGAGGATGAAGTAATATAGAGGCTTGTCAACATATAGGCTACTTCAAACAATGAAAATACTTTATACAATTGAATAAAAAGTCTCCTTGATTCTTTGTGTTTCAAGATGACCTGGAAAACTGATGATAATATTCAGGTACTGCTTTGGAGCATGGTATACCCTTCATATTTCCTGGCATAGTTGCCTTTGCTAAACCTTTTTAAGTCCCCAACCCTGTTCAAGAATGTCCCACATGCAAAGACACACAGAGATGCAGACAGACTGAACAGTGGTCAATGCTTGGCTACAGTGAGTTTGCTTCCTTGTGTGTAATTCCAGCACACTACATGGTCTAGGCCTACCAATAGACTGCAGTCTACTACCCTCCTTTCTACTATTATAGTCTACTACTCCCCTTTCTACTATTTTCTAAGGATGGTAGGTAGTGGTTGGTAGTGATGTGTTCATTGCTATCCTTAAGAGTTGCTAAAGTATTTTTCTATATACAGTACTGTGCATAAGTCTTGGGCACCCAATATTTTTTACACAAATAATGTCTTATACTGTATTTCTTCAATTAAATGCTACAGCTTTTCTTGAATAACATGTTTCAATGAGGGCGGTGTGCACACGAGGGCAGCTTTTATTATTATTATTTAATCGTAATTAAGAACAACACAGGAATTGCGCAAAGCAGTTTATTAATTAGTAGGCGACATGTCTGGTGTCTCGTCGGTGAGGAGGCAGATGAGGATACTAATAGTGATGCAGAAAGTTTTGTACTGTACCTATTTGTAGTAAAAATAAATTAGAATTATTGTAAATCTAAATTTTATGTTGCTGCATTTTTTCGTTTAAGTGTATCAGATTTGAATGCAACGTTTAATCAAAGAAATATATGTAATATAATTTTTTTATTTGTGCAGCAGTATAAAAGTGCAATTTTGCTAAACTTTTTGTAATTTTTTTTTATTTAATTATTTCTTAAAGCATTTTTCCTTAACCTTTTTTTATTGTGCCTAGGACTTTTGCACAGTACTGTATATATTTTGTTTAAGAATGACAATAAAATATATCTAGATAAACTATATGCTGGGCCTGCTGAACCTATACCTCTTCCACATTTACTGGTTAGTGAAGCATTACTTCTGTCTCTGAAGACCCTTGAGGCTGGTGGGATAAACGCTCTTTGTATAATCTGAGCACCTTCATCCACAACAGGGTTGTCAAAAAAGGATACGCCATAATTGATTGTAACTTGTCTAGACGCTCTGCTTAGTTTCTACGGCCTTATTTTATGTCAATTAACCAATGGCTTTTGAAAACAGTTAAAGTGACATTTTTTCTTAACTTGTTTATTTAAATTAATACATTCTTTGGAGATTAAGTAAACACGTAAATTCATTCATGTCTGCACTTCAAAAAGTCTGCACTTATGTTTCAGAACACAGACTAAAGTGCTTTGCGCGCAGGAATTTACTCGACGGAGTAAATCTGTCTTTTGAGATTCTGTTTCCGCCTGTTTGAAATGATTTGCAACACATCTTATAGCTTGACTTTTAGCCTGACACGGAGCAGGCTAGTTCAGAAGTATAAGTTGCCTGGTTACGTAGCTAGCACTAGAATAAGCCACCTTAATGGAACGGAACTCTCGCTGAAGTAAGCGAGACTTGTCGAAATAAGTCTCGCTTTTCCTTAATCTACGTTGATGGAACACCCCCCAGGGTGTCTAGTGTACAGTCGTGGCCAAAAGTATTGGCTGTGCCAAATTGTATTTTTTGCAAAGTCTACTGGTTCTGTATTTGTAGATTTGTGTTTTAACATGTTTCTATGGTTTACTGGAAAACAATAATACAGATTTTATAAATTTTAAAGGCTTTTATTGGCAAACACATTCAATACATGCAAATAGTCCCCCTTTTTATAGCAATCAATCTGCTCTTAAAATCCAATCAGAATGATAGTAATTTCACCTGACTAGAACTCGTTCACATTTTCCCATGGGCTGATGATATGATTTAGTGAAATTATGTTAACTGGTCATTTTATGCCAGGACCCAACCACAGTGAAATGTGGGTGTTTATAATATAGTAAATCTTTTGGGGACAATTAAGCTTTTATTTAAAATCCATCTCATCACTCTGCACAATAATTGAGTAACAATGTGAATCAACACCACAACAACTGAAGCAGCAAACTTTGCAAACACAAAATGTAAGTCCCTGCCAAAACTTTTGGCCACAACTGTAGATGCGTTCAGCCATTCTGTTCTGTTCAATTATATTGTATTGTATCCACCCTGCATGCAAATTGTAAAAAAAAAAAAATGCATCTATGTGTGAGAGTTACAATAAGCAAGTTAACAACTCTGACAACAAAGTTCTCAGATTAATGTTAATTTAGGCATGGGTTGTTTTTCCTTTCCTCTACAGTCTCAATGAAAGTGATTTCAAAGGCAGATACCATACCTTTTAATGTCACCTCCACTAAGTGTTTCTGGAGCAAGCCCCCACCCTTCGCTCCTAGGCTTGAAGCCAAGGCTCTGATGGATCTTGGTGGTATTGCATTTCTGTTTTGGCACCCGGCTTGTTCCGTATTTTATTCCAAAACTATCTTTCTCAGTATTTTTGGAAGAACAAGCTTTTTCACAGAATCATTTTTGCTGAATTCATCTGGGTTTGAAACCAATACGGAATGGGGATATATTTTGCTTACGTCAAAGCGGTCATAGATGTATTATGAAGCCTGGACCATGGCGCGTGATCAGAAGAGCAATAAGATCAACATTGCGCTGGCTGTATCTCGGTTTATTGAGCCTCAGTGCGCCACTGAGCACTTTCCATAGAAAGTAGCGGGACACCATCTTTAACAGTTTGATGCTTGGTCTACTTAATAGGTCTGTGGTCTGGAGGAACACCATTTAACAACACAACATAGCCCTCTATGCCCACGTCACTTGGTTAACCCTCGTGCTGCCTTCGGGTCACATGACCCAAAGGTTCATAACGAACCATCGTTGTGTTTACCCAATTTTACCCAATACAAAAACAAATTAAAATAATTTTCTTTTAACCTTTGCAATGTGGGGGGTCTGAGACAGCCTAGCTGTTAAAAGAAAATGCTTCACTTTGTCTTTGTATGCGGTAAATCTGTCGCAATACGACGGTGGGTCACAATGACTGATGGGTCAGAATGACCCGAAGATAACACAAGGGTTAAATAATCTACAAACTTTGAAAGGAGCATTGTCCTTTCAGGCTACTCATAAGGTACAAGAATGATGTTGGCGGCCGCTACGTTCTCTGATAATCATAATCATCAAATTTCTCATTTGTACATAAGGAATGCCTGAAAAAAGTTCAAATATATGGAGAGCGACTTATCCAGAGGGACTAACAGTAAGTACAGGGACATTCCCCCCGAGGCAAGTAGGGTGAAGGACACAACGTAATTTTTCATGGCCAAGAATCGAACCAGCAACCTTTTGATTAATAGCCCCATTCTCTAACCGCTCAGCCATCTGATCCCACAAAATGTAGCTGTAAGAAGATCCTTCAACCAGATTTGAACACAAGACCCCTCACACAGTATCCTACATCCTTAACCACTGAGCTATCAGGCATCATTAATTAAGTGGATTAACATATGATTAAGTTGACGTAAAAAAAATATAAGAATTAATTGTTGTCAGACCTTATGATTAAGGTGAAAATGTCACTACTATATGGGATCTGAATATGTTGTCACAATATGGTGATATCAAACAAAGGCAATTAGCTTACTGTATTTACTGTGTTTACAAGCGTGTGTTATTGTATAATTGCTATTACAGTCTGTAAAAACTGCTAGCCACTACACACAACCAATTCCATCATTGTTTTATAATCCTTGTGTAAATTGTAACCTGACAGGCTTTGATGATAGTAAATTCTCGGTTGAGGGAGCTCTACCCAGAGAGTGAGGAGCTGTTTGACATCGTCTTGATGACAAATAACCATGCTCAGGTTGGGGTGCGCCTTATCAATAGTATCAATCACTATGGTAAGCAAAATATACTTTACATTAGCTCTCCTCATTGTTGTAAGCTTCCTAATTCTACTAGGTGTAATGTTTGCAAAGTGGCTTTTGGGCCACTGTTACCTTCAGTATTTGATATATTAATGATGCTGATGTTTGGCATTGTTTGGCTTCTAACCTGATTTTGGATTGATATTACTCCTTGCAGATTTAACTATAGAGAGATTTTGCATGACCGGAGGAAGAAGCCCCATTGGCTATCTTAAAGCTTATATGACCAATCTCTACCTATCTAAGGATTCTAAGAAAGTCGCAGAGGCCATTGAGGAGGGTTGGTGATTCTGCTTCTCATATTGTATGTCTGTTTTCCTGTGGACACTTATGAAAAAAATGTTTTTCTCTGTTCTTTCACGTTAAATTCAGGCATTGCTGCTGCCACCATGTTTAATCCAGACATGAGAAACCAGTTGAGCGACACCCAGTTAAAAGTGGCCTTTGATGGGGATGCTGTGCTGTTTTCTGACGAGTCTGAAATTATTGTGAAAAAACACGGCTTGGATACATTCTTTGAGCACGAGAAAGAGTTTGAAAACAAACCTCTCGCACAAGTAAATATTCAAGCTGTCGTTCTGCAATAACTTCTTTCAATGAAGAAGAATGTACTTATTTAGATTGAGGAATCTAAATTGAATAATTTCATAATTAATGCAGATTCCACTTGGATTACATTCAGGTATTTTTGGTATGCTGATTTGAAGTAATATATCTGTCCTGTGTACTCAGGGTCCATTGAAGTGTTTCTTGGAGGCACTTGGGAAGCTTCAGAAGAAGTTCTATGTTAAGAATGAGCGTATTACCTGCCCCATACGTACCTACCTGGTAACAGCCCGCAGTGCTGCCAGCTCAGGGGCCCGTGTCCTGAAGACTTTGAGGAGCTGGGGCCTTGAGATCGATGAGGCCCTCTTCCTGGCTGGGGCACCTAAAGGGCCCCTTCTTCAGAAAATCCAGCCACACATCTTCTTTGATGACCAGATGTTCCATATCGAGGGGGCAAAAGAACTTGGGACTATCTCTGCACATGTGCCTTATGGGATTGGGCAGAAGTACCATAAGAGCAAACTTATTGAGCAGCCTGCAAAAGACAAGTAAATGTAACATCATTCTCAATACAAACACCATTAGGTGTGCCCTGAATTTGCTAGTGTTTGACATTTTATAATTGTAGAGTGCTTTTGTCAGTATTTTATACTCTGAAATGGGAAATACTGGGCTTTAAATGGGCGACTGAAATAGGGAATAATTTACTGTTGCGGTTTAGTACATAGTGGACCCAAACGCAGCACAGATACACTGAGACAGGAGTAGTCCGAGGTGATTTTATTGGGGTATAGTCTTGAGATTGTGAACCAGCGGGTTGGCAGGCAGACGGGTACTAGGTACACGGATCCTGGGCACAAAGAAAAACAGGTTTTAGAGAAGGCAATATTCTAAGGAATAGGCTCTAAAGGTGCGTACTATCACAGTAGCTGTGACAACGATCTGACGAGGAGTGGTTGGAAAGCTGGGTTAAAGTATTGCAGCATGATGAGGTAATGGGGCAGCAGGTGTGGAGGGTCTAGGTAGGAGAACATAGGAGAACCAGCAGGGTGTGTAAAAGGGACAGGGACCAGGCCGTGGCCATAACATTTACCTTGCGACACAGGTCCCATGTGGCCTCAAGTCTTCTGTCCACAATCCTTTGGAGAGACTATATCACCTCCCCTTTTTATTGAATTAAATATATTTTATGTTGTCATCTTTAATATTGGAATGTTCATTTTCATATAATTACCATACTATTATCAATTGAATAGCACAATTTGTCTTGTTCGTTGCAGTGTCAAATCACATCATTGTATCATCTGTGTTGCACCAACACATTCCTGCTCATGCATTTAATTTTGTGCCTTGAAACCAAGATTAATTGATTCACCTCAATGTCAATAATGCCCACCTGCTTTGTGTAATTTTTAGCTTTACAAGCCTCATAGACTGACAGAATGTGGCGAGAGACACACTGATACCTGTAGCACCTTTGTGCTGTAGTCAAGGCCCGAAAGGTTGCTTGTGAAGGGAGTTCTGAAGCAAGGCAATTTAAGTCTATAGGTAGATTCTACATTCCTTTCTTGTCAGTCAGGCCATTGCAATGCGCACATCTTTAAATAGAAATGCATAGCATACTTGGTGAGGTTTATAACAATGCAACAACATTTGACATGCAGACATGGGAACACAAAACACATGTACACAAGATTTTAAAAACAATTACTATTTTGCAACCTGTTTGTGGTTTTGATGGATAGGACACATTTTATTACTTGTTTGTACAACTTCTTAAATTGTATTTCTCAGCCTTTTAGTGTCACTTGGTTTTGCACATAAGGTAAGGAGGTTACTATTCGTAAATAAAGGATTGCCATGAATGTCGTTGGTCATTTTAGGATCTTGCCAGTAGATAGTGCTGTGCTTTATGTAGATGCAGGGCATGGTCGCACGAGGGCGTTCCTATTCACACTATTGAAGCAACTATTTTTTCTGACAGGCAACAGACTGCATCCCTCTGACAGCTCGGCCTAGTCTGCTGTTGCCATGGATACTTTCAGGGCTGACACCAGGATAACTGAGTAGGCGCAGTTTAAGACATAATTAATAACAAAGGATTAGAGGGACAAAATGGTATGGCGCAATCCTCATCACAGGCACTATAATTATGTTAGTGGGTACTTATCTTAAAATCCGAAAATGCTATTCAGATTGGTTATTTTTTGTGTTGAAGTGTGAGGTTGATAACCATAGAAGTCAGGTGAAAAGTGTTGGTCCTTAAGATATATTGTATTGCACTGTCACTGCATCTGTAGCATTGTCAGGCAGTTTTTGACTTACTGGCACGTCAGTAGTAAGAACCTTCCGACTTTGTACTTTCAGGGGATATTTGACACATCTAGGTATCCACACACGCTATATTGTATGTATTAACACACATACATAGGCTTGCAGCCTCCGCACTGCTGACAAAAGCTGTGAGATGGTAATGACATGTATTGAGGTCAGCTCGTCCCTTTACTTCTTGCATACAAGATTCCCAATGCAGCACATTATCCAGGTCACATACTGTACACATTTTTCATATTTGACATTTTATTCATTTAGCAGACACTTTATCCAAAGCAACGTACAAATAGTGCATATAGAAAGCACAGCAGAAGATCAAGAATGACAGTATATTTCTACAGTATTTCGATGGTCCAAGTTGAGGAACGGTATGTATTTACTGGCCACATCGCAAAGTAAGCACATGTCAGGTACCAGGAATGCTGAACAAAAAATTATACGGTAACATCTCAATTATTTCAATAAGGTGCAACAATACAATCTTGATTACAGTAGCTTGCTAGTTAAAGTTTAGTGAACAAATAATAATATTACAAGACAATAATTCCCAGAGTCAGCAACGGCTGTTCACTTTCTTTAGTTGTTTTATGAATGGATTGTTTTATAAACCTTGTATATCATTGAGCTTTTACCAGATGCTTAGTAAAGACTTAATTCATTTGTTATTTATTTTCCATTCTATTCCAAGTCAGCATAAATTCTTGTTATATCTGTTAGTGAAGTGGATGAGTTTGGCCACTGAGCTGGAAAGAGTAGGACAGTGATCCAAGGAGACTCACTAGACACTACAATAGTAAATTCAAGACACAGCCTCTTCTCCATTTCTCACTCCATCCAGCTGATTATGAGGGTCTGAGGCTTCGTGAGAGAGGAACAGGTAGCTGCAGGGCATAGCTGAGAGATGAACTGGTCCCTGCAAAACACTGGCCAGGTCAGCCAGCCATGGACAGCCTGCTCGGTGGATGAAAACAGTGGGCAATGATTAAACAAGCATTACCCATTACATCCACTTTTGTGCTTGTAGCAGGAATCCATTTCAGGGTCATTACTCCCAAGCTGCCACAGGTGGACTGTGTCTCCAGTCAGAAATATAAATCTAAATGGACTCTTTCCCCTCTTCTCCTCTTGAGATTGAAAATATATTATTAAAGACATTAACCATAGGAGGAGCTCACCACTATAGACTGTCTACTGTATTTGAAGAATGACCAGTAATAGTGTCAGAGAAAGACACAGGGAGAAAGAACACAGTCTGTGTGCTGTTTGCTGCAGGTTTCTCCACACCAGTAGACAGGCTTGTAAAGGCCCTAGGGGGCTGTTTGCTGACTGGGCTCGAGCAGCAGGCAGGGTGTAGAGCCCAGCACCAGGAGGCACGCATGCGCATAGGGTCCCTCAGTTATGGCCAGAGTTGTCCATGGTGAAAGCTCCACTATAATGATCCCCCAGGAGACCATGGAACAGTCTGGCTCTCACCACCCAACCACACACAAGCAACTGCCTGCCTGTTTCACTATTATGTACTACACTCAAGTTTACTTCATAAGGCTAAAGTGTACTATAGGTTTAATGAAAGGTAAGTTAATCCTCTCTGGTCATTGCATCTAGCCTGTTAGGATTGATTATGTTGAAATGAAGTAAATGTAACACGCAAAGTATCCTGTATTGGCTTAGCATATTGAATTGAAAACTTGTTGGAAGGAGGTAAACATGATGGTATAACAGCAGAATACTTTGGCTGCATTTTAGTCAGTATAGCTCCTTGCTTTCTGACTGCTGCCACTCAATGCCCAATCCTGATCTCTCACCCCCTCACCCCGAGGAACAGAGGCTTTGTCTCCCTCACCCAGAGGAGCAGTGACACTATCGACACAGTTATGCAATCTTGTGAATATTGCTGAAGATCATAATTGCAGGGCTCAGATTAAAATACAACAATATGTTCTATATATTCCAACCATTGAAATATATAGATTTGGTAGAGTCTACAAAGGAAATGTAAGACGTCACTGTCACCAATAAGGAACTATAGTAAAGACAACATGAACAGAGGTTTTGACATGCCATCACTATTGTTTGTGTACTCATCCATTGCTTGTTACTGTGTCTTTTTCACACATTGCACACCATTCTCACCATCAGCAGCCATGTGTTATCCGTGATCAATACTCTATGGAGTCACTGACCTGGAAAAAGCTTCAAAGCCGACACTGCTATCAATAGATGTTCTAACTAAGGATAGCTCTGTCACAGCAGATTGTTAACAGAAACATAATACATTTAGTCTTATTAGTCGTACTTGATACAAAAGTACTAAAACATTCAGGGCTATGCTTTTGCTATTCCCAGCAATTTGGAAAATATTTAATCATTGCTTAATGCATTGATGCTTAACTTGAAATTACGCAACAGTATAAATGGGGTGTGTGTACGAAACAGCTTTCAAGGGATCCCAAAGGAATTTTGGTGAACTGGTTGCCTTTTACCCAAGCCAAAGCCCTCATTTGCCAGACAACTTAGTCCAAGGTCAGCCTGATAAACTGAGTAATGTGTAGCAGGAATTGTCTGAGCACTTTAAATTCAGAGCCGAGCAGCATACCATGGGTCAGTTGTCAATGCTGACAATTAGGGACAGCTCAACTCTTCCTCAAGTTGAGTGCTCAGCATCCTCTACAGCCTCCTGCCCAATATTCACCAGCCACAGAGCCTTGCTGGAGGAGGCAGAGCAAGGCAGATCAGGCCCATCTTCGAGCAGATCCTCCCCCAGCCTGCCATCCCGTCCCAGAGCCGAAAGCAGCACCCACAGCAGTGAGGGCTCAGACAGCCTTGACAGTTGGAGCTCGGGAGCTACCTGTTTACTGCACTGCTCCATCAAGCAGAAAAGCCAGGAGGTCTTTCAGGCAAAATTCTACAATTACAACCGAACATGCTTAGCCAGGGGGCCTCACGGCAGAATTCATCCACCAGACAGGCAGGGCAGGGAGAGCATTCACCCAGAGCTTCATGGGGGGGAGGTTCAAGGCGGAGCATGGCATGGGAGGAGCTCCATGCATTTTCTGATCTCTAGCAATGACACAGCTACCACTGGCTCCAGTACACAACTGAACTGGCTGCTGGATCAAAAGATCAAAGCCAAACTTAAGTTTTCGGAGTTACTGGATGAAGTAACCTCCAGTGTGCTGGACCCAAGCAGTCTGGAGGCCTTCAGCAAACCATCCGCTTCTCAGAGTGCGATCTCCCCCAAACCTAGCTTCAGCTCCAGCAGTGCCACCACGGCAATCCAGGCCCAAGACCAGGACCAGCCAGAAGACGTGATCCAGTTGGTGAACGTGTGGAGTAGCTATCCACCCAGCCCCTCTGCCAAACAACAGAACACCCTTCCTGGGGAGATGATGCAAGAAACACAAGACGTGGTGGGGAAAGCATACCTAGAAACAGACATTGATTGTCTCAGGCAGGAGGATGAGCTAAAGAATAGAAATAAAAAGAAGAATACAGCCTCTCACAAAGATAAGACTGAGCAGAAAATGAGTCTTCCATCTCCAGAGCTTTGTCCAGAGACTTTGGGCAAGATGGGAAGCAATAACCCCATTCCTACTCCCATTTTTTGTTCCCCACCCGGTACTAATCCTCTGCTCCATTGGGATGATGGGTTAACCAATAGGTCTGGCTCATTACCCAGAGGCATCAACATGGTGAGTGATCAAAATCTAATCATAAAGGTAGGAATCTATGTGTGTGTGTGGGGGTCAATTATTGCATTGCTCAGGACCCAAGGATGTGTGATGTCACGTGTTTGGATGAACGGTTTGCAAGAAATAAATGTAACCATGTTAAGCTGCTCTAATAGATGGACCCATGGATCTCGCGAGAAATCAATTTAAACGCATGCGTCACCAAAAAGGCAGTGCACTAGCAATAACAACATTTAACCCTTGTGCTGCCTTCGGGTCACATGACCCAAAGGTTCATAACGAACCATCATTGTGTTTACCCAGTTTTACCCAATACAAAAACTAATAAAAATAATTTTCTTTTAACCTTTGCAATGTGGGGGGTCTGAGACAGCCCAACGGTTAAAAGAAAATGCTTCACTTTGTTTTTGTATGAGGTAAATTTGTCGCAATACGACGGTGGGTCACACGGCTGATGGGTCAGAATGACCCGAAGATAACACAAGGGTTAAAGAAATGTATTAATCGTGTCTTCTAGTAAACCTAGTTTAATAATGCATTGTGATGGAAGTTTGGTGGATAAGCAATAACCTCAAGACACAAGAAAAAAACAAGTATTTTTGTATTTATTTAAACCAATAAAGATGGACATAAAACAATACAAGGATATGCCTTGCCATATCACTAGAGGAAACCATGTGAATTTGATCATTACAATACTTTGATATATTTATTTAGCACAGTATAGGTGAATACAAAGTTAACTTCTCAAATCCCTTTATGATTCATAGATACATTCTGTTAGATTAGAGACATTTGTTGTTGACGAGGTCAACAACAAAAAACTCACTAGTCAGAAAGTCCATATTGAAGCTACCATGCTATGCTAATTTCTGAGGAATATTTTCAGTAAAAATTCGATAAGGGTATAATTACGACAATTGCTCATGCTTAATTTGTGCTCTAAACTTGGTTTTGGAGACTGACAGCCTAAGAGACAGAGCAACTCCCTACCATAATTATGTTTATAGTATTTCTGATATTTGACGTTTGGATTATTGAATAAGATGATATACGTTAGTCATCCTGTCCTTAGTAAGAATTCATTTCATAGCTACTACAACTGTTTGTTCATTATGAGATTATATTTACACATAGGAAAGTGAGCAATTAATTGGGGTAATATCCTTGTCTTTAGTAGTCTGAGTTGGTCTGACAGACTTGTGTTTAGGTATCACATGTGTTCAATGATAAATGAGCCAATCGCAATACCAAATTGTTTGTCTGATTAAAATTCAGACTTTGCCGTCACCTTAGCAACTGCTTGGAAAAAAAGTGTGTGGTGGAGGGGGCTGAGAGGCTAGCCTGTGAGCTTGTGTCTGAATGTTAGAGTGTGGTACAGTGTGTGAGTGTGTGTGTGTGTCTATGTGTGTGTGTGTGTGTGTAAGAGAGAGAGTGTTAAGGGTTGTTAAGTTTCAGTATTTCACAAGATTATGTGTACTTATTATGTGTAGATTATGGTGCTAGTTGCAGGCAGTGTTATGACAATCACTTTATGTCAGGCACATGACCTTCTACTCTCACTGCTGTTCCTGTGGACTTTATATATTAACTGTTCATTTTGTCTTCTCCAGGTCTCTTTCACACTGCAATAATTGACATAGTTTCGAATTGTACATTTCATGATTCAAACCACAGTTGATGACAAAGAGGTTATATCAACTACTTTCTGTGAGCTCTAGCCTAATAAATGAATGTATGCACTGTATACCTCACCTACCTACCTATAATCTTGGATTGATATAGAAAGAGAGATTGAATGAACTGTACTATATACATCCCTAACAAGCCTGATTTTCCGACCAAACCACATGCGGATCTTCTTCCCCACAAAGTGTGACACATTGTGAGATTCAACAGATGGGGCACCTGTTCTCATTTACACCTCTATCTCCCAATTTTAGCCCTCTATCTGCTCAAAACTGAATACAGATATTGAGTGGCTGCTGGTATCCCACTGGGGGGAGGTTGCAACGTATCTGCAGTCTGACTGCATTGAGGGTTTCCGCTTTTTTTTTTTCACTCCACCCTCTCTTTATCTTTCTCTCATACAGTGGCGGATCCAGACTTTTATACATGGGGTGGCCAGGGCTACTTCAGGGGTCCACAGACCAAGACTGAAAATGTGTGTGTAACCTTAGCATCTAAGCAGTGTTAATTATTCATTTGATTGCTGATGAGAAATACATTTACATTTAGTCATTTAGCAGACGCTCTTATCCAGAGCGACTTACAGTAAGTACAGGGACATTCCCCCGATGCAAGTAGTGTGATGTGCCTTGCCCAAGGACACAACGTCATTTTTGTACGGCCAGGAATCGAACCAGCGACCTTCTGATTACTAGCCCGATTCTCTAACCGCTCAGCCACCTGACTCCCTGAAATAGAAATTCAAATTCACTTAAGCCTGAGTTCTTCAGTGTGGCCTAGTATGGTCCACTAGGGTTACTTTAATCAAATTCTACATTTACTATAAATAGACTGTGTCTCTACATCTGAATTGTAACTAATTTCTTTCTTACACACACTGTACTGTACTCACAAAGTGGAGAGACTTTTGTCACTATGTTTTCATGAATATATAATCTGGGTCTAACCAGGTTAGAGGTTAGATCCTTTGATGAATATTTTACATAAAAACATAACATAGAAGGACTTCTAAACATCAGGACTACAACTCCTGCGGATTTATTTCCCACTTTTCTGCTTCCAGCGGCAGATTTAGTGGGAATTCTAGCCAGTGCCGCGCTAGGCTTTGCTCATGCAGTGAAACGCCGAAGAAGGGGAAAGCGAGCGGGACAAGAGTTCGGCTACGTAGACGTGGAATCCGAACAGTGCTCCCAAGTTCTTTCCTCTCCAACGTATGTTCACTGCGCAATAAAATGGATGAACTTCAGCTACAGATGGTGAAAAACAGAGACTTTCTTTCATCTTTGGTTTTATGCTTCACGGAGACATGGCTGTACGATTTGATCCCGGACACCGCATTACATCTGGCAGGCTTTCAACTCGTGAGAAGTGACCGGGACACTGCACTCTCCGGCAAAACTAAAGCCGGTGGTATTTGTTTCTACATCAACAGTGGCTTTTGTGTAGATGTGACAGTGATTCTGCAACATTGTTCTCCGGATCTGGAATCATTTTTTATAATCTGTAAACCTTTTTACTCGCCACGTGAATTTGCGTCACTCATTTTGGTCAGAGTTGACATGGCGCCGGGTCCACAGGTTAAAGAGGCCCAACGCATGCTTGCCGATCAGATTCCGAGTGTGGAGCGAAGAAAATCCGGATTCCCTTGTTATCGTACTCTGCGACTTTAACAAAGGTAATCTCAGCCACGAACTCCCTAAATACAGACAATTCATCAAATGCCCAACCAGAGAAGAGAACACTCTGGATCACTGCTACACTACAGTAGTCAGTAGAGCCTACCACGCCGTCCCTCGTGCAGCACTGGGTCACTCTGACCATGCCATGGTCCATCTGATTCCTGTTAACAGGCAGAAATTATTCTCTTTTCTCTCTAATTATCTCCTGTCTGGCCCCCCAATGGTGGAATCAACTCCCCACCTCCATCAGGGACACAGACTGTCGCCCCACCTTCAGGAAAAGGCTCAAGACGCACTTGTTCCGGGAGTACAACGGCACTTAGGAATGCTTGGCTGGACCTGATGTTAGTTTCCTCCAGGATCACAATGACTCGTATTGAGAGACTTGTTGCTCTTGTTGGTTAGTTGTAACGGTTTCAAATTCTTGTACTCGCTGTGAAATATTTTTTACTGTTGATTGTTTTTTCTACAGGTACACTCTTGCACTCTTGTGGGGAGTTTCATGTTGTTCAATTGTAACTTGTTTAACTGCATGCTTTTATGGTTCTTCCCTTTGGCACTTATTTGGTTTTCCACAATGTATGCTTCATGTTTTGGCTGCTCGCAATGTTTGGGGCTATCTCGTTGTTATGATCAGTGACCTATGCTCTTTTGTAAAGCTCTCTCTTGGAAGTCGCTTTGGATAAAAGCGTCTGCTAAATGCATAAATGTAAATTTAAAGTAAAGCTCTGTAAACCTGCTGTGAGGACATCAAAACAGTGGACCAGTGAGGCTATGGAGGATCTGCGGGCGTGCTTGGACTGTACTGACTGGGATATGTTCATGACTGCTACCAATAGTCTGGATGAACTCACAGAGGCTGTGACATCATACATCAGCTTCTGTGAGGACTGCTGTATTCCAACACGCACCAGGGGGAACTTCAACAACGACAAGCCCTGGTTCTCAGCAGAGCTCAGAGGTTGAGGTCAGAGAAGGAGGAAGGATTTAGGAGTGGGGATAGAGACAGATTCAAGGAGTCGAAGAACAGGTTTTATCCAAAGCGACTTCCAAAAGAGAGTTTTACAAAAGTGTATAGGTCACTGATCATAACAACGAGACAGCCCCAAACATTGCGGGTAGCCAAAACATGAAGCATACATTGTGAAAAATAAATAAGTCCCAAAGGGAAAAACCATAAGAGCATGCAGTTGAACAAGTTACAATTAAACAATTTAACAACATGAACCTCAAAAGTGCAAGGGTGTACCTGTGGGGAAAAAGCAAGCACAATTTCACAGCAAATACAATAGTTTTAAGTCAGTTACAACTAACCAACAAGAGCAACAAGACTCTCAATAAGAGTCATTGTCATCCTGAAACATCAAGTCCAGTCAATCATTCCTAAGTGCCGTTGTACTCCCGGAACAAGTGCGTCTTGAGCCTACTCTTGAAGGTGGGGAGACAGTCAGTGTCTCTGATGGAGGTGGGGAGTTGATCCCACCATTGGGGGGCCAGACAGAAAAAGAGCTTGTGTTGGGACCGGGCGCTCTTGAGCGGTGGGACCACCAGACGGTTGTCAGAAGAAGACCGTAGGTGGCGGGTGGGGGTGTAAGGCTGGAGGAGAGACTAGATGTAGTCGGGTGCAGTCCCGTTCACCGCTTGGAAGGTCAGTACCAGGGTTTTGAAGCCCCCCACTCCACTAACGACTCCCGCCTGGCCAACGACCTGAACGAGTTCTACTGCAGATTTGAAAGACAATTGGACTTTCCTGATGTACCCCCTCCCACCCATGTTAAAAGTTAAAATACTTTTCAAGAGGCAGAACCCGTGCAAAGCAGCTGGGCACGACTCTGTCTCTCCTGCCACCCTCAAGCACTGCGCTGACCAGCTGTCTCCGGTGTTTACCAACATCTTTAACACCTTCCTGGAGACATGCCATGTGCCAGCCTGTCTCAAGTCCTCCACCATCATCCCTGTGCCCAAAAAGACAAGGCCAACAGGACTCAATGATTACAGACCCGTCGCCCTGACCTCTGTGGTAATGAAGTATTTTGAGCGCCTGGTGCTGGCACACCTCAAATCCATCACAGACCCTTTCTTGGACCCACTGGAGTTTGCCTACAGAGCCAACAGGTCTGTGGATGACGCCGTTAACATGGCCCTCCACTTCACCCTACAGCACCTGGACTCCCCAGAATCCTACGCCAGGATCCTGTTTGTGGATTTCAGCTCTGTCTTCAACACCACCAACTGATTACAGGTGGGAAACTGACAACCTGGTGACCTGGTGCAGCCAGAACAACTTAGAACTCAATGCTCTTAAGACAGTGGAGATGGTTGTGGACTTCAGGAAGAATACAGCCCCACTCACCCCCATCACCCTGTGCGACTCCCCAGTCAACACTGTGGAGTCCTTCCGCTTCCTGGGCACCATCCTCTCACAGGACCTCAAGTGGGAACTGAACATCAGCTCCCTCACCAAAAAAGCACAACAGAGGATGTACTTCCTACGGCAGCTGAAGAAATTCAACCTGCCAAAGACAATGATGGTGCACTTCTACACAGCCATCATTGAGTCCATCCTCACCTCTTCCATCACCATCTGCATGTTATCCAAAAATTGTGTCATGTGACTAAAAGTGGGCGTGGCCGGAAGCATAAATGGGTTTTGGCTAATAACTGTTGAAGTGTTTACCTTAACCTGTTTACGCTCCTGTTTCGCCCGCGAGACAAAAATGCTGCCTCCCCCTTCCTCAGTTACGACGCACTAAATTCTAACAAATATATTTTTTAGACGCTACACATGTTATACATCGTTGGAAAGCTACGATTCTTGTGCTTCCATTGAAATAAACCAATTCAAGATCAAGTCACAATAGCAAGCAAAGTCAACGTCTTTTTCCGGTGAACATTCCTTCAACAATGCCAAAGAAAAAAGTTGTACTCACCCTAAGTTGTTCAAATAGGTCCAGGTGTGCAAATCATGCCATCAAAACTTGATCTGCGTAAGTCCCAAGGGTTCAAAGTATCTAACCATGTAAAGTAATTCGTCCAAATACAATGTTTTACGTTCATGAATAGCCATTATCCTTTGTTTCATTATGCAAGTTAGCCGACGGAAGAAACAACTTGTTCACATAAAAGTGTTATTTTGTCCGGTTTATCAACGGAGTATTTACAAAATGAAGGTCTCAAAATGTCCGTTGAACCCTCCCCTTTTGATTGACACCTTGTTCGACCCAATAGGAGCTTCCATGCCCCGTTGACAGCCCTCTAAAGCCAACTAGGTCTGTGCGTCCTGCCCCCCCCCCGCCCCCCCCCCCCCCACACTCGTTCTAAACAAATTTCTCGAACTGGCTTCGACTGGCTCTGAAATTAGCTCGTTAGCCTTGTAGCTGACAGCTAGCTGAAAATGCCAATACCTCATTTGTATGCGTCTGTGGAGCCTTCAAAATAACAGTCGATTGCGCAATATGGTTGACAGAATCAGTGTTCTTTGTGCGCCAATCCTTGGAATCAGATAAAGCACTCCAATGTGTTCATGCTTCAGTTTTTGTGTTTCAGTATTACTAATTAGGGATTTAGCTATTATATATGATATTTCTAAGTACCAGAGATGGGCCAGAGATAACAATTATGAAAAATAATACCTTTTTATTTGACCTTGACCTTGGTTACAAAGGGTCATTTTGGAGTCTCCAAAAGACCCTTTTAGAAAATTCCTGGATGTATTCTTATAAAAACATGTGTCAAATATGAATATATTGTGGTATTATGTTTGACTTTTGATTTGAATTGGGTAAGGCTTCAACCTGTGGTCCAATTTAGTCTTCCAGATAATACCTACCACCTCTAGGCCTCTTCAGGCCTCTGTTTTCAAAACAAAATCTAGGCGGAAATAGAAATTTTCACTTTCCTTGTGTTCAAGCTTCTATTACTCAACACTAGAAGGACTGACAGGGGTCCTGACAACAGGGGACATAACTTCAGAGTGTCAGCTTTCAAAAGAGATCATTTACATGCATGTACTCCAAATGGTTCAAGAACAGCTTCCAATTTACTTTGGGTATGCTGTTTAGGCGTTTTCAGGCAAATTTAACAGGAACATGAAAAGGTTAATGAAATAATTTCTTTGTCTCTTGATGTCTTGTGAGATATCAAGCCTGACCATTGATAACTTTTCATAATAACCGAATTGACGCGGCCGCCATTTTGGATTTCATGGAAAAGGGTAAAAACCTTTTGCACGCCTCAATTTCTGTCCAAGGTTTATCAAATTTGGCACAGATGATCTTCAGACCAAGCTTCACAAAAGGTATCAGATGGATTTTCAAATTTCAAAACTGTTTCTTCGGTAGAGCCGATCAAAAGCGGTGGCGAAGCCGCCAAACGAGACGCACGGGCATATCTCAGCAACCATTTGTTCGATTGTCACCAAACTTGGATTCCATTGTTCCCATGAGGAGCACAGGAGGCCTGCAGAAAAATAACTTTGAACTCTCAGTACTCTTGAACGCAAACATATATTTCAACCAAACTTGGTGTGTTGCATGAGTGCAACAGGTTGATGTGACTTAATTGTTGCACAAGTGCTATGGAGGCCATGTCCTGCTCTGGACTGCTTGGCCCCTCCAATGCTGCTTGCAGCTATATTGTGAAATTGATTTAGTAAAAACAACCACTCCCACTATACGATCACAGTTAACAAATTAATAAAGAGAGCAGAATTTCCGATAACTGCCGTGGGCTATTTTATGTTTTTGTCTGCAACGTTGATGTGCCTGTCCTGACTCGGCCTGGTTTCCCTGTGTGCAGATGCAACTCCATAATACACAACCTAGTGAGACTGACACATAGAGGACCGTCACATATACACTAATAGTTATCAGAATCAGAATTCGGTTTATTCGCCATGTATGTTATACAAACACAGAATTTACTGTGGCAAGGAGGTGCAAAACACTAAAAATAAATTAATCTTAAATTAAGTAAAAGTACAAAAAAACGTAGAAACGTTTCTAAGAACTAAACAATCTAAGAATAAAACAATTTAAATATAAAATTAAATTTATATAAAAATAAGAATAAGATTGAGCAGCATGAGTACATAGTGCAATCAGATACTGAGATAAGGTGGCTTATGCATAGTGTAGTTGCCATTAGATGGACTTATAATAGTTAAACTAGAGAGGGTACAATTTCTGGGGAAATTGTAGGGTGTGCTTGCTTGCGTCGGTTGCACAGGGGTCCGTTTTTTAATGCCATTTTTACAACTGATATTTCAGTATATTTTATATAAAAATGCATACTTATTATTTATAAAGATTACATAGATTTAAAAGCATTTTTTGCTGCTCATTTACAACTCAAAATACGAGTGAAGTGTGGAATGAAATAGATGTCTTCTCATTTCCCCTGCAAGAGGCAGCCTCATAGCTGAATCAAAACGAATAAATTTGGCAGACCGTTGTAAAAATGTACCTAATCTCTATGACTTAAACGTCCTTTTAAGTTTTTCCCTTCTCGTGATTTTTTCAGGCATTTAGCCTACTCATATTGCATTCATTCATGAATAAAGAACCCCCTTTGAAGATTATTCTACGACGTTACCCGGCAGTAGAGGATGGAATCGCGATTCAAACAGTACCATCTGCTAACTGAAAATATGCCCTCAAAAACGTAAAAAAGCTTGACATTTATTTAGTGGAAAATCGCTCATTCATAAAAAGCTCACTGGTAGCGATTATTGTCAGTAACAACGCAAAATGCGATATAGCCCTGTGTGGAGAAGCTGCCCCGGTAAATTCTACTACTACAGTACAGTACTAGACTACTGCTGTGTTCGTCTTGGTAGCGATTGCGTTGGTCGAATTCGATTTAGCGTTAACGTTCCGTTGTACGGTTTAGGCTGAAATTAATTATTTTCATGAACAGATTGACAAAGTTTAGGCTGTGGCAATGAAGTTCAGGTTAGTAGTCAGATAGTTTCACCTATTGAAAGACTTTTGATTTAAGTAAGGGGAGTGCCGAACATGTTCTGTCGCCGTTTGACTTCCTAAACAGCTGTGTAGATGTTTTTGTAGTGTGTCTCGCGTAGGCTACAGCGTTGCAGTGAGCAACACTGGTTTGAAACCACAGGTAATGATAATTTCACCAACAAATCGTTTACTTGTAATGTAATGTCATAATAAATCCTACAACGAAAATGTATTTGTGAGGAATGTTTATTTAAACGATTGAAAACAGATGCATCATAGACCACTGTAGTATGTGTTGCCCGGGCAACAGAGGCTAATGTCATGATGCTAATGCTTCAGTGAAATAGTAGACTACAGTTTCCGAAAGTAGATGTGGGCCTACTTCCTTAATAATATCAGCTAATATTGTACAATACATTTCACAATTGTGTTTCACATCACAAAGTAAAATGAGTAAATAGTTATCACCCTGGCCTCTTTGCTTGTGGCGTTTCTGCAGCTGCCTTGCAGTAAAGCTATAGTTAGCCTAGCTATCCCCCAAGTTAAAGGTGACATGACATGAAAACTTCACTTTAGGAGGTTATTTAACATTAATATGAGTTCCCCTAGCCTACTTTTGGTCCCCCAGTGGCTAGAATTTTCGATCGGTGTAAACCAAGTCCTGGGTGTTCTTCTCCGCCTTTCAGAAAATGCTCAATTGCTCTGTTTGAAAATTTCCTCTTTGTTATGTCACAAGGAGGAAGGTTACATCCCCTCTATCTGCTTTGCCCGCCCAGAGAATCTGGCCCGCCCATAAGAAACTGAGCTACTACCGTGCAAGTGTTTTTATCCTCGAGAGACATCATGGCTTGCAAACGAACGAAGCATTACATTTGCTCAGTTTGGATGTACAAAGGAAAACGAAAATCTTTTTACAGTTCCTTCATCCGAGCCTCTGAAGAACCAGTATCTTAATTTTATTTTCTCTGGAAATGCGCCTACACAACTTCTGTTGTAGGCGCATTTGTTTTGTATGTCTGCGCCAAACACTTTAGCCACGACTGTTTCCTCAACTTGAGCTAATACAAAACTGGCCTTGCTGAAATTAAATTCTGGATCAGTACTAACTCTCCTTCGTCCAGCTACTAACCTCGGACAAGTAAGTTAACTAACGCTATATCATTTTGTAGCTTTACTGTATATGGTTACCTAGCTTGCTACCCTTAGAATGTGGCTGTAACATTAGCTCTGCAGCTAAAAGCTGAGTTATTATCGCTAATGGAAAGGTAGATAGCATCAAGTATGTGTGTGAATACACATGCTGTAAAGTGAGTGTTGTAACTTCTTTGTTATTTGGATAACCGTTCTCCTGTTGGTGTTATGGCGCGCGCGATATCCGCCTATCCCCTCATTGAAATGATTGAGTGTGTACCTCTGCAAACCAGGGTTATCAGATGAGAATGGGCAAATTCGAGGCATCTTGGCTACAGCCATTGCGATACATCTATTGTAAACATTAGCGCATGGTGCCGCCCCTCCGCTCCTCATTAGCATTTAAAGCTACAGACACCAAAACAGCGCGTTCTGAGGAAAGCTCCTTGTGGGACTGCTAGTAGTGGCTGTAATTCTGCACCAAGGCTGAATTTCGGGAAAGAGACTTCTGATACAGTATTAGGGGACCACTAAGGCCTATATAAAAGCATCAGAAAACAGCATGTCCATGTCTCCTTTAACAGATGCGAAACGAATGTTCTGCTACAGGTAGTCACGCGTGTTTTCGTGACGTTAGTGACGTAGTGACGTTAGTAACGTCAGTGACTGTGGCTAGCAAATTAGCCACCCTTAGCTTCACTTTTCGCCACAAAAACTTATCTTGAGCCTAAACCTTGCAACGGAGGGTAAATACAAATACAAGCAACTCAATCGCTACCAATACGAAACTTTTGACACCTAGGTTGTCTATGTAGTCCAAATATTGACTGAGACTTAGGGGGGCAAAAATAAATAATAATAAATATATATGTGAGAGAACAAAGGTTGTGCCCTTGCCGAAGGCAAAGCACACCCAATAAATATAGCTGCAAGCATCAATGAGGTGGCCAAGCAGTCAAATGACCCATAAAACATGTTAGACATCCTCAGAAGAGGGTTACGAGTACACGCAACAAGTTTGGTAAGAATCCATTAAAGATTTGCTGAGATACAACCCAACTTCCTGTTTGCTGGCCTGTTTGAAAATCCCAAAAACATATGATGGCTTTTGTGAAGCTTGGTCTAAAGATAATCTCTGCCAAATTTGGTGAAGATTGGAAAACATTTGTAGGAGGAGTAAAGAAAAAACGTTTTTTTCCGTAATTCAAAATGGCGGCCGCATCAATTCGGCCGCCAGTTATCATGTGTCACACACGGGATGTCCCAAGATATCATGAGACAAAGGAATCACTTAATAAAGGCAAACGAATCAACAGTTATTGGACAAAACACATTTTTGCATCCTGCGGCCACGCCCAGTGATCACATGACACCAAATTGTTTGGACATCCTCAAAAGAGGGTTCCGAGTCATCACACCAAGTTTGGTGTGGATTTCTCAAGAATTTGCTGAGATATGACCCAACTTCCTGTTTGGTATCTTTGCTGCCGATTTTGATTGGCTGTACCGGACAAATGGTTTTGAAAATCAAAAATCGTTTAGAAATGTTTAGTGTGGGTTGCTGTGACGATGATGTGTGCCAATTCTGGGCAAGATTTGACAAAAATTGAAGGAGGAGAAGCGAAAAAACGTTTTTCCTTAAAATTCTAAATGGCGGAAAATCTATATAACCGGAAATTGACGTCATAGGGTGTGTTGAACTCGTCTTGATCCAGGGAATCCAACGGTACCTCATTTTTGAAAATCGGTCATACGGTTCAAAAGTTACGTGTGTAAACACAAGTCCAACTTTGACCCGTTGATGGCGCTAGAGTGCTCGAATGGGAGACATGAAACTTGGTGAAAATAAAGAGGGGACTGTCCTCAAAGAGTGTGCCAAATTTCACAACTTTTTACCATACGGTTCTAGGGGCTGCCATAGACTCCAATGGGAGAGGAAGATGATTAATAATAATAATAAGAAGAAAGGTAGGAACACTTAAGTGGCTTCGCCGCTTCGCGGCTTGGCCTCCAATAAGAAAAGGTAGAAACACTTAAGTGGCTTCGCCGCTTTGCGGCTTGGCCACCAATAATAATAAGAAAAGGTAGAAACACTTAAGTGGCTTCGCGGCTTGGCCACCAATAATAATAAGAAAAGGTAGAAACACTTAAGTGGCTTTGCCGCTCCACGGCTTGGCCACCAATAATACCAACAAATACTATATTAGGGGCCAAGCAGCGAAGCCCCTAATATAGTATTTGTTGGTATAGTATAGTATTTGTTATTTAATAATAATAATAATAATACTAACAAATAAAATAGGGGCCAAGCAGCGAAGCTGCGAGGCCCCTATTTTTAGCTCTGCAGGTAAAAGCTGAGTTATTATCGCTAATGGAAAGGTAGATAGCATCAAGTATGTGTGTGAATACACATGCTGTAAAGTGAGTGTTGTAACTTCTTTGTTATTTGGATAACCGTTCTCCTGTTGGTGTTATGGCGCGCGCGATATCCGCCTATCCCCTCATTGAAATGATTGAGTGTGTACCTCTGCAAACCAGGGTTATCAGATGAGAATGGGCAAATTCGAGGCATCTTGGCTACAGCCATTGCGATACATCTATTGTAAACATTAGCGCATGGTGCCGCCCCTCCGCTCCTCATTAGCATTTAAAGCTACAGACACCAAAACAGCGCGTTCTGAGGAAAGCTCCTTGTGGGACTGCTAGTAGTGGCTGTAATTCTGCACCAAGGCTGAATTTCGGGAAAGAGACTTCTGATACAGTATTAGGGGACCACTAAGGCCTATATAAAAGCATCAGAAAACAGCATGTCCATGTCTCCTTTAACAGATGCGAAACGAATGTTCTGCTACAGGTAGTCACGCGTGTTTTCGTGACGTTAGTGACGTAGTGACGTTAGTAACGTCAGTGACTGTGGCTAGCAAATTAGCCACCCTTAGCTTCACTTTTCGCCACAAAAACTTATCTTGAGCCTAAACCTTGCAACGGAGGGTAAATACAAATACAAGCAACTCAATCGCTACCAATACGAAACTTTTGACACCTAGGTTGTCTATGTAGTCCAAATATTGACTGAGACTTAGGGGGGCAAAAATAAATAATAATAAATATATATGTGAGAGAACAAAGGTTGTGCCCTTGCCGAAGGCAAAGCACACCCAATAAATATAGCTGCAAGCATCAATGAGGTGGCCAAGCAGTCAAATGACCCATAAAACATGTTAGACATCCTCAGAAGAGGGTTACGAGTACACGCAACAAGTTTGGTAAGAATCCATTAAAGATTTGCTGAGATACAACCCAACTTCCTGTTTGCTGGCCTGTTTGAAAATCCAAAAAACATATGATGGCTTTTGTGAAGCTTGGTCTAAAGATAATCTCTGCCAAATTTGGTGAAGATTGGAAAACATTTGTAGGAGGAGTAAAGAAAAAACGTTTTTTTCCGTAATTCAAAATGGCGGCCGCATCAATTCGGCCGCCAGTTATCATGTGTCACACACGGGATGTCCCAAGATATCATGAGACAAAGGAATCACTTAATAAAGGCAAACGAATCAACAGTTATTGGACAAAACACATTTTTGCATCCTGCGGCCACGCCCAGTGATCACATGACACCAAATTGTTTGGACATCCTCAAAAGAGGGTTCCGAGTCATCACACCAAGTTTGGTGTGGATTTCTCAAGAATTTGCTGAGATATGACCCAACTTCCTGTTTGGTATCTTTGCTGCCGATTTTGATTGGCTGTACCGGACAAATGGTTTTGAAAATCAAAAATCGTTTAGAAATGTTTAGTGTGGGTTGCTGTGACGATGATGTGTGCCAATTCTGGGCAAGATTTGACAAAAATTGAAGGAGGAGAAGCGAAAAAACGTTTTTCCTTAAAATTCTAAATGGCGGAAAATCTATATAACCGGAAATTGACGTCATAGGGTGTGTTGAACTCGTCTTGATCCAGGGAATCCAACGGTACCTCATTTTTGAAAATCGGTCATACGGTTCAAAAGTTACGTGTGTAAACACAAGTCCAACTTTGACCCGTTGATGGCGCTAGAGTGCTCGAATGGGAGACATGAAACTTGGTGAAAATAAAGAGGGGACTGTCCTCAAAGAGTGTGCCAAATTTCACAACTTTTTACCATACGGTTCTAGGGGCTGCCATAGACTCCAATGGGAGAGGAAGATGATTAATAATAATAATAAGAAGAAAGGTAGGAACACTTAAGTGGCTTCGCCGCTTCGCGGCTTGGCCTCCAATAAGAAAAGGTAGAAACACTTAAGTGGCTTCGCCGCTTTGCGGCTTGGCCACCAATAATAATAAGAAAAGGTAGAAACACTTAAGTGGCTTCGCGGCTTGGCCACCAATAATAATAAGAAAAGGTAGAAACACTTAAGTGGCTTTGCCGCTCCACGGCTTGGCCACCAATAATACCAACAAATACTATATTAGGGGCCAAGCAGCGAAGCCCCTAATATAGTATTTGTTGGTATAGTATAGTATTTGTTATTTAATAATAATAATAATAATACTAACAAATAAAATAGGTGCCTCGCAGCTTCGCTGCTTGGCCCCTAATAATAATAATACTAACAAATACAATAGGTATCTGTTAGTCTTAACAAATAACAAAAGTACAGTACACATTCAATGACAGTTGAATGAACGGTGAACAGTGAACTCAATAAACAGTTGAATAACAAATACAATAAGTATTTGGGAATCCTCCCAAACATGAGGTAAAAAGGTGCGAAACCTGTCGTTTCATGGATAGTGCAATTATAACAGAAAGTCAGTACTCTTAATGATTGGGGCCACTTTGCTTTGGACTTGGAGGGTAAGGCTCTAATCATGTTTCCTAAGGTTCTGTTGAAACGCTCTGTGATTCCATTACCCATCGGGTGGTAAGGGGTAGTGTGCGATTTCTTTATCCCAGCCATATCCAACAACTCCTTGATCCGTTGCTACGAGTACTTCTACAGACTTGTTGTCTGCCCTGCTCTGCTGTCCAGAAATCAATGCTAATCAATTCCATGGGCTCTGTAGTGAGAATACTCTCCAGAGGAGCACGAGCATGAGGCTCCGGCGTCTTACCAACAATACAACACTGGCAGTTTCTGACATAATGCACAATGTCATGTGCAATGCCTGTCCACAAAAACCTGTGTCTGGCCAGTGAGAGTGTACGTGAGCGTCCTTGATGACCTGCGGCATTGTGTATCCCATGAAGCACTTGTTGTTTCAGGCTGTCTGGTACAATAAACTGGTAGAGCTTGTTGTTCATGTTGTTATCTCTTTTCACTTTAAATAGCATTCCATCTTGCAGTGTGAGTTTGTTCCAGTGCTTGAGTACACTACGAGGCTTCCTTGTACGCTCACGTTTGTCAGGTCTCTTGTGTCTCTGGACATAGTAAACCACTCTACTCAAGGTGCTGTCTTGCTCCTGCATAGTCCGAAGAGTGCTTGTAGGCAGAGCAGTGGTACAATCCTCCTTCTCAAGATGAGGGATGACTCCAGTCCCCATTATTCGGCCTGTCCCACCAGAGCAGTGGGCATCTGAGAGAGCAGAGATCTCTTGAGAAGTTAACTTGCCCTGGGAAAGCGGTTGGGAGAGATCAGAGCTTGGTTCAACAAGTGTGCTCACCAGTTGACAGTTGTTTGAGTATCTGAAAGTATCTTGAACTGTTTCGTCTTTCACACCATTCCGTTGATTTAACAAAGCATTGTAAGGCTCTGTTACAAGGCGATGGCTGACACTGGACAAAATGCTCCCTACTGAGTGCACCTGCCACAATTTTTACAGCTCCTGGCACGTACTTCAGGTCGAAACTATAGGATGCCAGCTTCGCTACCCAACGCTGTTCACATGCATCCAGTCTTGGTTTGGTGAGTATGTATGTGAGGGGGTTGTTGTCAGTCCAAGCTGTAAAATGACGACCTTTCAACCAGTAATGGAATTTGTCACATACTGCCCATTTTAAGGCTAAGAATTCGAGCCTGTGCGCGGGGTAGTTCATTTGAGAGCGTGAAAGCGTCTTGCTCGCGAAAGCCACTGGCCTCGCCTTTGGGGATCTGTGAAAGTACTGCTCCCAACCCATCAAAAGACGCATCCACGGCCAATATGAAATGGTAATCAAAATCAGGGTGAGCTAACGTTACACTCGAAAGCAAGTCATGCTTTAAGGTCTCAAATGCGCATTTGCATTCCTCAGTCCAATCTGATTGTGTGAGTTTAACATTTACAACTTTCTTCTTAGGATGTCTCCCCTTCTTTTTGAAGCACTGCGTGTCCGGCTGGGAGATGAGCTTGAAGAGGGGCTTTTCCTTGGCGGAACAGTTCTCAATAAAATGTTGATAATACAAGACCATACCCAAAATTGATCTAATTTTCTTAGGACAAGGAGTGATGCCATCGGAGTCCATTAAATCAGATACCTGCATATCAGTGATGGCCCGCACTTTCTCAGGGTCAGTGCAAACTCCTTCTTCACATATGATGTGACCCAGACATTTCACAGACCTTCTCAGAAAATTAAATTTCTTCGGTGAGAGCTTCAAATTGTGAGTCTTCAACCTCGAAAACACCATCTCCAGCCAGTCAAGTGCAAGCTGCTCAGTTGGAGCAAAAACCAAAAGATCGTCTAGATATGAATTTCACCAGTTTGCTTTGTTATCACCAAAAATCGACATCATCATCCGCAGAAATGTAGCAGGGCTGTTCGTGAGGAATTGGGGCATGCGATTGTATTCGTAAGGCCGAATGGTGATGAGAATGCTGTATACTTTTTGTCTTGCTCATGTAGTGGCACATTATAAAAGCCGGATGTCAGGTCCATGGTGGAGAAGAAAACATTTCCACCTAAAGCAGCAAGTGTGTCTGTCTGGTGTGGGAGAGGATGAGCATCCTTTACTGTCCTGGCGTTAAGCCATCTGAAATCATTACAGAGCCTGAGGTCGCCATTTTTCTTCCACACAAGTACTAAAGGTGATGCGTACTCAATGTTAGACTTCCTTATTATGCCACTCTCCTCCATGTCATTCAGAGTTGTCCGCAGCTTCTCATAGTGACTTGGGGGTATCCTACGATAAGGTAAACAAAATGGCTTGTCATCAACCAAACGAATCCTGTGAACAAAATCATTTGCTAGACCACAATCCATCTTGTTCTTCGAGAATATAGACTCATGTGATGTGATGATGTTGAGGAGTTTGTTCTTCCATTCAAGAGACACTTCACACGCACTTAGGTCTAAATCATTCACTCCCAGGTCCCTCAGAATGCTGGTCAACTCCTCTTCTAACTTTGGAGGTTGCTCGGGATGTGACAGGACTGGACACCCGACTGGACGTTACACTGGACATTACACTGGGCACTTTCAACCTCTGGGAAGTCCTCTACTGCAATGCACGGGGATAGATCAGCGATTTATCAGTTCCTTCTCAATGTCACAGGGCGATTAGTGGGGTTAACTAGTTTAACTGGGACTAAACCATCACCAAATAGTGGTGCAATGACTCGGCCGACCAAGATCTGTTTAGACCTAGATTCAGACTGAGTGGGCCCTATGACTACCGTACTACCCACATACACCACGGCCTTGCTAGGGAGTTTACCCCAAGCTATATATTCAGTCTCTGGTTGCAATGTCACACTTCCCATAAGTTTAGCCATACCCACTTTGTCAGGCACAATATCACCTTTCCATCTCTCTGTGTTAGAGAGCAAGGACAAAAACTGAAAGGATTCATCCATCTCCGCTTGGCATGGTCATCAACTTCCAGTAGCTGTCGGTGGTCCTCAGTAAGGTCAACAGCGATTTGATAGCATTGCTGCCAAGAATCAATTGCTCTGTCTGGCCTGGCACAACCAAAACAGGGATCATCATTTTACATCCATAAACAAAGACTTTGACATCATATATCCCTTTGGGAGTAACTCTGTGACCTCCAAAACCCAACAATGACAACATTGTCTGCTACAGTCTTTGTCAAGTTAGGGTTGGCTTCCAACAGCTTATCCTCAGTTCCTTCGCTTATGGTGCATGCCATAGAGCCACTGTCGATCAGTGCTTTCAATGTTGGGCCATCTTCGATAGACACCGGGGTGTAAAACAGACTGTCGATCCTAGGGACGTGCAGTAAGTTTTGAAAGATAACAGTTTTATCAGAAGGGGCAATACTTTTATGTACCTCATATACAGACTCATAATCCTCAATGTCACAAATTGGAGGCTGATTAATTAGATCTGCGCTGCCCTCCTCCCGCAGATCTGTTAGTTTCCCTGATCAGACGGAGGTAGAGTAGTCTGTGACACAGGACAATCGCGTCGGGAATGGCTGGGTGACTGGCACTGAAAGCACAAGCGATGCTCACGGCAGTGGACTAGGGCAGAGTGAGCCCCATCATTACAGATAGCACGGGGTAAGGCGTCTAAACCATCAACTCTCGGAAATCTGGCATTACGTCAACCTGAGTAAGGCTGTCGTACGCGTGAATTGCGCCTCAAAACTTTCTCCAGCATTTCGATTACTCTCTAGATTAACCTGGTCTGTAGATCTACACTGCTGTGATCCAGAGTCATGGCAAGCGACAGAAGCAGCATTAACATCAACCTTTTAAACATTTGCCTTATCAATCTTACCACGACATGTCGAGCCAACAGGTTTGAAGCTAGACTCTTGGACTTACTAGACTTATGGGCATTCAACACAGCTTGCACTTCATGAGCTGACCATTTGTCAATGGACTTGGATCGAAAGGACAGGGCCAAATATTTACTGGGACAATGGCGGATGAACATATGGGAAATCTCAGTTCCTGGGTTGTCAAACAATTTGCCTTGCTCCCTCAGACATTCAGAGGCTACATCTGGTGCTTTGTTTAGCCTCAACCAGTAATCGTAAGGCTCTTCACTCTCATTAGGCAAAGTGGTATAAAAGTCAGAGAGGGGAACTGGTGAGTAGTGACTGCAACTGAAATGCTTACGAAGCAGACTGTAAACAGCATTGGGGCTGGTTTGGATGTCAGACTCACTGTTCCTAATCCAAAATTTTACTACATCTTTTGCTCTGCCCCGCAGGTGAACAAGTATCTCCTCCACATGTTCGTCAGCATTCACATTTCCTTTCTTAACCCTCGTGCTGCCTTCGGGTCACAT
Organism: Osmerus eperlanus; assembly: GCF_963692335.1. Classification (NCBI taxonomy): domain Eukaryota; kingdom Metazoa; phylum Chordata; class Actinopteri; order Osmeriformes; family Osmeridae; genus Osmerus; species Osmerus eperlanus. Next base: position 19,949,522 of record NC_085025.1, read on the forward strand.
GACCCAAAGGTTCATAACGAACCATTGTTGTGTTTACCCAATTTTACCCAATACAAAAACAAATAAAATTAATTTTCTTTTAACCTTCGCAATGTGGGGGGTCTGAGACAGCCCAACGGTTAAAAGAAAATGCTTCACTTTGTTTTTGTATGCGGTAAAGTTGTCGCAATACGACGGTGGGTCACAACGACTGATGGGTCAGAACGACCCGAAGATAACACAAGGGTTAACAAAGGCCCTCATCAGGTCTTCCCACTCCTCAATGTCAAGCGAGTCAGATCCATCTCCTCTGAAGGAAGGAGGCTCCTTGAAATTTCTGTGCGTGACCAAGTGAGCCTGAGATATATCCACAGTCTTGGTAGGTCGAGTCAAAGTGTCACTGTCAGTACGCAGGTCGTTGTGTGTGTCTGACCCCAAGCTAGGTGGATTAAGACGACTCATAATATTGTCGGCTATCTGCTCTCCAATCCTTTGAGCAATTGAGCCTACTTGATCCAACAAGTCAGGGGTAACATGACCAATGTATGGTATTCAACTAGTGACTGGCTGCCCATGTAGGTTACGCATATCGGTAATGTCAGGGGGATCAGTCGAAAAGTCAATCCTATTTACTCCTAATGCAACGTTACTGCCAACAACAGGACTACCCAGAAAAGAAGCAGGTATCTGCAGTACACCCCTCCCCCTACCAACAGAAGCTGGAGTATGAACTGGCAAATCAAATGCAGGATTGCTCATTATGACTACAGTCCAAAACAAGTGCAGAGAAATAAAATAAAATCAACCAACAAGAGAAAACTGACCCAAAACTAAAAGAAATATGAGCAGAGCTAGAGTCCTTTCCAACGGTAAAGGATAACGCAGAGAGATGTCCAAATCAGGAGACCACAGTCCACAATGTCCAAATGCAGTCACAGCGACAGCGGTCCAGCAAAGGCAGGCAAACGGCCACTCACTCCATGGCACAGTCACGGCACCAATGTGACGGTCCTCTATGTGTCAGTCTCACTAGGTTGTGTATTATGGAGTTGCATCTGCACACAGGGAAACCAGACCGAGTCAGGACAGGCACATCAACGTTGCAGACAGAAACATAAAATAGCCCACAGCAGTTATCGGAAATTCTGCTCTCTTTATTAATTCGTTAACTGTGGTTGTTTTTACAAAATCAATTTCACATAACAAAAGTACAGTACACATTCAATGACAGTTACCTGCACACAGGGAAACCAGACCGAGTCAGGACAGGCACATCAACGTTGCAGACAGAAACATAAAATAGCCCTACACCACGCACAGTCAGACGGGGAAATAGCATTAGTAGCTTGCAACAACGGAAAATTAGCTACATTTAGCATTCAGCTTTGAGACAAAATTTAACGTCTCACGCATCTGCACACAGGGAAACCAGACCGAAACAAACAAATGCCAAACAAACGGCATTCATCTCTAAACTTCATTACAACAAATATACAGTAGAATTTAACATTGTGTGGTGGCTTTAAAGCATCTTGGCTCATTTTATGTCTGCAGCGTCTAACATGCGACTCACCACGGCAGTTATCGGAAATTCTGCTGTGGATTAACTATATTACATTGCTTTTAGCGCGGCACAATGTGAAGGTGACGCAATCAAATGGGCTGTCCCCATTTATTCAGGAATTTAACAGAACCTATATACAACCGTTACATATACTCACACAAAAAATGCCACAGCCATCAAAACAAGAACACTCATGAATCAACAACCAACATTTTAAAGTGAGGCTTAATCGGAAAAAAACCTTTGTGTAGGCTTACGTGTGGCCTACTAACACAAGCTAAACTTGGCATGTGACTGACTGCCTAGTATGCTCTGACCTGGTGCCTGTAGCCTCGGGGAGGGAGCTGCTTTGAGGTCTTGGGGTGGTGCAAGGACTGGGATCTATTTTCACATGATCCTGTTTGCTCTTTTTGGAAGAAGTCTGCTATCTCACCCTTTCTTTTAATGTTTGAAGTGAACCCTAAGCAAAAATAACATGTAGGCCTACACATCCAATTACCCACATTTGAGTCCAATCTCAAACATATCCCCATTATTATCTTCAATCAACTAGCCTTTAAGTTAACTCTACTCTGAAATACGTATTTCAAACAGGCATTATACAATAGCAAACAGGGTAGCTATCTGACTGCAGTGTTCATCTTTTGTAACGTTAGCTAATAGATTGATAAGGCATCTCATCAAGGAATCTTAGCAGTTAAAGTACAAACATAGTGTAGCGACCCACACCAAAAGACGTGTGTTATATGTTAGGCTGTTAGTTTGTTGTTTACCAGTAGTGTTCGCGGTTTTTTTCAGGAAGTCTCAACCCCAATGCTAAACCTTAAAACGATAACTGTAATATGATGCTCTTGTCTTCCGTCGGTGGCGCTGTATCAGGCGCTGGCGTAGTGATTTGTGACTGACTGGTGAACTGTGGAAATATCCTCGATTGAAAAAATGCGCTGCCAGATGTCAAAATAAATGCTTCTTTTAACAAGATAAATTAAATGTCAATCAGCATCCAATTGCCAGGGATAACGAATGACATTTTGGGGTGGCACCTGGGGTGGCCAGTCCGATATCAGGGGGGTCCAGTGCCACCCCGGCCACCCCTCTGGCTCCGTGACTGCTCTCATACTCTTTTACACTCTTAATTTGACCGTTCTCTTCACACTTCAGCTGAACACAGATGTAAACTTGCTTCATAGTAGGGTGAGCTCTGCCTGAAAAGAGAATAAAATGAGTTAGAGTGGGAGATTGAGAGAGATATAAAAGAATGATACGGAAGGGAGTGAGAAGCAATAGGGTGGTGGGGAGGTAGACGAAGTGAGAAAAAATTGGTTAAGGCAGAGACGGAAACAGGAGTCTGAATTTTGATGCGTGTGTCTGTGTACATGGTGCTCTCGACTGCAGAAATGATTCTGGCATCCCCTGGGTCACTAACCTATTGTATGTGCTACCTTTTAGGTTTCTGACAACGAGATGAAGACTATAAGGTAAGAACCTCTTCCTCTCTGACTGCACAAAGCCCACACAGCTACACCATTTATCTCTCTTTCTCTCTCCCTTCCTATCTCCTCTGCCCCCCTCCTCCCTGCTTTTTCACTCTCACTCCCTCCTTTTCTAGCTCTCTTTTTGCTCTCCCATTCTGAGCTGTTCAAGGTTTCTCTAGGCTTAACAGAGCTAAGTAAGCCAGCTTGGATAGCACAGGGATTTTTTTTATCCTAGCCCCGGCAGAGCTAAGACAGGGAGTACAGTAGGGGTTGGATCTCTCTGTGTCTCCCCCAGCTGTTCAGGATGAAGCTGTGTGCTAGCGGAAGGTACTGCTTTAATGCCACACTGTTGATGTGGAATCTACGTTTGGCATTAAGTCTGTAGTGTTTGTTTGTGTTTGCGTGATGTGGCTTAACTGTGGGTGCACATGTCAGTTTCCTTTCTGTGAACACATTTCATGCTGTTTAAAATCAATATACATTTTGCTTTGTAAAAGAATGTGGTGCCATGCCTCACCATTGCATATACATTTAGCTGCATTGGATGATTTATCTTAAGGTGAAAGGTTCCAACTGGGTGTTTATGTAAAGTAAAAAGTGGTGTATCTTTGGTATTTAACTTTTACATTCTATGAGTCTGATGGACTTACTTGATGAAAATATAGACATACTATAGGCTGTAGTTTTGGAATTTCACCTTTAAGTTTACCAAATAATTGTTTGTAGCTTACTTTCAAATTTGTTTTCTTGTGTTCCCCCCTCCCCATCAAACATTGTATCTGTTCTGGTGCTGTAAATGTTCTATGCTGGCCACATAAATGATTTGTCAACTAGATGGGTCAGATGGCTGAGCGGTTAGGGAGTCGGACTGGTTATCTGAAGGTTGCCAGTTCGATTCCCGGCCGTGCTAAATGACGTTGTGTCCATGGGCAAGGCACTTCACCCTACTTGCCTCAGGGGAATGTCCCTGTACTTACTGTAAGTCGCTCTGGATAAGAGCGTCTGCTAAATGTAATGTAAAGATGGTAATAGTTCTTTGGTGTATCTACTATGATGATTCAGGATTTGTTATGACAAATTCTACAGCCTCGGGGAAGGGTGATACATTTGACAGGTTGTTAAAACAACACCCCATATTGAATATTTTCAGCTCTGTATCAGCAGCTAACTGTATCAGTTCAATAAAATCACAACGGCCAATAAAGGTACAGAGGAGGTTAGTCTCCTTTTTCCTTCCTTCCTTCCTTCCTTCCTTCCTTCGTCTCTCACTCCTCTTCATTTTGTTTAGTAGAAAATGAGTAAACGAGTAACTCGAAATAACAGACAGACACCTACTAGTCAGAAAAGCTTTGCACACAGAGAGACACAGATCATCTGCAGCCCCCAGAGCAGCCGTACTGATGCACACTTGACACCCAGCATTCCAGTGTCTCTAAGTTCCAGTTTCATCAACTCTGTGATATGTAATAAATACATTTCCAGTTACTTTTTGAGGGACTTCCGGTTTTACGAAATCTGCCAGAGGTGTGGATGTATATTTTAGATCTAGACAGATTGGAGTGAGGGCCTTAAGGCCTAATTCTGCTGTGAATGAAGAAGTGAGTTGGGAAACTGTAGTCCTAGACTCTGAGAGTGCACTGGTTTGGATGAGTAATGAGCTACTGAAGCAGTGTTTCAAGTACTGCTGTATTTCAATACTCTTTATTACTAGTGTTTTAAATTGTTGGAATTGTTTTTGTATATAGTTATGTTAAAGGAAGTAATAAATGAAAACATAAAGATAATTTATCTTTGTTTTACATTGTCTAAACATAGCACCTTTTATACAGTGTACCATCAGATTTATGATTTATGAGGATATTATATATATGGACGATTGTATGGCCTGCAGTCCATATAAGTTCTTTAGAAGTCATCATAAATCCGATGGTACTCTGTATAAAAGGTGTTGCATTTAAATTTAGCAGACGCTCTTATCCAGAGCGACTTACAGTAAGTACAAGGACATTCCCCCCGAGGCAAGTAGGGTGAAGTGCCTTGTCATTTTTGGCACAGCCGGGAATCGAACTGGCAGCCTTAAGATTACTAGCCCGATTCCCTAACCGCTCAGCAATCTGACTCCCTTTAGACAACATACAGTACTGTAAAGAAACATTTTTTTTCATAGACTTTGCCGTAGATTTGATCTGTTTTCAACTTGGATTGTTATCTTGGCTGCATCAACTAAATTGTTTGTGATTTTGCATTTCTATGATGCTGCTTTTGTTGCACTGTACTATGCAATATTATAATTGAAATATTAATGTCACACTGCAGTAGAGATGTTGTTATTGTTGCACTTTGCCAGGTAGTTGAGATGTTATTGGCACAGTGCATACAGACTGTTCATTTGACTCTAACCACCTTTGAACTATGCTCCTCTGATCCTTTATTTCTGCTGTACTTTCTACATATATGTAGCCTGACGTTGTCATACTCATAATTCTAGTCAGAATATGAGTCTGATACCGCGCCGTTGGGCTGTAAGTATGGAGCGTGTTTCAACCGAACCCTGAAAAAAAATGCCTCTTCGCTCAATTGGATAGACCTACAACCAATCAGAGCAACGTAGTATGTTAACATTTACATTACATTTAGCAGACGCTCTTATCCAGAGCGACTTACAGTAAGTACAGGGACATTCTCCCCGAGGCAAGTAGGGTGAAGTGCCTTGCCCAAGGACACAACGTCAATTGACACAGCCAGGAATCAAACTGGCAACCTTCAGATTACTAGCCCGACTCCCTCACCGCTCAGCCATCTGACTCCCTAACTAACTTTGACCGAATCCCGTAGGAAGGACGGCAAAAACATATTTTCCATCGACAAATTCCTTGATTGCGTTTCTCTGTTCCTCTTTCAAAATTAATGCGCTGTCGATGTCTTCTAAAACAGGCAGAATCATCACATCTCAGCTCTCCAGCGGCAGCCATGTTTGTTGAAAATGAATTCAACCCAAGCGCTCTTTGGTGACGTGGTTGATTACGTTACTGTTGATCATCTGTCCATCATCGTATAAAGCCCGCCCTGACAATTTGATTGGTCCGAACAGCTCCTGTTCGGACATACTTTTTCCCAAAACTAGCGACCCCAGACCCAACTTCCTGACCAATTGTTTTTGTGGGCGGGGCTAAGTTGGGCTGGCACCCAGGCTAACATATATGTCCTATTTGTATGTCGCTTTGGATGAAACTGTCTGCCAAATCGAAACATTTAATTGTATTGAACACAATGTAGAGAGAGCGGCTACTTTGCTGTTTGGTTGTGCTCTCTACCAGTCCAGTTGAGCTGCAGTCACAAGCAATGTATTCTGGTGGGAAGTAACCTCTGTCTATTTTTACTGACATTTTTTAATTGCTGTCTCTTTCTGTCCGTAGTCAGCATCGCCACCACAATATAAGCTCACTTCAAGATCAGTTCCCATGACAAAGTTTTTTTTACTGCCTTAAAAACAAACCTTTAGTGACCCATTCTTAGATGATAATCTGTGACTGTGTACTAGAAAGGTTACAAATTACTGTTCACTTACGCTGCTAACTTTATGGAGAAAAAAATAAGTATCCAAGATTTCTCTGCACAAAAACACACTTTTCTTGCTTGAAGGCGAGAACTTCTTAACAGCATGTGTTTTTTGTGTGTATGTGAGTTGTAGTAGCGTAGTAGTAATGTAGTTGTGTTGTTTTTCTAACCACCAGCCTTGCTCCATCAAATTTCCCAAATAATCAGTGGCCTGATTATTTATTTCTCCAAATTGTTCCAGTAATTATCTCTCACTGTTGGAGGTGGTTAGATGTTGTCTTGATATGCAATATCACAATCTCAAAAGACTGAATTGATAAGCCCTATGCTCACCAGCACTCCTTTGTTCTTTGCTTTACCCCTCTTTCTCTCTTTTCCCCATCTCACTATTTTCCTTTCATTCCATCTTCTCTTTATCCTGGCAACCAGACTAATCTGCCAGCTCATGTTTTATTTGCTCTGGCAGATAGGTCTGAGCACCCTCCCATTGAAAGAGATTGCAATGAGACCAGAATCATGTCGGGCCAATCGCCGTTTAAGGGTGTGCTAAATACAATGAGGAGCGCCGTTGAGGCATTTTCGTAAACATCCAATAAGTCGTTTCATTATTGGTTGTGTAATAGCATGTTCAGTTCCCCCTTTTCCTTTTTTTGTTATTACTGATGGTTGAATATTGTTGTCTTGGTGCATGCAGATGAATGCCGGTGAGTAGTTGTGCATTCTGTTGGTCAAACGTCCATTTAATGTCTTACAGATAACTCAAAGACATAAGAAATAAATAAACAAATGTATTCAGAAAACTCCTGCACCGCATAGCACTGCACAGACAAAAGACTGTTTGCCCTCTCTGCCACACCCAGATAATAAATAATCAACTCAAATAAATTAACTCAAAACAATGTTTGGCTCCTACAAGTTGAATCAATCCAATTGTAAGTGCATTTGTGAGTTGGCTTGGCAATGCCAGGCTATCTTCTTTCCTTCCATCTTTCTTTCGTTCTCCACTCTACTCTTATCTCTTCCTTTCCCCCTCTCTCTCTCTGCAGCAGAAAGGCAGATCCGAGTAGCAGCCCACACCTTGTGTTCTTGGCACCTTCTTCTCTAGCGTTCCTCTCAAATGCCAGCATGGGATATGAGTAGGAGGTAGCTCAATCTGAATTTTAAAAACTCTGTTTCACCCAATATAAGAAAAGACAGTCAGGGAGTGCACTGCAGTAAATAGAGTAAGCGTTTGACATGAATAGAAATAAGCTGTCCATGGTATTTTAAGGTGCCGGCAGACATACATTTCTGTCACAGGAAATTGAGATTGAGCAGGCAATCCTGCTGAGATGTAAAAGTGCAAGTGCATGAATATACCATTCCATGCGCACACATTGGGAAAGGATGAATAGGGGAGCATCTAGAGCTTCTAGCATGAGGCCCAGTTGTAAGGGTGAACTGTCCCCATCTGGAGGGGACATGTCTCTGTGACTCCTATCTGCTTAAGGGACAGATTGTGTGTAATGGAAGAATTCAAGTGGCACTGTGTGTAGATCTGAATAGTCAAGATGGCGGTTTCAATACAATTAATTTAGTTTGTACAACTTAAGAATACTCTGGACCCGTCATAGCGAAAGGCATGCAGATGTAACCTACAGGTTGTTCGAGAGAGTGGTGGAGAACAACCATAAAGTCCTGCCTTATATAAACTTAGAACATAGGATCTTCAAGATGTTCAATCAATCAATATAGCAGTCTCTGTGATTGGCCAGCACCACTCAGTGACAGTTTGACTCCACATCAAGTGTCCCACAGTTCTTTGATGTCCCAGCTCCTTCTCTAAATAAGGATAGTAAAGATACCCTTAATGAAACACAAACAAGACACAGGACACAATCTCCTTGGCCAAAAGGTCAGAGCTGCTAGATCAACTGATCCATCTACCCTTCTCCCTTTAGGCCATGGGAACTCAAGAATCCCCCAACCTCTGTGCCCCTGGCTTCTTAATTAGGCATCATAAAACAACACCATAAAGACCAACTGCTACATCCATTCTACAGAGCTTGCATCCTTCAAAGTCCCAATTCATTACATTACATATATATAAAACACATACATTGGAACTATATTCTAAATTTCCACCACAGTGTGTGTGTGTGCTGTATGTGTATACATTTCATGTATGTGAACGCTTATGGTATTTTATGTGTGTCTTTAGTAATCTTTACTTGTATGTTTGGTGTGTGTGCGTGTGTGTATGTGTGTGTGTTTGAGAGAAAAAAGGCCTTAACCATAATGCTTAAGCAATGCAGGTCCATCTCTAATAATTGAAAAAAGGTACTCTGTCTCAGCTCATCCCCCACACAGTTTGTCTGTGTGATCACTGCTGTACCTGTGGACGCAAATTAGGTGGGAGGAAAAATATTTTCACAAGTGGCTCGTCTGTTAAACTGGTTTAAGGAAATGTCAGTTATTGCCTGCATGCATAGACACCAGATAAACATATGAAAATGGTTTTTGAACTGCTGAGTCTAATGTATAATTATTGTTTAATTCAGTAGGTTCTAACTCTTGCCAACCTGTCTCTTTGATCTGTTTGGCAGGATCAACACAGGTAGACAAGTCATTCATTCTTCAGGGCACACAACTTAGCTGAGCCCAGTGTGAAATACACCCCAAGCCACTCTCTGTGTCGAATCCACATTACACATGAGAAGTTGTGAACACAGACAAACAATGAAAAAAATATATATCGGCAAAACCTCCCTAAAAGTCCCCAGAAATGGTGGTAAACATCAAAAAAAGAGGTAAGAGCAAACACTTTGAAAGCCATGCACTATCCACTCACAGAGGTTGTTCCTTTCACCTCTGAACCATCCATTCAGATGGAGGTGGAGGCCGTCCTCCAAATCTAGTCATCCCACCTCATCATTTCACCATGCTGCCCTTAAATAAAAACACTATAGTCCTATGACTCAGATCCCATTTTGACAAGTCACTAATGTGGGATTTGGATTCCTTTAAGTAGATTACATTATAAACGAATTATATGCTACAAAACAGAAGCTTGTGTTTTTCAGGCCACGCCTGGATGGGTGGGGTGAAAACAATGTTTTCAAGGCATTGTCTGAAAATAAAATCACCTGAGGCAATTGGAGAATAATGTTATCACTCCACTGCGTAGTTTTTGTTTGGTTTGTTTGTTGTTTGTAAATGCTTTTTTGTGTGCATATGTGTCTGGTGGTGATTTTTGTTTGTTGATATGTATTTTAAACGTATCACATTCAAGATTTCCTCCATTATTGCTAAAAAAATACATATAAATGTAAATTGTCTAACAACTCCACGTGTCCACTTAAGTTATTGAAAGGAATCCATTCTCATCTTCCTACATCCTGTTAGACCCTTTCCACAAAATTATCTTGTCATTAAGACAGAGATGAGTGAGAGGATGTCGGATGACCATCTATGTCTCTCTCAGTGCTATCTGCTTTCCACCAGTTGATACTGTCATTACTATTATTCCTCCATCTGTCCATCAGTCTGCTACAGCCACTTCGTAAAAGTTGGGTGCGTTTTCTCTTCTCACACTTGCCCTGCTATCATATCTAGGATATACTGTGTGTCCAGTATACACTATATGTGTTTTAAATCAACCCTGGTTGTCCTGTTTAACTGGATAACATATGGGAAACCACCTTTGTGTTTATCTCCCCATCATCGCATGGCACAATTAGAAAAACAAGATAAATGGATCAATATTCATTTAATCTACATACGTTTGCATACATAAATGATGTGTGGCTTATGTGTGCAGTTCTTTGCAGGAGCAGAAGGAGGATTTGCGAAAGCGGCTGTCCTATACCACCCACAAGCTTGAGCTGCTGGAAAGTGAGTTTGACTCCACACGCCAGTATCTGGAGACAGAGCTCCGCAGGGCCCAGGAAGAGCTTGAAAAGTTTACAGAAAAACTACGCAGGTGTGCCATATCTACTGCATATCACTGACTTCATTTCTGACACATAAATCAAATAAAACCAAATACATGACAGATAGATGCAATCTTAACGTAATTGTCATTTTAATTTCTATGACTGACACGCCAAAGGTTATTATTCAGTTGTATTAGTTAATCACATATTTATGTGTGTGTGTGTATACTGCGCTGTTATTTTTAACACCTCTAAGAATACAAAGCAGCTACTCAGCACTGCAAAGGATCAATCAAGATCTTGAGGAGAGGAATCACAGAAATGTAAGTTATAAAACCCTTGATCCTATAATGTATGTCAGTACAAGTGTTTGTAAGAGTGTGTAAGTGTGCACCAGAATATGTTCATAGGGGATGCAGGAAAGTGATTGTGTTTAGAAAAAGTAGTGAAACCACTGAACGTTTTGGAATTCGAATGCATGGTTGTTGGGGAAGCTGACGTTAATTACAGCCTTTTGCAGTAAACTGTCCTCTTTCCAATAGCAGAATAATGAGCTTGTACACGCCCTGTGCATTTAATCATTTGTCATACACAGCTTTGCTTCAGGAGAGGTACAATTAACCAAACTACCATCAAGAATTGTACGACTGTCTCTTGTCTGAATAGACAACTGATTTTGTCTCAAGGTCATATGACCTTTCCTACTGTAGATTTAAAGAAAATACAACACTAATAATGATAATCAGGGGTATGTAAGGGGCAAAAAGAAAATAGTATTAAGGAATAGTGGGTCTGACTTTCTCTCATCACATTCTTATACCTGATATTTTTCTAATGCAGATTTAAAAACTTGAATCAAAGGCATCTATAATGAGTAATCTATTAATCACAAATGCATGCTTTTTGCAGTGAGTTGAAGAATGAGTACCTCTGTAATCAGTAGCTGATTTTGTCTCATGGTCATAGTAAACTCATACGACTTGTAACCCCATAGACCACCAATTCCAGTTCAGTCAAGACAGTCACGTGTTGATGTGTTGATTACCATAGATATGAGAATAGGTTTGACTTTGGTGGAGTGGTGCAAGGGGAAGCAGTCCCTGCCTCAGAGCACCTGCAAGCAAATACATTCAAAATGAGGCAGGGAGCAAACAGACTATAAAAATATATATCACTTTATTCACTAATGAGTTGCTTTTGTCCTCAGTCACAACACCATGACGACGAGAAGCGAGCCCTTAGCAGAGAGGTTATTGTCCTTAATAACCACTTGACGGAGGCCAAGCTGACCATAGAGAAACTGCAGGAAGACAATGTATGGTCATGTTAAATACCTACAGTATGATGTCTCGGAAACAAAACAATCATTCTTAATGTTGTTCCCATTGTTGTGTAATATTTTGAAACAGGATCTTTATAGAAAGGATTGCAACCTGGCTGCTCAGCTACTCCAGTGCAACAAGTCACACTATAGAACCCAGTTGTCTGAGGTGAATACTCTGCAAATCTATCGAAACCGCTACTATTGTGACACTGCTAAATCTTCCATCCTAAAACTATTTCCAATTAAATGTTGTTTGGTGCAACACTCCAAGACTGTATATTTAATACTTATATTTATAATTTCTGGGGCCGGTTGCACAAAACACCTTAATTTTTTCCTGAATTATGACACTTACGGGTAAATTTCTCCTTAGCTAAGGGATTTACTTGAGAGTGTTGCACAGAATCCTTTAAATGGTTTCCTTAGCTAAGGTGAAACGTTAAGGGATTTACTACATTGAACGTGATTTCACAGCAGTAAAATTCGACCGTTTCCACGGAGACCACGTTTGTTCAGTTGTATCGCTATTGCGTCACCTTACAAAAGCTAGAGCTAGTTAGCTCCAGCTTATAGGCTAGTGACAAATGGTCAAAAAGGGCTTAAGTTTTTGAGATACCCCTACCGGAAGTAGAACTAAACCCAACAATGTTTTTCATTATCTCTAAGGTCTCCCATATATGAAATGGATTCTTGGCTAAAAATATTTTACTGCTAAGATTGTTAAATGGGGGGAGTCAGATGGCTGAGTGGTTAGGGAGTCAGGCTATTAATCAGAAGGTTGTTGGTTCGAGGGTTAGGGTTATGCCAAATGACATTGTGTCCTTGGGCAAGGCACTTTACCCTACTTGCCTCAGGGAGAATGTCCCTGTACTTACTGTAAGTCGCTCTAGATAAGAGCATCTGCTAAATGACTAAATGTAAATGAACAGATATTGTCATTTACATTTAGTAATGTTATACACCCCAAAAAGTACTAAAATATAGCCTGTCTGTATGGGAGCTCTAGCTAGATCTATGGAGAAAAAAAATGAAGAAAAGAAGGCAAGAAAACCAAATTGGTCAGAGGAGGAAAATATTGTACAAAACAAAGCACATACTAAAAAGTACATTTGATCCACAAATAACTGCAAACAAAAAAACTTGCAACAAATTGCAACAAAAATAAACTCAAGGAGTTTGCTGAAGTGGTCTATTCAAGAAATAAAAAATATATATGATAACTTGACTTATGTCCAAAAAAGAGATAACCAATTAGAGGAGGGAGTCCAATAAAACTGGTGATATCAACTTTACTTGTAGGTCTTGTTGCTACACAGTAACGTTTAAGTGAGAGCTACTTCTTCTTACTGTGTAGATCAAAATGAGATCAACAGTTACCCTGCATTTACCGCGGTAGCCGACACTTCAGTCAAGACACTCACGTGATTGATTTCACCATTTATTCATACACATGACAAATGGTTTAACATTGGCGGAATGGATGTACATGGGGAAGCGCTCCCTGCCTTCACTGCAGCATGCATGACATGAGGCAGGGAGCAACAAGTTAAATCCCCCACGGGGAGAACAGATAGACCACATGGGGGAGAAGGGGATGGTGGTGGGTGGCAGCAGCGCAGAACACAAAGGTAATCGAGGACGCGTGTGCGTGCATTTGTGCGACTTTATAGCGCCGCCTATCAAGCCAGGCCTATGGGCTGAGAACACGGCGATGGGTGATATGGCGCGCGCTGCCCGAGTGCCATGCCTGAACTAGCTCCGCTCATATAAATAGCCTTCATGTTTAGACTGCAGCACAATAGCCTAACAGAGTTCTATAGGTGTGGGGTGGGTTAATTTTTCTCCTTAAACTCGGCCATGTTGCGGTAAAGAATAAGTCAGAGGTACCTTAAGTTTTGTTTCTTACTTTGTTTGCTAAGGGCTTTCGTGTAACGTTTTAACAAACTTTAAGGGAATCCTTAAGTATAAGACCAAGATAAGGAGAAAACCATAAATACTTTAGGGAACATTTCAGGAAACCTTAAGGAAAAGACTTAAGGGTGCTTTGTATAACCGATTATATTTTAAGGAAACCTTAACTCTGACTTTAAGGAAAATCTTAACTTAAGGTGTTTTGTGCAACCGGCCCCTGGTACTTAATTATACAAATAATTAGTTTTCTAATTTCTTGTTCCTGTTTATTTCTGTTGATTATGTGCTGCAATAAGTATGTTACTTGTTACTATGGTGAAGCAGATACAGAAGATTAGGGGAGCACTGTCTTTCTTTGTGAAAGATACCCAGAATGGCACAGTTCAAACTCATGATCTTGTCTAAGTTTTCCTGGTCTTCTTCTTGTGATTTTTTTGGCAATACATTAAATGCCAGATAATCTGAGGTTTACTAGTTTAAATTGACATGTCACAGACTGAGGTCAGGTGTGGTAACTTTAATGGTCACCCTTTACTTTCTCTCAGCTGCCTGCCGAATTCCAGGAGCGTGTTACCATGCACATGGAAGGAACTCCTCTCTGCCACACTCCCTACTCAGACTCTGTTTCTGCGTCTGTCATTGCCAAGGTTCTAGAGAAACCGGATGATACATGCAGCAGTCAAGCTTCCAATTCACCTAGCCCCCAACCCCAGGACCAAGGCTTTCTTCTAGATACCATTAGCAGTGGTGAATGCTTAGGCCTTCAGGTGGCCTACAAGTCAGACTTGCACAGTAGTGACACAGCCCTATACTGCCCTGATGATCGACACCGTGAGCGCAGGCCCAGCATGGACCTCCATGGCCAAATAAAGTTCTTGTACGGGCCCCAGAACTCTACAGACAGTAATCCAGAAGAGAGCTCCATAGGACTGAGGCCCAGCTTCTCCCAGGACCATTTTGCTAAGTTTCCTGCCTCACTAGGCGCTGCCTCCAGCTCCTATTCTAGTTTCAGTGGAGGTGGGTCTGAAGACAAGGGCAATGGTCCCCCTAGCAGCACAGCATCCTCCCCCCACCACCATTCCCTCTACATGGACTGGAGAGACGGGGGCGACTATGAAAGGAAGAGTGACTCATCCTGGGAGAGAGACAGTCCTGGTGGTTTCAGCAAGACCCACAGCTTCCAGCAAGCAGAGATGAGCCACCGCCAGAATGACAGCTCGCCTGTCTACAGCCGCACCATGTCCTCTTGCTTCAGTGAGCCCTATGAGCCTCTGCCACCGTCCTCCTCGCCCAGTGTCGCCTATGGAGACAGTCGCCGTGGCAGCATGCTGGTCCCTGAGGAGGAGGAGCTCATTGGGCGCTGGAGGCAACTGAGTGTGGAGGACCTGAGTGCCCACTACCACAGCCCCGGCCGTGCCTCACCTTACAGTTTCTCTGAACAGCATTTCTCAGTGCGACCGGCCAAAATTCACCTGGGGCCCATTTACAGCAGTTTTCAAGAGGGGGCTGACTACTACCACCACACTGGAGCCGTCATGGACCCAGTCTGCTTCTCTAACCCCAGCCCAGAATGCAGCCCGGGGCTGCACCAGTCCCACAGCCCAGCCCACCTGTACCACGCTAAGGAGGACGGTCAGGAGTCTGAGACCAGCATATACCACTCAGGCAGCTCCAAGGACACAGAGGGTAGTATTGCAGCCGGGGGGCATACAAAAGAGTATGTGGACATCAGTCTCAATAGCTCCACAGAATCCCTATCCCAGAGATGTCTGGAGATGGCAGCTGACCATCACTACCAGGCCGAGATGCATAGTTCACCACCCCAGAAGAACCCTCCACTGCCCCCACCTTCACCCCCTCCCCCTCAGTATAAAACATTTGGCACCTTGGGACTTTCTCGAAAGGACAGTCTGACCAAAGCTCAGTTGTATGGTACACTGCTGAACTGATTAAGGCCCCTAATTTGTCAATTTCTCTTTCCCTGCTCTAGTATAGTTGTATATCGTGGAGCTACTCCCCATAGGGAGCTCTTCTCCTTGTGGTTTACCCTTCTGTGTACGTGCAGCCAATCAACTGAAGCTTAACTGTATCCACTGCAGGTGTCCTAATTGAGGGCACCATGCCGCTGCTCATGCTCCCAAAAACGTCAGCACGGGTTGAAATCTGGAAAGAACAATTTAGAAGCTTCAAGACTTGTTTGTGACTGGAGCATCTGCCACTCACTTCGTTGTTGAGATGTCTATCCCGCCACCATCACATGGGGCTTTCTCAGGGCCCATGGCAGGATGTTGCCAATGGGGAACTGCAAAAACAGGTATGTTTTTCTGAGAAGAGGTGTCCTTCTGATGTCTTTAACAGAGACAGCTAAACTGAAGAGACACCTCATATTCCCATAAGAGCAGATATCCCCTGTCCCTGCAGCTACACCTCTTTCAGAGCTGTGCAGATGCCGTCTTGTTAATGGCAGGGGACATTTGCAAAATCGTTCACATGCCTCGTCATTGTAGTTTCTTTATTTACTACCAAAGCATTTATTATTAATACAGTTGAAATTGGGAATTTTTTTGTTGCAGGTCGATTTAAGGTTTGCGCCCCTAAATGTTCTGACTGCCCCTAAAATGTTCATTTAGGGGCTACAGTGCCCCTTGTTAAAAAAGAGTTTGTCTGGAGCCCTGTGTAGTCTTTCTCAACTGTCAGAAAACAGATTACTCTCTTTGTGTGGCTACAGAAACTACACTGCTAACTGCCAGCATAGGCTCCCTTGGTTTTTCCATGGCTGAAGGCCTCTGAGGAAAGAAGAGGCTTACTGGCGGAAGAACTAGAACTAGGATCTTGTAGGGTTGTTTTGGCAGCCCCTTTGTTACTGGTCACCCAGCCACTCGTCTGGGACAGTCGTTGATTTACATGAATGCTAAAATGACAATCACACCTTAATGACCACAACTGGAAAGGTGGTCTCAACAGTTGAAGAGGAAGGTTGACCTAGGAAGACGAAATTATCATTAAAAGTTATAGTAAATATAGTTCTAAACAGCTTTTAATGTCATATTTGATACGATTTTGTTTCTTATTTTACGTATTACATTCTAGTAATAATTGTAATGCTGTAACATGTACATGTACAGGGTTTACAGAGTTTGTGCTTGCAGCAGACCAACATGTGTTTAACATATTCCCTTGTCTTGCAAGGGCACCACTTGGTCTGCTGCAGCCTTGAGTAATGATCCAATTTGAATTTGTTTGCGTCAGACAACTTTTCTGTCATATGGCCGGTGTCCCTATTTTAGTCAGGTTTGGGTGTATATAGGAAGAAGTTTTTACCAATCACTTTGAGTTCTGTTTACGATACAGCTCCAGTGCGTTTAGGCGCCTAGTCTTCATTGGGTGTGCTCAAGCCTTCGGCGAGAGCACAACCTTTGTTCTCTCACATATATATTATTTATTATTGTTTATTTTCGCCCCCCTAAAACTCAGTCAATATTTGGCCTACATACACAACGGCGGTGTCAAAAGGTTCGTCTTGGTAGCGATTGCGTTGCTTCTATTGGAATTTACGTTCCGTTGCATGGTTTGGGCTTAAGTTAAGTTTTTGTGGCGAAAAGTGAAGCTAACGGTGGCTAATTTGCTAGCCACAGTCACTGACGTTACTAACGTCACTACGTCACTAACGTCACGAAAACACGCGTGACTACCTGTAGCAGAACATTCGTTTCGCATCTGTTAACTTGGGGGATAGCTAGGCTAACTATAGCTTTACTGCAAGGCAGCTGCAGGAACGCCACAAGCAAAGAGGCCAGGGTGATAACTATTTACTCATTTTACTTTGTGATATGACACACAATTGTGATGTGTAATGTACAATATAAGCTGATATTATTAAGGAAGTACATCTACTTTCGGAAACAGTAGTCTACTATTTCACTGAAATATTAGCATCATGACATTAGCCTGTGTTGCCCGGGCAACACATACTACAGTGGTCTATGATGTATCTGTTTTCAATCGTTAAAATAAACATTCCTCACATATACATTTTCGTTGTAGGATTTATTATGACATTAGATTACAAGTAAACGATTTGTGGGTGAAATTATCATTACCTGTGGTTTCAATCCAGTGTATCACTGCAACGCTGTAGCCTACGCGAGACACTACAAAAACATTTACACAGCTGTAGGAAGTCAAACGGCGACAGAACATGTTCGGCACTCCCCTTACTTAAATCAAAAGTCTATCTAACTACTAACCTGAACTTCATTGCCACAGCCTAAACTTTGTCAACCTGTTCATGAAAATAATTAATTTCAGCCTAAACCGTACAACGGAACGTTAAATCCAATTCAACCAACGCAATCGCTACCAAGACGAACACAGCAGTAGTCTAGTCTGTACTACTACTGTACCGTAGTAGTACAATTTACCGGGGCAGCTTCTCCACACAGGGCTATATCGCATTTTGCGTTGTTACTGACAATGATCGCTACCAGTGAGCTTTTTATGAATGAGCGATTTTCCACTAAATAAATGTCAAGCTTATTTACGTTTTGGGGGGCATATTTTCAGTTAGCAGATGGTACTGTTTGAATCGCGATTCCATCTTCTACTGCCGGGTAACGTCGTAGAATAATCTTCAAAGGGGGTTCTTTATTAATGAATGAATGCAATGAGTAGGCTAAATGCATGAAAATATCACGAGAAGGGAAAAACTTAAAAGGACGTTTAAGTCATAGAGATTAGGTCAATTTGTACACCGGTCTGCCAAATGTATTCGTTTTGATTCAACGATGAGGCTGCCTCTTGCCTCTTGGGGAAATGAGAAGACATCCATTTCATTCTACACTTCACTCGTATTTTCAGTTGTAAATGAGCAGCAAAAAAAATGCTTTTAAATCTGTCATCTGTCATCATAAATAATAAGTATGCATTTTTATATAAAATACAGAAATATCAGTTGTAAAAATGTCATTAAAAAACGGACCCCTGTCCAACCGACGCAAGCAAGCACACCCTACAATTTCCCCAGAAATTGTACCCTCTCTAGTTGTTAATACCTTTGTTAACCATTGCTCTGAAGGTATGTTTTGTATTTGATGATATTTCACTATCATTGTATTGATTATCTTACTATTTAGATAATAAACTATTATTGTGCATTTTAAGTTACTTGGTCTCCTTGAAACGTATCTATCACGCTACGGCGGTGAAAACTTTGATCTAGTCTGGTTGATGCGGCTAATACTGATTATAAACATAAACTTTTATAAACTTTTAAAGTAGATTTTAACTTAAGGCCTCTCAGTCACTTACAGTGGATCTCCACGCTCCGAAGGAATTTACCAGAGCCTCTGAGTGATCGGTTTACATACTAGGTCGGTGGTTAAATCCATATTATAGTAGAGATAAATGACTGATTAGTGAACACGCATACTTTAGGGTAGATGCTCTGATCAAGCAGACGATTTTTACCTATGCCAGAGTTTCATGTCATTAACTGTTTAGCGCTCAAGGTTACAGGTAACGCACTTGTGCACATTTCTAAAATTGGAGTCAGATATTAACGAGTCAATTATCTCCCTGAACATCTAACCAGAATTGAATTGGGTTTCCCAAGCCAGGGACAAACACCAAGCGTCTCCGGCCTTACGATTCACCACCTACAATCTCTCATTCATTGTATGTTTTTTAATGAATGAACAAAACAATGGTGACTATTCAGTGTCCGGCATTGCACTTGAGACTGCTGTTTCATCCCAGAGGGTTGATATTCAGCGTCTCAATAGTGTTGGTTCAGAGCGCGATGTCTTGACCACAAGCAGCACCGGACAAATAAGATCCCTTCGAGCCAACCCTGCCACCAATTGGTTAGTGTCAACTGAGCATTCAGTGCTTATTACTGTCCCGATGTTACATTGTTCTTCTTTCCTAATGTTTGGTAACCTGGTAGGTTAGTTTTAGTGCGTGAGGTCTCTGGATCGAGCGTAACTAAACCATCAAGCACTGCGCATTTAGCGGAGTCTGGCCCAGCTAAAAGGCATCTGACGGTGTCCCCGGTAAGGGCGGCCCAGTCCAGACCTCCAGCCCCAGCTTGGAGAGATATGCAGCAACTTCAAAGTGTTTATATGACACGAATGTCGCCAGCTTCCACATGTAGAAATGCCAGTACGTAGCAACTTGACAGTGTTGATTTGACACCAATGTCACCAGCATCTGCATCTGAAAATGCTGGCCATCAGCGACTCAATGGTGTTGGTGTAACAACTGAGTCTGCCATGTACGCATCTAAAAATGCCGGCACAAAGCGGTTTGTGACACGAGAATTGCTAGCGTCTGCCAGCACGCAGCACTTTGCTGCGTATGTACGCGTCTTGGCATACCTCAACAACCTGCTGGTTCTAGCCCAGTCTCCGGACAGGTCTTTCCAGAACATGGACTCACTGCTGAATCCCATCACCCAGTTGGAATTCGCTGTCAACTGTAAAAAGAACAAACCGTGGCCAAACTGTTTGCCTGTTTAGGCATACAACTGAACACTGTAGACAAGAGAGAGCCTTTCAGCACCACAGAGGGAGGCACTAGCCCAGGCTCTCCGTGCATTCAGAGTCTCACACGCAGTCACCGCTCTGTCGGTGATGTCCCTGCTGTGGATGATGACTGCAGTAAGTCTACTCTCCACCCACGCTGTTGTTGAAGTGCAAAAGGGAGAGGGGCACAATGACACGGCACATACCCCGTATTTTGAGTTGGATCCCTTTGGATGCCCCAATGAGATTCAGCATTTTAGGACCTGGGGCCTGTTCCACAGAGTGAGTTTACCGAATAAGCCAGGTTTCATGTAAGGGAAAGTAACTGACATAAGCCTGACTTCTTTTGTAAACTCGATTTATGGAACATGTACTTGTACGCTGGGAGTATATCTGGCCTCGCTCGCTCCGCCTAAACCAGTAGGAGCAGAGCTCCCTGTGGGGCAGAGCTCCACAATATAGAACAATGGTTCTATGAGTGGAGCAGACGGCCCATAGGCCTGCTAGCCCAGCTTGCCTTATTTCAACCCAGCTGTTTTTCAATAGTTTTGGTAGAATGAGCAGCAGGCTGGTTCCCTCTTATATAGGGCACCTGCGTTAGACATATTTAAGCTTTGGTTGATTTACTGCATGTACGAAAAGGGATAAACCGCTATAGATCACATATAACTGGAGTTATTGTTGCTTGGGGAAGAGCTTGCCAACCACATGTATAGTTTGATGGGAATCTGAGCATGATGGAGTGTACAGGTGGGAGATTTTAGACAAGCTAGCATCCAGTACAGAACAACTGGCATGAATGAATATGATTGTTTTAGTTAGTTTGAGGCGTTAATTGCCAAATTCATAACTGAAGAAGACTGTGAGGTTGATGTGCTTAGTACAAATGTGAATGTAGTTAAAGGTAGTCTTCAAATATTTACACCTCTTTAATCAGAATAATAACCCTATTAGGATTACTGAATATTTTTATAAAAATATCAGTGATATAATTTGTTCGTAGCATTTCGCTAAATATTTTAATCTGATCATTCATTAATACAAAGATTTATTGAGATGGACTTTGTAAATTTCAGTAAATGTCAAGAGAACAGCTTTCAACATGCAGAGTAAGAAAAGAATACACTGAAGATATTTTTTGCTTTCTTTTTCGAGGCTGAAACTGTGAAGGATTTTAACACAGGAGTGTTCGAGTAAGAAAGCAGAGGCAGTGAATTGTCCTAAAATGACAGTGAATAATGATTTAGTACTTATTATAGTACTGCTTAAATACTTTCACAAACGTTTACTACATTAATATATGCTTGATGTGTAGGCTTATGTTATTAATTACATTTTTTAAGATGTACCCTGAGATGTCTCATCGGATGCCATTATATCTGAATTTCCACTGAAGGGTTCCCTGTTCCCTCCTACCTCAGATCTGGATGCCAACTTGTCACCCTCTTTGACTTAATGATGTATGTTTCTATATTTTAGTTGTTTCCTTTACCTAATAAAGTACAAAAGATGCCAAAACTATTTGAAATGTTCTGGGAAGGATGCATTTTCTTTGGGTGCATGTGTGTGTAAGGAAATTGGAAATACAAGATTGTTGAGGTAAAACTGAATGCATCAAATATTAATCGAACACTCGGGATTGAAGACTACCAAAATACAATGTGTGCAATAAAAATACACATGTTAATGAAGTCTGGAAAATGTACACAATATAAAAGATCTGAATATGAATAGGACAAACTTTAATTAGAATTTGACCTCAACACGTGTGTTAATAAATTGTATACGGGCGGCTGTGGCTCAGGGGGTAGAGAGGGTTGTCTGTTAATCGCAAGGTTGGCGGTTCGATCCCCGACTCCTCCTAGGTCATGTGCCGAAGTATCCTTGAGCAAGACTCTGAACCCCAAGTTGCTCCCGATTGGCAGGCCGGCGCCTTGCATGGTAGCTCGCTGCCGTCGGTATGTGTGAGTGAGAGTATGAATGGGTGAATGAGAGGCAAACATTGTAAAGCGCTTTGAGTGCCGCTAAGGTAGAAAAGCGCTATATAAATGCAGTCCATTTATACACTGTCGACTCGTCAGTACCGGTCCTAGCACATCTGATGCCCTACCACCGCCAGCCTACCACCTTAAAAACTTAAGTTGGCCTAGGCCTACTTCGCTCATGCTAACGCACTGTGTTGAAAAATGAATATGCCTATTATAAGAATCACATCCAAATCGAATGACATTATCTTCTCCGGCCAAGACAACAAAATCTTTCTCTGTTGCACTGTTCCCCACTTGGCTTCTACGTAAGGCCGTGTTCACACTTGACTTATTTTTTCAGAAAAAAGCACTGCCTTCAGCGCCTTTTTACATGCAACCCTATGGGAAAAGGAAAAAGGCGGACGCCTTTTTTAAAAAACTTCTAAAAAAGCGCAGCGCCCGATGCCTTTTTGAGTTCAATTTTCTCAACTTTTCAGAAAAGCGCTGGGTGACGTCAAGCGCCTTTCTGACAACTGACCAGTCAGGACGAGGAGAGTAGGTACCAGGGATGGAAATAAAAAATTTTGTCCACCGGCCACTGTGGCTGGTGGATTTCAAAATCTACCAGCCACTCAATGTTTTTACCAGCCACTTTCTTGTTTTTAACCGACAATGTGTAACTGCATGTGAAAATTAATACTACAAGATCTACAATACTTAACCCTTGTGTTATCTTCGAGTCACCCATCAGTTGTTGTGACCCACCGTCGTATTGCGACAACTTTACCGCATACAAAATCAAAGTGAAGCATTTTCTTTTAACCGTATGGCTGTCTCAGACCCCCCACATTGCGAAGGTTAAAATAAAATTATTTTTATTTGTTTTTGTATTGGGTAAAATTGGGTAAACACAACGATGGTTCGTTATGAACCTTTGGGTCATGTGACCCGAAGGCAGCACAAGGGTTAAGCAGTTTATTTCATCTCAAGTCTCAATGAAACACTGACACTTTCTCTTTCTCTCTTATACATACACAAACCACAAACTGATATACATTTCATTAAATGAGTAGGGCAGATTAAACAACAAACTAACATTCCTCCACCCATCCTCCCCACTGCGTGGGCGTTCCTAAACAGTATTTTCATCTTATCCAACTGGGCCGTCTTCAGGCTGGTAAGTGCCTTCATGGCAGCCGTATTCTCCGGGGCTGCTTTTCCCTGTGCTCTCTTTTTTACCTGGATGCGGCATTTTGATGATTCGTGGTCTTTTATGGCTTCCAGTTTTAGGTTTTTAGTCCCAACAATGAAACTATTAGTTTTGGCATCTTCTGAAGCGTGTTGACGGATACAGAGCAGTACATTATCAGATTTGTCTCGTCGTAAACTAACCAATCGCGGGACTCCCCATTGTCTGCTTTTCTCCATCGTTATTTACATTTACATTTAGTCATTTAGCAGACGCTCTTATCCAGAGCGACTTACAGTAAGTACAGGGACATTCCCCCGAGGCAAGTAGGGTGAAGTGCCTTGCCCAAGGACACAACGTCAGTTGGCATGACCGGGAATCGAACTGGCAACCTTCGGATTACTAGCCCGATTCCCTCACCGCTCAGCCACCTGACTCCCTCATCCCTCATCTTTAAAAAAACGTTTTTTGAATTTCGCCACTGGCTCCTCCTGAGATGTTTTCTCAGCGGACCTCTTAACCCTTGTGTTATCTTCGGGTCATTCTGACCCATCAGTCATTGTGACCCACCGTCGTATTGCGACAACTTTACCGCATACAAAAACAAAGTGAAGCATTTTCTTTTAACCGTTGGGCTGTCTCAGACCCCCCACATTGCGAAGGTTAAAAGAAAATTATTTTTATTTGTTTTTGTATTGGGTAAAATTGGGGAAACACAACGATGGTTCGTTATGAACCTTTGGGTCATGTGACCCGAAGGCAGCACAACGCCTGCGATGTAACGCCACATTTTATTGAAGGTGTGCCGCCTCTAAAGTGTCCGGGTGAAACAGTATGCTATAAAAGCGAGTTTACCCGCCACAACACAAAATCACCCGCATTTGGCTGGTAGCGGGTGCTAATTTCCATCCCTGGTAGGTACGCGTGTACCTTCCCTAGTAACCTTCTACCTTAGTTACCAGGCTATGGCTCCTCAAACGCCAAAGCTAAAGCAAGTAATTGCATTTTATTTGCCATAGTAGCTAGCTGTCAATAAGTAACCAACGGAAAATAACGGATAACAATGTATCGCTAGAATGTATGATTCCCGTTCAGGTTACAGAATTCTCGTCAGAAAGGCGCTTGACGTCACCCAGCACTTTTCTGAAAAGGCAAAAGGCGCTCAAAAGGCGCTGAAGGCAGCACTTTTTTCTAAAAAAAGAAGTCAAGTGTGAACACGGCCTAAGTTCGCATGATGCACGTTTTCAGGCAGTGATCAGCGCGCTCTGATGATTTGCATGTTAAACAAAACAATATTTTAAATTTGTAGTACATTGTAAGAGATAATACATAAATATAGCTGCAAGCAGCGATGCGGGTTCCTCCGCAAAATGGCTAAATATTACAAAAACGTACATTGTAGAAGGTCAAGAGTTGGACAACAAGAGAGCAAAACTACTTCATGTTTGGCCAACAACAATAGGCTGACTGAGAATTTGAACTCATGAGCATAAGGTTACAAGTCAGTCTCTTTATTCTCTCTGCTACACACCAACTGTTGAGATCTTATGAATAGCTTTGGTCAGCTTTGGGACAAAGGTTAAGAAACGGTTGACATTTCAAGGTAAAATTGCATGAAATTGCGCATGGTAAATGAATGTTGTCACCTTGAAGCCAATAAGGTTTGAAAAACCATCAGTCAAAATTATATTTGATTTATTAACACAAAGATATTGAGGCAATGTGGACATTTACATAAATACACCCTTTTCAGACATATTGTATTGCATTCCTTATTCAATTTGACCCTATAGAAAGTCGATTGGATCTATGGTTCATGAGGAGAAGGGTTTTGAAGGTTGTACCAAATTTGGACAGTACAGCAAAATCTATCATGGCGGACCTTATGGGTTCTTGAGGCTTTTTTGTTCCCCATGAGAAATAAGGCATGTGTACCAATTTTCAGGCATTTTGGAATAATGGGGCGCTGGGGAAATCACGTAGACTTTGGGCGTGGCTTATAGCGCCACCTATGGGCGTACATGGGCCATTAGCGGTCTGGGAGTAGTGAGTGACCTGGTGTATCATTGGGCCAAATTTGAAAAAATCGGGTCAAGGACTTTTTGAGCTATTGGGACATTTAGCGGAGAAATATAATAAGAAGAATAAGAATACTAACAAAAACAATAGGTTTCCTCCTACTGGAGGAACCCTAATGAGAAGAATACTAACAAAAACAATAGGTTTCCTCCTACCAAAGGAACCCTAATAATCAATCAGGCATTTTGTATTATATCGGCATACGGTAACAACAGGACTGGAGACACGAGACTTATTATTAGTAATTAGCGTATTTTATTCACCTTATTCCGGAATTCACGATGGGCGCGGCCATCCGCGTATTCTCATTTCCGGTTTAGATACTTTCCGCTTTATAACGGTACTAAAAGAGTGTCTTAAACAGGCTCTGGTACTAATTTAAGGCTAATAGAGATGCCCAGCATCAACTGCAGTTTGTGGCTGCCATAACAGCTGGAGAAAACGGAATCAGACCCTGTATTATCATTGTTTTGACTATGGAAAGAAGAGGTCCGAGTGTTGTGGGCCGACATACTTTGCATCGACCTCCAACCAAAGTTGAGGATCTGCGTCCCTGGCTGAAGGCGCTGAATTTAAAAGACCCACCGAAGTTTCCTTTTGGCTGGTGTGAAGATGTGACAGTGATTCTGCAGCACTGTTCTCCTGACCTGGAATCATTTTTTATTAACTGTAGATCGTTTTACTCGCCACGAGAGTTTGCATCATTCATTGTGTTTGGCGTCTACATGCCTCCGCAGGCTAGCGTCAACGAGGCTCAACGTGTGCTTGCCAGCCAGATACTGAGTGTGGAGCATGAAAATCCGGATTCCTTGGTTATTGTGCTAGGCGACTTTAACAAAGGCAATCTCACTCAAGAACTCCCAAAATATAGACAATTCATCAAATGCCCTACCAGAGAAGGAAACACCTTGGATCACTGCTACTCTACAATCAGCAAAGCATACCATGCGGTCCCCCGAGCAGCACTGGGTCACTCTGACCACGCCATGGTCCACCTGATTCCTGCATACAGGCAGAAGCTAAAGCGCTGTAAGCCTGCTGTGAGGACATCAAAACAATGGACCAGTGAAGCTATGGAGGATCTGCGGGCGTGCTTGGACTGCACTGACTGGGACATGTTCACGACTGTTACCAATAGTCTGGATGAGCTCACAGAGGCTGTGACATCATACATCAGCTTCTGTGAGGACTGCTGTATACCAACACGCACCAGGGTGAGCTACAACAACGACAAACCCTGGTTTACAGCTAAACTCAGAAGGTTGAGGTCAGCGAAAGAGGCCGCGTTTAGGAGTGGGGACAAAGACAGTTTCAAGGAGTCGATGAACAGGTTTAGCAAGGCGGTGAGGGAGGCTAAACGACTGTACTCGGAGAGACTAAAACACCAATTCTCTGCAAACGACTCTGCTTCTGTCTGGAGAGGGCTCAGGCAGATTACCAACTACAAGCCCAGAGCCCCCCACTCCACTAACGACTCCCGCCTGGCCAACGACCTGAATGAGTTCTACTGCAGATTTGAAAGACAATTAGACAGTCCTGAACTACCCCTTCCCACCCAGGAGGCCTCCCACCTCCCCCCCCTCTACAGTGACGACTCTCTACATTCAGGAGGGTGAAGTTAACAGAATTTTCAAGAGGCAGAAACCCCGCAAAGCAGCTGGGCCGGACTCTGTCTCTCCAGCCACCCTCAAGCACTGCGCTGACCAGCTGTCTCCGGTGTTTACCTACATCTTTAACACCTCCCTTGAGACATGCCATGTGCCAGCCTGTCTCAAGTCCTCCACCATCATCCCTGTGCCCAAAAAGCCAAGGCCAACAGGACATAATGACTACAGAGCCGTCGCCCTGACCTCTGTGGTAATGAAGTCTTTCGAGCGCCTGGTGCTGGCACACCTTAAATCCATCACTGACCCTCTACTGGACCCCCTGCAGTTTGCCTACAGAGCCAACAGATCTGTGTACGATGCAGTTAACATGGCCCTCCACTTCACCCTACAGCACCTGGACTCCCCAGCATCCTATGCCAGGATCCTGTTTGTGGACTTCAGCTCTGCCTTCAATACCATCATCCCCGCCCTGCTTCAGGACAAGCTCTCCCAGCTGAACATGCCTGATTCCACCTGCAGGTGGATCACAGACTTCCTGTCTGACAGGAAGCAGTGCGTTAAGCTGGGAACACAAGTCTCTGACTCCCGGTCCATTAGCACCGGATCTCCTCAGGGCTGCGTCCTTTCCCCTCTGCTCTTCTCCCTGTACACCAACAGCTGCACCTCCAGTCATCCGTCCGTCAAACTCCTGAAGTTTGCGGACGACACCACCCTTATTGGGCTCATCTCTGGTGGAGACGAGTCTGATTATAGGTGGGAAGCGGCCAACCTGGTGCAGCCAGAACAACTTAGATCTCAATGCTCTTAAGACAGTGGAGATGGTTGTGGACTTCAGGAAGAACACAGCCCCACTCACCCCCATCACCCTGTGTGACTCCCCAGTCAACACTGTGGAGTCCTTCCGCTTCCTGGGCACTATCCTCTCCCAGGACCTCAAGTGGGAACTGAACATCAGCTCCCTCATCAAGAAAGCACAACAGAGGATGTACTTCCTTCGGCAGCTGAAGAAGTTCAACCTGCCAAAGACAATGATGGTGCACTTCTACTCAGCCATCAGAGTCCATCCTCACCTCCTCCATCACCGTCTGGTACGCTGCTGCCACTGCCAAGGAAAAGAGCAGGCTGCAGCGTATCATCCGCACTGCTGAGAAGGTGATTGGCTGCAAAGATTGTGGCCAACTCCTCCCACCCTGGACACTCCCTGTCTCAGTCACTCCCCTCCGGCAGAAGGCTGCGGTCCATCAGGACCAATACTTCACGCCACAAAAACAGTTTCTTCCCTTCCGCTGTTGGCCTCTTCAACAAGGCCAAGGGACCACACTGACTCTAATGACTTCCTGCTTAAAACACACTGCTTTTTGCACTGCATTACAAAATTGTATCTTGTACATTTGTATTTTTTTTATATTGTAAATTACGGCAACTTATATTTTATTTTATTGTATATTTTATGTAATTCTAATTCCACTTAGTACTGCTAGTTTATGTACCCTTAGTATAGATAGTCCACATATTTAAATTTTAGGTCCCTATATGTTTATTGTATGCACCTTCCTGCCAAAACAAATTCCTTGTCTGTGCAAACTTTCATGGCGAATAAATCCCATTCTGATTCTGATTTTGTCTGCTCGTATCACTTGCAACATCAAGTGTGTAATAAGAGATAAACTAGCTATATTTGGTGGCCAAGCCGCAAAGCGGCAAAGCCACCTTAAGGGTTTCTACTTTTTCTTCTTCTTATTATTATTAATGTAGCTGCAAGCAGCGATGCAGGTTCCTCTGCAAAATGGCAACATATTATAAACATGTACACTGTAGAAGACCGAGACTTGGACAACAAGAGAGCAAAACTACTTCATGTTTGGCCAACAACAATAGGCTGAACGAGGATTTGAACTCATGAGCATAAGGTTACAAGTCAGTCTCTCTATCTGCGCTGCTACACACCAACTGTTGAGATTGTATGAATAGAAAGGGCAGAGTATTAGCTTTGGTCAGCTTTGGGACAAAGGTTAAGAAACAGTTGACATTTAAAGGTGAAATTGCATGAAATTGTGCTTGGTATTTCAGGATGATGTCATCCTGTTTAGCTAAACAGATCAAAATTATGACAGGCCAAAAGATAATGGCTGGATTCCAACCAACTACCTTATACTTTACAGGTCACTATCCCAGCCCATTGAGATATTCTCAGTGTTGAATATTTTCATGTTCAGTTACTGTATAAAAAAGTAAGCACACAGGCTATATCGCATTTTGCGTTGTTACTGACAATGATCGCTACCAGTGACATTTTTATTAATGAGCGATTTTCCACTAAATAAATGTATCAAGCTTATTTACGTTTTTGGGTATTTTCAGTTAGCAGATGGTACTGTTTGAATCGCGATTCCATCTTCTACTGCCGGTAACGTCGTAGAATAATCTTCAAAGGGGGTTCTTTATTAATGAATGAATGCAATATGAGTAGGCTAAATGCCTGAAAATATCACGAGAAGGGAAAACTTAAAAGGACGTTTAAGTCATAGAGATTAGGTAAATTTTTACACCGGTCTGCCAAATTTATTCGTTTTGATTCAGCTATGAGGCTGCCTCTTGCAGGGGAAATGAGAAGACATCTATTTCATTCTACACTTCACTCGTATTTTGAGTTGTAAATGAGCAGCAAAAAAAAAATGCTTTTAAATCTATGTAATCTTTATAAATAATAAGTATGCATTTTTATATAAAATATACAACTGATATATAAATATCAGTTGTAAACATTTCATAAAAAAACGGACCCCCCCCTGTGCAACCGACGCAAGCAAGCACACCCTACAATTTCCCCAGAAATTGTACCCTCTCTAGTTATTGTTGATTTGTATGTCAACATTGTGTAATCAGTAATGGGATATTTTTTTATTTGTGTTTGTTGTCACACCCTAAAAGGGTGTGAAAGGAGGGATTTATTAGAACTTTAAAAATATCCACTTTAAATCCTCGAATGGGTTCTTGATTTCAATATCTGTGTTTAATCATTGGTGTTCGACTGTTCGCATCTCAATTGACTCAGTTACTGCTTGATCATGGGAGATAAGGTGATGCTGGGACTGTAACTCTTTTCTGCTTCAGGACGAGTCAGACCGGCGGGTCTGACTACCTTTGGATATACAACCCCTGTTCTAAGGCCCCATTCCCCTGGAGACCCTGTTCCCCCCCTTTCTCACTGGATAATCTACCCCTTCCCCTTGGAGACCCTGCCCCATCTGCCCTTATGCCTCATCAGACCTAGGAGTGGTCTGCCCCCCCTTCCCCTTGAAGACCCTGTCCCACCTGCCCCAATACATCATCAGATGTTCGGGGAAGCCTGTTGTACATTTATGGACAGGACCATTCAAGGTCATCGAGAGAACCTTGCACGCCCTAAGGGTGCTGGGGAAAGGAAGTACGTGGTACCACTGGAGCATGTGTTGTGCTGCTCCAGAATCCAGTCATACTTTCCAGGAGTTGGTGGAGAAGGGCCAGGAGGGGCAGTGAACCGTTTGCTATTGCTACGAATGTGAGAGTCCGGAAAAGAGGGTTACGACTAGGTCAAGAGTGATACTGCTTGACCACACTATAATTGTACTGGACTAAGAAGGTTTCCGCTATTTTACTTAAGAGTGTGCTATATCAATATCAACATGATTGTTGTTGTATCCCGTGTATCAGGTCCCTGTGCAACCGGATCATTGTCTCGGCTGTGGAGAACCCAAAGACGGGGTTCCAAATGCCGTTGCTGGCTGACCAGGATGAGGAGGCGGTAGCTGGTCCGGGCTATGTTGATTGATCTCTGGTGTTTTCAGAGATCAAAAGAGGGATTAAAGAATATATTGGGCTTATTAAAGTTATGCATTGTGCTTATTAAAGTTATGAACTTAGAAGTGTGCTCAGGCTTAAACATTGGGTCTCACACTGGGTGTGGGAAGCAGGCTGTTCTTTGTGTCTCTATCTCTTCATTTTCAGAAACAACCTTGAAACCGGGTGGAGACGGCACCCGAGCAGGTGGGACGCGTAGGCAAGAACAACTCCCTGATGCACGAGAGAACAAGCTCAACCCTTTTTTCATCTTTGTGTTTTAATTACACTGTATATTATATGCTGGGGCAGGGAAAGATAGCCAGTTGGACTTCGTGAACCAGCCCAAAACTCTGTTGCGGGTAGGGAAACTTAGACAACCCCAGAGCTCTGTACTTGTTGATTTCCAACTGCTGCATTAAAGCTGATATTATTGGACCTCTGCGACTCCAGACCACTCTTTCTAGAACACAGATTTGTGTCATTGAATACCATCATTACATATTGGAATAGACACATACATTTTAAGTCCTTCAAACTGCACATCAATCTATGCGTCGTTGCTAACGTGGTGACGTAGCTAGCACTGAGTACCCTTCGTTGACTAAAGGCACTTTTTGCCACAAAAACGTTGTAACCTCCTAAACCGTGCAACGGAACATAAATAAAAATGCAAGCAACGCAATCGAGACCAAGACGAACATTTTGACACAGGCGTTGTCTATGTAGTCCAAATATTGACTGATCCTTAGGGGGGCGAAAATAAACAAAAATAAATAATAAATATAGCTACAGGCAGCAATGGCGGGTTCCTCCTCAACATTGCAAACCCAGGGCTCTCAAGTTTTAAAGACAGGCAAGAGTGACATTCCCCCCCATACCCCCCCACACCAGGGGGTCAAAATTAATTAATTATAAAATATGACATTATTTTAAAAGTGACCTATAACATCGACTATGCAAAACACATACAATTATTACGCGTATTTGGAAAGAGATGTTTATAATGTGACAATATGTCAGTCATTGTGTGATAACGAAAATATGACTAGGCTTATTATATGTATCAGACGAAATATTGCAAGCTCCGGCAAAGGTATCAGGCCTATGTTCGTCCCGCACTGGGTTTGAACCTGCCACCTCTGACATTCCAAGCACCACCACTACCAACTACGCCAACGAAAAGCTAGCTAACCGTCGTCGCGGGTGGCCTTTTACATACCTGAGGAGTGAGTTTCGCCGAAATATAAATATTTACCTGGCAAGAGTATTTACCTCTAAACTGGTCAATATATACACATCTGACAAAAGACCAGCTCGACCTTTGCCTGTAAACAGTGATTCTGACTGTCAGAGACCTTTAAATAGCCTGACTTACTGAAATTGGCAAAACTAGCCTGGCTAACGTAGGTCGCTTTCTCAGGGCATATGACGAATGAAACAGGCTCGCCTTGAAAAATCAGATATACCGGCTATCTTTAGCAGGCCCTTGTCTACAAAAAGCAGTCCTCCCTGACGTTTTTGGAGTAGAATTGAGTGAAATACAAAATTGTTTACACACTGCCAGTGGGCGAGCCGAGCCTGACTCTGAGGCTAACGTCAAAACAATGTACCCCCGGGATGCAGTATCACTCCAATTGCAAGTCCACAAAACACAAAAATAATCGGAGCATCTGGCTAAAAGCACAATTCCCACAGCTCCTAAAGGCTTCCCTCCTCGACCTTTTTCGTGTAGACGTAACTGTAAAATGGTGAACTTATGAACATGACGCAACGAAAGCATGGCTGCCGCCTAAGCGCCTATGCGGTCTCCCTGCCGCATAGGCTTATTACAAAGACTTTCACGCCCCAAATCAAAATTACGAGCCGACAGGTCTGTGGGGAATTGCTTTTTCTCCTAAAGGCTGCTCTCCTCGACCTTTTTGATGAACAATTTGCCGAGATGCAAAATGACGCACTAATTAAAAACACAGAGGAAAAAAGCTAGAGCTACAGTAGCTACTTTTCGAGTTCGGTTTTCCGTCACTTCAGAATCACGATCTAAAAGGTCTAAAAGTGCTAAAACCTTCACCATAATTCAAGAGTAGTGTACTTTCACAAACCCAATCATTAATTCTAGCTTAAAATGTGTAAAAATAGGACTTACCGAAAGTGGCTGCCTCCAACACGGCTATCACGCGATTCCAGTTGAAAACAACAATGGCCGCCGAAAAAGAATTTAAATTCATAACGGCGAGCTGCGATTGGAAGCGAAATGAAACAGGGGCTAAAAAACGAAGGTGGGGGCTTGGTCAGCACACAATTTCAAGAAAGCATGTGTGTGTCAAGGGAAGGCTGAGTGTGTGAGAATTTGGAGCACGCGAGGGGAGCAATTAGCCAAGCATGCATGTTTCAAATATTCACTAAAAATCGAGTTTTCATCTTACAGTCAACTTTTTCTCAGATTTGTGTACTAAACATTCTCAAGAGTCTTCATATGAACTTGTGATTGAATCAGAGTATCAGTTTTTGACTGGCGGATTTGTAAAGTATTATTTTAGCGTTAGTGATAAATTCGATTTGCTTTATATCAACCATTTTTAGAGATATGAAGTTTCCTTTGCACATGGTAACATCTTGTAGTGTATTCCTTGTGACATACCAAGTTTGGTGTTGATATCTCAAAGATTTGCTGAGATTTGACCCAACTTCCTGTTTGGTTGCTTTGTTGCCGATTTTGATTGGCTGTAACGGCCAAACGGTTTAGAAAATCAAAACGCCATGGGATAACTTTTGTGAGGATTGGTCTGAAGATCATCTCTGGTAATTTTGAAGAAGATATGACAAAAATTGTAGGAGGAGTAGAGAAAAAACGGTTTTCAATGAATTCAAAATGGCGGCCGCATCAATTCGGCTTTTATCACAAGTTATCATGTGTCACATACGGGATGTCCCAAGATATCATGAGACAAAGGAATCACTTAATAAAGGCAAACAAATCAATAGCTATTGGCCAAAACGCATTTTTGCTTCCTGCGGCCACGCCCAGTAATCACATGACACCAAATTGTGTAGACATCCTCAGAAGAGGGTTCCGAGTCATCATACCAAGTTTGGTGTTGATATCTCAAAGATTTGCTGAGATTTGACCTAACTTCCTGTTTGGTCAAACCATTACAAAATTGACATGACACAGACATGTATTTCATACATGTACACAACATTTCAAGACAATTGGATCAATGGCTGATTTTAAGTCATTTTTTGAAATTCTTCACAAATTGTCACTGTAGAGAAATATCCATGCTGCCGACATTATGGGTTCTTGAGACTTATTTGTTCCCCATTGGCAATAAGGCATGCGTACCAACTTTTAGACATGTTGGACTGACAGGGTTAAAATGCCACCCTTTTGAAAGTGACAACTTTGAAGCGTGTTGTGTCAGGCCACCTGTGCTCTGGTCAGGCCCATCATGCAGAGATCCATTCTTTAAAAGCTTTGATTACAACAATAACTTTATGAAAGTGAGGATACACTTCACTAAAGGAAGTGTGTAGGTTATGTACTACTACTGCTTGCTCTGCCCACACACTTTCCCCATCCATGCTGTTTCCCTCTATCCCAGCGCAGGTCATGCCATTAGAAGTAGCCCAAAAAACATACCATACACAGTCACACTGTTTTCAAAACTGAAACTGGTTAGAAGACCATGGCTATTAGAACTCTACCTGAATTGAGCTCTCTCTAGAGTCTCAGTCAAACAACTGTCAAGAGTCATGTAGGGAACTGGACCAAGGTATAGCTAATGTCCAGCTGTTAGCAAGTGTACCTTGTGATGGTACAGCAGCTTAACAATACTTTGTCATGGTCAGACTCTCTGATCCCATTAAACTACACAACATGCACAATCAGGGTGACCAACAGTATTATCTTAAGTAAAAAACAATAACATTACACACATTTAAGTGAACGAACACAACAACTGAAATCCCTTGCACAGCTGTTGTAACCAAACTATTTTCCACAGCTATTTGCGTTTTTGGTGTGCACTGCATGCTGGGTACCCAAGGGCGCTGACGCTACAATATTTATTATCTAGCTGTCTTCCGGCTGTGTAATATGACGAGATGCTAGCGATGCAAACATGAAAGCTTGTCTCGGGGGGTCATGCATGTGATCTCACTACAAGCTTTTGATTACACGTGAGGACTGTTAGCAAAGTATTTCTATTCGTGTTTTGTTAGTGATTGAATGGTAATGTCAGCTAGCTAAAAACAATGTTAGTTAGCTTGGCTAAAATGGTTTTCATAGCAACAGATATCAACAAATCAGATCAATCTAACTTTATTCAGAAGGGGGGGGGGGTGGGAACATATAAACTAGAGGTGAAATGGTAGGCATTGTTCTGCCTTGAAGCTGCGTGCGCATCCTCATTGTTTGTAACCACCAACCCATCTATATGTAAAGATAACATCCAAGCTAGCAATTTCGCCAAATTTGACTGCAGATTTTTTACACCATATGTACTTTGTTATGGTTTTTGAGTCAAACAACTTGCTAAATGATTAAATGTCTGTTAAATGTCAAATCCAACTTTAAATGTATAAAAGAGAGAATTAAACCTAGAGGTTGAAAAGGCTACGTTTGTCTAAACTGACATGCACAAACTCAGAGCACTGAGTTTCAACATCCATGTACACATTTTGTCTCTATTTTTTACTCTACTCTTTAACGCATGACTATGTTTAACTTAATGTCAGCACCTCTCTGTCATCAATTGTCTCTGGAGTGGGGGATGGGGGCTTCTTATCCAACAAATTACATCCCTGAACTTTTAAAACATATCAATGGCCTACTACAATTGTAAACATCCTTTGGCCTTCCCATGCTGGGAAGAAAACTACAGTTTTTCTTTGATTAAACATTGACCTTGAATAAACGCTGCACCAAAAATGAACATTGTGTAATAAATGGCACCTTCGATTAAACGCCTCCCCACAAAAATCAGAAAACGGTTATTTAATTGGTTAAATTAAAACACAGTATTTATTACACAAGTAATTTACAAGTGTAGCATACTATTATCCCATGAAACACTGGCAGGCACAAGTGTCTTTCTTGCTACAGATTTATTTGAAGCTTTTTCTCCAAATCCACCGTTAAAACTAAACTCACGCTGTAATGAGAAAATAAAGACCACATTAGCTTTATATGAACATGCAATGACATGCGCAGCATGTAAATAACATTCACCAAAGTCAAATACAGACACAAAACAACATACTTTGTTGGCTGCATGCTGTAGCCTACACAAGGGAATAGAGGTTTCCTTAGATTGCTAACAACCTCTATAACAACCTTAAACTTATCACTTAGAGTGAATGTGCATAAAGCTCCAGGACCTGACAACATCCCTGGCTGTGTTCTCAAGGCCTGTGCTCCTGAACTGGCAGGTGTTCACTGACATCTTTAACCTCTCCCTGTCGCAGTCTGTCGTCCCCAATAGGTTCAAGGGGGCCACCATCATCCCAGTCTCTAAGAAACCATCAGTGAGCTGTCTCAATGATTACCGCCCTGTTGCCCTGTTGTGATGAAATGCTTTGAGACGTTAGTCAAAGACCACATTACATCCTGCCTGTCACCTGCATTAGACCCACTCCAGTTTGCATATAGGCCGAACAGGTCTACAGATGATGTTGTAGCTTTGGCCTTGAACACTGCTCTCTTTCACTTGGATCAGAACAACATATACGTGCGGATGCTCTTCATCGACTTCAGCTCCGTTTTCAACACCATAGTACCATCCAGGCTCATCATAAAACTACAGGACCGGAACATCAGTCCTTCCATGTGCAGCTGGACAGGACACAGGCAGTAAGGCTAGGTAACATCACCCCACCAGTCTAACACTCAGCACTGGTGCCCCACAGAGTTGTGTGTTAAGCCCACTGTTGTACTCTGTTCACCTATGGTTGTGCAGCCACAAAAAGGTCCAACACTATCATTATGTTTGCTGATGACACCACTATTATCGGCTGCATCAAGAATGGTGATGAGTCTGCCTACAGAGCAGAGGTGGCAACAATGACATCCTGGTGTCAGCATAACAGCCTGTTGCTTAATGTAGCAAAAACCAAGGAGTTGATAGTGGACTACAGGCGGCTGCAGGGAGAACATGCACCCATTCACATCGCGGGCACAGCTGTGGAGAGTCAAAAGTTTCAGATTTTTTGGTATCAACATCAGTGAGGATCTGAGCTGGACCACCATATTGGTGTGGTTACAAGGACAGCGAAACAGAGGCTCTTTTTTCAGCGGCGACTGTGGAAATTTGGCATGGACTGCACTATACTGACCAATTTTTACCGGTGCACCATTGAGAGCATACTGACTGGTGGCATTACAACATGGTTTGGCAACAGCACTGCCCAGGACAGGAAGACACTACAAAGAGTGGTCAAATCTGCACAGCGTATTACAAGGACTGCATTACCATCCATTCAGGACCTTTACAGCCAGCGGTGCAGGAGAAAGGCCAAGTGGATCATTTCTGACCCTAGTCATCCCTGCCACAGTCTTTTCTCCCTCCTGCCTTCTGGAAGGCGATACAAGAGTATAAGGTCCTGTACCAGCAGATACAGGGATAGTTTTCTCACACATGCCATCAGGATGCTGAACTGTCCTTGAAATATCTTTTTGCACTACAATTTTTCTTATTTTTTCTACCCTTTTTCCCCATTCTTTAGTATTTAATTTTTTTATTCTGCAAGTTGAACGGACATTGAGCACAAAGAATTTCATTATTTATAAATGCTGTTTATGAGTATATGATAATAAACTTGAACTTGAAACTTTTATCAGAGCTTTAAATTGTCTGTGCTTCGCTTGCTGTTAGGTTGTCGACTCTCACTCATGAGCGTCCCAAAAGGCCTTCAAAATAAAGTCACGTAATAATTCTGAATACAATTATATAATTCAAAATTAAGACATTGCTTGAAAAAAAATTATACATTACTATAATGCAATTGCGACAATTGCATTCAGGCCTATAGATAGTTATACATATTGTATACAATATGGCGAGGTAGCTGACTTAACCATTCCTGAATGTGCTTTTCATCAACACCAAGTTTGCGTGCTATAGATCTGTTGCTGGTGGTGAGTGCTTTCTGCACAGGTTTCTGTTTGAAAGCTAAAGTGTAAGAATGTTACGGCATGCTGCGTCAGATTTGTACACAAAGTAGAGACACGCGCGGCATACATTTTACACTGGGCTTTTGTTTGACTTCCTTGTCTATTCTGTGTTTGTCTATGGCTGCACTGCAGCTACAATTCACTGAATCTCTCTTACCAATTAAACGTTGCCCTTGAATGAACGCCACCCTCGAATAAACGCTGCACCACTAACTGCTCTATTAAAAGGGTTCACTATGAAGCAAACCATTCTAACAAAATAATAACAACATTTACAATGATTTCAACAAGAAGTCTCTCTGACTTGACAACTCTCTAAACAAGCAACTTTCCAAAGCAATCTCTGAAACAGCTGACCAGTGTGGTAATTTTATGTTGACAACTAAACCGCTGATTGGAAGTGCGCGGCTGATTGCCAATCACGAGATAGGGAGACTGATAGCCAACCGCCAACAAACGCTGACTAGACCATACCTGCATGCAGCGAATAGAAAGAAAGAGGGGAGAAAAGAAAAAACACACAACCACAACTATACAGACTGAATTAGGACATTTTAAACATGGGTCCGTAACAAAGACGTTGTTAAAAATGCTCATTCACATTCATTTTTCTCAATTAATCTTATCACTTAAACACACTGGTTTAGCATTTTCCCCACAAGGAAGTCTAACCTCAACAGTGGATCCTTGGTCCCTGGATCTCTTGCTGGAACATGGCATCTAAAAAACACATAGAAAAACCATCAAAAACTATGAAATGTAACATACCACACTACTGCTTAACAATTTCATAGTCTTACATTATCATAACTTCATACTCAACAGTTCTAGTATACAGACCTTTAAGAAAATATTGAAAGGGTTAGGATTCTCAAAACACCAATCTCTGTACTTAAAAAAAATATTTAGACATCCATTATTTACCTTTATTCAATTTACACTGTCTACATTCAAATTTAAGTCTGTAAAATGTAAACATAGAGAAACGGACTCGACTATAAATACAAATTAAGACCAATTGAGAACAATTTATCTTGCAAATGGTTTTTACTTTAAATTCATGTTTCACCAAAAGAATCATCACAGTTTAACACAAATAACCAAACCTTACTGTTAAAATACTGCCAAGCCACTGACTCACATTAGAAAATTAAAACAAATAAACATAGCCTAGAAGATGTACCTGTAGGTCAATTACATAATCAAGAGCATGGAGTAGGAATGGATGGATGACAAAATACCCCGCCGAGCCCAATCCATTAAATATTTCCTACCCATAAGTTAATTTCCTGAAATGCAATAATTCACCAACATTTTGACAATTTCATGCTCCAAACTTTGTGGGAACAGTTTGGAGATGGCCCCTTCCTGTTCTAACATGACTGTGCAACAGTGCACAAAGCAAGGCCCATAAACACATGGATGAGCGAGATTGGTGTGGACGAACTTGAGTGGCCTGCACACAGTCCTGACCTCAACCCAATACAACACCTTTGGGATGAATTAGAGCAGGGACTGCGAGCCAAACCTTCTTGTTCCACATCAATGTTGGACCTCACAAATGCACTTCTGGAAGAATGGTAAAACATTTCCATAAACCTCTTAAACCTTGTGGAAAGCCTTCCTAGACGAGTTGAAACTATTATAGCTACAAAGGGTGGTCCGACATCATATCCTATGGTTTAAGAATGAGATGTCACTCACGTTCATGAGCGTGTAAAGGCAACCGAGCGAATACTTTGGCAATTTAGTGTATAAAATTGATACAAATATAAAATGTTATCAAGAGATGGGAAATCGTGCAGCATAGTACAACATGCCGATTACAAACGTATTGTAGCTCTATAGGCTTTCAATGGAACTCCTAAACGATCAAACCATGAACCCAAACAAAGCTAGCAAGCAAAACAACCATGGTACCATTGCTACTTGTTTAATGCTAGGTAGCTCTATCTGTGCAGCAAACTAGGCTACCTAGCTACAGTTTGGAAAAGAATAACTTACGATGTGAAGACCGTAGAAATAGAACAACCCAACCGCATAGTTACGCACAGTATACAAATTTCAAACGCGTCTCACAGAAGCAAGTATAATGTTAAAGATTGTACGGCTTGCTAGCCTGTAATACTGCCTGTACAAAGAGAAATCCTTAGCTCAGCTAGCCTAGATAGATTAGCTGCTATCCTGTTTACAACAGTATAAAAGTCTTCAAGTTATCATACGAATACAAACGCTAAAATACATGTTTTGTACTGCCGTTGTAGGCTCTTATTACTCACTGTCAAATGTAACAATGAAAATCTCTGAGGGCTGCAGGAGTCTCGTCAGTCGTTGTCTTCAAGTCTTCTCCAACTATAAAATGGTCTTCTTCTTGTGCGTCATACCAAGCTCGCGCGTGTGTCAAGGGGCTCTGGCCCCTTGTGTGTGTGAGAATGTGGAGCACGCGCGCACAGGAGCAAAGGGAGAGAGGATTTGGGGAAACAGCCCTAGAAATTAGCCAAGCATGCATGTTTCAAATATTCACTAAAAATCGAGTTTTCATGTTACAGTCAACTTTTTCTCAGATTTGTGTACTCAACATTCTCAAGAGTCTTCATATGAACTAGTGATTGAATCAGAGTATCAGTTTTTGGCCGGCGGATGTGTAAAGCATTATTTTAGCATTAGCAATAAATTCAATTTGCTTTATATCAATCATTTTTTGAGGTATGAAGTTGCCTTTGCACATGGTAACATGTTGTAGTGTCTTCCACGTGACATACCAAGTTTGGTGTTGATATCTCAAAGATTTGCTGAGATTTGACCAAACGTCCTGTTTGGTTGCTTTGTTGCAGATTTTGATTGGCTCTACCGGACAAACGGTTTTGAAAATCAGAAATCCCTACGATAACTTTTGTGAGGCTCAGTCTGGATATCATCTATGGCAATTTTGAAGAAAATTCAACCAAAAATGTAGGAGGAGTAGGGAAAAAACGTGTTTCCTTAATCTTTATTGTACAGAAAAATCCAATATGGCGGCCGTTATAGCTTCTTGAGGCTTTTTTATTCCTCATGAGAAATAAGGCATATGTAATGAATTTCAGAATTTTGGGACTTATGGCCTGCAAATGGCATCAATTTGAAAATTGACATATTGGGGCGTGGCCTGTAGCGCCACCTATTGTCTCACATGGCCCATGTTTGGTATGGTAGTTACTAATGGTCTGCAGTTTCAACATGCCAAATTTCACAACTTTTTACGGTACTGGTCTAGGGGCTGCCATTGACTCCCATGGGTAAAACATAATAATAATACCACCAATAACAATAGGGTTCTCCTACCGGAGGAACCCTAACTAGAGAGGGTACAATTTCTGGGGAAATTGTAGGGTGTGCTTGCTTGCGTCGGTTGCACAGGGGTCCGTTTTTTAATGACATTTTTACAACTGATATTTCTGTATATTTTATATAAAAATGCATAGGGCCTACTTATTATTTATAAAGATTACATAGATTTAAAAGCATCTTTTTTTTGCTGCTCATTTACAACTCAAAATACGAGTTAAGTGTAGAATGTAATATGATGTCTTCTCATTTCCCCTGCAAGAGGCAGCCTCATAGCTGAATCAACGAATACATTTGGCAGACCGGTGTAAAAATTGACCTAATCTCTATGACTTAAACGTCCTTTTAAGTTTTCCCTT
The DNA here is from genome assembly GCF_963692335.1 of Osmerus eperlanus. Lineage (NCBI taxonomy): Eukaryota > Metazoa > Chordata > Actinopteri > Osmeriformes > Osmeridae > Osmerus > Osmerus eperlanus. The sequence goes on from NC_085025.1 coordinate 19,991,286, forward strand.
CTCATGATATTTTCAGGCATTTAGCCTACTCATATTGCATTCATTCATGAATAAAGAACCCCCTTTGAAGATTATTCTACGACGTTACCGGCAGTAGAAGATGGAATTGCGATTCAAACATTACCATCTGCTAACTGAAAAAATGGCCTCAAAAACGTAAATAAGCTTGACATTTATTTAGTGGAAAATCGCTCATTCATAAAAAGCTCACTGGTAGCGATCATTGTCAGTAACAACGCAAAATGCGATATAGCCCTGTGTGGAGAAGCTGCCCCGGTAAATTCTACTACAGTACACTAGACTACTGCTGTGTTCGTCTTGGTAGCGATTGCGTTGGTTGAATTCGATTGAACGTTCCGTTGTACGGTTTAGGCTGAAATTAATTATTTTCATGAACAGATTGACAAAGTTTAGGCTGTGGCAATGAAGTTCAGGTTAGTAGTCAGATAGTTTCACCTATTGAAAGACTTTTGATTTAAGTAAGGGGAGTGCCGAACATGTTCTGTCGCCGTTTGACTTCCTAAACAGCTGTGTAGATGTTTTTGTAGTGTGTCTCGCGTAAGCTACAGCGTTGCAGTGAGCAACACTGGTTTGAAACCACAGGTAATGATAATTCCACCAACAAATCGTTTACTTGTAATGTAATGTCTTAATAAATCCTACAACGAAAATGTATTTGTGAGGAATGTTTATTTTAACGATTGAAAACAGATGCATCATAGACCACTGTAGTAGCTATGTGTTGCCAACAGAGGCTAATGTCATGCTAATGCTTCAGTGAAATAGTAGACTACCGTTTCCGAAAGTAGATGTGGGCCTACCTCCTTAATAATATCAGCTAATATTGTACATTACATTTCACAATTGTGTTTCACATCACAAAGTAAAATGAGTAAATAGTTATCACCCTGGCCTCTTTGCTTGTGGCGTTTCTGCAGCTGCCTTGCAGTAAAGCTATAGTTAGCCTAGCTATCCCCCAAGTTAACAGATGCGAAACGAATGTTCTGCTACAGGTAGTCACGCGTGTTTTCGTGACGTAAGTAATGTCAGTGACTGTGGCTAGCAAATTAGCCACCGTTAGCTTCACTTTTCACCACAAAAACGCAATTTCTACTTAAACCATGCAACGGAACGTAAATAAAAATACAACCAGCGCAATCGCTAACAAGACGAACCTTTTGACACCGCCGTTGTGTATGTAGTCCAAATATTGACTGATCCTTAGGGGGGCGAAAATAAACAATAATAAATAAATATATATGTGAGAGAACAAAGGTTGTGCCCTTGCCGAAGGCAAAGCACACCCAATAATAACTAGAGAGGGTACAATTTCTGGGGAAATTGTAGGGTGTGCTTGCTTGCGTCGGTTGCACAGGGGTCCGTTTTTGAATGACTTTTACAACTGATATTTCTGTATATTTTATATAAAAATGCATACTTCTTATTTATAAAGATGACATAGATTTAAAAGCATTTTTTTTTTGCTGCTCATTTACAACTGAAAATACGAGTGAAGTGTAGAATGAAATAGATGTCTTCTCATTTCCCCTGCAAGAGGCAGCCTCATCGTTGAAACAAAACGAATAAATTGGGCAGACCGGTGTAAAAATTGACCTAATCTCTATGACTTAAACGTCATTTTAAGTTTTTCCCTTCTCATGATATTTTCAGGCATTTAGCCTACTCATTGCATTCATTCATTAATAAAGAACCCCCTTTGAAGATTATTCTACGACATTGCCCGGCAGTAGAAGATGGAATCGCGATTCAAACAGTACCATCTGCTAACGGAAAATATGCCCCCCAAAACGTAAATAAGCTTGACATTTATTTAGTGGAAAATCGCTCATTCATAAAAAGCTCACTGGTAGCGATCATTGTCAGTAACAACGCAAAATGCGATATAGCCCTGTGTGGAGAAGCTGCCCCGGTAAATTGTACTACTACGGCACAGTACTACTGCTGTGTTCGTCTTGGTAGCGATTGCGTTGGTTGAATTGGATTTAACGTTCCGTTGTACGGTTTAAGCTGAAATTAATTATTTTCATGAACAGATTGACAACGTTTAGGCTGTGGCAATGAAGTTCAGGTTAGTAGTTAGACTTTTGATTTAAGTAAGGGGAGTGCCGAACATGTTCTGTCGCCGTTTGACTTCCTACAGCTGTGTAGATGTTTTTGTAGTGTCTCGCGTAGGCTACAGCGTTGCAGTGAGCAACACTGGTTTGAAACCACAGGTAATGGTAATTTCACCAACAAATCGTTTACTAATGTCAGAATAAATCCTACAACGAAAATGTATATGTGAGGAATGTTTATTTTAACGATTGAAAACAGATAACGCTACATCATAGACCACTGTAGTATGTGTTGCCCGGGCAACACAGGCTAATGTCATGATGCTAATACTTCAGTGAAATAGTAGACTACTGTTTCCGAAAGTAGATGTACTTCCTTAATAATATCAGCTTATACTGTACATTACACATGACAATTGTGTGTCATATCACAAAGTAAAATGAGTAAATAGTTATCACCCTGGCCTCTTTGCTTGTGGCTTTCTGCAGCTGCCTTGCAGTAAAGCTATAGTTAGCCTAGCTATCCCCCAAGTTAACAGATGCGAAACGAATGTTCTGCCAAAGGTAGTCACGCGTGTTTTTGTGACGTTAGTGACGTAGTGACGTTAGTAACGTCAGTGACTGTGGCTAGCAAATTAGCCACCGTTAGCTTCACTTTTCGCCACAAAAACTTAACTTCAGCCTAAACCATGCAACGGAACGTAAATTCCAATAGAAGCAACTCAATCGCTACCAAGACGAAACTTTTGACACCTACTTTGTCTATGTAGGCCAAATATTGACTGAGTTTTAGGGGGGCAAAAGAATAATAATAATAACTAGAAAAGGCTGTTCCTGCGAAACAGCAGTGAGAATGCTGAAAACCTGAATGGGGATAGCTGACCATGCTAAAAAAGCTGAAAATAGTGAAAATTTAGTAGAAAGTTATAAGCTGAAGCTTCAAAGCAACCGAAAGGTATTTTTGAAAGGGGCTGGAGCAGCATTCCAACAATGATTTGAAAGGATTTACCATTACTTTTAAAGGGAGAATAATTTGCACAAAAACCTTAATATTTTAAAAAGTATAAAAGTGAGAAATGAGAAAATACCCGCAAGCTGAAATGAATTTCAAAAATGTGTGAGTCACACAAAAGAGGCAGTGTGGAAGCTGAACTGCATCATCTTAACAAAGCTAAGAGCTAAAATAGCCTACAATGTGGGAGAAGCTGAAAGCTGAACTGTTAAACAGAAGAAGAAGTAGCCCAGCTAACACAGTTACGTTGCCCTTACGTTGCCGCAACGTCACTCGATGACCAAACATACGTTGCCGCAACGTCTTTGGCGACGTTGCGGGACCGTGCATCTGTGGGACGCCAGAACGTAACCGCAACGTAATCTTGTGACGTTGCCAGTCCGTAACCGCGACGTCGTGGCAACGTTATTTTTCCGACGTTGCCAGTCTGTAACCGCGACCTCCTAGCAACGTCATTTTCCGACGTTGCCAGTCCGTAACCGCGACCTCCTAGCAACGTCATTTTCCGACGTTGCCAGTCTGTAACCGCGACCTCCTAGCAACGTCATTTTCCGACGTTGCCAGTCCGTAACCGCGACCTCCTAGCAACGTAATTTTGTGACGTTGCCAGTCCGTAACTGCAACGTTAACTAAGTAACCTATATTTCTCAATTCTACTGCTTATATTGGGGCGGTTCATATGCAGACCTCATTTGCCCAAAATGCTACTTGTTCTTGTATAATAGGCTACATGGGAGCCAACTTTAGGAGGTTTGTATGATGTGTAGCCTAACTCCAGCTAATCATAAACAAGGCAGCATTTCCATGTAACATTGTCATTTTATTTCAAACAAAGTGCCAAACAGTGAATTAAAATCTTCTGCCAGTCCCCGCTACAGGTCCTGTCTGTTGGCCCTGACAATGAAGCACAAAATAAGTTAGTGTTCTATCAACATAATTGCACGTGTAAAAAGGCGCTATACAAGTCATAAAAAAATCACATCTAAAATAATATACATCATCAAAAAAACACGTGATTCTAGATTTGTGTCACATAGCCATGTGAAAGGTTGGATATGGAAGCTGCAATCATGATTCATTCACCTGGCTTGTTTTGAACGGGCTGCCGGGTTGTGTTTGAGTGTCTCCTCTATGAGGAGCTCCACAGCTTTCTCTCCCAGTCCCGTCTTCCACTTCATCACAGCGTCTGGAATTAGAAGTCATGAACTTATTGTCAGCACCAATGTGAACGTTGAACGCTGCGTGTAAGCCATAGTTCATGGCATCTCCAAACACTTACCACTCTCTTTCGCAACTCCAGCACCTTAAGGCGCTCCTCGCTTAAGGCGTCTTGGAGTTCAGCCTGTGTTTGGGCCACCTGTAGGTCCATCACTGGCACCTCTTCAGTGTGTCTGCCCTGTAGTCGCCTGAATAGGAGAGCCTCTCGCTGGTTCTCCTCCAATGTCTCCATCTTCCGGAGCATAACCTGTAATGTGTCTGTCATTAAAGACAAGTAAAACAAGTTTACAAGAGTTAGCATGATTGGCATACACTGTGGTTCTTCTAGATTAGCTGTAACATTTATGTAAATAACAAATGTTACCTTGAACGGTTGTATACAAAGCATATATTTTTTTGAGTGTCTTATATTTGCACTTGCCTGGCTGCCAGCTGTTTTCCTGGGCCCCCAATTGGTTCACCTCCACCAGACCAGAGTTGACATCTAGGGGTATGGAATCTGGTGATGCAAAAGTTTTAAGTCATGCTTTTGCTTCAAAACATAGCCTTTAGGTTGCCATGGCTCATACAATTATTGTCACTGTTTTAAACGGTCATTCATTACTTTACCATCATTTCCCAGGGACACAGTGCTAGGCCGTGTGACGGTGGTAGGATAATCTGTACAGAAATGAAAATGGAATGTAGTTCATGTACATAGTTATAGCATATTGGTATAAAAGGAGTAGCATTGCACATATGTGATCGTTCGAAAGCAGGGCCCCACATCGTAGCGTCGCACATGTGTGATTCTGAACATTCCAACCGACTGTTTTCCGATAGACAAAAACTATATGACAAACGCTATAGTATGGCTTCAAAATTTACAATTAGTAGGCTAACAAGTAACACTAGCAGGTAGTAGCATTGCTACGAGTATTATGCTAGGTTGCTAGGTAACGGAAGCTAATTAAAGCAACCTAGCTGCCGTTTTGGAAAAATAACTGGTGGAAGCGTCGGAAATATTTAAAACTCACGCATCTAAAAGGTTAAAACGAATAAACTTATCCAAAAAAAGATGCCATGTACAAATTGGAAAAATTTGTGACATGATACTTTTATAGACGCCATTGCTGTGATTAAAACGTGATCAGCCACGCTAGCTCCACAGTCTTTGAAAATTCCGGGCTAAATAAACTATTTTGGGACAAGGTTTTTTAACAGTTCTGAACGTTTATTTTCACTGATTCTCTTGTGGGGGATTTGTGAGAAGCTAAACTTTGAAAACATGTAGGCCTATGCATTTTCAGTATTTCAACATAACTTTCTGGAGGGTTTAACCTCTACTGTACTGTAGCTATCGAAATCCTAACGTAAACAATGTGAATCTGATAGCACATAAACAGGCTAAATGGCCTACATTTCAAACATATACGTATAAGTATGCCCCATAAAATTTCTTAAAATATGTTTATATATTTCTGTAAAGAAACTCACCTTTGAAGTAGCTAATTTCCAGTTGAAATCCAATGCGTACAAGACGGTGTTGAACCCCTGCAAAATCTCTTCTGAAACCCCAATTTGAGCGATGCGTTGAAATGGGCATGCGCAAAGTTGTTGCTCAGGGGCAGACTGAGGGGCAGGTTTGCTAAGGAAGAATTGTAATATTCTGTGATGACTTGTCTTTGGAAATGAAACTCTTAAGAGTCGCTTACCTTTTGGTCACATTTAACAATTTTGTATCACAAAAATTATTGGAGCACAAATTTGCATTGCGTGTCATACAGCTTTGGTGTGCTATACAAAGAATGTTTGCTTAATCATGTTACACATCACACATTGATTGCTTTTGTACATGTTTATAGTAAAGAATGAAAGACTAAATTATATTCCAGATTCAGTCTTATTTATTAAAGCTATGTTTCTGCATATGAGAAAATTGATGACCAATGACATGCTGGGGCTGAGCTGCACATTAATTACATGCATTGTCTACATTTATACGTGCTGGGTGCAACATTTAATATTGTGTGTGATTGAAATTCATGTAGACTATGGGTACATTGCAAAAGTGTCAGAACTGAGAGCAGTCCAGTGTGATCTCTCCATCTCTGGATAAACCACTATATGCACTCGAGATCCGTTGTCCTGCGACCAAAGAGCGACTTAGCCGCAACTTAACCCATGGTACCAAAATTAATGTATCCAGCCGACCAAGGTACAACGTCTCGGCAACGTTGTCCACGGGACCAAAAAATAACGTAACCAGCCGACCAAGGTACGACGTCGCGGCAACGTTGTCCACGGGTCTAAAAATAAGGTAATTAGCCGACCAATGTACAACGTCGCGGCAACGTTGCCCACGGGTCTAAAAATAACGTAACCAGCCGACCAAGGTACAACGTCGCGGCAACGTTGTCCAGGGGACCAACAAATAACGTAACCAGCCGACCAAGGTACAACGTCGCGGCAACGTTGTCCAGGGGACCAAAAAATAACGTAACCAGCCGACCAAGGTACGACGTCGCGGCAACGTTGTCCAGGGGACCAACAAATAACGTAACCAGCCGACCAAGGTACGACGTCGCGGCAACGTTGCCCACGGGTCTAAAAATAACGTAACCAGCCGACCAAGGTACGACGTCGCGGCAACGTTGTCCAGGGGACCAAAAAATAACGGAACCAGCCGACCAAGGTACGACGTCGCAGCAACGTTGTCCAGGGGACCAACAAATAACGTTATCAGCCGACCAAGGTACGACGTCGCGGCAACGTTGCCCACGGGTCTAAAAATAACGTAACCAGCCGACCAAGGTACAACGTCGTGGCAACGTTGTCCATGGGACCAACTGGCAACATTCCCTTTATAACGTAGCTACGACGTTGCCAGAAGGTAACGTCGCGGGTTACCAACTGAGCACTTACTGGCAACGTTGCCGCCACGTCATGTGTTAGCTGGGAGGCTAGCTAGTCATAACAAGAATATTATCGTTTTAACAGATTAAATTATAGTTGGGATAGTATTAGCAGTAGCAGATGTAGCCTATGCGTTTACTCGGCTTTCTTAGTTGGATTCAATGTGTTGATGGAATGAAACATACAGCAGTAGGGCCGATACAGGAAGACACGGCGACACTTTGTTGCAGAAGGATGATGGTGCAAGTTTTGTCCGTGGAGCATACAACGATTAATAAAAAAGAATCATGTAGACGTTTTTATTGAGTAATCGCATAACTAATTACACATGTAAACGGAGTAATCGTATTATTGGCATAAACCGACAATTGCTAGTAATCGTGTTTCTCATGGTCAAGTAAACGTACCAATCACCTGTGTGAGAGACTGAGTGGTGCGTGTCTGTCGTTACGGTGATGGTGCAGCTATGATTGCTAATGCGCTGAGGGCAGAGAATAAGAGAAATGTAGCTAGAATCCACACCTCAAACAAGATAACCTAGACGCAAAACTGTACGTCCAATCCAAAATATAAGGATATTTTCCGAGACCCAAGACTCTGCCGAAACCAGAGATATTCTTTATATGTCTGTGCAGTCAGAAATACGACTCTACCTGCAGTTTCAAAAACGTGTTCCTTTTGCTTTCCTGGTGCTTGTTTGTTTGGTTGCCACGGTGATGGGCGCAGCTGTGATAGCTAACGAGCTAGGCAGAGAGAAAAACGAACATTTACCTAGCATCCACACCTCAAACAAGTTGACCTAGACGCAAAACTATACGTCCAATCCAAAATATAAGGATATTTTCCGAGACCCAAGACTCTGCCGAAACCAGAGATGTCCTTTATATGTCTGTGCGGTCAGAAATACGACTCTATCGGCAGTTTCAAAATCTTGTTCCTTCTTGCTTTCTCTGACTGATTTTACTCACCTCTCCATTGAAGTTAGTGAGAGAATTTGAAAGGCTGCTCTCGCTTCAAGGCTCATAGCTGAAAATCTGTAAATGTGAGCTCTTTAGTAGTTACATTGGCTGAAAGAGGACAATTTGTCCTACATTTTAAGGTATAACTTGTTTCTGTAAGTTAAACTATATGAACGTTAGAGGAATTTGTTTGACAAATTAGTTGAATATCAGAAAAAGAGCAGCAAGCAGAGTGACTCTGCTTGCTGCTCATTCATAAAAATCAAGAAGGAGCAAACATTTTAATGTATTTCAAACTGTCATAATTCAAAATTGGCTGAACATTTGAAAAAGCTGAATCATTTGGGAATAGCTGTATGTCTTGTGAACATTTTAAAGGTTGAATGGTTTCTCTAGCTGAAAGTAAGCTGAAGTAGTTACGTTTGAAAGAGGAGGAAGCTTTTTAATGATTTGAAAGGATTTACCATTACTTTTAATGGGAGAATAATTTGCACAAAAACCTTAATGTCTTAAAAAGTATAAAAGTGAGAAATACCAAAAGTCATAGCCATCATCTCCTGAAGGAGCTGAACGTTTTGATACAAAAGTTGTAGGAATCGGTTAAAGTATGCAGAACGAGTTAAAGGCCAAAAAACGGCGGAAGAACTAAGAAGTTGATATAACTAGAAAAGGCTGTTCCTGCGAAACAGCAGTGAGAATGCTGAAAACCTGAATGGGGATAGCTGACCATGCTAAAAAAGCTGAAAATAGTGAAAATTTTGTAGAAAGTTATAAGCTGAAGCTTCAAAGCAACCGAAAGGTATTTTTGAAAGGGGCTGGAGCAGCATTCCAACAATGATTTGAAAGGATTTACCATTACTTTTAAAGGGAGAATAATTTGCACAAAAACCTTTATATTTTAAAAAGTATAAAAGTGAGAAATGAGAAAATACCCGCAAGCTGAAATGAATTTCAAAAATGTGTGAGTGACACAAAAGAGGCAGTGTGGAAGCTGAACTGCATCATCTGCATCATCTTAACAAAGCTAAGAGCTAAAATAGCCTACAATGCGGGAGAAGCTGAAAGCTGAACTGTTAAACAGAAGAAGTAGGCTAGCTAGTCGGAACAAGAATATTATCGTTTTAACAGCTGAAAATATAGTTGGGATAGTAATAGCAGTAGCAGATGTAGCCTACCATTGAGTGCGTTTACTCGGCTTTCTTAGTAGGATTCAATGTGTTGATGGAATGAAACATACAGCAGTAGAGCCGATACAGGAAGACACGGCGACACTTTGTTGCAGAAGGATGATGGTGCAAGTTTTGTCCGTGGATCATGTAGACGCGTTTATTGAGTAATCGCATAACTAATTACACATGTAAACGGAGTAATCGTATTATTTGCATAAACCGACAATTGCTAGTAATCGTGTTTCTCATGGTCAAGTAAACGTACCAATCACCTGTGTGAGAGACTGAGTGGTGCGTGTCTGTCGTTACGGTGATGGTGCAGCTATGATTGCTAACGCGCTGAGGGCAGAGAATAAGAGAAATGTAGCTAGAATCCACACCTCAAACAAGATAACCTAGACGCAAAACTGTACGTCCAATCCAAAATATAAGGATATTTTCCGAGACCCAAGACTCTGCCGAAACCAGAGATATTCTTTATATGTCTGTGCAGTCAGAAATACGACTCTACCTGCGGTTTCGAAAATGTGTTCCTTTTGCTTTCCTGGTGCGTGTTTGTTTGGGTGCCACGGTGATGGCGCAGCTGTGATGGCTAACGAGCTAGGCAGAGAGAAAAACGAACATTTACCTAGCATCCACACCTCAAACAAGTTGACCTAGACGCAAAACTATACGTCCAATCCCAAAAATAAGGATATTTTCCAAGACCCAAGACTCTGCCTAAACCAGAGATATTCTTTATATGTCTGTGCAGTCAGAAATACGCTTTTTAATGATTTGAAAGGATTTACCATTACTTTTAATGGTATAATGGAGAATAATTTGCACAAAAACCTTAATGTCTTAAAAAGTATAAAAGTGAGAAATACCAAAAGTCATAGCCATCATCTCCTGAAGGAGCTGAACGTTTTGATACAAAAGTTGTAGGAATCGGTTAAAGTATGCAGAACGAGTTAAAGGCCAAAAAACGGCGGAAGAACTAAGAAGTTGATATAATAATAATAATAATAATAAAGAGAAACAGGAAAACAATAGTGAGAATGCTTAACAGCATTCTCACAACTAGAAACGGCTGTTCCTGCGAAACAGCAGTGAGAATGCTGAAAACCTGAATGGGGATAGTTGACCATGCTAAAAAAGCTGAAAATAGTGAAAATTTAGTAGAAAGTTATAAGCTGAAGCTTCAAAGCAACCGAAAGGTATTTTTGAAAGGGGCTGGAGCAGCATTCCAACAATGATTTGAAAGGATTTACCATTACTTTTAAAGGGAGAATAATTTGAGCAAAAACCTTAATATTTTAAAAAGTATAAAAGTGAGAAAGGAGAAAATACCCGCAAGCTGAAATGAATTTCAAAAATGTGTGAGTCACACAAAAGAGGCAGTGTGGAAGCTGAACTGCATCATCTTAACAAAGCTATGAGCTAAAATAGCCTACAATGTGGGAGAAGCTGAAAGCTGAACTGTTAAACAGAAGAAGAAGTAGGCTAGCTAGTCGTAACAAGAATATTATCGTTTTAACAGATGAAATTATAGTTGGGATAGTAATAGCAGTAGCAGATGTAGCCTACCATTGAGTGTGTTTACTCGGCTTTCTTAGTAGGATTCAATGTGTTGATGGAATGAAACATACAGCAGTAGAGCCGATACAGGAAGAGACGGCGACACTTTGTTGCAGAAGGATGATGGTGCAAGTTTTGGCCGTGGAGCATACAACGATTAATAAAAAAGAAGACGTGTTTATTGAGTAATCGCATAACTAATTACACATGTAAACGGAGTAATCGTATTATTGGTATAAACCGACAATTGCTAGTAATCGTGTTTCTCATGGTCAAGTAAACGTACCAATCACCTGTGTGAGAGACTGAGTGGTGCGTGTCTGTCGTTACGGTGATGGTGCAGCTATGATTGCTAACGCGCTGAGGGCATAGAATAAGAGAAATGTAGCTAGAATCCACACCTCAAACAAGATAACCTGGACGCACAACTGTACGTCCAATCCAAAATATAAGGATATTTTCCGAGGCCCAAGACTCTGCCGAAACCAGAGATATTCTTTATATGTATGTGTAGTCAGAAATACGACTCTACCTGCAGTTTCAAAAACGTGTTCCTTCTGCTTTCCTGGTGCGTGTTAGTTTGGTTGCCACGGCGATGGAGCAGCTGTGATCGCTAACGAGCTGGGCAGAGAGAATAACTAATGTAGCTAGAATCCACACCTCAAACAAGTTAACCTAGACGCAAAACTGTACGTCCAATCCAAAATCTAATGATATTTTCCGAGACCCAAGACTCTGCCGAAACCAGAGATATTCTTTATATGTATGTGCAGTCAGAAATAAGACTCTACCTGCAGTTTCAAAAACGTGTTCCTTTTGCTTTCCTGGTGCTTGTTTGTTTGGTTGCCACGGTGATGGCGCAGCTGTGATAGCTAACGAGCTAGGCAGAGAGAAAAACGAACATTTACCTAGCATCCACACCTCAAACAAGTTGACCTAGACGCAAAACTATACGTCCAATCCAAAATATAAGGATATTTTCCGAGACCCGAGACTCTGCCGAAACCAGAGATGTCCTTTATATGTCTGTGCGGTCAGAAATACGACTCTATCGGCAGTTTCAAAATCTTGTTCCTTCTTGCTTTCTCTGACTGATTTTACTCACCTCTCCATTGAAGTTAGTGAGAGAATTTGAAAGGCTGCTCTCGCTTCAAGGCTCATAGCTGAAAATCTGTAAATGTGAGCTCTTTAGTAGTTACATTGGCTGAAAGAGGACAATTTTTCCTACATTTTAAGGTATAACTTGCTTCTGTAAGTTAAACTATATGAACGTTAGAGGAATTTGTTTGACAAATTAGTTGAATATCAGAAAAAGAGCAGCAAGCAGAGTGGCACACTCTGCTTGCTGCTCATTCATAAAAATCAAGAAGGAGCAAACATTTTAATGTATTTCAAACTGTCATAATTCAAAATTGGCTGAACATTTGAAAAAGGTGAATCATTTGGGAATAGCTGAATGTCTTGTGAACATTTTAAAGGTTGAATGGTGTCTCTAGCTGAAAGTAAGCTGAAGTAGTTACGTTTGAAAGAGGAGGAAGCTTTTTAATGATTTGAAAGGATTTACCATTACTTTTAATGGGAGAATAATTTGCACAAAAACCTTAATGTCTTAAAAAGTATAAAAGTGAGAAATACCAAAAGTCATAGCCATCATCTCCTGAAGGAGCTGAACGTTTTGATACAAAAGTTGTAGGAATCGGTTAAAGTATGCAGAACGAGTTAAAGGCCAAAAAACGGCGGAAGAACTAAGAAGTTGATACTAGAAACGGCTGTTCCTGCGAAACAGCAGTGAGAATGCTGAAAACCTGAATGGGGATAGCTGACCATGCTAAAAAAGCTGAAAATAGTGAAAATTTTGTAGAAAGTTATAAGCTGAAGCTTCAAAGCAACCGAAAGGTATTTTTGAAAGGGGCTGGAGCAGCATTCCAACAATGATTTGAAAGGATTTACCATTACTTTTAAAGGGAGAGTAATTTGCACAAAAACCTTAATATTTTAAAAAGTATAAAAGTGAGAAATGAGAAAATACCCGCAAGCTGAAATGAATTTCAAAAATGTGTGAGTCACACAAAAGAGGCAGTGTGGAAGCTGAACTGCATCATCTTAACAAAGCTAAGAGATAAAATAGCCTACAATGTGGGAGAAGCTGAAAGCTGAACTGTTAAACAGAAGAAGAAGTAGGCTAGCTAGTCGTAACAAGAATATTATCGTTTTAACAGATTAAATTATAGTTGGGATAGTATTAGCAGTAGCAGATGTAGCCTATGCGTTTACTCGGCTTTCTTAGTTGGATTCAATGTGTTGATGGAATGAAACATACAGCAGTAGGGCCGATACAGGAAGACACGGCGACACTTTGTTGCAGAAGGATGATGGTGCAAGTTTTGTCCGTGGAGCATACAACGATTAATAAAAAAGAATCATGTAGACGCGTTTATTGAGTAATCGCATAACTAATTACACATGTAAACGGAGTAATCGTATTATTGGCATAAACCGACAATTGCTAGTAATCGTGTTTCTCATGGTCAAGTAAACGTACCAATCACCTGTGTGAGAGACTGAGTGGTGCGTGTCTGTCGTTACGGTGATGGTGCAGCTATGATTGCTAACGCGCTGAGGGCAGAGAATAAGAGAAATGTAGCTAGAATCCACACCTCAAACAAGATAACCTAGACCCAAAACTGTACGTCCAACCCAAAATATAAGGATATTTTCCGAGACCCAAGACTCTGCCGAAACCAGAGATATTCTTTATATGTCTGTGCAGTCAGAAATACGACTCTACCTGCAGTTTCAAAAACGTGTTCCTTTTGCTTTCCTGGTGCTTGTTTGTTTGGTTGCCACGGTGATGGCGCAGCTGTGATAGCTAACGAGCTAGGCAGAGAGAAAAACGAACATTTACCTAGCATCCACACCTCAAACAAGTTGACCTAGACGCAAAACTATACGTCCAATCCAAAATATAAGGATATTTTCCGAGACCCAAGACTCTGCCGAAACCAGAGATGTCCTTTATATGTCTGTGCGGTCAGAAATACGACTCTATCGGCAGTTTCAAAATCTTGTTCCTTCTTGCTTTCTCTGACTGATTTTACTCACCTCTCCATTGAAGTTAGTGAGAGAATTTGAAAGGCTGCTCTCGCTTCAAGGCTCATAGCTGAAAATCTGTAAATGTGAGCTCTTTAGTAGTTACATTGGCTGAAAGAGGACAATTTTTCCTACATTTTAAGGTATAACTTGTTTCTGTAAGTTAAACTATATGAACGTTAGAGGAATTTGTTTGACAAATTAGTTGAATATCAGAAAAAGAGCAGCAAGCAGAGTGTGCCACTCTGCTTGCTGCTCATTCATAAAAATCAAGAAGGAGCAAACATTTTAATGTATTTCAAACTGTCATAATTCAAAATTGGCTGAACATTTGAAAAAGCTGAATCATTTGGGAATAGCTGAATGTCTTGTGAACATTTTAAAGGTTGAATGGTGTCTCTAGCTGAAAGTAAGCTGAAGTAGTTACGTTTGAAAGAGGAGGAAGCTTTTTAATGATTTGAAAGGATTTACCATTACTTTTAATGGGAGAATAATTTGCACAAAAACCTTAATGTCTTAAAAAGTATAAAAGTGAGAAATACCAAAAGTCATAGCCATCATCTCCTGAAGGAGCTGAACGTTTTGATACCTAAATTGTAGGAATCGGTGAAAGTATGCAGAACGAGTTAAAGGCCAAAAAACGGCGGAAGAACTAAGAAGTTGATATAATAATAATAAAGAGAAACAGGAAAACAATAGTGAGAATGCTTAACAGCATTCTCACAATAAAGAGAAACAGGAAAACAATATTGAGAATGCTTAACAGCATTCTCACAATAACTAGAAAAGGCTGTTCCTGCGAAACAGCAGTGAGAATGCTGAAAACCTGAATGGGGATAGCTGACCATGCTAAAAAAGCTGAAAATAGTGAAAATTTAGTAGAAAGTTATAAGCTGAAGCTTCAAAGCAACCGAAAGGTATTTTTGAAAGGGGCTGGAGCAGCATTCCAACAATGATTTGAAAGGATTTACCATTACTTTTAAAGGGAGAATAATTTGCACAAAAACCTTTATATTTTAAAAAGTATAAAAGTGAGAAATGAGAAAATACCCGCAAGCTGAAATGAATTTCAAAAATGTGTGAATGACACAAAAGAGGCAGTGTGGAAGCTGAACTGCATCATCTGCATCATCTTAACAAAGCTAAGAGCTAAAATAGCCTACAATGCGGGAGAAGCTGAAAGCTGAACTGTTAAACAGAAGAAGTAGGCTAGCTAGTCGGAACAAGATTATTATCGTTTTAACAGCTGAAATTATAGTTGGGATAGTAATAGCAGTAGCAGATGTAGCCTACCATAGAGTGCGTTTACTCGGCTTTCTTAGTAGGATTCAATGTGTTGATGGAATTAAACATACAGCAGTAGAGCCGATACAGGAAGACACGGCGACACTTTGTTGCAGAAGGATGATGGTGCAAGTTTTGTCCGTGGAGCATACAACGATTAATAAAAAAGAATCATGTAGACGCGTTTATTGAGTAATCGCATAACTAATTACACATGTAAACGGAGTAATCGTATTATTGGCATAAACCGACAATTGCTAGTAATCGTGTTTCTCATGGTCAAGTAAACGTACCAATCACCTGTGTGAGAGACTGAGTGGTGCGTGTCTGTCGTTACGGTGATGGTGCAGCTATGATTGCTAACGCGCTGAGGGCAGAGAATAAGAAAATGTAGCTAGAATCTACACCTCAAACAAGATAACCTAGACGCAAAACTGTACGTCCAATCCAAAATATAAGGATATTTTCCGAGACCCAAGACTCTGCCGAAACCAGAGATATTCTTTATATGTCTGTGCAGTCAGAAATACGACTCTACCTGCAGTTTCAAAAACGTTTTCCTTTTGCTTTCCTGGTGCTTGTTTGTTTGGTTGCCACGGTGATGGCGCAGCTGTGATAGCTAACGAGCTAGGCAGAGAGAAAAACGAACATTTACCTAGCATCCACACCTCAAACAAGTTGACCTAGACGCAAAACTATACGTCCAATCCAAAATTTAAGGATATTTTCCGAGACCCAAGACTCTGCCAAAACCAGAGATGTCCTTTATATGTCTGTGCGGTCAGAAATACGACTCTATCGGCAGTTTCAAAATCTTGTTCCTTCTTGCTTTCTCTGACTGATTTTACTCACCTCTCCATTGAAGTTAGTGAGAGAATTTGAAAGGCTGCTCTCGCTTCAAGGCTCATAGCTGAAAATCTGTAAATGTGAGCTCTTTAGTAGTTACATTGGCTGAAAGAGGACAATTTTTCCTACATTTTAAGGTATAACTTGTTTCTGTAAGTTAAACTATATGAACGTTAGAGGAATTTGTTTGACAAATTAGTTGAATATCAGAAAAAGAGCAGCAAGCAGAGTGGCACACTCTGCTTGCTGCTCATTCATAAAAATCAAGAAGGAGCAAACATTTTAATGTATTTCAAACTGTCATAATTCAAAATTGGCTGAACATTTGAAAAAGCTGAATCATTTGGGAATAGCTGAATGTCTTGTGAACATTTTAAAGGTTGAATGGTGTCTCTAGCTGAAAGTAAGCTGAAGTAGTTACGTTTGAAAGAGGAGGAAGCTTTTTAATGATTTGAAAGGATTTACCATTACTTTTAATGGGAGAATAATTTGCACAAAAACCTTAATGTCTTAAAAAGTATAAAAGTGAGAAATACCAAAAGTCATAGCCATCATCTCCTGAAGGAGCTGAACGTTTTGATACAAAAGTTGTAGGAATCGGTTAAAGTATGCAGAACGAGTTAAAGGCCAAAAAACGGCGGAAGAACTGAGAAGTTGAAAAGCAATAGTGAGAATGCTTAACAGCATTCTCACAATAAAGAGAAACAGGAAAACTATAGTGAGAATGCTTAACAGCATTCTCACAATAACTAGAGAGGGTACAATTTCTGGGGAAATTGTAGGGTGTGCTTGCTTGCGTTGGTTGCACAGGGTTCCGTTTTTGAATGACATTTTTACAACTGATTTCTGTATATTTTATATGAAAATGCATACTTATTACTTATAAAGATTTAATAGATTTAAAAGCATTTTTTTTTTGCTGCTCATTTACAACTGAAAATACGAGTGAAGTGTAGAATGAAATAGATGTCTTCTCATTTCCCCTGCAAGAGGCAGCCTCATCGTTGAATCAAAACGAATAAATTTCGTCAGACCGGTGTAAAAATTGACCTAATCTCTATGACTTAAACGTCATTTTAAGTTTTTCCCTTCTCGTGATATTTTCAGGCATGTAGCCTACTCATTGCATTCATTCATTAATAAAGAACCCCCTTTGAAGATTATTCTACTTTACCCGGCAGTAGAAGATGGAATCGCGATTCAAACAGTACCATCTGCTAACTGAAAATATGCCCCCCAAAACGTAAATAAGCTTGACATTTATTTAGTGGAAAATCGCTCATTCATAAAAAGCTCGCAGGTAGCGATCATTGTCAGTAACAACGCAAAATGCGATATAGCCCTGTGTGGAGAAGCTGCCCCGGTAAATTGTACTACTACGGTACACTACTGCTGTGTTAGTCTTGGTAGCGATTGCGTTGGTTGAATTGGATTTAACATTCCGTTGTACGGTTTAGGCTGAAATTAATTATTTTCATGAACAGATTGACAACATTTAGGCTGTGGCAATGAAGTTCAGGTTAGTAGTTAGATAGACTTTTGATTTAAGTAAGGGGAGTGCCGAACATGTTCTGTCGCCGTTTGACTTCCTAAACAGCTGTGTAGTGTAGATGTTTTTGTAGTGTGTCTCGCGTAAGCTACAGCGTTGCAGTGAGCTACACTGGTTTGAAACCACAGGTAATGGTAATTTCACCAACAAATCGTTTACTAATGTCAGAATAAATCCTACAATGAAAATGTATATGTGAGGAATGTGTATTTTAACGATTGAAAACAGATAACGCTACATCATAGACCACTGTAGTATGTGTTGCCCGGGCAACACAGGCTAATGTCATGATGCTAATACTTCAGTGAAATAGTAGACTACTGTTTCCGAAAGTAGATGTACTTCCTTAATAATATCAGCTTATACTGTACATTACACATGACAATTGTGTGTCATATCACAAAGTAAAATGAGTAAATAGTTATCACCCTGGCCTCTTTGCTTGTGGCGTTTCTGCAGCTGCCTTGCAGTAAAGCTATATTTAGCCTAGCTATCCCCCAAGTTAACAGATGCGAAACGAATGTTCTGCCAAAGGTAGTGTCGAACGATCGTGTGGGGACTCGAGGTCGCTGACCGGGGTGCTGGTCCCCCGGCAACAAATATACTGTTACGCCTCGCTACGCCACCCAACTCTCGCACGGGGTCTCACGAATTTGTATAGGCTACGTGTGCGGAGAACACACGCTTGGCTACGAGTTAGTCCGAGGCTCCCTCCCTCCCTGGAAAGGAATCTCCGCACCCAACCAAACCACGGTGTCACAGACGCTCACCGGGGCCTCCTGACGCAAACCTGGAGGGATCTTTTATAGCAGCAAACGTTTATAGGCCCTTTTTTGGGCAAAACATCATAATTTATCGATCACTTATTCCTATGGCTACGTTTCGCTCCCGGTTACCGCGCCCTTCCCACCCGATAACAAAAACGTTCAAGGGCCCTCCTCCGCCCTTATTCCCCCCGTTAGTTTATCTGTGAGACGCAACACCGCACCTATCGAGAGAGTATATGTGTCTGAGCAGATGAACACTTCAAGACCCTGTTTCGCGTAAACACCAGCTGGGCAGTTTTCGTGCCTAAATGACTGGTCGCGATTCCCGGGGAACTCACCTGAGCATCGGTGTGGGGCGCTGAGTGGATCCCTTGGTCTCGAGCGGGGGGCGCACAAATGGGCGGTAGAGCAACGACTGTCTTTTCAAATTTTTATTGGCAGATTATTGGAACAGATACAAAAGTGTAAAAAAGGAAAAGAAAAAGGTAAGCTAAAGCCTCCTTGATTAAGGCACGACAAAAAAAATAGGAAAACGCGGACCCTGGGTCACTAGTAAAACAGCAGCACAACTGACAGAAAAGAAACTCTTTTCTAAAATAGGCACAGGCGGACACTCTGCAAAAACAGGCTCAGGAACTAACAACCTCGACTACTCGACTCACGAAGTACAACTCCCAAAAAGCTTTCTCTCTACCTGTAGCTACACTGGTTCAAGTAATTAAGTCCACGAATCAAACAGATGTTCCTTGATTTATTTGTATCTCTCTCTCTCTCTTCAAGTGACACCGTGAAAACTAAGAAAGCAAAAGACAAAAGTTTTCATCATTGATCTGCCATCTTAGGTGGGCTAAGTGGCGCAGCATACATTGAAACATGCACAAACTTGAATCACTTTACAAACTTAATTACATGACATCATGGCTCCAATCAAATATAAAACACATTGACGGCAAAATAAAATAAAATACCGTGTACGCCTTTGGTGAACCATGTGCAGATTGTAGTTGTGACTCGTTCTTCTGCAGCCATTAACTCCTCTCTGACCCACAATGCCCTGTTTAACCCTTTGTAGCTCTGGTCACATGACTCGATCAAATAAAAGCATTAAACCGAAAACCAAAACATATTTCTTAGTTAGTAAACCCTATTATATCCTTTGTTAAATTAAAACAGATGACTTTACCTTAAATAATTCTTGAAAACTGAAACCTGTCTCTCCAAGACAGTTACACTCCCACCAAATTACTATGATTTATGATAACCTTCAAACATTTGAATAAATCCAGTAATTTCCAGAACCAAGCTATTTCTGTTAACACTTAGACCAAGCCTGATACCTTAAACTCTATGCGGAAGTTTAGAAACTAATTCTATTAGAATACTCTTTAATTATTTTCTACAAGTACGACTAGTTTATGGATAGGTCGCTCAAGAATAGATTGATTAGTGAATTGTTGACTATCCTTTCCAGGCTTTCTATTTCCCATTTTTATTGTAGCCTTTCGCACCAGTCCATCCTTGTCTTCACAGACATTAAGTACTCTTCCAAGTCTCCACTCATTGCGTGGAATCCCTTCCTCCTTGACGATAACAACATCTCCAATCTTCACGTTCCGCTTTGGAGAGTGCCAACGTTGTCTGAGGATGATATTTGTCAAATATTCTTTCCTCCATCTACTCCAGAATTGCTCTGTCAAATATTGTACTCTGCGCCATCTTTTCTTAGCAAACAAATCTTCTGCCACAAATTTCCCCGGTGGAGGCAGAGGAACAGAAGCTTTCATGGTCAGTAAGTGATTTGGGGTAAGTGGCTCTAAACCTTTTGGATCATTAATATTGTCAATGGTGAGTGGGCGGCTATTTATGATTGACATTGCTTCATAAAAGAACGTTCTCAAAGAAGCATCATCTAATCTTCCAGCACTCCGGGACAGAACACACCTTAAAACGCTCCTGACAGTTCTAATTTGACGTTCCCAGACTCCTCCCATGTGACTGGCATCAGGTACATTCATAGTGAAATCACATTGTTTTTCAGCCAGGTAAGCAGTCAATCTGTCTTTGTTCACTTCCATTAAACCCTTTGACAGTTCATTTTAGCGCCTACAAAATTTGTACCTTGGTCTGACCTGATTTGTCGTACAGCTCCACGAATAGCTATAAAACATCGCAAAGCATTCATAAAGGCATCAGTGGTTAGATCCTCTAACATTTCTACATGAACTGCTCTTGAGGATAGACAAGTGAATATAAGACCATATCTCTTATACTCCTTACGACCTTGTTTAGTGTGAAATGGTCCAAAACAATCCATTCCACAGTAGGAGAATGGTGGAGAGGGAGTAACACGACTGGCAGGTAGATCCGCCATTCTTTGTATTTTTGTTGGCCTACGGTTTCTCCTGCAAGTGACGCATTGCTTAATGTGGTTTGCCACAACTTTGCTGCCCCCGACAACCCAGTACTCATTTGCTCTCAGTTCATTGAGGGTTTGTCCTCTACCTTGGTGCTGCGTCTTTTCATGGTAGTAGTCTAAAATAAGACGAGTGATTACACCATCTCTTGGTAAGATTAGTGGATGTTTTAAGTCAAAAGGCAAGGAAGCCATCCTTAATCGACCTCCCACTCTAAGAACATCATCTTGCAATATTGGGTCGAGCTGGACCAACTGATGACCATGTGGCAGTTTTCCTTTGCTCAGTATTCGCATTTCCTCTTTGAAAGTGTCCCTTTGTGCCAGTTTTACAAGCACAAGGCTGGCCTTTCTTCTGTCTTCAACACTTATAGGTTCTGTTGGTTTGACTCTTTTTGCTAGTTGCTGGATCCGAGCAACAACATTCAATGCTGTATGCCATTTGGAGAACCGTTTGAGTCTCTCCAAAAAATGGTCCTCTCTTACTACATGTGTTTGTAGTACTTGCATTGTTTTAACTTCAGGGTCACCTACAAGGAGTTCTGAAGTCACCGTTGGTGTGACAATTTCTCTCTCCCACAGAAACTTGGGCCCTGCAAGCCAATTTGACGTAATCAACTCTTCTACCTTGAGGCCTCTAGAAGCGTGATCCGCTGGATTTTGATTGGTGTCTATATAATACCATTGTTCTGGCACAGTTGTATCTCTGATTCTTTGGACTCGATTTGCGACAAACACGTGAAACCTGCGGGCTTCATTGTTAATGTAGCCCAAGACTACCTGTGAATCTGTCCAAAAATACTCTTGGTCGATTTTGAGTTCTAGTTCTTCCTTTAGCAGACTACTGACTGCAGAGGAGACCACTGCAGCAGTTAATTCCAGTCTTGGTATAGACACGACCTTTGTTGGTGCAACCCTTGCCTTTCCTATGATTAAGGAGCAATGTACCTTGTATTCACTCACTACTCTGATGTATGAGCACTGGCCATAACCATAAGTACTTGCATCGGAAAAATGATGCAGCTCAATTCTCTGAACATTGCCTAGGTTTTCAGGAATAAAGCATCTAGAAATCTGGAGTTTTTGCAGGTTTTCAAGATCATTCAACCAACTCTCCCATTGTGGCCATAATTCTTTGGGTAGTGGTTCGTCCCATCCAATGCCCTTCCGGCACATTTCTTGCAGTACCTTCTTTCCCAATAAAAGAAAGGGAGCCAAGAAGCCTAGTGGGTCAAACACTGAGGCTACGGTTGAGAGAATTCCCCTCCGTGTTGCTGGTTTCTCATCCAGTTTGACATTGAAGGAGAAGGTGTCACTGTTCGCATTCCACTTAACTCCCAGTACAGTCTGGGCTGGAAGTTCATGATGACTGAGATCCACATCCTGAACTCCACTGGCTCGTTCACTATCTGGAATAGACTCTAAAACTTCTCTGTTATTGGATATGAACTTGTGAAGGTGTAATCTCCCTTTTGCACACACATGTTGCGTTTCTCTCACTAGTTTGATGGCTGTGTCCACGGATTCAAGACTGATCAAGCCATCATCAACATAGAAGTTTTTCCTGATAAAGTTAGCTGCTAAGGGATATTGCTCTTCATGTTGACTTGCAAGATACTTCATTCCATAATTGGCACATCCAGGAGAGGATGCTGCTCCGAAGAGATGGACCTTCATGCGACAATCCATTGGCTCTGAATTGGTATTTCCATTTTCCCACCAGAGGAAACGCAAGTAGTCTCTATCTTCCCTTCTTACATGAAATCTGTGAAACATTTTTTCTACATCACAGATGACTACTATTGGGTGTTTACGAAATCTGCAGAGCACTCCTGTCAAACCGTTTATGAGATCAGGTCCAGTTAGTAAATGATCGTTCAAAGCTGTGCCATCATACTTAGCAGAGCAGTCAAATACAACCCTAATCTTCTCTGGTTTTCTAGGGTGATAGACCCCGTGGTGAGGGATATACCATGCATTCCCTTCTTTAGGCTGACATTCCACTCTTTCTGCATCCCCATCCTTAAAAACTCCTTCCATAAACTTTACATAGTCATCTCTGAATTTGGGATTTTTCTCAAATTTTCCCTTTAGGTGCTTTAGCCGCACTATAGCTAGACGTTTATTTTCTGGCAATTGAGGGCGTGACTTAAAGGGGAGGGGCATTTCCAGGTGACCATCAGCATTCTGGTGTATCTCTCCATTCAGTAATTGCATGAACTGTATGTCATCCTGTGATACGCTCCTTTCTCCATGATTTGTATCTTGAAAATCTGATTCAAGAGCTCTGATGATAGTTGCTGGTGTCAATGGTGGAAGTTCTTTGACAGACACACGATGACACAAGCCTGTCACTTCGGTTGACTTAACAACTTGTGGTGACCTACCAACAATGCTCCAGCCCAGGTCAGTCTTGATGGCATATGGTTCCTCATCACCTCCTGTGATGACCTGTCGTGGTGCCAATGCTCTGGAGCAGTCGTAACCTATTAGCAGTCCTACGTCACAATCCATCAGTGCAGGTATTTCCTGTGCCATTTTGTTAAGATGTTTCCACCTTTTGCCTGTTTCAGGGGTAGGAATGT
Source organism: Osmerus eperlanus (assembly GCF_963692335.1). Taxonomy (NCBI): domain Eukaryota; kingdom Metazoa; phylum Chordata; class Actinopteri; order Osmeriformes; family Osmeridae; genus Osmerus; species Osmerus eperlanus. Next base: position 20,014,708 of record NC_085025.1, read on the forward strand.
GAGATCGTTCAAGTGGGATGAAGTCCCTGGTGTAAGCAGGTGGCAGATTGATAAAGCTTTGTGAGGAAAACCCTCTAACTCTAAGTCCACTAACTCTTTCACTCTCTACTATGGAATCTCTTCCCATCATAGTGGTAAGCTTTAACTTAACTGGCTCTAAACCTGCTCCTACCTTCTCACATGCCCCTTTATCGACAAAGGTGTTACTACTCTGTGTATCTAGTAAGGCGTATACTAGGGTCTCCTTTCCAGGAGTAGTGGTCATGGAAATCCATACAGGCACTATCATAGATGTGCTCCCACCATCTCCTTTGTTTACACAGCAAGAAAGGGACGAAGTGTTTTCTTCCATTTGTATGGTATTAGATGATGTGCCTACAGCAGAAGACGTGCGGTCTTCATGAAGTGGCGTGGGATGATGTTTATGACATATGCTACAAGTAGCTTTCTTTTTACAGTCCTTTGACTTGTGTCCTCTTCTGAGACAACCAAAACACAAGTTGTTATCAAATATGAACCTTTTCTTTTCCTCCACAGGTTTGTTGGTGAGCATCTGGCATTTGTGAATGGAGTGACTTTCTTCACAACAAATGCATTTAACTGGGACTGGCGATGAAAGGAAGGTTATCACTTTCTTGGAGGTGTTTGAGTGATTATCAGCAGCACGGTCTGTCTCTGTTGCTGTACTTGATTTATCTAATGCCTTCACAGTCGTGTTGAATGCATTAGCCTTTGAACGTCCTTTATCCTTTAACGGCTTCTCTTCAGTGTGTTTTAAGGCATGAAAGGATGTTATAGGATTGCATGCGATTTCTGCTTCTTGTGCCATAAACTCTGCAAACTCTTTGAAAGTGGGGTATTCCTCTGTTTGTCTTAACTGTTTTGTAACATAGCGATTCCAGCCGGAGATCACCCAGTCAGGGAGTTTCTGGAGCATTCTTTGATTCTCTTCACAGTCGTTTAATGCTTGAAGTCCCTTGACATGTGGCATGGCATTACTGCAGGCTAATAGAAAATCGCTGAACTGTCTCAGTCTTATTGACTCCCTTGAGCCGATCTTTGGCCAGTTATTCAGTTTTTCTCTAAATGCACGCTGAATTACAAAAGGGTGACCATACCGATTATTCAAGGCCTCCCATGCTTGGTCGTAGGCTTCATCATCATTTCTATAAAAGCTTCCTTCTAACACAGATCGTGCCTCACCACTAATGTATTTTTGTAGGTAGAACAACCTATCAGCTGGATTTGTGCACCTGCGTTCTATCAAAGCTCTAAAACTTGTACTCCACTCTAAGAACTTAAGTGGATCTCCTAGGAAGACTGTTGGCTCAGGTGCGGGAAGTCTGGTGAGAACCATTGTGTCATGTAGGGCTTGAACTAAAGTTTCATTATTAGTAGGTCTACTATCTGGTTGTTCATTATTATTGTCATTATAGGTTTGTTCACCCTTAATTTCTCTATGAAGTACTGGAGGACAATTGACAACATTACTGCATGTTACTTTACTGTTATCGCAAGCCTCTCCAGAGTCAGCTTCTGAGTAGACCTTAAGCTTGGCAGCTAGGACTTGAAGATCTCTTTGATTTTCCAATTTCTTAAGTTCTCCTTGTTGTGCAATAATTGCCTTGTCCATCTCCATTTCTGCTTTCTTTGCAGCGTACTGTGCAGCGTATTCTACTCTTTTTGTTGTTATACTTTGCTGTTCTGAACCATTTGAATGGTGACTACGAGTAGATTTGCAAATTGTAGTCCCGTATATTGACCGTGCGTACTCTGTGTCAAGCACCATGTGCAGCCGGGCGTTTTCTACTTCAGGATTGAATTCTTCTTGACCTAACTCCATCATTCGTACCTTCATCAGCTTCATCAAGTCTGCGATTACTGCTGTACTAGAGTCCATCTTTCTTCTAACTTCTGTAGAAGGTGCTGATTGAAAACGAATATTTTCATACGCATCTCTAACTTGTGTCTCTAGCTCTTCAACGGCATCCATCATGTTACACAAGTCTTTATCAGAGCGCTCATCTTTGAGGCTTGTACGTATAACTCTGACTTGGTCTTTGACACTTTCATATAGCATAATGAATTTATTCTCCCTCTGAGACACTTCATTTTGCTTCAACTCTAACATCTTTGGAGTTAACTTTCTTTCTCTTAAGGATTTCCTGGGCTCAACTATGTTTGAAGCAGCGGAAGTATGCTCCATCATTGCTATTTTGTTTATTTCTATTTTAGCATGAACATCACCTATAAGTGATTCTAATCTTTCCTTTTCAACCTCATTAGTTTCTGATTTTAATTGCTCACTTAACCTAGTCAATTCTAATTGAAGGAAATCAATTTGTTCACTAAATTCACCTACTTGTGGTCTTTCTCCATTAACTGACATTGTGTATATTTTAGAACTATGTTGATATGCATATAACCCTTTGAACTCTTAATTACACATTTGAACACTGATTAAAACACCATTAGAACGTATAGAACAATGCCAATATAAATTTCTCCATTCAAATATTACACAACGTCCATCAAGTTGTGGAGGTAGGCCTATAGCAGTCAAACCTGACTCAAACTCTTCCTTTGCGACCCTTGATGCCATGGAACGAAACAGTCACTGTAAAAGCTGTTTTTCGAAGCTGCAGTTGCGTTGATTAATTAGCATCCTCAAAACGAAGATATGATCATGAACCGACACTCCCGTCTTCACCCATGGCCTTTGCTGCTCCAACGGTCGTGCTTCGATTTGTCCCGTGCTCGAATGGACTCTCGTCGATGCTAGCAGTAGGCTACGTTTTCACTGTAGCTACACTGGTTCAAGTAATTAAGTCCACGAATCAAACAGATGTTCCTTGATTTATTTGTATCTCTCTCTCTCTCTTCAAGTGACACCGTGAAAACTAAGAAAGCAAAAGACAAAAGTTTTCATCATTGATCTGCCATCTTAGGTGGGCTAAGTGGCGCAGCATACATTGAAACATGCACAAACTTGAATCACTTTACAAACTTAATTACATGACATCATGGCTCCAATCAAATATAAAACACATTGACGGCAAAATAAAATAAAATACCGTGTACGCCTTTGGTGAACCATGTGCAGATTGTAGTTGTGACTCGTTCTTCTGCAGCCATTAACTCCTCTCTGACCCACAATGCCCTGTTTAACCCTTTGTAGCTCTGGTCACATGACTCGATCAAATAAAAGCATTAAACCGAAAACCAAAACATATTTCTTAGTTAGTAAACCCTATTATATCCTTTGTTAAATTAAAACAGATGACTTTACCTTAAATAATTCTTGAAAACTGAAACCTGTCTCTCCAAGACAGTTACACTACCCCCAACTTTCATTCTTATTTCTTTTAACACGTGATGGCCCTGTCTAGACTTTGACGCAGGTATCGGTCTACACGTTTCCTGTATTCTCCAAAAAGTTAAATGTGGTTCCATCTATTCAAGCATTTCCTAACCACATCCTCTGCATTTATCATACTGAAACACTCTGTCTTAAACTTTTACACATTAGCAATACTACATATCCATTTTAAGATGCACATCTTCAAAGTTTTTTTTTTTTAATTCAAAAAAGGTAAAATAGGTTCTAAAACATTTTCCAGCTATTTCTTAACATTCTTTAAAATATTATGCAAGCCCTTTCTTAAAAAACATTTGCCAATGCACATTCTTTCTAATAAAACACATGCGTATGTTAGAGGTCAAAACTCCTCTTAAAAACACCAAACTTAAAATTGCAAAACCTTTATATATGTATGCAAGCATCTACAACTTTTTAATGCACAACTTGGATATACGTATGCACAAAGTCAAACACATTTGCCAAAATGCACACTTTTCATTATTAAGCATTATTCTTTTTTTTTATTTTTTTTATTGTTTCTCCAAAGTCCATCAAAACGAATGCTCCTTCAGGGGCGTTCGACACCCTCCTCTGGAACTTTGGAGAAAGAAAGACATAAGTCCTTCACTGCTTCCAGGTCATTGTGTACGGGTCCCAGAACACCGGAACAAAGAACCCGTCCTCATTCACATATCCAGGCTTGTTGTCTGCTCCCTGGACCATGAGCCTCCTGCCCATCTGGGAGCAGTCGGATTTATCCCACTGCTTGATATGCCTCCGCAGGTGATGCGCGGGATCACGAAACACCCCGGCAAGGTAAAACGGCGACCCTCCAGCATTACGGTTCTCCATTCGCCTCACTCTCTTCTTGTGCGCTCCCGGCACCGGCTCAAAGATTTCCACATGGCCCCCTTCCCAAGCAATGTGTCCCCACACTCTTTCTCCGTCGGCCCCGTACTCCCAGATGGAAACATCACAGGCCAGCTTGTAACGGCCTCGCGCAATGTCATACTCCTCCTTGGAAAACTCCTTGCGGTTCTGATGGAGGCTTATCAATCTGGAATTACCAAAATGTTCCATTAGAGCGTCCCACTCCAACACTTTAAGATGTCCTTTGTCAGAGGGCTTGATTACTCCGGGTTTCACCAAGCGGATTGAGACCCACTCGTATGGATTTGTCAGGTACTGGGGGATCGAGATCCTCTCTGGCCAGGGTACTAAAAAAGGCCTGTAAGGTCCCCCCGCTTACATTTTCCCACATCTGAAAAGCCTCAGTCTTTCATCCTGCTTCTCATCCTCCTCAGAGGAAGTACTCTGATCAGGTACTACCGCTCCAGCTTTTATTCTCCCCCCAGCAGTCTGTCTTTCTTTTTCAGCCTCACCGCGCCATTCTTCCCTCGTTGAAGCAAATCCCTCACGGGGGTCTATTGGAAACTTCTGGTGATATTCTGCAATCCTCTGGGCAGCTACTTTGGGGTCCATTTTGACAAATTTCCTTCCGACAGGATCCACGCGCGTCTTCCGATACTTTCGAACCTCCTCCCAGGTGGTCAATGTCACTGGTGGGTCGGAATCGGAATCGTCCTCTGAACTCGATGAATCACTGTGCGCCTTTGCAATGGCCTTTTCCAATATAGCATGAATCACGGGATCCCTTTTGTACTTTCTCATAACGGGGTGCTTCGCAATAACAGCCCGAATTGCTTCAATGTCCGGTTCTAGATCTACTACTTTGTCCACAGCTGCCTTCATTAAGTCCGTTTCCATGGTAATGTTGAGTTTCTCATTAAATTCCTCCCAGTTGGGAGAATCCTCCCTTTTTCGTCCCCTGCGCTGACGATAGGGGCTCTCGGTAAATTGTGCATAGTCCTCATCCAACTCAAGAACATCCTCCAGAAAAGAGGACGACTCTTCAGAAGAATCCTCTTCACTAAAAGTGACGATCCTCATCTCCGTCTCCTCCATGGTCTCAGGCACCCAGTCGTCCTCTGCATCACCCTCCCCGTCGGCTTCACCGAGTGCCCGCTCCGACAAAAGTGTCAGAGAGGCTACCTCCTTTTTCTTCCCCTTGGAGGCCCCCACTTCCACCCGTCCAGGTGGCAGGCCATCCTCAGTCCCAGGGCTCGCTCCGAGCTCCTCCTGCTCCTGCTCCAGGGCCTGAGTTCGGTCCTGCTCCCTCTCCCCTGGTGGGTTCGACCCGCCAGGAGTTCTGGATTTTGGGGCCTATAAGTTCCGGGTGTAATTTGGTTATTATCAGGTGAGTTGCTAGCAGCGCCATTGTCCAAGGGAGAGTCAATGTCTGAATCGGAATTGTCATCACTGGGTGAGGTTTCGAAATAGCCAATTACGCACTCTATGTTAGTGCCTGAAAATATTTGGAGTTTTCCTCTTTCGGGGCTGAGACCCGGACTCTCCATAAAACAAATTAAACATATTGGATCCCTTAAAACGCCGTCCGGATTCTCCACTGCTACCCCACACTTCCTTAATCTATGTGGAGGACTGGCCTGACATCTGCCTGCCTCTCGGACCATGTCGTAGGATCCGTCTCTTTGCTCGGCCTGTTATAAAATACACGTACATCAGGGCCGGATATAAAGGATAGCTACCCGCCAGGCTCATTGCTACCCCCGCAGTTATAAGCACTGCCCATTCTATCAGTAACCTCCTCATGCTTCTCTTCATGACCTGATTGGTTCCGTCGTTCTTCACGTGAGAGTTCACGAACAATTTAATCACTAGGATCATGAGCGCCCCCACAATAGGTTCACATATATACGTAACAAATCGTTCTGGAACTCCCCCGAATGTTAAAAACTGTCCTACTGTAGATATAGCCCCAAGGCTATATATCAAAGTATTCCACCCCTTTATTACGGTTATCCCGTTATGACCCAGTGCTAAAAACACTATTCCTAAGCTGGGTCTTGTTTCTTTCAAAAGAGCAAACCTTAATATACTTAAAAGTACATATACTGTTGTTTTAGCAAAATACATCAAATAACTATGCCTTAAGGCAAACAGCATCAATATTCCGGCGGTAAGGGTAATTCTTACCAAAGAAATCATAGTCTCTGCGACTTCTTTGTCGCGGTCCGTTGATTCAGTACCATTATTGAAAGTACTGTTGACCGTCGTATTTTTCTCTTGGATACTCATGATTAGTCTAGGTGCTTTCGATCCTTCTATCACAAGTAGGGTTATGTCGTTCCTACCTCTCCCCTTTTTATCTAAATTTTTTTTTATTTTTTTTTTTACAAACAGGTGCTGACCCTTGGTCATGAACTATTCCCCTTTCGTTTCTGAGGCGCAAAATCTTTGGTTCAGCGTCTCAGAAACCTTTCCCCCTCAGTTGAACGGGATGTGGTTAAAGAAATGGGCCCCTCATCTCTCTGTTTCTTCGACTTCCTCCTAAACCGGACCCAACGGTCTTTTGGGCGTTCGGCTCTTTTATTGCTCTCTTCAACAATAGGGCTATATACTCCCCACATCTTATTGACACATAGTTTCACCCCTTTTCTCAGAATTGTTAAGAGAACAATAAGTCCTACTATAACCATTCCTGCTATCAGGAGTGGCCATTTTACCGAATTCCATAGGCTAGAGAGGACTGTTGTTATCGAATCCCTTGTCCATTCCCATATCTCGCGACTTATATCCACTACAGCATCTCCCATGGTTTCCGCTACAACCCCCCCCAGGGTTACTCCTACTGGTATGGCTTGTTGCCAGGTATAATTTGCCTCCCTTCTTGGTTCTATCCACACCTTCTCAGGCCTACAGCCAGCCTCTCTTTTATACTGCCATCTCCAGTGTTTTGTACCATTAGGGATCATGTTGTGCATTTCTTTTGATATCTTTGGGGGTTCTGTGGGCTCTAGAATATTATTAAACCATACTCCTCCCGCATCTATTACATCTGTCCAGACTCTCTCCACCCCCAGATAAGTATACCTCTGTTCTATTTCTCTCTGACAGAAAGCAGTGGTTATCCCCATCCTGGTGCCTATATTAAAATCGTCGTAGCCCAAAGAGGGCCATTCCATACTATCACATACAATCCCTTGGCTGTCACTGTCAGCCATTTCTTTTATTGCTCCTTTTGTCATGGGTAGTACACGATGATCTAGGTTTAGGAAAATATGGTAAGGATTAAGGCACACTGTCCCATTTCCAAAATCTGGTACGTTACTCCTGCTCAAAGAAGGCCGTTTTTGTATTATGTCCCCCATAATGATTCTTTGTTCTATGGTTTTTGACTGCCACTCCCGGCTCTGAGCAATACTTTTATCTCGAGCTACATCATACCGATATCTAGCTGTTCCCCATTTTAAACCCTTTACATCCAGTTTATAATAAGTTCCCCAAACATCTTTCCAATCCCAATCTGATTTCTTTAGCAGTGTATATTTCCAACCATCCTCGCCTTCTTTAGTGATAACGATGAATGGAACATTCATAGTTTTTCTGGTTCCCAGACTGTGGTGGGTGGTTATACCTATGTGAATGGCTGTAGGAATACCCGGATAGGCCTTAGTAATATCTTCCTCTGGATATGCATAAACAGCTCCGACCAGAGTCATGTATTGACTAGTCCAGTAAGTTCTCATCTTATGGGGGAGACTTCGAAATGGTCTTTTTTTTGCTATTGGGCCTGCAGTTGATTTTTGACATCTTCTTAAACCTTGTTCCCATCTTCTAAGGGCATATTATAATGACGACATCCTATTGGTATAATATAGCAAAAGTTATCATCCCACTCTCCCTTATTATGTGGAGCTATCTGTCCATCATAACTCCTACATTTGCTATAAGCGGAATGTGATGGTAAAATTACTTCTTCTTGTTTTATCCATAAAATGGGAAAAGTCCCATTCCAACTTTCTATTTTTCTTGCAACTATCCATTTTGTTTCTTGCACATGATCAACTAAATATAAGGTCACAGTTATTAAAATAAGGGTTAACAAAATAGCTATTTGATCCCCAATTCTCTTTTTCTTTTGTTTTGAAGTTGTCCGAATTAATCTCTCTAGGTCATCTAATCGTGTTGTCACTGACCTTTCCTCATCCACATCCCTCAACACCCCTCCTTCCAGGTCAGGCAAAGCCATGGACCTGGAACAAAAAAGAGGGATGTGACTTATATCGATGCCCAGTCCAAAGACAGCGGTGTGTAGCCGTCTTTCAACCAGGCATAAACATGAAATGCATGTGGTGGCGCTTTCTTGTCTTTACTGTTGTAATAGACGCTCTTAGAAATATGCATGTAATGCCACTTTTCATCAGTGCAAAAAACCTTTACTTTAGCAGTGGTGGTCACATATTTAACCGACTCAAGCCTAGGAGCCGTTCCTGTGGTTACCCAGTCCCAAATACCCCGTGAAGTCGGCTTATATGGGTTTACTGAATGCTTCACCACCCTCCTGGCGTTACTGATCAGCCCACCCCTGAGGGCATCCGTGATGGCACACCCTAGTCTCTGTATCTGACCGTGCCCCATCATGAACCGCCCCTTCACTCTCACTAGGCCTGGATATTGCTTTTTGCAAATCAAATCTTATTCCGCAGATCTATATCTATACCCGTTGTTGTAAATCAGACTACCTAACTGGAACAACTCTGGTTTACTACCCTGGTTGCAAGACACAATGCTATAAGTGTTTCTGTAACAACACTGGAACGGCAGTCTGCCATCAGCATGATCCAGTCTGCAGACATCATACTTTAAACCTTGGATGTCCGACATATAGTTATTTTATAGTCCCCTCCTAATTCTTGCCCAACAGGATATCCCCTCCTGTCCAAGATCGGTGGGTTCACTGCCATGACCCCCCTCTCAGACCTGGGACCCTGCCACAAAAGATCATATAACTTCAAATCACATATAGCACATTGGCCTGGAATATAAACTCTCCATTTCAAATGACTGCCTTTGCTCTCCCCTGGGGCAGAGTGCCCCAGGTATATGCCCCCCGCTCCCCCAGAGACCACCAGCTTGCCCCGGGAAAGGTGGTTCACCTGTTCAGACACTCTCTCAGATTTTTTTACTTTTTCTCCCTTTACGTTGCGCAAAGGGTTTTTTTCCGTGGGTATTTCACCCCCTACTCGTTTAATGCTCATATTTCTAAAGTTAGCAATCATATTTTGTCCTCGACGCGACGTTTTATACTGATCTGGTTCGGGTGCACCTGCCCAAAGTGTTCAAGAGTAATTTGGTTATTATTGATGCCAATCACCGTGTCCCAATCTTCTAGATTACTCTTCACGACTCCGGCACCTTTCTTGGGCCCCCTCTTCAACCACACCTGGTCCCCTATATGAAACACAGAGTGGCCCAGATTAGCGTTGCTCCCCTCTGACAGAACCTCGTTAATTTTGACTTGTTTCAAATTTTCCAACGAAATATGTTTATTGAGAGCCGCCAGGCCTGCCGCCGTGTCCCACTCTCTCCCCAAATTAGTTCTAATGTAGTCCTTCGCGATGCCTATCCGTCTCTCCGCAACTCTGTTTGTATTGCTTTTGTACGGGATAGACCATATTATCTCGATGCCCATACTCTCTAACAGAGTAATGACCATGTCGTTTTTGAAATGGGTGCCATTGTCCATTCTTATGGACTCAGCACTCTGTCGACCCCCCAAGAAATGTGTTAGCCTATCTGCCACGGTCAGACCTGTGGCCCGTCTCAGGGGAAAAACCTGAGCATCGCCCCCCGCGTTATCGCAAATCAACAAGAACATTTTGTTTCCGCCACTACCTGCCTCAGCAGTTTGACCTATGTCTGCAGAAAAATGCTTTCCGCTCTCTACGCACCTAATCGGAAATTCTGCATGCGTGTTAGGTTTCTGTCCCCCCTTCTCTTGACATAAACGACACTCTTGTTTGACACGTGCCAGTTTTTCCATCATGTGACTTACATGTATTCTGTTTGTGGTTAGAAATTTTCGCATTCTTTCCACTCCTATATGGCCTAACGCCTCATGATAGTTTCGAAGGTAACTCTCGCCTTCGTTATCAGGGATGTCATGACCCCCTTGTGGGTTAGCCCACGACTCTGGAAACACACAATATTTGTTCAAAATTAAGCCCCTAGCTTGAGCAAGAGCATCCGCTTCTTGGTTACCCATGTGTTCCTCACTCGTTAAGTTTGTGTGACTATTAACATGCACCATCTCAATTTGTTTCCCCTTTTGAAGCGCAGCTATAATTCTCCATTGTTGAGAATGGCCTAGATCCTTCCCTTTATAGTTAGAAAAATCTGTGCCCTCCCAAATCACCAAATCTTCGCGCATCGCGTTAAAAACATACATAGAGTCTGTAACAATTTTAATCCTTTTGTATTTGCATTTGTCTGCGTGGGCAAGGGCTTCTGCCACTGCCAGAACTTCAGCGAGCTGGGCACTGCCCAGAACAAATCCACAGCCGTGGAAGTCTTTTTTGCCTCGGGGCTTAGCTATGAAGGCCCACTTTGCATGCAACTCTTTAGCAGTCTTACTGCCATCCGTATAGTAAACCACATCGGGAACCATTGGCATGGCCTCTTTTAACTTTGTTATCTTTGGTTTGTTATAAACCCCCGTAAATATGAAATCATCATCTGTCAACATTATTTCCCAGTTCCCCCATCTTGAAGCCAGCGCTTTACTCCCATCTTCAGTGTTCTTAGACACCTGCCTAATCATCAGATTATCAGTCTCCACATAGATTTTTGGAGGCCTACCACAAGCTTTTAACATCGGATATGCTTTAAAAAGGAGATGCAAATACTTCTCATTTTGTGTGTATTTTTTCTCGGTACTAGAGAATGCGCGGGATTGAATAATGCATGGCTGCTTGTCACCTGCATTGAAAACATACAAAGTACCGCCGTCATCACTCATCTCTGTCTTAACCACCAAATTTTCACCCGGTCTTCTTGATTCGAGGTGCGTTTTGTGCTTCCTGACATGTTTCAAAAGTATGTTAAATTTATCTATTTGGTCCTGGTTTAGTGGGTAATCCGTGGTTATTAATTTACCGTTTTCATTTCTTTTTCTCAACTTTCCTTTGACCTTATGACATTCTTTTGCCATTTCCGCGTAGTTTGGTATGTGTGAGGAAACGTACTCAAGTTTTCCGAGCAGGCTTTCTGCCTCAAGTGCCGTATTAGGGGTTTTTAATTTTTCCAAATAGTCGTCTGCTATCCGTCTTCCAATTTCTCCTATTTGAAAACCTAAATATTTACATTCTTTTACTCCGATCTCACATTTTTTTAAGCCAATTTTAAAACCTCTTTGCGTCAATTTAGTTATTACTCTGTCCAGACATGCCAAATGTTCTGACTCTGTATCATGAGAAAAGTAAATATCATCAATGTAAATAATAGCATCTTCCCCCTCGAGAGTCTGTTCTACCAGACTTTGAAAAACGTTAGGTGAGTTACAAAAACCCTGAGGCAGTCTTGTCCACATGTATCCCTGTCTATCAAACGTAAAACACGTTTTTAATGATGATAATTGACATATAGGAACCGACCAAAACCCATTTGCCAGATCAATGCATGTTTTGTATTTCTTATTCTCCGCAGTTCTTACAGCATTTTGTGGGTCAATTAATACTCTGTAGTCTTTGTGACTCCTTCTGTTAAGTTCTCTCAAGTTATGTACCAGCCTGTAGGTTCCGTCTGGTTTAGGAACCGCTTGAATGGACATAGTGCACGGAGGCTCATCAATTTTAGTCAATATCCCTAGTTTTTCAAGTTCACATACTGTTTTCCGAATTTCTTCTCTAGGATCAGGTTTGATTGAATATTCTTTTTCTTTCCCCGGCATCAACCCCGTTATTGTATAAACGTAATCTTTTACCAATCCGCAATCGTTTTTGAATTCCGCATAACTACCTTTGTTCAGTATACGTCTTAGCTCGGTTTTATTTTCCATTATGCTCCCGTTAATGACCTTTTCCATAACCTTTTCGTTATCTATCGGTTTTGACCACATATCCCCTCGTTCAATTGAGTTTATTTCAACTACTCTGGGTAACGATTTATTCAGATCTCTCAGTCCTAACAAGTCTCTATTTCCTCTTATAGCTATTAAATCACCGTCTTGATATAACTCTACCATCCTTCTTTTCCCGTCTGCAAAAATGACCTCCTGTTCCCAATCTAATTTTATACCTTTATGAGGTTGGATTACACTTATTTCAGCTCCAGTATCAACGACGAATTCCCTTACTTCGTGTCCCACCCGAACTAGTGTTTTTAACCAACCGTCATCTATGTAGCTATTTTTTGCAATTAGCTCTTTTACTTTGTGTGCCGGTGTGTCTGAGAGTTTTGGCCCTGGGAATTTGCTCGATCCCAAGCAGCTCTCCGTTGCATCAGGTCCTCTCTCTCCTCGTTGCTCATCTCTTGCCACCTGTCCCTGTTGACCCCTGGTTTTACATTTGTATTGGACGCCCCTGCAGTTCGACCCGCATGTGGAGGCGCTGAATGAGGCTGCCTTTCTGCCCCCCTCTGATTCCCTTGCGGCTGTCTCCTCTGTGGGTCCGAATAACCCCTCTGATTCCCTGTCTGGGACCTCCTGTCCTCTACTCTCTGGTCTGTGTGATTCTCGCGGTTGTGTTGGCGAAGAGTGTCTGGGTGTCTCTTCTCTGTATTTTGCCCCTTCACGGGGCCAGTCCCGTTTTTTGTCCGTTGCAACACGCTACGTCTGTCATGAGATATAAGACTACGGCTTTTCTCTTGGGGAGACATCAAACTCCAATCACTTGCCAGCTGAAAACCCCCTGGAACCTCAAGTAGCAGCCTTTCTTGTCTGGTTGTATCTCCCCCTTTCATTATTAACATTCTCATCGCCGTTTGAAGTTCCACTTTACCATTGTTTACCAAACTGATCAGTTCTCTTAACTCTTTTTCCAGACCATCAACCCCAGGGGTATGTACTCCTGCATGCATAAGCTCTCTAAGAGATATCCCCTCTGGACCTTTTACACCTTTGGTCACTTTCATGTGTAGGACGACCGCTGGGTCATCCAGAATAACCTCCGGTAGGCCTGCACTCACGCATCCCCTGAGGTATTCAACATCAGATTGATTATGTAGCCGCTCTGGAATTATCTTTGTGTAATCCACCCCTTGCATTGTTACCCCCGAAAATGGATTCATTACATTGTTTGGTGCTCCGTTAGTCACCATGTGTGTGTGAGTATTAGCGCTGGGGGCCTCTAACATTGACTCCCACACAGTCATAGGGGGAAGTTTCGGTGTGTTACTGTTTTGCACTAGGCGCGGCATTTCCTGCTCCATCGCCCTTCTGTGTCGTTCTACGGATTGATCTCTTTTTATGCAACCTTCCCTATAGTAATTTAATCCCGCCTGGGTATATGATGTTTTCCAGGGTCGGGAGATGCCAGGCGTCTCCCATAATTCTTCTGCTGTAGGAGCATAAGGAATAGTATTATACTCTTCATTTGTACCTCCGTACCACTCTGGAAGGTTGCTTGTTGCTATCTGAGGGGGTCGTGTCTGGTGTTGTGTAAGGGGTGTGAACTCCCCTCCTGTGGCCGTCACCCAGATGGGGTCAGTTGCTGGTGGTTTACGGGGGTCATACCTCCTCACCTCCACAGGTTTACTGCGTTTGTTTACTCCCCGAACACATTTTGGATTCCCACCCCCGTTAGTGGTACTTGTTTTTATTGGTGGTCTGATATGCCCCCTTGAACTCAGTTCACCCACTGTGTGTGGAGCCCCCTCATTTAACATAAACCTGGGCCTTGGCCTGCTGGGCTGTTCATAATCCCGCCATTGGTCATCCCACCAAGTCTCGTCGCGAAACTGAGCAGTGTCTGGGACAGCCAACTCCTCCTCCTCCTGCGAATCGTCGTTCGCCACCTCATCGTAATTATGTGGGGTTTGGGGTCTGTTAGCGACGCTCCTCCTATTACTCTCTGTGTATGATACATTTTGCTGTTGGTGAGGAGGTAGACTCCGTGGGGCTAGTAGACAATAGTCATCATCATCTCCCTCCTCTTGATTCCTAGTTTTATGTTGTGTCTCTAACAGTCTGGCTTGACACATTTCCAGACTTCTGAGTGTCTCTTCAATCATGTTCTTCTTGTCTACAAGAATTACTATGTTTTGGATCCCCGCAGCTGCCTCAAATGGCATGTTAACAGCCACTGCCACTGCCAACTCTCTTCCTGTTAACCCTCCTATGCGTTCTCCACCGGTACGAGCCCTGAACCTTTCTTTCCCTGTTTTCACGACAGTATACCACTGCCTCAGTGAGAATGTTTTCTAGGTGCTGATGTATCTGGCTGGCCACTACTACCCCCACATGTAAAGACGCGCACCGTCCGCTCATCTTCCCTCAGGTGTCCAAGCAGAATAAATAGCCTTTCTCTGGACTGTGTACAGCTACTCTGTGTAAGCCTTTCTCATATGCAGGTCCCACACACCTCCTGACCTCTGCCTCCTCCTGGCTCCTTTCTGCCATATTATGTCCTTTGATTATTACCAGGGTCCCTTTCTCTCCAATGGCCAGCTCATCTAGCTTCAGCGCTGCTACGGTATACCATACTCCCCCTAGAACCACTGAAGTAGGCCTCCGCTCTAGTGGGGCATCATCTTCATCATCAGATGATGGCGAATCTTCGCTTGGTGGTAGAGGTGCTGTAGGCAACGCTGCCACAACTCTCTCTCTGTCTCTCCCCCGCTCCTCTCTATTGTTCAGAGCCTCAGAATAGCTTCCTGCTTCTGCTAACTCTCTTAATGCACGTACTGCGGTGTCATAAGGTTTAGAAGAGCCCCCAACCTCGAGGTTAGAAAAACCCTCACATAGCTCGCCGTACGGTGGTGGTTGATTTCTTTCCGCAATTACTTCCTTTATTCTATTGTAGTGTCTTTGATTCTGTATGAGGTAGATAAAATGTGTGTCTGGGTGAGCTGTGGCCAATGTGGCCAGGCAGCGGAAACTGGCTTCACTATCGTAGCCAAATTCTCCATTTCCGAATGGGGTTGTTATTATTGTTTTAGTCCTGGCCACCTTGACCCCTTTTTCCATTATATCAAAAAGATAACGTTCCTGTAGGTTTAAATTGTCGGGCATTGCGGGATGTTTAGGTGAGTAACAGCATTGAACCACCCACTCTATGTTACTACCCAGAACTTTTGTCAGAATCACGGTACCATCTTTAAAGGGAACTGGGTCTGGGAGACTTGTTTTTTGTTTGTCAAATTCGGTGGGGAATCGATTTTGCAGAGCCGCGGCTACTCCGGCCTCATTATTGAGATACAAATTTGCAGGATTCAATGCCGTTGCTTTTTCATCTGGCTCATATATTGATATGTCACCTCTTACGAGAGTTACATTATGCGTAATCCTCTCTCCGGGGGGGTTTGTGTTCCTGTCTCCGCTGAGAGACTTTATAAGCGCCTCTCTATTCCTTCTATTCCTATTTCTCTGGGCCACTTCTTCACGATCGTTTGAAATTCCGTCCTCCTCGGAACTCCCTGGTTCCCATTCTGACCCGGTAACTGTAGCCATTGAAGTAAAACCTTTAGATTTTAATACACTTTACTTTACTACACGCGGGTATTTGTGTGGTACTTCTGTGGATTAAAATTATAACCCAAATTATTTTTTCAGACCCCAAAATATACTTCACCAATTACACGTGGGTATTTTGAGAACTGGGGATTAAAATAATAACCCAATAATTTTTTCAGACTCCAAAATATACTTCACCAAGGTCACGTGGGATAACACGTGGGATGAGGATTTTAAAATCCGTGGATCAACTATAACCAAATAGTTTTTTAGACCTCAAAATACACTTCACCAAGATCACGTGGAACAACACGTGGGATGAGGATTTTAAAATCCGTGGATCAAACTATAACCAATAGTTTTTTTTAGACCTCAAAATACACTTCACCAAGATCACGTGGAACAACACGTGGGATGAGGATTTTAAAATCCGTGGATTAAACTATAACCAATAGTTTTTTAGACCTCAAAATACACTTCACCAAGATCACGTGGAACAACACGTGGGATGAGGATTTTAAAATCCGTGGATTAAACTATAACCAATAGTTTTTTAGACCTCAAAATACACTTCACCAAGATCACGTGGAACAACACGTGGGATGAGGATTTTAAAATCCGTGGATTAAACTATAACCAAATACAGACTTCAAAATAAACTTCCCAAATTAGCACGTGGGTATTTTGAAGACGATGATTGAATAATAACCCAGAATTACGCAGACCTCAGAGCATATATGAAGCTGGTTTACTAGGGCTCAGAGTAACCACCTCCAAGTTACTCAGAATAAAATTATTCAACCAACCTATCGAGAGTGCTACGAGTATATTAAACCCCAGGTTGCGACCCTGATTCTGCTCTCAACTCTGCGCTTTACTCAAAGCCACCCAGGGCTTCTTGGGTGGTTATCTTTGAAGCTCTCTCTAGTCCTCCGTTATAATAGACAACGTTCTGCTTCGTTCTCTCCGTGAGCACTGGGGCCGGTAAATTATATGAACAATAAACGTGACTCCCTTCTGAACATGTATCGATAAGAAATGCAACCTTTTACTTCATATAAAACCAGTACTTATAGAAATTCTAACAGAATAATGTTATCGTTCTTCTACGGGTGTTTTTGGACCTCGCTAGACTACTTGTAAGTTTTATCTGCCGTAAAGCTCACCGGTTTTAATGGCGCAATAGGTTTTCTTTACTTACAAGTTTTCTATACCTGAAGCTTTCCGGTTTTAATGGTAGTGGAGCAGGTCTTCTAGCGAGTTCGTGCGCTCGTGACCTTTCCCGAGTTTTTTAGTCGGTTTGGGACACGAGTCCCTGTTCGGGCGCCATGTCGAACGATCGTGTGGGGACTCGAGGTCGCTGACCGGGGTGCTGGTCCCCTGGCAACAAATATACTGTTACGCCTCGCTACGCCACCCAACTCTCGCACGGGGTCTCACGAATTTGTATAGGCTACGTGTGCGGAGAACACACGCTTGGCTACGAGTTAGTCCGAGGCTCCCTCCCTCCCTGGAAAGGAATCTCCGCACCCAACCAAACCACGGTGTCACAGACGCTCACCGGGGCCTCCTGACGCAAACCTGGAGGGATCTTTTATAGCAGCAAACGTTTATAGGCCCTTTTTTGGGCAAAACATCATAATTTATCGATCACTTATTCCTATGGCTACGTTTCGCTCCCGGTTACCGCGCCCTTCCCACCCGATAACAAAAACGTTCAAGGGCCCTCCTCCGCCCTTATTCCCCCCGTTAGTTTATCTGTGAGACGCAACACCGCACCTATCGAGAGAGTATATGTGTCTGAGCAGATGAACACTTCAAGACCCTGTTTCGCGTAAACACCAGCTGGGCAGTTTTCGTGCCTAAATGACTGGTCGCGATTCCCGGGGAACTCACCTGAGCATCGGTGTGGGGCGCTGAGTGGATCCCTTGGTCTCGAGCGGGGGGCGCACAAATGGGCGGTAGAGCAACGACTGTCTTTTCAAATTTTTATTGGCAGATTATTGGAACAGATACAAAAGTGTAAAAAAGGAAAAGAAAAAGGTAAGCTAAAGCCTCCTTGATTAAGGCACGACAAAAAAAATAGGAAAACGCGGACCCTGGGTCACTAGTAAAACAGCAGCACAACTGACAGAAAAGAAACTCTTTTCTAAAATAGGCACAGGCGGACACTCTACAAAAACAGGCTCAGGAACTAACAACCTCGACTACTCGACTCACGAAGTACAACTCCCAAAAAGCTTTCTCTCTACCCCCAACTTTCATTCTTATTTCTTTTAACACGTGATGGCCCTGTCTAGACTTTGACGCAGGTATCGGTCTACACGTTTCCTGTATTCTCCAAAAAGTTAAATGTGGTTCCATCTATTCAAGCATTTCCTAACCACATCCTCTGCATTTATCATACTGAAACACTCTGTCTTAAACTTTTACACATTAGCAATACTACATATCCATTTTAAGATACACATCTTCAAAGTTTTTTTTTTTTTATTCAAAAAAGGTAAAATAGGTTCTAAAACATTTTCCAGCTATTTCTTAACATTCTTTAAAATATTATGCAAGCCCTTTCTTAAAAAACATTTGCCAATGCACATTCTTTCTAATAAAACACATGCGTATGCTAGAGGTCAAAACTCCTCTTATAAACACCAAACTTAAAATTGCAAAACCTTTATATATGTATGCAAGCATCTACAACTTTTTAATGCACAACTTGGATATACGTATGCACAAAGTCAAACACATTTGCCAAAATGCACACTTTTCATTATTAAGCATTATTCTTTTTTTTTTTTTAATTGTTTCTCCAAAGTCCATCAAAACGAATGCTCCTTCAGGGGCGTTCGACAGTAGTCACGCGTGTTTTCGTGACGTTAGTGACGTTAGTAACGTCAGTGACTGTGGCTAGCAAATTAGCCACCGTTAGCTTCACTTTTCGCCACAAAAACTTAACTTCAGCCTAAACCATGCAACGGAACGTAAATTCCAATAGAAGCAACTCAATCGCTACCAAGACGAAACTTTTGACACCTACGTTGTCTATGTAGGCCAAATATTGACTGAGTTTTAGGGGGGCAAAAAGAAATAAAAATAATAATAATATATATGTGAGAGAACAAAGGTTGTGCTCTCGCCGAAGGCTTGAGCACACCCAATAATATATATGTGAGAGAACAAAGGTTGTGCTCTTGCCGAAGGCAAAGCACACCCAATAATATATATGTGAGAGAACAAAGGTTGTGCCCTTGCCGAAGGCAAAGCACACCCAATAATAAAACTAACAATAACAATAGGTTTCCTCCTTACGGAGGAATCCTAAATATAGCTGCAAGCAGCAATGGAGGGGCCAAGCAGTCCAGAGCAGGACATGGCCTCCATGGCACTTTTGCAACAAGCAGGTCACAACGAGCTATTGCACTCATGTGACATACCCAGTTCATTTGAAATATCTGTTTCTGCTCAGAAAAAGTTATCATGAATAAAAAAATAAAAAATAAGTGGCTGTGACCTGTAGCACCACCTACGGTCGAATATGGGTCCTTTGTGGTGTGGGAGTTACACTTGGCCTGTACTTATAACGTGCAGTAACTTTATTGCAGTAACTCCTTGGGCACTTCACCCTACTTGCCTCGGGGGAATGTCCCTGTACTTACTGTAAGTCGCTCTGGATAAGAGCGTCTGCTAAATGTACTGCGCTGTTCCCAGGTCTTGAGTAGGATATCGTCAACACAAAGCTGTGTAGTTGCACTCTGTAGGAATCTTTCGTGTAGAGCTTAGGCAATGATGTGGTCTCCTGTTCTGAAGTAATGGAAAAATCATTGAGGCATCAAATGTATATTCAGTATATTTGTTGCTAATACATATTATGTTTAAGTTTGAAATAACTCTGTCAGCAAACTTACTGCATCCTGTAGGGTGTTTTGAACAATCTTTGCAGGGTTTCTTTCCAAAAGGTTCCATTAGGTGATACTATACTATAAATGATATAAAGCTGTAAGTTATAAAATAGAATAATCAATCAATAATGTATTATAGCAGTATTTGACTTCGCCTTTGGGCTGTTGCATACTCACCATGTATTCCCTTCTTCTGACTGCATTTCATCTTCGGTTTCTGTTGACAGGTAGGCTCAGGCTTCATAGCCGCTGTTATGTTTTTTACATGTAAGTGTTCATGTGCTCTGTAATATATGAGTGAAGGTTTCATACGTGATTTTAATTTAAGGACTGCTGCAATTGCTGGTCTGTTGGGGTCTTCGCTGAGTCATCTGTGTTGTGGACAGCTAAATGCCTGTGTGGAATGAGTGGTGGTCCCGCTGGTTATTCTGTGAGGTGGTGACTCTCATCTAACTTGTTTAGAATAAAACTGACATGAATTCAAATACCTTACCTCTCTTGTTTTTCTTAACCGGTAACATTCTGCTGTGGTGAATAACAACAAATTAGCCACTGACCTATTGCCTTACCCTTAGCTCGTCCTATACTTGATATTCAGCACTTTCTAGTAGCCTACAGATATTGCACATCCCCACATGTCCTTAGTAATAGCTTTCTTGTTGGCGTACTATATTTTCTAACCCGGGCCACTGTCATTCGTGGCGAAGGTATGGTGAAGATACGGGACAAGCCACAGACACGGCTGTTCGGTCTGTCGTCAACGTGGGCATGACGGCCTTCAACATGGACAACCTGGGCATGAAGGGCATATTGAAGAGCACCGGGAAGACCACCGCCAAGGCTGTGGTCAAAGACCACAACCCGACAACCGAAGAACCGACAGAGAAGGGGTATGGGGAGAAAGGGAAGTAAGGGGTGTAGGCAAAATGTTTTGCTGTGGTCACGTGTTCTGTTTTCTTTTGCAAAATTAGCAGAAAGAGGGTTTTTGTAATGGCGGAAATTCAAGCGGCACTGTGTAGATCTGAGTAGTCAAGAGATGTGGGTTTATTACAATTTATTTTGCTTATACAGATCATGATTTAACAAAGTGATACGGAACAACCCTAAAACCCTGCCTTATATAAACTTTAGATCAAATGATTCCTCTGAACTCTGTTGATTGGTCAGCACTGCTCAGTGACAGTTAAGACAATATAACCCCCCAGGTCAAGTGACCAAAGTCTTTTGATGTCACGGCTCTTTCTCTAAATGAGGACAGTAAAGATACCCTTAATGAAACACAAACAGGACACAGGACACAATCTCCTCGGCCAAAAGGTCAGGGCTGCTAGATTAACTGATCCATCTACCCATCTCCCTTTAGGCCACAGAACTCAAACATCCCCCAACCTCCGTGCCCCTAGCTTCTCAATCAGGCATCATAACCCAACACCATAAATACCTTAAGACCAACTGCAACATCCATTTGTTTAAACACAACCTCAGTCTATTAAAAATACATTCTTAGTAACTATATCAAAAAATGCCATCACATTCCTTACTTTTTTTTTTAAACAACAAAGGCATACAAAAGCATAAGCATACAAAAATATAAAACATCCATACAGATATGGTGGCAAGAAAATAAAGTAACCCCCTTTAATCAAAACATAACCCCAAAAATAACAAGAGAATTACATATCACTCACAGTAGCCCCTTCATCCTTAAATGGTGGAACCCAGTCAGAATCCTCTAAGGGACTATAGTTCATCATTTGAACAGAAAATGATTTAGCCATTGTCTTTTCCACAATCTTCCTTACACAGGGAAACAGACAACAAGCCAAAAACAATAGTATCAACAAAATGACACCTATTCCACAAAAAACAGACAGAAGAACTGCCTTCCATTTACCAAACATTTCCCAAGAACCGTCAATCCATGACCAAACTCCTTTTGAATCATCAAATCCAGAATGTTCAGACAATTCTAATCTCAAAGTACGCATGCTTGATAATGCTTTAGTGACTGACCCATCACTCGCTGTATTATTGGGAATGTACGTACAACATGTATTATTGAAAAGTACACAAACACCCCCTTTTTCAGCCAACAACATGTCTAGAGCAATCCTGTTTTGCCATGCCATCTCTGAAGTCTTAGCCAATTGTTCTGATAATCCAGAAATCGCATCAACAGTGTAATTAATAAAACGTTGCTGATTATAATATATATAATTAATCCAATCCACATTTTTGTTAACCGTACAATGTACGCAAAAGAATGATTCTAGTCCTGCAGCTACCTGATTTCTGGCTTTAAACTCAGTAGGCACCCCTCTTGGTACTCCAATATCATCTATGTAAATTCCACTATCAAAAGATCCAACAGGAGCAGCTCGTCTCTGTCTGCCTGAATCAACCGTCACATTACCTAAAGGCTTAATCAACGTCTTACTAACTAACATCACCTTAGCACACACTCCCACCCATCCTTCTGGTAAACGTGATCTAATTCTACCCCCACAATACCAAAATATATCAGCTATATCGCGTCCTGGATATACCAATGGGCCAGAAGGTGGTGGAGTATGATGTTTTCCCTCACTATCCACACGAACAGAGCTTCTATACTTGTAACAAGGGTGTAAAGTCCCATTAACATCTCTAAACTGCATCGCCTCACAGTATGGATTTACCACCCAAGTATGTCCACAAGTTCCAATCTTTACCTTCCCTTCACTAAAGTTCCCCACGAATACTGTTTTAACAATATCGGAACTTTTCTCGAAACACTCAAACTTTTGCCCTGGAACTATAACAAAATCAATCAGAACATCTTCCGTTCCCTCGTTCTCAATTGGTCCAGTAAACATAGGACGTCCTGCTGCACATCCTAGATTGGAATTTAAATACCAAGCACTAGAACTCTGGTAATGATAGCAGTTAGTGGGACAGACTGGACAATTCCTGAACAAAACCAGATGACTACTGTCCACACATCTCGTTTTATCTATGTCACCTGAAATAATTCGATGGTAATTAAAATCATAACAACTAGTTGAATTAAATGGTGCTGGCATAATCAGTGGAACATCCTTAAGTGGCTGGCAATACACACATGGTGGGTGTTCTTCGCCTAAAACTTGTTTTACTGAATATGTTGCTAACTTATACCAAGAATTAAACTCCATCTCCGATTCCATTTCATCTACAACCTCTCTCTCATCACTTTTCAACATCTGGAACGTTGCAGGTGAAACAGTTGAAGTCATTGGATCTATTGTCATAGTATCATCAGAATTATGCATACTTTTATTAAAATACAAAAGCGAAAATACAATAAGAGCAATAAGAAATGCCATTCCCAAGACAAAACCCACTGCACCCCGTATACCACAAAGTCCAGGTTGTCGGAACTGATGCCATGGTCGTGCATCCGTAGTGGCCATCTTCAGTTGAATGTAGGCAAACTTCTGTCAGGCGGTGTAGTCTAGTCGAATCGATTGCGACGATCAAATTGCTCAGGGCAACTTTCAACGACACTGCACTTCGCGTACAGCTCGGAAATTTCCTTGGTACTACGCAGAACGCGTATCCTCTGCTTCCGTCTCCAGACAAGGTGCACGCTTGCAATGGTTAGCGTGTATCCACGTTGCTCTCCTCTCCGATCTTAACCGCCGGATTAGTCGTCAGGAGAATCTGGTATGGCCCCGTCCACCTTGGGTTTTACCAGGCGTTTCAGGTCCTTCACCACGATCCAGTCCTCTGGTATCAAATCATGCAGCGGTCCAGTCATAGGAATAGCCTCCTTCACCTGCCTGTGAATCTCACACAAAATAGACTCCAAAAAGGTTGCACAGTGATAAACAAGCACATTCTCACAGAGGTCAGTTAAAGGTAACTGACTTCTTGTCGTCTGACTTAGTCTTCAAAGTTCTGTTCTCTCATTCAACTGAAGTGATTAACATAATGTTGAATCCTATCAACACCAAAATAACTTCCATAAACAAGTGTGACCCATTATCATTACATATCCTCAAAGAAAAATCCCATCGAAGAATAATCTAAATTAACAAAACTTTGATCACTGAGCCCCTGAGAAGTCTAAAACATCTTCCCATCAACAATCATTAAACAGTATCACTTCTCCAAAAATTGAACTCTACAAAATCTATCAATACCCAAATAGTTTCTCTAACCTTAACTGTGAAGCTTATCGTGTTTAAATTCCTTTTCTCATAATACTTGTCCCACATATGAAGAACTGACAAAATGACTATGCATCCATTACAAATCCTCTTGTATGCTAAAATAATGCATTCTTCTTGATATCACACAAACTGTAGAGGCATGATCTTTCCATGTGTTAACTTAGCAAAATCTCAAGATAAATGTTTTATGCAGACCATACAACCTCCATTTTTTTATTCTCATATCCTTCCTTTTTCCAAAACGCATTTTCTTGTGGATTTGTCCAAGTTCGAATCTCCATTCCACCATTCCTTTCTCCATCTGTCCGCTGTATTCTGTAATTCTTATCAAATATACTCAAACAAAACAAAATTCTCACTCTGGGTTAAATACAGTCCAATACTTTCAACTCAGCAATATCATATCAAACCCTCACAATCCTATCACAAATCCAAACTACTGAAACTAAATTCATAAAACCATAAAACCCCCATAGTCACTCTCTGTTTGGATCAGTCAGTCATCAGTCAGTCATAAATTCCTAAACGTCATCTCTTCCTCTCTAAGAAGCCTGCGCTTCCCTTAAAGAATCTGTAACAAATGTTGTATCAAGTTCACACAACAATTTTCCTCAAAAGAGTCCTGTAAGCCCAAATTTGTCAAGTTAGGCTCATCCGGACATAGCAACATCATCTCATCACTTCCTGTAAACATATCAACATCAAAAACATATTCTAGTTAGTTCATCAATGCATTCAGGCAATCTAGAAACTGCTCCAGCTAGTATCAGCACTAGCATTTTCCCTGTGGAATAATCATAATTGTTAGAGTGAATTCCACATTTGCATACAGCAAGTTGTGTCCCAGATCAAACTAAGAAACTTCCTGTTTCCATACCTTTCCCAAAATCATATGTAACACCAATGATGTATTTAACTATCAGTAAAAATATTTTAACTCTTTTCCCTTTTATGAATTAACAAGCTTACACTGAAGCAAACAACTTTTGAACCAATTTGTATGAAATAAAACTATTTTAGAAAACAACCAAATTACCCCATCTTTTAGTCACATTTTATCTTTTCTTATAAAAACCTTTAGGAACAGTTCAAATGAATACCTTTACATTTCAGATTCCCTTTTAATTTTTTCTGTATTTAAATTCACCAAATCAACTCTCTTTTTCCAAGACATGTAGAAAACCAGCATCACTACCCTAAATCAGAATTTAATCTGTATGATTCCCAAATGAAACATAGACCATAAAATGTTCTTAATGTAACCATTAACCAAACTTATACCCCATCTATATTTCTATATAGGTTAGATAGGTAGAACTTCATAACTTGCTTTGGCTGCAGTCCAGAACAAGCTAATTCTGTCACTTGCCTGACACTTACTGTGGTTACTCATACTAGTGCCCTCAGTGTGCAGTAAGAATCATTTGATGCTGGGATATACAGAACAGACAATAGAGGGGGGTGTATTTCACGACAGGCTTGTTGTATTCCTTCTTGCCATGAAATGCACCCCCTGCTAACTTTGACTAGGAAAGTGTCACATGCCTGACACTTACTGTGGTTACTTATACTAGTGCCCTCATGGTGCAGTAAGAATCATTTGATGCTGGGATATACAGAACAGACAATAGAGGGGGGTGCATTTCACGACAGGCTTGTTGTTTTCCTTCTTGCAATGAAATGCACCCCATGCTAACTCTGACTAGGAAAGTGTCACATGTCTGAAACTTACTGTGTTTACTCAAACTATTGCCCTCAGTATACAGTAAGAATCATTTGATGCTGGGATATACAGAACAGACAATAGAGGGGGGTGCATTTCACGACAGGCTTGTTGTATTCCTTCTTGCCATGAAATGCACCCCCTACTAACTTTGACTAGGAAAGTGTCACATGCCTGAAACTTACTGTGGTTACTCATACTACTGCCCTCAGTGTACAGTAAGAATCATTTGATGCTGCGATATACAGAACAGACAAGAGAGGGGGGGGGCATTTCACGACAGTCTTAATGCACCCCCTGCTAACCCTGACTAGGAAGGTGTCACTTTCCTGAATCTTACTGTGGTTACTCATACTAGTGCCCTTAGTGTACAGTAAGAATCATTTGATGCTGGGATATACAGAACAGACAATAGAGGGGGGTGCATTTCACGACAGGCTTGTTGTATTCCTTCTTGCCATGAAATGCACCCCCTGCTAACTTTGACTAGGAACGTGTTACATGCCTGAAACTTACTGTGCTTACTCATACTAGTGCCCTCAGTGTACAGTAAGAATCATTTGATGCTGGGATATACAGAACAGACAATAGAGGGGGGTGCATTTCACGACAGGCTGTTGTATTCCTTCTTGCCATGAAATGCACCCCCTGCTAACTCTGACTAGGAAGGTGTCACTTGCCTGAAACTTACTGTGGTTACTCATACTAGTACCCTCAGTGTACAGTAAGAATCATTTGATGCTGGGATATACAGAACAGACAATTGAGGGGGGTGCATTTCACGACAGGCTTGTTGTATTCCTTCTTGCCATGAAATGCACCCCCTGCTAACTCTGACTAGGAAAGTGTCACATGCCTGAAACTTACTGTGGTTACTCATACTAGCGCCCTCCGTGTACAGTAAGAATCATTTGATGCTGTGATATACAGAACAGACAATAGAGGGGGGTGCATTTCACGACAGACTTGTTGTTTTCCTTCTTGCCATGAAATGCACCCCCTGCTAACTCTGACTAGGAACGTGTCACTTGCCTGAAACTTACTGTGGTTAATCATACTAGTGCCCTCAGTGTACAGTAAGAATCATTTGATGCTGGGATATACAGAACAGACAATAGAGGGGGATGCATTTCACGACAGGCTTGTTGTATTCCTTCTTGCATGAAATGCACCCCCTGCTAACTCTGACTAGGAAAGTCTCACATGCCTGAAACTTACTGTGGTTAATCATACTAGTGCCCTCAGTGTACAGTAAGAATCATTTGATGCTGTGATATACAGAACAGACAATAGACGGGGGTGAATTTCACGACAGGCTTGTTGTTTTTCTTCTTGCCATGAAATGCAGCCCCTGCTAACTCTGACTAGGAGTGTCACTTGCCTGACACTTACTGTGGTTACTCATACTAGTGCCCTCAGTGTACAGTAAGAATCATTTGATGCTGGGATATACAGAACAGACAATAGAGGGGGGTGCATTTCACAACAGGCTTGTTGTATTCCTTCTTGCCATGAAATGCACCCCCTGCTAACTTTGACTAGGAAAGTGTCACATGCCTGAAACTTACTGTGGTTACTCATACTAGTGCCCTCAGTGTACAGTAAGAATCATTTGATGCTGGGATATACAGAACAGACAAGAGAGGGGGGTGCATTTCACGACAGGCTTAATGCACCCCCTGCTAACTCTGACTAGGAAAGTGTCACTTGCCTGAAACTTACTGTGGTTACTCATACTAGTGCCCTTAGTGTACAGTAAGAATTATTTGATGCTTGGATATACAGAACAGACAAAAGAGGGGGGTGCATTTCACGACAGGCTTGTTGTATTCCTTCTTGCCATGAAATGCACCCCCTGCTAACTCTGACTAGGAAGGTGTCACATGCCTGACACTTACTGTGGTTACTCATACTAGTGCCCTCATGGTGCAGGAAGAATCATTTGATGCTGGGATATACAGAACAGACAATAAAGGGGGGTGCATTTCACGACAGGCATGTTGTATTCCTTCTTGCCATGAAATGCACCCCCTGCTGACTCTGACTAGGAAGGTGTCACTTGCCTGAAACTTACTGTGGTTACTCATACTAGTGCCCTCAGTGTACAGTAAGAATCATTTGATGCTGGGATATACAGAACAGACAATAGAGGGGGGTGCATTTCACGACAGGCTTGTTGTATTCCTTCTTGCATGAAATGCACCCCCTGCTAACTCTGACTAGGAAAGTCTCACATGCCTGAAACTTACTGTGGTTACTCATACTAGTGCCCTCCGTGTACAGTAAGAATCATTTGATGCTGTGATATACAGAACAGACAATAGACGGGTGTGAATTTCACGACAGGCTTGTTGTTTTCCTTCTTGCCATGAAATGCAGCCCCTGCTAACTCTGACTAGGAGTGTCACTTGCCTGACACTTACTGTGGTTACTCATACTAGTGCCCTCAGTGTACAGTAAGAATCATTTGATGCTTGGATATACAGAACAGACAAAAGAGGGGGGTGCATTTCACGACAGGCTTGTTGTATTCCTTCTTGCCATGAAATGCACCCCCTGCTAACTCTGACTAGGAAGGTGTCACATGCCTGACACTTACTGTGGTTACTCATACTAGTGCCCTCATGGTGCAGGAAGAATCATTTGATGCTGGGATATACAGAACAGACAATAAAGGGGGGTGCATTTCACGACAGGCATGTTGTATTCCTTCTTGCCATGAAATGCACCCCCTGCTGACTCTGACTAGGAAGGTGTCACTTGCCTGAAACTTACTGTGGTTACTCATACTAGTGCCCTCAGTGTACAGTAAGAATCATTTGATGCTGGGATATACAGAACAGACAATAGAGGGGGGTGCATTTCACGACAGGCTTGTTGTATTCCTTCTTGCATGAAATGCACCCCCTGCTAACTCTGACTAGGAAAGTCTCACATGCCTGAAACTTACTGTGGTTACTCATACTAGTGCCCTCCGTGTACAGTAAGAATCATTTGATGCTGTGATATACAGAACAGACAATAGACGGGTGTGAATTTCACGACAGGCTTGTTGTTTTCCTTCTTGCCATGAAATGCAGCCCCTGCTAACTCTGACTAGGAGTGTCACTTGCCTGACACTTACTGTGGTTACTCATACTAGTGCCCTCAGTGTACAGTAAGAATCATTTGATGCTGGGATATACAGAACAGACAATAGAGGGGGGTGCATTTCACAACAGGCTTGTTGTATTCCTTCTTGCCATGAAATGCACCCCCTGCTAACTTTGACTAGGAAAGTGTCACATGCCTGAAACTTACTGTGGTTACTCATACTACTGCCCTCAGTGTACAGTAAGAATCATTTGATGCTGGGATATACAGAACAGACAAGAGAGGGGGGTGCATTTCACGACAGGCTTAATGCACCCCCTGCTAACTCTGACTAGGAAAGTGTCACTTGCCTGAAACTTACTGTGGTTACTCATACTAGTGCCCTTAGTGTACAGTAAGAATTATTTGATGCTTGGATATACAGAACAGACAAAAGAGGGGGGTGCATTTCACGACAGGCTTGTTGTATTCCTTCTTGCCATGAAATGCACCCCCTGCTAACTCTGACTAGGAAGGTGTCACATGCCTGACACTTACTGTGGTTACTCATACTAGTGCCCTCATGGTGCAGGAAGAATCATTTGATGCTGGGATATACAGAACAGACAATAAAGGGGGGTGCATTTCACGACAGGCATGTTGTATTCCTTCTTGCCATGAAATGCACCCCCTGCTGACTCTGACTGGGAAGGTGTCACTTGCCTGAAACTTACTGTGGTTACTCATTCTAGTGCCCTCAGTGTACAGTAAGAATCATTTGATGCTGGGATATACAGAACAGACAATAGAGGGGGGTGCATTTCACGACAGGCTTGTTGTATTCATTCTTGCCATGAAATGCAGCCCCTGCTAACTCTGACTAGGAGTGTCACTTGCCTGACACTTACTGTGGTTACTCATACTAGTGCCCTCAGTGTACAGTAAGAATCATTTGATGCTGGGATATACAGAACAGACAATAGAGGGGGGTGCATTTCACGACAGGCTTGTTGTATTCCTTCTTGCCATGAAATGCACCCCCTGCTAACTTTGACTAGGAAAGTGTCACATGCCTGAAACTTACTGTGGTTACTCATACCACTGCCCTCAGTGTACAGTAAGAATCATTTGTTGCTGGGTTATACAGAACAGACAAGAGAGGGGGATGCATTTCACGACAGGCTTGTTGTATTCCTTCTTGCATGAAATGCACCCCCTGCTAACTCTGACTAGGAAAGTGTCACATGCCTGAAACTTACTGTGGTTACTCATACTAGTGCCCTCCGTGTACAGTAAGAATCATTTGATGCTGTGATATACAGAACAGACAATAGACGGGGGTGAATTTCACGACAGGCTTGTTGTTTTCCTTCTTGCCATGAAATGCAGCCCCTGCTAACTCTGACTAGGAGTGTCACTTGCCTGACACTTACTGTGGTTACTCATACTAGTGCCCTCATCGTGCTGGAAGAATCATTTGATGCTGGGATATACAGAACAGACAATAAAGGGGGGTGCATTTCACGACAGGCATGTTGTATTCCTTCTTGCCATGAAATGCACCCCCTGCTGACTCTGACTAGGAAGGTGTCACTTGCCTGAAACTTACTGTGGTTACTCATACTAGTGCCCTCAGTGTACAGTAAGAATAATTTGATGCTGGGATATACAGAACAGACAATAGAGGGGGGTGCATTTCACGACAGGCTTGTTGTATTCCTTCTTGCCATGAAATGCAGCCCCTGCTAACTCTGACTATGAGTGTCACATGCCTGAAACTTACTGTGGTTACTCATACTACTGCCCTCAGTGTACAGTAAGAATCATTTGATGCTGGGATATACAGAACAGACAATAGAGGGGGGTGCATTTCACGACAGGCTTGTTGTATTCCTTCTTGCCATGAAATGCAGCCCCTGCTAACTCTGACTAGGAGTGTCACTTGCCTGAAACGTACTGTGGTTACTCATACTAGTGCCCTCAGTGTACAGTAAGAATCATTTGATGCTTGGATATACAGAACAGACAATAGAGGAGGGTGCATTTCACGACAGGCCTGTTGTATTCCTTCCTGCCATGAAATGCACCCCCTGCTAACTCTGACTAGGAAGGTGTCACTTGCCTGTCACTTACTGTGGTTACTCATACTAGTGCCCTCATGGTGCAGTAAGAATAATTTGATGCTGGGATATACAGAACAGACAAGAGAGGGGGGTGCATTTCACGACAGGCTTAATGCACCCCCTGCTAACTCTGACTAGGAAGGTGTCACTTGCCTGAAACTTACTGTGGTTACTCATACTAGTGCCCTCAGTGTACAGTAAGAATAATTTGATGCTGGGATATACAGAACAGACAATAGAGGGGGGTGCATTTCACGACAGGCTTGTTGTATTCCTTCTTGCATGAAATGCACCCCCTGCTAACTCTGACTAGGAAAGTGTCACATGCCTGAAACTTACTGTGGTTACTCATACTAGTGCCCTCCGTGTACAGTAAGAATCATTTGATGCTGTGATATACAGAACAGACAATAGACGGGGGTGAATTTCACGACAGGCTTGTTGTTTTCCTTCTTGCCATGAAATGCAGCCCCTGCTAACTCTGACTAGGAGTGTCACTTGCCTGACACTTACTGTGGTTACTCATACTAGTGCCCTCATCGTGCAGGAAGAATCATTTGATGCTGGGATATACAGAACAGACAATAAAGGGGGGTGCATTTCACGACAGGCATGTTGTATTCCTTCTTGCCATGAAATGCACCCCCTGCTGACTCTGACTAGGAAGGTGTCACTTGCCTGAAACTTACTGTGGTTACTCATACTAGTGCCCTCAGTGTACAGTAAGAATAATTTGATGCTGGGATATACAGAACAGACAATAGAGGGGGGTGCATTTCACGACAGGCTTGTTGTATTCCTTCTTGCCATGAAATGCAGCCCCTGTTAACTCTGACTATGAGTGTCACATGCCTGAAACTTACTGTGGTTACTCATACTACTGCCCTCAGTGTACAGTAAGAATCATTTGATGCTGGGATATACAGAACAGACAATAGAGGGGGGTGCATTTCACGACAGGCTTGTTGTATTCCTTCTTGCCATGAAATGCAGCCCCTGCTAACTCTGACTAGGAGTGTCACTTGCCTGAAACGTACTGTGGTTACTCATACTAGTGCCCTCAGTGTACAGTAAGAATCATTTGATGCTTGGATATACAGAACAGACAATAGAGGAGGGTGCATTTCACGACAGGCCTGTTGTATTCCTTCCTGCCATGAAATGCACCCCCTGCTAACTCTGACTAGGAAGGTGTCACTTGCCTGTCACTTACTGTGGTTACTCATACTAGTGCCCTCATGGTGCAGTAAGAATAATTTGATGCTGGGATATACAGAACAGACAAGAGAGGGGGGTGCATTTCACGACAGGCTTAATGCACCCCCTGCTAACTCTGACTAGGAAGGTGTCACTTGCCTGAAACTTACTGTGGTTACTCATACTAGTGCCCTCAGTGTACAGTAAGAATAATTTGATGCTGGGATATACAGAACAGACAATAGAGGGGGGTGCATTTCACGACAGGCTTGTTGTATTCCTTCTTGCCATGAAATGCACCCCCTGCTAACTTTGACTAGGAAAGTGTCACATGCCTGAAACTTACTGTGGTTACTCATACTAGTGCCCTCCGTGTACAGTGTAGCGGGGTTTGCTCGTTTAAAGATAGAAATACTTAATTTATAATAAAGTATGTAGTTCTTGGGGCACCACCTCTTATTGTTAAAGGGATAGAGGAAACCTTATTGAATAATATTTAAATAATAGCCTTCGTAATAATCAGTCTAATCTTAAGGAATGAATTCGTTCTAAGAGTAGAGCCAATCGTAACATCAGTGAACACGCACGTCAAAATATCTTTACAATGAATTTATTCAAGTAAGGTAAACAGATCTTATGAAAAGTTGGATTATGGGTTTGATATGAGAGATTGGTTTCAATGAACAGAATGAAATGGTCTAACTTAAAGAAAGGCAGAAATTGTACAGTCAGTGATTACATCCTTACAAATCATAAACAGAGCTCACGCCAATGCCATGTCGAGGAGGAAAGAGCGTTAGCCATAGTTACGTTTGATCAGGGGTTGATCAATGATGTTGAGGGCGGTTTGCGCCAAAGGTCCATTTGAAGAATCTGAAGTCACAGCGCGGCTGCGCTGGGTCATGTGACTGAGTCTGCGGGATCTCAGTGAAGTCGCATTTGGAATTGCGTTTTTGGTCCTTCTGTTGAAACGTCCCGATAGTGACGCGTTCACTATGAAGTTGAATCTCAGGAGAAGCTTGGCGACGTCCTTTGGAACGCCAATCCTGATGGCGTTCATGCCATGGTCGGTTTCGCTGGAGTCAGAGATTGATGGTCATCTTAGGGCTTTATACAGTTCGAGGGAGGACCCGTCTGGGGTCAGATGTGGATTGGGGGAAGCTGGGTTCTCAACTCCCCCCTCCTTCCTTCACACCTACCAAAGGTGTGATCTGATCTTTGGCTGGTTCATTCGATGGTTCAAATATTGTTCTGGACATCTTGGTACAGTTACAAAATATAGTTGAATGATTGTTTTATTATGATAGCTTCGTGTAGATACCAAGAATGACGTGGTTATCTTTCAGGAAGAAGGAGTTGTTACTAGAATCAAGATTTCAGTGAACACAACATTAAAACAAAGTAACAAACATAACACAAATATCCCTCTCATAATTCTCCACCTTGTACTCTTGTGGTAAAGGTGAAGTCTCAAGACTTTCCTCAAAAGTTCTGATCAAGGTATGTTCTTTGTTCAAATCGCCGCCGAAACGGATAGCAAATGGTCGCTGGAGACGTGTTGTCTAAATCAGGCCCTTTGAAGCTTGCAAGCTAGCAGGAGGGCTGATTAGGTAGATTGGGGAGGCCCCCCCCCCCATTCTATGGTTCCTTTGCATCGGCGTTTGGTGGGTAATCAGCATACTGAGGGTGTCACAAGGGCTGATTCTGATGTGATTGAATCACTCTTCAGGTGTGGCAAGATGTTGGCTCCGTGTGGTCTTGTGGACCTCACTACATCCCCCCGGATGTCAACTTTCATAGACCGTCGTCGATGAAACTGTTGACATGAAGACAAGAGAAGAAAGACCACAGCAGCGTAACAGCATGTCACCCCCCCTCCCCAGACATTGGCATGGCTATGAGTGATTAAGCTATGACATGACATAGGAAAAAGGTTGAGAGGAAATTATTGAAACAAAAAGAGGCACTTGAAGTGGCTTACAATGGCCGTAGCAATTGAAGCTTTGTGACTAGGGGTCTAGATGAGGGAAAAGTTGTCGGCTTTCCAATCTTTTTAAATCAAACTAGTTTCAATAAACTCATTTAGGTTATGGTTACAATTGACTGCCAAAGACGTATACAAATAACAAATAAAGGTACAAGGTAATTATAGTACATACTTTACACAATTATAGTTACTAAGTAGCTTCTTGAAGTCAACGTAACTAAACCACATTGATGAACTGCATCTAATAATGTAACTTTAGTTTGGCAACCACTGTTATTTTAAAACACAGTTAGCTGTGGGAATAGTCAATGCTTCTTTCGACAAGCTATCGTGGCGGCATAATAGGTTACGTGTAGAAACTGCATTGTTTAGTTGCTTCTAAACAAAAGTCCTTCAGGACTAAGCACTACTGTCTGTTTCCCTGAACTAGACATGTGCACCAACGTATTAGTTGGTTGGTTAATTCACTTAACCAAATAGCTACACTATTAAAAATAGAGGCTATAATAAAGGCTCTTATGCTACTTTCCGTGAAGAGCTGGCCGAGGCAGATTACAACGTAAATGTCGGGGCAGCGGTGTTTCTGAGCACGCGCGTACCTCCGGTCAAACCTAGCCGCTTCCTTTGAGCTAGCTGGTCCCACACACACACTAGCAGCTATTTCACGAAAAACAATTGAATACGCACACAGCCACTGTAGCCCAGGCACAGTAGTATTAAATACATGGTGCTACATACAGTTAGAGCTCGCTCTATTTTAACAGTTCGTTTCACAAAAGTTACGATTGCTCATTTCAATCTATCTTAGCCTCACACGGGGCACCATTATGTAGCGGGGTTTGCTCGTTTAAAGATAGAAATACTTAATTTATAATAAAGTATGTAGTTCTTGGGGCACCACCTCTTATTGTTAAAGGGATAGAGGAAACCTTATTGAATAATATTTAAATAATAGCCTTCGTAATAATCAGTCTAATCTTAAGGAATGAATTCGTTCTAAGAGTAGAGCCAATCGTAACATCAGTGAACACGCACGTCAAAATATCTTTACAATGAATTTATTCAAGTAAGGTAAACAGATCTTATGAAAAGTTGGATTATGGGTTTGATATGAGAGATTGGTTTCAATGAACAGAATGAAATGGTCTAACTTAAAGAAAGGCAGAAATTGTACAGTCAGTGATTACATCCTTACAAATCATAAACAGAGCTCACGCCAATGCCATGTCGAGGAGGAAAGAGCGTTAGCCATAGTTACGTTTGATCAGGGGTTGATCAATGATGTTGAGGGCGGTTTGCGCCAAAGGTCCATTTGAAGAATCTGAAGTCACAGCGCGGCTGCGCTGGGTCATGTGACTGAGTCTGCGGGATCTCAGTGAAGTCGCATTTGGAATTGCGTTTTTGGTCCTTCTGTTGAAACGTCCCGATAGTGACGCGTTCACTATGAAGTTGAATCTCAGGAGAAGCTTGGCGACGTCCTTTGGAACGCCAATCCTGATGGCGTTCATGCCATGGTCGGTTTCGCTGGAGTCAGAGATTGATGGTCATCTTAGGGCTTTATACAGTTCGAGGGAGGACCCGTCTGGGGTCAGATGTGGATTGGGGGAAGCTGGGTTCTCAACTCCCCCCTCCTTCCTTCACACCTACCAAAGGTGTGATCTGATCTTTGGCTGGTTCATTCGATGGTTCAAATATTGTTCTGGACATCTTGGTACAGTTACAAAATATAGTTGAATGATTGTTTTATTATGATAGCTTCGTGTAGATACCAAGAATGACGTGGTTATCTTTCAGGAAGAAGGAGTTGTTACTAGAATCAAGATTTCAGTGAACACAACATTAAAACAAAGTAACAAACATAACACAAATATCCCTCTCATAATTCTCCACCTTGTACTCTTGTGGTAAAGGTGAAGTCTCAAGACTTTCCTCAAAAGTTCTGATCAAGGTATGTTCTTTGTTCAAATCGCCGCCGAAACGGATAGCAAATGGTCGCTGGAGACGTGTTGTCTAAATCAGGCCCTTTGAAGCTTGCAAGCTAGCAGGAGGGCTGATTAGGTAGATTGGGGAGGCCCCCCCCCCCATTCTATGGTTCCTTTGCATCGGCGTTTGGTGGGTAATCAGCATACTGAGGGTGTCACAAGGGCTGATTCTGATGTGATTGAATCACTCTTCAGGTGTGGCAAGATGTTGGCTCCGTGTGGTCTTGTGGACCTCACTACAACAGTAAGAATCATTTGATGCTGGGATATACAGGACAATAGAGGGGGGTGCATTTCACGACAGGCTTGTTGTTTTCCTTCTTGCCATGAAATGCACCCCCTGCTAACTTTGACTAGGAAGGTGTCACTTGCCTGAAACTTACTGTGGTTACTCATACTAGTGCCCTTAGTGTACAGTAAGAATTATTTGATGCTTGGATATACAGAACAGACAATAGAGGGGGGTGCATTTCACGACAGGCTTGTTGTATTCCTTCTTGCCATGAAATGCACCCCCTGCTAACTCTGACTAGGAAGGTGTCACTTGCCTGACACTTACTGTGGTTACTCATACTAGTGCCCTCATGGTGCAGTAAGAATCATTTGATGCTGGGATATACAGAACAGACAATAGAGGGGGGTGCATTTCACGACAGGCTTGTTGTATTCCTTCTTGCCATGAAATGCACCCCCTGCTAACTTTGACTAGGAAAGTGTCACATGCCTGAAACTTACTGTGGTTACTCATACTACTGCCCTCAGTGTACAGTAAGAATCATTTGTTGCTGGGTTATACAGAACAGACAAGAGAGGGGGATGCATTTCACGACAGGCTTGTTGTATTCCTTCTTGCATGAAATGCACCCCCTGCTAACTCTGACTAGGAAAGTGTCACATGCCTGAAACTTACTGTGGTTACTCATACTAGTGCCCTCCGTGTACAGTAAGAATCATTTGATGCTGTGATATACAGAACAGACAAGAGACGGGGGTGAATTTCACGACAGGCTTGTTGTTTTCCTTCTTGCCATGAAATGCAGCCCCTGCTAACTCTGACTAGGAGTGTCACTTGCCTGACACTTACTGTGGTTACTCATACTAGTGCCCTCATCGTGCAGGAAGAATCATTTGATGCTGGGATATACAGAACAGACAATAAAGGGGGGTGCATTTCACGACAGGCATGTTGTATTCCTTCTTGCCATGAAATGCACCCCCTGCTGACTCTGACTAGGAAGGTGTCACTTGCCTGAAACTTACTGTGGTTACTCATACTAGTGCCCTCAGTGTACAGTAAGAATAATTTGATGCTGGGATATACAGAACAGACAATAGAGGGGGGTGCATTTCACGACAGGCTTGTTGTATTCCTTCTTGCCATGAAATGCACCCCCTGCTAACTTTGACTAGGAAAGTGTCACATGCCTGAAACTTACTGTGGTTACTCATACTACTGCCCTCAGTGTACAGTAAGAATCATTTGTTGCTGGGTTATACAGAACAGACAAGAGAGGGGGATGCATTTCACGACAGGCTTGTTGTATTCCTTCTTGCATGAAATGCACCCCCTGCTAACTCTGACTAGGAAAGTGTCACATGCCTGAAACTTACTGTGGTTACTCATACTAGTGCCCTCCGTGTACAGTAAGAATCATTTGATGCTGTGATATACAGAACAGACAATAGACGGGGGTGAATTTCACGACAGGCTTGTTGTTTTCCTTCTTGCCATGAAATGCAGCCCCTGCTAACTCTGACTAGGAGTGTCACTTGCCTGACACTTACTGTGGTTACTCATACTAGTGCCCTCATCGTGCAGGAAGAATCATTTGATGCTGGGATATACAGAACAGACAATAAAGGGGGGTGCATTTCACGACAGGCATGTTGTATTCCTTCTTGCCATGAAATGCACCCCCTGCTGACTCTGACTAGGAAGGTGTCACTTGCCTGAAACTTACTGTGGTTACTCATACTAGTGCCCTCAGTGTACAGTAAGAATAATTTGATGCTGGGATATACAGAACAGACAATAGAGGGAGGTGCATTTCACGACAGGCTTGTTGTATTCCTTCTTGCCATGAAATGCACCCCCTGCTAACTTTGACTAGGAAAGTGTCACATGCCTGAAACTTACTGTGGTTACTCATACTAGTGCCCTCAGTGTACAGCAAGAATCATTTGATGCTGGGATATACAGAACAGACAATAGAGGGGGGTGCATTTCACGACAGGCTTGTTGTATTCCTTCTTGCCATGAAATGCAGCCCCTGCTAACTCTGACTAGGAGTGTCACTTGCCTGAAACGTACTGTGGTTACTCATACTAGTGCCCTCAGTGTACAGTAAGAATCATTTGATGCTTGGATATACAGAACAGACAATAGAGGAGGGTGCATTTCACGACAGGCCTGTTGTATTCCTTCCTGCCATGAAATGCACCCCCTGCTAACTCTGACTAGGAAGGTGTCACTTGCCTGTCACTTACTGTGGTTACTCATACTAGTGCCCTCATGGTGCAGTAAGAATAATTTGATGCTGGGATATACAGAACAGACAAGAGAGGGGGGTGCATTTCACGACAGGCTTAATGCACCCCCTGCTAACTCTGACTAGGAAAGTGTCACTTGCCTGAAACTTACTGTGGTTACTCATACTAGTGCCCTTAGTGTACAGTAAGAATTTTTTGATGCTTGGATATACAGAACAGACAAAAGAGGGGGGTGCATTTCACGACAGGCTTGTTGTATTCCTTCTTGCCATGAAATGCACCCCCTGCTAACTCTGACTAGGAAGGTGTCACATGCCTGACACTTACTGTGGTTACTCATACTAGTGCCCTCATGGTGCAGGAAGAATCATTTGATGCTGGGATATACAGAACAGACAATAAAGGGGGGTGCATTTCACAACAGGCATGTTGAATTCCTTCTTGCCATGAAATGCACCCCCTGCTGACTCTGACTAGGAAGGTGTCACTTGCCTGAAACTTACTGTGGTTACTCATACTAGTGCCCTCAGTGTACAGTAAGAATCATTTGATGCTGGGATATACAGAACAGACAATAGAGGGGGGTGCATTTCACGACAGGCTTGTTGTATTCCTTCTTGCATGAAATGCACCCCCTGCTAACTCTGACTAGGAAAGTCTCACATGCCTGAAACTTACTGTGGTTACTCATACTAGTGCCCTCCGTGTACAGTAAGAATCATTTGATGCTGTGATATACAGAACAGACAATAGACGGGTGTGAATTTCACGACAGGCTTGTTGTTTTCCTTCTTGCCATGAAATGCAGCCCCTGCTAACTCTGACTAGGAGTGTCACTTGCCTGACACTTACTGTGGTTACTCATACTAGTGCCCTCAGTGTACAGTAAGAATCATTTGATGCTGGGATATACAGAACAGACAATAGAGGGGGGTGCATTTCACAACAGGCTTGTTGTATTCCTTCTTGCCATGAAATGCACCCCCTGCTAACTTTGACTAGGAAAGTGTCACATGCCTGAAACTTACTGTGGTTACTCATACTACTGCCCTCAGTGTACAGTAAGAATCATTTGATGCTGGGATATACAGAACAGACAAGAGAGGGGGGTGCATTTCACGACAGGCTTAATGCACCCCCTGCTAACTCTGACTAGGAAAGTGTCACTTGCCTGAAACTTACTGTGGTTACTCATACTAGTGCCCTTTGTGTACAGTAAGAATTATTTGATGCTTGGATATACAGAACAGACAAAAGAGGGGGGTGCATTTCACGACAGGCTTGTTGTATTCCTTCTTGCCATGAAATGCACCCCCTGCTAACTCTGACTAGGAAGGTGTCACATGCCTGACACTTACTGTGGTTACTCATACTAGTGCCCTCATGGTGCAGGAAGAATCATTTGATGCTGGGATATACAGAACAGACAATAAAGGGGGGTGCATTTCACGACAGGCATGTTGTATTCCTTCTTGCCATGAAATGCACCCCCTGCTGACTCTGACTAGGAAGGTGTCACTTGCCTGAAACTTACTGTGGTTACTCATACTAGTGCCCTCAGTGTACAGTAAGAATCATTTGATGCTGGGATATACAGAACAGACAATAGAGGGGGGTGCATTTCACGACAGGCTTGTTGTATTCCTTCTTGCCATGAAATGCACCCCCTGCTAACTTTGACTAGGAAAGTGTCACATGCCTGAAACTTACTGTGGTTACTCATACTACTGCCCTCAGTGTA
The DNA here is from genome assembly GCF_963692335.1 of Osmerus eperlanus. NCBI lineage: Eukaryota > Metazoa > Chordata > Actinopteri > Osmeriformes > Osmeridae > Osmerus > Osmerus eperlanus. The sequence continues at coordinate 20,055,008 of NC_085025.1, forward strand.
CAGTAAGAATCATTTGTTGCTGGGTTATACAGAACAGACAAGAGAGGGGGATGCATTTCACGACAGGCTTGTTGTATTCCTTCTTGCATGAAATGCACCCCCTGCTAACTCTGACTAGGAAAGGGTCACATGCCTGAAACTTACTGTGGTTACTCATACTAGTGCCCTCCGTGTACAGTAAGAATCATTTGATGCTGTGATATACAGAACAGACAATAGACGGGGGTGAATTTCACGACAGGCTTGTTGTTTTCCTTCTTGCCATGAAATGCAGCCCCTGCTAACTCTGACTAGGAGTGTCACTTGCCTGACACTTACTGTGGTTACTCATACTAGTGCCCTCATCGTGCAGGAAGAATCATTTGATGCTGGGATATACAGAACAGACAATAAAGGGGGGTGCATTTCACGACAGGCATGTTGTATTCCTTCTTGCCATGAAATGCACCCCCTGCTGACTCTGACTAGGAAGGTGTCACTTGCCTGAAACTTACTGTGGTTACTCATACTAGTGCCCTCATGGTGCAGTAAGAATAATTTGATGCTGGGATATACAGAACAGACAAGAGAGGGGGGTGCATTTCACGACAGGCTTAATGCACCCCCTGCTAACTCTGACTAGGAAGGTGTCACTTGCCTGAAACTTACTGTGGTTACTCATACTAGTGCCCTCAGTGTACAGTAAGAATAATTTGATGCTGGGATATACAGAACAGACAATAGAGGGGGGTGCATTTCACGACAAGCTTGTTGTATTCCTTCTTGCCATGAAATGCACCCCCTGCTAACTTTGACTAGGAAAGTGTCACATGCCTGAAACTTACTGTGGTTACTCATACTAGTGCCCTCCGTGTACAGTAAGAATCATTTGTTGCTGGGATATACAGGACAATAGAGGGGGGTGCATTTCACGACAGGCTTGTTGTATTCCTTCTTGCCATGAAATGCACCCCCTGCTGACTCTGACTAGGAAGGTGTCACTTGCCTGAAACTTACTGTGGTTACTCATACTAGTGCCCTCAGTGTACAGTAAGAATAATTTGATGCTGGGATATACAGAACAGACAATAGAGGGGGGTGCATTTCACGACAGGCTTGTTGTATTCCTTCTTGCCATGAAATGCACCCCCTGCTAACTTTGACTAGGAAAGTGTCACATGCCTGAAACTTACTGTGGTTACTCATACTACTGCCCTCAGTGTACAGTAAGAATCATTTGTTGCTGGGTTATACAGAACAGACAAGAGAGGGGGATGCATTTCACGACAGGCTTGTTGTATTCCTTCTTGCATGAAATGCACCCCCTGCTAACTCTGACTAGGAAAGTGTCACATGCCTGAAACTTACTGTGGTTACTCATACTAGTGCCCTCCGTGTACAGTAAGAATCATTTGATGCTGTGATATACAGAACAGACAATAGACGGGGGTGAATTTCACGACAGGCTTGTTGTTTTCCTTCTTAACATGAAATGCAGCCCCTGCTAACTCTGACTAGGAGTGTCACTTGCCTGACACTTACTGTGGTTACTCATACTAGTGCCCTCATCGTGCAGGAAGAATCATTTGATGCTGGGATATACAGAACAGACAATAAAGGGGGGTGCATTTCACGACAGGCATGTTGTATTCCTTCTTGCCATGAAATGCACCCCCTGCTGACTCTGACTAGGAAGGTGTCACTTGCCTGAAACTTACTGTGGTTACTCATACTAGTGCCCTCAGTGTACAGTAAGAATAATTTGATGCTGGGATATACAGAACAGACAAGAGAGGGGGGTGCATTTCACGACAGGCTTGTTGTATTCCTTCTTGCCATGAAATGCACCCCCTGCTAACTTTGACTAGGAAAGTGTCACATGCCTGAAACTTACTGTGGTTACTCATACTACTGCCCTCAGTGTACAGTAAGAATCATTTGATGCTGGGATATACAGAACAGACAATAGAGGGGGGTGCATTTCACGACAGGCTTGTTGTATTCCTTCTTGCCATGAAATGCAGCCCCTGCTAACTCTGACTAGGAGTGTCACTTGCCTGAAACGTACTGTGGTTACTCATACTAGTGCCCTCAGTGTACAGTAAGAATCATTTGATGCTTGGATATACAGAACAGACAATAGAGGAGGGTGCATTTCACGACAGGCCTGTTGTATTCCTTCCTGCCATGAAATGCACCCCCTGCTAACTCTGACTAGGAAGGTGTCACTTGCCTGTCACTTACTGTGGTTACTCATACTAGTGCCCTCATGGTGCAGTAAGAATAATTTGATGCTGGGATATACAGAACAGACAAGAGAGGGGGGTGCATTTCACGACAGGCTTAATGCACCCCCTGCTAACTCTGACTAGGAAAGTGTCACTTGCCTGAAACTTACTGTGGTTACTCATACTAGTGCCCTTAGTGTACAGTAAGAATTTTTTGATGCTTGGATATACAGAACAGACAAAAGAGGGGGGTGCATTTCACGACAGGCTTGTTGTATTCCTTCTTGCCATGAAATGCACCCCCTGCTAACTCTGACTAGGAAGGTGTCACATGCCTGACACTTACTGTGGTTACTCATACTAGTGCCCTCATGGTGCAGGAAGAATCATTTGATGCTGGGATATACAGAACAGACAATAAAGGGGGGTGCATTTCACGACAGGCATGTTGTATTCCTTCTTGCCATGAAATGCACCCCCTGCTGACTCTGACTAGGAAGGTGTCACTTGCCTGAAACTTACTGTGGTTACTCATACTAGTGCCCTCAGTGTACAGTAAGAATCATTTGATGCTGGGATATACAGAACAGACAATAGAGGGGGGTGCATTTCACGACAGGCTTGTTGTATTCCTTCTTGCATGAAATGCACCCCCTGCTAACTCTGACTAGGAAAGTCTCACATGCCTGAAACTTACTGTGGTTACTCATACTAGTGCCCTCCGTGTACAGTAAGAATCATTTGATGCTGTGATATACAGAACAGACAATAGACGGGTGTGAATTTCACGACAGGCTTGTTGTTTTCCTTCTTGCCATGAAATGCAGCCCCTGCTAACTCTGACTAGGAGTGTCACTTGCCTGACACTTACTGTGGTTACTCATACTAGTGCCCTCAGTGTACAGTAAGAATCATTTGATGCTGGGATATACAGAACAGACAATAGAGGGGGGTGCATTTCACAACAGGCTTGTTGTATTCCTTCTTGCCATGAAATGCACCCCCTGCTAACTTTGACTAGGAAAGTGTCACATGCCTGAAACTTACTGTGGTTACTCATACTACTGCCCTCAGTGTACAGTAAGAATCATTTGATGCTGGGATATACAGAACAGACAAGAGAGGGGGGTGCATTTCACGACAGGCTTAATGCACCCCCTGCTAACTCTGACTAGGAAAGTGTCACTTGCCTGAAACTTACTGTGGTTACTCATACTAGTGCCCTTTGTGTACAGTAAGAATTATTTGATGCTTGGATATACAGAACAGACAAAAGAGGGGGGTGCATTTCACGACAGGCTTGTTGTATTCCTTCTTGCCATGAAATGCACCCCCTGCTAACTCTGACTAGGAAGGTGTCACATGCCTGACACTTACTGTGGTTACTCATACTAGTGCCCTCATGGTGCAGGAAGAATCATTTGATGCTGGGATATACAGAACAGACAATAAAGGGGGGTGCATTTCACGACAGGCATGTTGTATTCCTTCTTGCCATGAAATGCACCCCCTGCTGACTCTGACTAGGAAGGTGTCACTTGCCTGAAACTTACTGTGGTTACTCATACTAGTGCCCTCAGTGTACAGTAAGAATCATTTGATGCTGGGATATACAGAACAGACAATAGAGGGGGGTGCATTTCACGACAGGCTTGTTGTATTCCTTCTTGCATGAAATGCACCCCCTGCTAACTCTGACTAGGAAAGTGTCACATGCCTGAAACTTACTGTGGTTACTCATACTAGTGCCCTCCGTGTACAGTAAGAATCATTTGATGCTGTGATATACAGAACAGACAATAGACGGGGGTGAATTTCACGACAGGCTTGTTGTTTTCCTTCTTGCCATGAAATGCAGCCCCTGCTAACTCTGACTAGGAGTGTCACTTGCCTGACACTTACTGTGGTTACTCATACTAGTGCCCTCATCGTGCAGGAAGAATCATTTGATGCTGGGATATACAGAACAGACAATAAAGGGGGGTGCATTTCACGACAGGCATGTTGTATTCCTTCTTGCCATGAAATGCACCCCCTGCTGACTCTGACTAGGAAGGTGTCACTTGCCTGAAACTTACTGTGGTTACTCATACTAGTGCCCTCAGTGTACAGTAAGAATAATTTGATGCTTGGATATACAGAACAGACAAAAGAGGGGGGTGCATTTCACGACAGGCTTGTTGTATTCCTTCTTGCCATGAAATGCACCCCCTGCTAACTCTGACTAGGAAGGTGTCACATGCCTGACACTTACTGTGGTTACTCATACTAGTGCCCTCATGGTGCAGGAAGAATCATTTGATGCTGGGATATACAGAACAGACAATAAAGGGGGGTGCATTTCACGACAGGCATGTTGTATTCCTTCTTGCCATGAAATGCACCCCCTGCTGACTCTGACTAGGAAGGTGTCACTTGCCTGAAACTTACTGTGGTTACTCATACTAGTGCCCTCAGTGTACAGTAAGAATCATTTGATGCTGGGATATACAGAACAGACAATAGAGGGGGGTGCATTTCACGACAGGCTTGTTGTATTCCTTCTTGCCATGAAATGCACCCCCTGCTAACTTTGACTAGGAAAGTGTCACATGCCTGAAACTTACTGTGGTTACTCATACTACTGCCCTCAGTGTACAGTAAGAATCATTTGTTGCTGGGTTATACAGAACAGACAAGAGAGGGGGATGCATTTCACGACAGGCTTGTTGTATTCCTTCTTGCATGAAATGCACCCCCTGCTAACTCTGACTAGGAAAGTGTCACATGCCTGAAACTTACTGTGGTTACTCATACTAGTGCCCTCCGTGTACAGTAAGAATCATTTGATGCTGTGATATACAGAACAGACAATAGACGGGGGTGAATTTCACGACAGGCTTGTTGTTTTCCTTCTTGCCATGAAATGCAGCCCCTGCTAACTCTGACTAGGAGTGTCACTTGCCTGACACTTACTGTGGTTACTCATACTAGTGCCCTCATCGTGCAGGAAGAATCATTTGATGCTGGGATATACAGAACAGACAATAAAGGGGGGTGCATTTCACGACAGGCATGTTGTATTCCTTCTTGCCATGAAATGCACCCCCTGCTGACTCTGACTAGGAAGGTGTCACTTGCCTGAAACTTACTGTGGTTACTCATACTAGTGCCCTCAGTGTACAGTAAGAATAATTTGATGCTGGGATATACAGAACAGACAATAGAGGGGGGTGCATTTCACGACAGGCTTGTTGTATTCCTTCTTGCCATGAAATGCAGCCCCTGTTAACTCTGACTATGAGTGTCACATGCCTGAAACTTACTGTGGTTACTCATACTACTGCCCTCAGTGTACAGTAAGAATCATTTGATGCTGGGATATACAGAACAGACAATAGAGGGGGGTGCATTTCACGACAGGCTTGTTGTATTCCTTCTTGCCATGAAATGCAGCCCCTGCTAACTCTGACTAGGAGTGTCACTTGCCTGAAACGTACTGTGGTTACTCATACTAGTGCCCTCAGTGTACAGTAAGAATCATTTGATGCTTGGATATACAGAACAGACAATAGAGGAGGGTGCATTTCACGACAGGCCTGTTGTATTCCTTCCTGCCATGAAATGCACCCCCTGCTAACTCTGACTAGGAAGGTGTCACTTGCCTGTCACTTACTGTGGTTACTCATACTAGTGCCCTCATGGTGCAGTAAGAATAATTTGATGCTGGGATATACAGAACAGACAAGAGAGGGGGGTGCATTTCACGACAGGCTTAATGCACCCCCTGCTAACTCTGACTAGGAAGGTGTCACTTGCCTGAAACTTACTGTGGTTACTCATACTAGTGCCCTCAGTGTACAGTAAGAATAATTTGATGCTGGGATATACAGAACAGACAATAGAGGGGGGTGCATTTCACGACAGGCTTGTTGTATTCCTTCTTGCCATGAAATGCACCCCCTGCTAACGTTGACTAGGAAAGTGTCACATGCCTGAAACTTACTGTGGTTACTCATACTAGTGCCCTCCGTGTACAGTAAGAATCATTTGTTGCTGGGATATACAGGACAATAGAGGGGGGTGCATTTCACGACAGGCTTGTTGTTTTCCTTCTTGCCATGAAATGCACCCCCTGCTAACTTTGACTAGGAAGGTGTCACTTGCCTGAAACTTACTGTGGTTACTCATACTAGTGCCCTTAGTGTACAGTAAGAATTATTTGATGCTTGGATATACAGAACAGACAATAGAGGGGGGTGCATTTCACGACAGGCTTGTTGTATTCCTTCTTGCCATGAAATGCACCCCCTGCTAACTCTGACTAGGAAGGTGTCACTTGCCTGACACTTACTGTGGTTACTCATACTAGTGCCCTCATGGTGCAGTAAGAATCATTTGATGCTGGGATATACAGAACAGACAATAAAGGGGGGTGCATTTCACGACAGGCTTGTTGTATTCCTTCTTGCCATGAAATGCACCCCCTGCTGACTCTGACTAGGAAGGTGTCACTTGCCTGTCACTTACTGTGGTTACTCATACTAGTGCCCTCATGGTGCAGTAAGAATAATTTGATGCTGGGATATACAGAACAGACAAGAGAGGGGGGTGCATTTCACGACAGGCTTAATGCACCCCCTGCTAACTCTGACTAGGAAGGTGTCACTTGCCTGAAACTTACTGTGGTTACTCATACTAGTGCCCTCAGTGTACAGTAAGAATAATTTGATGCTGGGATATACAGAACAGACAATAGAGGGGGGTGCATTTCACGACAGGCATGTTGTATTCCTTCTTGCCATGAAATGCACCCCCTGCTGACTCTGACTAGGAAGGTGTCACTTGCCTGAAACTTACTGTGGTTACTCATACTAGTGCCCTCAGTGTACAGTAAGAATAATTTGATGCTGGGATATACAGAACAGACAATAGAGGGGGGTGCATTTCACGACAGGCTTGTTGTATTCCTTCTTGCCATGAAATGCAGCCCCTGTTAACTCTGACTATGAGTGTCACATGCCTGAAACTTACTGTGGTTACTCATACTACTGCCCTCAGTGTACAGTAAGAATCATTTGATGCTGGGATATACAGAACAGACAATAGAGGGGGGTGCATTTCACGACAGGCTTGTTGTATTCCTTCTTGCCATGAAATGCAGCCCCTGCTAACTCTGACTAGGAGTGTCACTTGCCTGAAACGTACTGTGGTTACTCATACTAGTGCCCTCAGTGTACAGTAAGAATCATTTGATGCTTGGATATACAGAACAGACAATAGAGGAGGGTGCATTTCACGACAGGCCTGTTGTATTCATTCCTGCCATGAAATGCACCCCCTGCTAACTCTGACTAGGAAGGTGTCACTTGCCTGTCACTTACTGTGGTTACTCATACTAGTGCCCTCATGGTGCAGTAAGAATAATTTGATGCTGGGATATACAGAACAGACAAGAGAGGGGGGTGCATTTCACGACAGGCTTAATGCACCCCCTGCTAACTCTGACTAGGAAGGTGTCACTTGCCTGAAACTTACTGTGGTTACTCATACTAGTGCCCTCAGTGTACAGTAAGAATAATTTGATGCTGGGATATACAGAACAGACAATAGAGGGGGGTGCATTTCACGACAGGCTTGTTGTATTCCTTCTTGCCATGAAATGCACCCCCTGCTAACGTTGACTAGGAAAGTGTCACATGCCTGAAACTTACTGTGGTTACTCATACTAGTGCCCTCCGTGTACAGTAAGAATCATTTGTTGCTGGGATATACAGGACAATAGAGGGGGGTGCATTTCACGACAGGCTTGTTGTTTTCCTTCTTGCCATGAAATGCACCCCCTGCTAACTTTGACTAGGAAGGTGTCACTTGCCTGAAACTTACTGTGGTTACTCATACTAGTGCCCTTAGTGTACAGTAAGAATTATTTGATGCTTGGATATACAGAACAGACAATAGAGGGGGGTGCATTTCACGACAGGCTTGTTGTATTCCTTCTTGCCATGAAATGCACCCCCTGCTAACTCTGACTAGGAAGGTGTCACTTGCCTGACACTTACTGTGGTTACTCATACTAGTGCCCTCATGGTGCAGTAAGAATCATTTGATGCTGGGATATACAGAACAGACAATAAAGGGGGGTGCATTTCACGACAGGCTTGTTGTATTCCTTCTTGCCATGAAATGCACCCCCTGCTGACTCTGACTAGGAAGGTGTCACTTGCCTGTCACTTACTGTGGTTACTCATACTAGTGCCCTCATGGTGCAGTAAGAATAATTTGATGCTGGGATATACAGAACAGACAAGAGAGGGGGGTGCATTTCACGACAGGCTTAATGCACCCCCTGCTAACTCTGACTAGGAAGGTGTCACTTGCCTGAAACTTACTGTGGTTACTCATACTAGTGCCCTCAGTGTACAGTAAGAATAATTTGATGCTGGGATATACAGAACAGACAATAGAGGGGGGTGCATTTCACGACAGGCTTGTTGTATTCCTTCTTGCCATGAAATGCACCCCCTGCTAACTTTGACTAGGAAAGTGTCACATGCCTGAAACTTACTGTGGTTACTCATACTAGTGCCCTCCGTGTACAGTAAGAATCATTTGTTGCTGCGATGTACAGGACAATAGAGGGGGGTGCATTTCACGACAGGCTTGTTGTTTTCCTTCTTGCCATGAAATGCACCCCCTGCTAACTTTGACTAGGAAGGTGTCACTTGCCTGAAACTTACTGTGGTTACTCATACTAGTGCCCTTAGTGTACAGTAAGAATTATTTGATGCTTGGATATACAGAACAGACAATAGAGGGGGGTGCATTTCACGACAGGCTTGTTGTATTCCTTCTTGCCATGAAATGCACCCCCTGCTAACTCTGACTAGGAAGGTGTCACTTGCCTGACACTTACTGTGGTTACTCATACTAGTGCCCTCATGGTGCAGTAAGAATCATTTGATGCTGGGATATACAGAACAGACAATAAAGGGGGGTGCATTTCACGACAGGCTTGTTGTATTCCTTCTTGCCATGAAATGCACCCCCTGCTGACTCTGACTGGGAAGGTGTCACTTGCTTGAAACTTACTGTGGTTACTCATACTAGTGCCCTCAGTGTACAGTAAGAATCATTTGATGCTGGGATATACAGAACAGACAATAGAGGGGGGTGCATTTCACGACAGGCTTGTTGTATTCCTTCTTGCCATGAAATGCAGCCCCTGCTAACTCTGACTAGGAGTGTCACTTGCCTGACACTTACTGTGGTTACTCATACTAGTGCCCTCAGTGTGCAGTAAGAATAATTTGATGCTGGGATATACAGAACAGACAATAGAGGGGGGTGCATTTCACGACAGGCTTGTTGTATTCCTTCTTGCCATGAAATGCACCCCCTGCTAACTTTGACTAGGAAAGTGTCACATGCCTGAAACTTACTGTGGTTACTCATACTACTGCCCTCAGTGTACAGTAAGAATCATTTGTTGCTGGGTTATACAGAACAGACAAGAGAGGGGGATGCATTTCACGACAGGATTGTTGTATTCCTTCTTGCATGAAATGCACCCCCTGCTAACTCTGACTAGGAAAGTGTCACATGCCTGAAACTTACTGTGGTTACTCATACTAGTGCCCTCCGTGTACAGTAAGAATCATTTGATGCTGTGATATACAGAACAGACAAGAGACGGGGGTGAATTTCACGACAGGCTTGTTGTTTTCCTTCTTGCCATGAAATGCAGCCCCTGCTAACTCTGACTAGGAGTGTCACTTGCCTGACACTTACTGTGGTTACTCATACTAGTGCCCTCATCGTGCAGGAAGAATCATTTGATGCTGGGATATACAGAACAGACAATAAAGGGGGGTGCATTTCACGACAGGCATGTTGTATTCCTTCTTGCCATGAAATGCACCCCCTGCTGACTCTGACTAGGAAGGTGTCACTTGCCTGAAACTTACTGTGGTTACTCATACTAGTGCCCTCAGTGTACAGTAAGAATAATTTGATGCTGGGATATACAGAACAGACAATAGAGGGGGGTGCATTTCACGACAGGCTTGTTGTATTCCTTCTTGCCATGAAATGCACCCCCTGCTAACTTTGACTAGGAAAGTGTCACATGCCTGAAACTTACTGTGGTTACTCATACTACTGCCCTCAGTGTACAGTAAGAATCATTTGTTGCTGGGTTATACAGAACAGACAAGAGAGGGGGATGCATTTCACGACAGGCTTGTTGTATTCCTTCTTGCATGAAATGCACCCCCTGCTAACTCTGACTAGGAAAGTGTCACATGCCTGAAACTTACTGTGGTTACTCATACTAGTGCCCTCCGTGTACAGTAAGAATCATTTGATGCTGTGATATACAGAACAGACAATAGACGGGGGTGAATTTCACGACAGGCTTGTTGTTTTCCTTCTTGCCATGAAATGCAGCCCCTGCTAACTCTGACTAGGAGTGTCACTTGCCTGACACTTACTGTGGTTACTCATACTAGTGCCCTCATCGTGCAGGAAGAATCATTTGATGCTGGGATATACAGAACAGACAATAAAGGGGGGTGCATTTCACGACAGGCATGTTGTATTCCTTCTTGCCATGAAATTCACCCCCTGCTGACTCTGACTAGGAAGGTGTCACTTGCCTGAAACTTACTGTGGTTACTCATACTAGTGCCCTCAGTGTACAGTAAGAATAATTTGATGCTGGGATATACAGAACAGACAATAGAGGGGGGTGCATTTCACGACAGGCTTGTTGTATTCCTTCTTGCCATGAAATGCAGCCCCTGCTAACTCTGACTATGAGTGTCACATGCCTGAAACTTACTGTGGTTACTCATACTACTGCCCTCAGTGTACAGTAAGAATCATTTGATGCTGGGATATACAGAACAGACAATAGAGGGGGGTGCATTTCACGACAGGCTTGTTGTATTCCTTCTTGCCATGAAATGCAGCCCCTGCTAACTCTGACTAGGAGTGTCACTTGCCTGAAACGTACTGTGGTTACTCATACTAGTGCCCTCAGTGTACAGTAAGAATCATTTGATGCTTGGATATACAGAACAGACAATAGAGGAGGGTGCATTTCACGACAGGCCTGTTGTATTCCTTCCTGCCATGAAATGCACCCCCTGCTAACTCTGACTAGGAAGGTGTCACTTGCCTGTCACTTACTGTGGTTACTCATACTAGTGCCCTCATGGTGCAGTAAGAATAATTTGATGCTGGGATATACAGAACAGACAAGAGAGGGGGGTGCATTTCACGACAGGCTTAATGCACCCCCTGCTAACTCTGACTAGGAAGGTGTCACTTGCCTGAAACTTACTGTGGTTACTCATACTAGTGCCCTCAGTGTACAGTAAGAATAATTTGATGCTGGGATATACAGAACAGACAATAGAGGGGGGTGCATTTCACGACAGGCTTGTTGTATTCCTTCTTGCCATGAAATGCACCCCCTGCTAACTTTGACTAGGAAAGTGTCACATGCCTGAAACTTACTGTGGTTACTCATACTAGTGCCCTCCGTGTACAGTAAGAATCATTTGATGCTGGGATATACAGGACAATAGAGGTGGGTTCATTTCACGACAGGCTTGTTGTTTTCCTTCTTGCCATGAAATGCACCCCCTGCTAACTTTGACTAGGAAGGTGTCACTTGCCTGAAACTTACTGTGGTTACTCATACTAGTGCCCTCCGTGTACAGTAAGAATCATTTGATGCTGGGATATACAGAACAGACAATAGAGGGGGGTGCATTTCACAACAGGCTTGTTGTATTCCTTCTTGCCATGAAATGCACCCCCTGCTAACTTTGACTAGGAAAGTGTCACATGCCTGAAACTTACTGTGGTTACTCATACTACTGCCCTCAGTGTACAGTAAGAATCATTTGATGCTGGGATATACAGAACAGACAAGAGAGGGGGGTGCATTTCACGACAGGCTTAATGCACCCCCTGCTAACTCTGACTAGGAAAGTGTCACTTGCCTGAAACTTACTGTGGTTACTCATACTAGTGCCCTTAGTGTACAGTAAGAATTATTTGATGCTTGGATATACAGAACAGACAAAAGAGGGGGGTGCATTTCACGACAGGCTTGTTGTATTCTTTCTTGCCATGAAATGCACCCCCTGCTAACTCTGACTAGGAAGGTGTCACATGCCTGACACTTACTGTGGTTACTCATACTAGTGCCCTCATGGTGCAGGAAGAATCATTTGATGCTGGGATATACAGAACAGACAATAAAGGGGGGTGCATTTCACGACAGGCATGTTGTATTCCTTCTTGCCATGAAATGCACCCCCTGCTGACTCTGACTAGGAAGGTGTCACTTGCCTGAAACTTACTGTGGTTACTCATACTAGTGCCCTCAGTGTACAGTAAGAATCATTTGATGCTTGGATATACAGAACAGACAATAGAGGAGGGTGCATTTCACGACAGGCCTGTTGTATTCCTTCCTGCCATGAAATGCACCCCCTGCTAACTCTGACTAGGAAGGTGTCACTTGCCTGTCACTTACTGTGGTTACTCATACTAGTGCCCTCATGGTGCAGTAAGAATAATTTGATGCTGGGATATACAGAACAGACAAGAGAGGGGGGTGCATTTCACGACAGGCTTAATGCACCCCCTGCTAACTCTGACTAGGAAGGTGTCACTTGCCTGAAACTTACTGTGGTTACTCATACTAGTGCCCTCAGTGTACAGTAAGAATAATTTGATGCTGGGATATACAGAACAGACAATAGAGGGGGGTGCATTTCACGACAGGCTTGTTGTATTCCTTCTTGCCATGAAATGCACCCCCTGCTAACTTTGACTAGGAAAGTGTCACATGCCTGAAACTTACTGTGGTTACTCATACTAGTGCCCTCCGTGTACAGTAAGAATCATTTGTTGCTGGGATATACAGGACAATAGAGGGGGGTGCATTTCACGACAGGCTTGTTGTTTTCCTTCTTGCCATAAAATGCACCCCCTGCTAACTTTGACTAGGAAGGTGTCACTTGCCTGAAACTTACTGTGGTTACTCATACTAGTGCCCTTAGTGTACAGTAAGAATTATTTGATGCTTGGATATACAGAACAGACAATAGAGGGGGGTGCATTTCACGACAGGCTTGTTGTATTCCTTCTTGCCATGAAATGCACCCCCTGCTAACTCTGACTAGGAAGGTGTCACTTGCCTGACACTTACTGTGGTTACTCATACTAGTGCCCTCATGGTGCAGTAAGAATCATTTGATGCTGGGATATACAGAACAGACAATAAAGGGGGGTGCATTTCACGACAGGCTTGTTGTATTCCTTCTTGCCATGAAATGCACCCCCTGCTGACTCTGACTGGGAAGGTGTCACTTGCCTGAAACTTACTGTGGTTACTCATACTAGTGCCCTCCGTGTACAGTAAGAATCATTTGATGCTGGGATATACAGGACAATAGAGGTGGGTTCATTTCACGACAGGCTTGTTGTTTTCCTTCTTGCCATGAAATGCACCCCCTGCTAACTTTGACTAGGAAGGTGTCACTTGCCTGAAACTTACTGTGGTTACTCATACTAGTGCCCTCCGTGTACAGTAAGAATCATTTGATGCTGGGATATACAGAACAGACAATAGAGGGGGGTGCATTTCACAACAGGCTTGTTGTATTCCTTCTTGCCATGAAATGCACCCCCTGCTAACTTTGACTAGGAAAGTGTCACATGCCTGAAACTTACTGTGGTTACTCATACTACTGCCCTCAGTGTACAGTAAGAATCATTTGATGCTGGGATATACAGAACAGACAAGAGAGGGGGGTGCATTTCACGACAGGCTTAATGCACCCCCTGCTAACTCTGACTAGGAAAGTGTCACTTGCCTGAAACTTACTGTGGTTACTCATACTAGTGCCCTTAGTGTACAGTAAGAATTATTTGATGCTTGGATATACAGAACAGACAAAAGAGGGGGGTGCATTTCACGACAGGCTTGTTGTATTCTTTCTTGCCATGAAATGCACCCCCTGCTAACTCTGACTAGGAAGGTGTCACATGCCTGACACTTACTGTGGTTACTCATACTAGTGCCCTCATGGTGCAGGAAGAATCATTTGATGCTGGGATATACAGAACAGACAATAAAGGGGGGTGCATTTCACGACAGGCATGTTGTATTCCTTCTTGCCATGAAATGCACCCCCTGCTGACTCTGACTAGGAAGGTGTCACTTGCCTGAAACTTACTGTGGTTACTCATACTAGTGCCCTCAGTGTACAGTAAGAATCATTTGATGCTTGGATATACAGAACAGACAATAGAGGAGGGTGCATTTCACGACAGGCCTGTTGTATTCCTTCCTGCCATGAAATGCACCCCCTGCTAACTCTGACTAGGAAGGTGTCACTTGCCTGTCACTTACTGTGGTTACTCATACTAGTGCCCTCATGGTGCAGTAAGAATAATTTGATGCTGGGATATACAGAACAGACAAGAGAGGGGGGTGCATTTCACGACAGGCTTAATGCACCCCCTGCTAACTCTGACTAGGAAGGTGTCACTTGCCTGAAACTTACTGTGGTTACTCATACTAGTGCCCTCAGTGTACAGTAAGAATAATTTGATGCTGGGATATACAGAACAGACAATAGAGGGGGGTGCATTTCACGACAGGCTTGTTGTATTCCTTCTTGCCATGAAATGCACCCCCTGCTAACTTTGACTAGGAAAGTGTCACATGCCTGAAACTTACTGTGGTTACTCATACTAGTGCCCTCCGTGTACAGTAAGAATCATTTGTTGCTGGGATATACAGGACAATAGAGGGGGGTGCATTTCACGACAGGCTTGTTGTTTTCCTTCTTGCCATGAAATGCACCCCCTGCTAACTTTGACTAGGAAGGTGTCACTTGCCTGAAACTTACTGTGGTTACTCATACTAGTGCCCTTAGTGTACAGTAAGAATTATTTGATGCTTGGATATACAGAACAGACAATAGAGGGGGGTGCATTTCACGACAGGCTTGTTGTATTCCTTCTTGCCATGAAATGCACCCCCTGCTAACTCTGACTAGGAAGGTGTCACTTGCCTGACACTTACTGTGGTTACTCATACTAGTGCCCTCATGGTGCAGTAAGAATCATTTGATGCTGGGATATACAGAACAGACAATAAAGGGGGGTGCATTTCACGACAGGCTTGTTGTATTCCTTCTTGCCATGAAATGCACCCCCTGCTGACTCTGACTGGGAAGGTGTCACTTGCCTGAAACTTACTGTGGTTACTCATACTAGTGCCCTCAGTGTACAGTAAGAATTATTTGATGCTGGGATATACAGAACAGACAATAGAGGGGGGTGCATTTCACGACAGGCATGTTGTATTCCTTCTTGCCATGAACTGCAGCCCCTGCTAACTCTGACTAGGAGTGTCACTTGCCTGACACTTACTGTGGTTACTCATACTAGTGCCCTCAGTGTGCAGTAAGAATAATTTGATGCTGGGATATACAGAACAGACAATAGAGGGGGGTGCATTTCACGACAGGCTTGTTGTATTCCTTCTTGCCATGAAATGCACCCCCTGCTAACTTTGACTAGGAAAGTGTCACATGCCTGAAACTTACTGTGGTTACTCATACTACTGCCCTCAGTGTACAGTAAGAATCATTTGTTGCTGGGTTATACAGAACAGACAAGAGAGGGGGATGCATTTCACGACAGGCTTGTTGTATTCCTTCTTGCATGAAATGCACCCCCTGCTAACTCTGACTAGGAAAGTGTCACATGCCTGAAACTTACTGTGGTTACTCATACTAGTGCCCTCCGTGTACAGTAAGAATCATTTGATGCTGTGATATACAGAACAGACAAGAGACGGGGGTGAATTTCACGACAGGCTTGTTGTTTTCCTTCTTGCCATGAAATGCAGCCCCTGCTAACTCTGACTAGGAGTGTCACTTGCCTGACACTTACTGTGGTTACTCATACTAGTGCCCTCATCGTGCAGGAAGAATCATTTGATGCTGGGATATACAGAACAGACAATAAAGGGGGGTGCATTTCACGACAGGCATGTTGTATTCCTTCTTGCCATGAAATGCACCCCCTGCTGACTCTGACTAGGAAGGTGTCACTTGCCTGAAACTTACTGTGGTTACTCATACTAGTGCCCTCAGTGTACAGTAAGAATAATTTGATGCTGGGATATACAGAACAGACAATAGAGGGGGGTGCATTTCACGACAGGCTTGTTGTATTCCTTCTTGCCATGAAATGCACCCCCTGCTAACTTTGACTAGGAAAGTGTCACATGCCTGAAACTTACTGTGGTTACTCATACTACTGCCCTCAGTGTACAGTAAGAATCATTTGTTGCTGGGTTATACAGAACAGACAAGAGAGGGGGATGCATTTCACGACAGGCTTGTTGTATTCCTTCTTGCATGAAATGCACCCCCTGCTAACTCTGACTAGGAAAGTGTCACATGCCTGAAACTTATTGTGGTTACTCATATTAGTGCCCTCCGTGTACAGTAAGAATCATTTGATGCTGTGATATACAGAACAGACAATAGACGGGGGTGAATTTCACGACAGGCTTGTTGTTTTCCTTCTTGCCATGAAATGCAGCCCCTGCTAACTCTGACTAGGAGTGTCACTTGCCTGACACTTACTGTGGTTACTCATACTAGTGCCCTCATCGTGCAGGAAGAATCATTTGATGCTGGGATATACAGAACAGACAATAGAGGGGGGTGCATTTCACGACAGGCTTGTTGTATTCCTTCTTGCCATGAAATGCAGCCCCTGCTAACTCTGACTAGGAGTGTCACTTGCCTGAAACGTACTGTGGTTACTCATACTAGTGCCCTCAGTGTACAGTAAGAATCATTTGATGCTTGGATATACAGAACAGACAATAGAGGAGGGTGCATTTCACGACAGGCCTGTTGTATTCCTTCCTGCCATGAAATGCACCCCCTGCTAACTCTGACTAGGAAGGTGTCACTTGCCTGTCACTTACTGTGGTTACTCATACTAGTGCCCTCATGGTGCAGTAAGAATAATTTGATGCTGGGATATACAGAACAGACAAGAGAGGGGGGTGCATTTCACGACAGGCTTAATGCACCCCCTGCTAACTCTGACTAGGAAGGTGTCACTTGCCTGAAACTTACTGTGGTTACTCATACTAGTGCCCTCAGTGTACAGTAAGAATAATTTGATGCTGGGATATACAGAACAGACAATAGAGGGGGGTGCATTTCACGACAGGCTTGTTGTATTCCTTCTTGCCATGAAATGCACCCCCTGCTAACTTTGACTAGGAAAGTGTCACATGCCTGAAACTTACTGTGGTTACTCATACTAGTGCCCTCCGTGTACAGTAAGAATCATTTGATGCTGGGATATACAGGACAATAGAGGGGGGTGCATTTCACGACAGGCTTGTTGTTTTCCTTCTTGCCATGAAATGCACCCCCTGCTAACTTTGACTAGGAAGGTGTCACTTGCCTGAAACTTACTGTGGTTACTCATACTAGTGCCCTCCGTGTACAGTAAGAATCATTTGATGCTGTGATATACAGAACAGACAATAGACGGGGGTGAATTTCACGACAGGCTTGTTGTTTTCCTTCTTGCCATGAAATGCAGCCCCTGCTAACTCTGACTAGGAGTGTCACTTGCCTGACACTTACTGTGGTTACTCATACTAGTGCCCTCAGTGTACAGTAAGAATCATTTGATGCTGGGATATACAGAACAGACAATAGAGGGGGGTGCATTTCACAACAGGCTTGTTGTATTCCTTCTTGCCATGAAATGCACCCCCTGCTAACTTTGACTAGGAAAGTGTCACATGCCTGAAACTTACTGTGGTTACTCATACTACTGCCCTCAGTGTACAGTAAGAATCATTTGATGCTGGGATATACAGAACAGACAAGAGAGGGGGGTGCATTTCACGACAGGCTTAATGCACCCCCTGCTAACTCTGACTAGAAAAGTGTCACTTGCCTGAAACTTACTGTGGTTACTCATACTAGTGCCCTTAGTGTACAGTAAGAATTATTTGATGCTTGGATATACAGAACAGACAAAAGAGGGGGGTGCATTTCACGACAGGCTTGTTGTATTCCTTCTTGCCATGAAATGCACCCCCTGCTAACTCTGACTAGGAAGGTGTCACATGCCTGACACTTACTGTGGTTACTCATACTAGTGCCCTCATGGTGCAGGAAGAATCATTTGATGCTGGGATATACAGAACAGACAATAAAGGGGGATGCATTTCACGACAGGCATGTTGTATTCCTTCTTGCCATGAAATGCACCCCCTGCTGACTCTGACTAGGAAGGTGTCACTTGCCTGAAACTTACTGTGGTTACTCATACTAGTGCCCTCAGTGTACAGTAAGAATCATTTGATGCTTGGATATACAGAACAGACAATAGAGGAGGGTGCATTTCACGACAGGCCTGTTGTATTCCTTCCTGCCATGAAATGCACCCCCTGCTAACTCTGACTAGGAAGGTGTCAGTTGCCTGTCACTTACTGTGGTTACTCATACTAGTGCCCTCATGGTGCAGTAAGAATAATTTGATGCTGGGATATACAGAACAGACAAGAGAGGGGGGTGCATTTCACGACAGGCTTAATGCACCCCCTGCTAACTCTGACTAGGAAGGTGTCACTTGCCTGAAACTTACTGTGGTTACTCATACTAGTGCCCTCAGTGTACAGTAAGAATAATTTGATGCTGGGATATACAGAACAGACAATAGAGGGGGGTGCATTTCACGACAGGCTTGTTGTATTCCTTCTTGCCATGAAATGCACCCCCTGCTAACTTTGACTAGGAAAGTGTCACATGCCTGAAACTTACTGTGGTTACTCATACTAGTGCCCTCCGTGTACAGTAAGAATCATTTGTTGCTGGGATATACAGGACAATAGAGGGGGGTGCATTTCACGACAGGCTTGTTGTTTTCCTTCTTGCCATGAAATGCACCCCCTGCTAACTTTGACTAGGAAGGTGTCACTTGCCTGAAACTTACTGTGGTTACTCATACTAGTGCCCTTAGTCTACAGTAAGAATTATTTGATGCTTGGATATACAGAACAGACAATAGAGGGGGGTGCATTTCACGACAGGCTTGTTGTATTCCTTCTTGCCATGAAATGCACCCCCTGCTAACTCTGACTAGGAAGGTGTCACTTGCCTGACACTTACTGTGGTTACTCATACTAGTGCCCTCATGGTGCAGTAAGAATCATTTGATGCTGGGATATACAGAACAGACAATAAAGGGGGGTGCATTTCACGACAGGCTTGTTGTATTCCTTCTTGCCATGAAATGCACCCCCTGCTGACTCTGACTGGGAAGGTGTCACTTGCCTGAAACTTACTGTGGTTACTCATACTAGTGCCCTCAGTGTACAGTAAGAATCATTTGATGCTGGGATATACAGAACAGACAATAGAGGGGGGTGCATTTCACGACAGGCATGTTGTATTCCTTCTTGCCATGAAATGCAGCCCCTGCTAACTCTGACTAGGAGTGTCACTTGCCTGACACTTACTGTGGTTACTCATACTAGTGCCCTCAGTGTGCAGTAAGAATAATTTGATGCTGGGATATACAGAACAGACAATAGAGGGGGGTGCATTTCACGACAGGCTTGTTGTATTCCTTCTTGCCATGAAATGCACCCCCTGCTAACTTTGACTAGGAAAGTGTCACATGCCTGAAACTTACTGTGGTTACTCATACTACTGCCCTCAGTGTACAGTAAGAATCATTTGTTGCTGGGTTATACAGAACAGACAAGAGAGGGGGATGCATTTCACGACAGGCTTGTTGTATTCCTTCTTGCATGAAATGCACCCCCTGCTAACTCTGACTAGGAAAGTGTCACATGCCTGAAACTTACTGTGGTTACTCATACTAGTGCCCTCCGTGTACAGTAAGAATCATTTGATGCTGTGATATACAGAACAGACAAGAGACGGGGGTGAATTTCACGACAGGCTTGTTGTTTTCCTTCTTGCCATGAAATGCAGCCCCTGCTAACTCTGACTAGGAGTGTCACTTGCCTGACACTTACTGTGGTTACTCATACTAGTGCCCTCATCGTGCAGGAAGAATCATTTGATGCTGGGATATACAGAACAGACAATAAAGGGGGGTGCATTTCACGACAGGCATGTTGTATTCCTTCTTGCCATGAAATGCACCCCCTGCTGACTCTGACTAGGAAGGTGTCACTTGCCTGAAACTTACTGTGGTTACTCATACTAGTGCCCTCAGTGTACAGTAAGAATAATTTGATGCTGGGATATACAGAACAGACAATAGAGGGGGGTGCATTTCACGACAGGCTTGTTGTATTCCTTCTTGCCATGAAATGCACCCCCTGCTAACTTTGACTAGGAAAGTGTCACATGCCTGAAACTTACTGTGGTTACTCATACTACTGCCCTCAGTGTACAGTAAGAATCATTTGTTGCTGGGTTATACAGAACAGACAAGAGAGGGGGATGCATTTCACGACAGGCTTGTTGTATTCCTTCTTGCATGAAATGCACCCCCTGCTAACTCTGACTAGGAAAGTGTCACATGCCTGAAACTTACTGTGGTTACTCATACTAGTGCCCTCCGTGTACAGTAAGAATCATTTGATGCTGTGATATACAGAACAGACAATAGACGGGGGTGAATTTCACGACAGGCTTGTTGTTTTCCTTCTTGCCATGAAATGCAGCCCCTGCTAACTCTGACTAGGAGTGTCACTTGCCTGACACTTACTGTGGTTACTCATACTAGTGCCCTCATCGTGCAGGAAGAATCATTTGATGCTGGGATATACAGAACAGACAATAAAGGGGGGTGCATTTCACGACAGGCATGTTGTATTCCTTCTTGCCATGAAATGCACCCCCTGCTGACTCTGACTAGGAAGGTGTCACTTGCCTGAAACTTACTGTGGTTACTCATACTAGTGCCCTCAGTGTACAGTAAGAATAATTTGATGCTGGGATATACAGAACAGACAATAGAGGGGGGTGCATTTCACGACAGGCTTGTTGTATTCCTTCTTGCCATGAAATGCAGCCCCTGCTAACTCTGACTATGAGTGTCACATGCCTGAAACTTACTGTGGTTACTCATACTACTGCCCTCAGTGTACAGTAAGAATCATTTGATGCTGGGATATACAGAACAGACAATAGAGGGGGGTGCATTTCACGACAGGCTTGTTGTATTCCTTCTTGCCATGAAATGCAGCCCCTGCTAACTCTGACTAGGAGTGTCACTTGCCTGAAACGTACTGTGGTTACTCATACTAGTGCCCTCAGTGTACAGTAAGAATCATTTGATGCTTGGATATACAGAACAGACAATAGAGGAGGGTGCATTTCACGACAGGCCTGTTGTATTCCTTCCTGCCATGAAATGCACCCCCTGCTAACTCTGACTAGGAAGGTGTCACTTGCCTGTCACTTACTGTGGTTACTCATACTAGTGCCCTCATGGTGCAGTAAGAATAATTTGATGCTGGGATATACAGAACAGACAAGAGAGGGGGGTGCATTTCACGACAGGCTTAATGCACCCCCTGCTAACTCTGACTAGGAAGGTGTCACTTGCCTGAAACTTACTGTGGTTACTCATACTAGTGCCCTCAGTGTACAGTAAGAATAATTTGATGCTGGGATATACAGAACAGACAATAGAGGGGGGTGCATTTCACGACAGGCTTGTTGTATTCCTTCTTGCCATGAAATGCACCCCCTGCTAACTTTGACTAGGAAAGTGTCACATGCCTGAAACTTACTGTGGTTACTCATACTAGTGCCCTCCGTGTACAGTAAGAATCATTTGATGCTGGGATATACAGGACAATAGAGGGGGGTGCATTTCACGACAGGCTTGTTGTTTTCCTTCTTGCCATGAAATGCACCCCCTGCTAACTTTGACTAGGAAGGTGTCACTTGCCTGAAACTTACTGTGGTTACTCATACTAGTGCCCTCCGTGTACAGTAAGAATCATTTGATGCTGTGATATACAGAACAGACAATAGACGGGGGTGAATTTCACGACAGGCTTGTTGTTTTCCTTCTTGCCATGAAATGCAGCCCCTGCTAACTCTGACTAGGAGTGTCACTTGCCTGACACTTACTGTGGTTACTCATACTAGTGCCCTCAGTGTACAGTAAGAATCATTTGATGCTGGGATATACAGAACAGACAATAGAGGGGGGTGCATTTCACAACAGGCTTGTTGTATTCCTTCTTGCCATGAAATGCACCCCCTGCTAACTTTGACTAGGAAAGTGTCACATGCCTGAAACTTACTGTGGTTACTCATACTACTGCCCTCAGTGTACAGTAAGAATCATTTGATGCTGGGATATACAGAACAGACAAGAGAGGGGGGTGCATTTCACGACAGGCTTAATGCACCCCCTGCTAACTCTGACTAGGAGTGTCACTTGCCTGAAACTTACTGTGGTTACTCATACTAGTGCCCTTAGTGTACAGTAAGAATTATTTGATGCTTGGATATACAGAACAGACAAAAGAGGGGGGTGCATTTCATGACAGGCTTGTTGTATTCCTTCTTGCCATGAAATGCACCCCCTGCTAACTCTGACTAGGAAGGTGTCACATGCCTGACACTTACTGTGGTTACTCATACTAGTGCCCTCATGGTGCAGGAAGAATCATTTGATGCTGGGATATACAGAACAGACAATAAAGGGGGGTGCATTTCACGACAGGCATGTTGTATTCCTTCTTGCCATGAAATGCACCCCCTGCTGACTCTGACTAGGAAGGTGTCACTTGCCTGAAACTTACTGTGGTTACTCATACTACTGCCCTCAGTGTACAGTAAGAATCATTTGATGCTGGGATATACAGAACAGACAATAGAGGGGGGTGCATTTCACGACAGGCTTGTTGTATTCCTTCTTGCCATGAAATGCACCCCCTGCTAACTTTGACTAGGAAAGTGTCACATGCCTGAAACTTACTGTGGTTACTCATACTACTGCCCTCAGTGTACAGTAAGAATCATTTGTTGCTGGGTTATACAGAACAGACAAGAGAGGGGGATGCATTTCACGACAGGCTTGTTGTATTCCTTCTTGCATGAAATGCACCCCCTGCTAACTCTGACTAGGAAAGTGTCACATGCCTGAAACTTACTGTGGTTACTCATACTAGTGCCCTCAGTGTACAGTAAGAATCATTTGATGCTGGGATATACAGAACAGACAATAGAGGGGGGTGCATTTCACAACAGGCTTGTTGTATTCCTTCTTGCCATGAAATGCACCCCCTGCTAACTTTGACTAGGAAAGTGTCACATGCCTGAAACTTACTGTGGTTACTCATACTACTGCCCTCAGTGTACAGTAAGAATCATTTGATGCTGGGATATACAGAACAGACAAGAGAGGGGGGTGCATTTCACGACAGGCTTAATGCACCCCCTGCTAACTCTGACTAGGAGTGTCACTTGCCTGAAACTTACTGTGGTTACTCATACTAGTGCCCTTAGTGTACAGTAAGAATTATTTGATGCTTGGATATACAGAACAGACAAAAGAGGGGGGTGCATTTCATGACAGGCTTGTTGTATTCCTTCTTGCCATGAAATGCACCCCCTGCTAACTCTGACTAGGAAGGTGTCACATGCCTGACACTTACTGTGGTTACTCATACTAGTGCCCTCATGGTGCAGGAAGAATCATTTGATGCTGGGATATACAGAACAGACAATAAAGGGGGGTGCATTTCACGACAGGCATGTTGTATTCCTTCTTGCCATGAAATGCACCCCCTGCTGACTCTGACTAGGAAGGTGTCACTTGCCTGAAACTTACTGTGGTTACTCATACTACTGCCCTCAGTGTACAGTAAGAATCATTTGATGCTGGGATATACAGAACAGACAATAGAGGGGGGTGCATTTCACGACAGGCTTGTTGTATTCCTTCTTGCCATGAAATGCACCCCCTGCTAACTTTGACTAGGAAAGTGTCACATGCCTGAAACTTACTGTGGTTACTCATACTACTGCCCTCAGTGTACAGTAAGAATCATTTGTTGCTGGGTTATACAGAACAGACAAGAGAGGGGGATGCATTTCACGACAGGCTTGTTGTATTCCTTCTTGCATGAAATGCACCCCCTGCTAACTCTGACTAGGAAAGTGTCACATGCCTGAAACTTACTGTGGTTACTCATACTAGTGCCCTCCGTGTACAGTAAGAATCATTTGATGCTGTGATATACAGAACAGACAATAGACGGGGGTGAATTTCACGACAGGCTTGTTGTTTTCCTTCTTGCCATGAAATGCAGCCCCTGCTAACTCTGACTAGGAGTGTCACTTGCCTGACACTTACTGTGGTTACTCATACTAGTGCCCTCATCGTGCAGGAAGAATCATTTGATGCTGGGATATACAGAACAGACAATAAAGGGGGGTGCATTTCACGACAGGCATGTTGTATTCCTTCTTGCCATGAAATGCACCCCCTGCTGACTCTGACTAGGAAGGTGTCACTTGCCTGAAACTTACTGTGGTTACTCATACTAGTGCCCTCAGTGTACAGTAAGAATCATTTGATGCTGGGATATACAGAACAGACAATAGAGGGGGGTGCATTTCACGACAGGCTTGTTGTATTCCTTCTTGCCATGAAATGCAGCCCCTGCTAACTCTGACTATGAGTGTCACATGCCTGAAACTTACTGTGGTTACTCATACTACTGCCCTCAGTGTACAGTAAGAATCATTTGATGCTGGGATATACAGAACAGACAATAGAGGGGGGTGCATTTCACGACAGGCTTGTTGTATTCCTTCTTGCCATGAAATGCAGCCCCTGCTAACTCTGACTAGGAGTGTCACTTGCCTGAAACGTACTGTGGTTACTCATACTAGTGCCCTCAGTGTACAGTAAGAATCATTTGATGCTTGGATATACAGAACAGACAATAGAGGAGGGTGCATTTCACGACAGGCCTGTTGTATTCCTTCCTGCCATGAAATGCACCCCCTGCTAACTCTGACTAGGAAGGTGTCACTTGCCTGTCACTTACTGTGGTTACTCATACTAGTGCCCTCATGGTGCAGTAAGAATAATTTGATGCTGGGATGTACAGAACAGACAAGAGAGGGGGGTGCATTTCACGACAGGCTTAATGCACCCCCTGCTAACTCTGACTAGGAAGGTGTCACTTGCCTGAAACTTACTGTGGTTACTCATACTAGTGCCCTCAGTGTACAGTAAGAATAATTTGATGCTGGGATATACAGAACAGACAATAGAGGGGGGTGCATTTCACGACAGGCTTGTTGTATTCCTTCTTGCCATGAAATGCACCCCCTGCTAACTTTGACTAGGAAAGTGTCACATGCCTGAAACTTACTGTGGTTACTCATACTAGTGCCCTCCGTGTACAGTAAGAATCATTTGATGCTGGGATATACAGGACAATAGAGGGGGGTGCATTTCACGACAGGCTTGTTGTTTTCCTTCTTGCCATGAAATGCACCCCCTGCTAACTTTGACTAGGAAGGTGTCACTTGCCTGAAACTTACTGTGGTTACTCATACTAGTGCCCTTAGTGTACAGTAAGAATTATTTGATGCTTGGATATACAGAACAGACAATAGAGGGGGGTGCATTTCACGACAGGCTTGTTGTATTCCTTCTTGCCATGAAATGCACCCCCTGCTAACTCTGACTAGGAAGGTGTCACTTGCCTGACACTTACTGTGGTTACTCATACTAGTGCCCTCATGGTGCAGTAAGAATCATTTGATGCTGGGATATACAGAACAGACAATAAAGGGGGGTGCATTTCACGACAGGCTTGTTGTATTCCTTCTTGCCATGAAATGCACCCCCTGCTGACTCTGACTGGGAAGGTGTCACTTGCCTGAAACTTACTGTGGTTACTCATACTAGTGCCCTCAGTGTACAGTAAGAATCATTTGATGCTGGGATATACAGAACAGACAATAGAGGGGGGTGCATTTCACGACAGGCTTGTTGTATTCCTTCTTGCCATGAAATGCAGCCCCTGCTAACTCTGACTAGGAGTGTCACTTTCCTGACACTTACTGTGGTTACTCATACTAGTGCCCTCAGTGTGCAGTAAGAATAATTTGATGCTGGGATATACAGAACAGACAATAGAGGGGGGTGCATTTCACGAAAGGCTTGTTGTATTCCTTCTTGCCATGAAATGCACCCCCTGCTAACTCTGACTAGGAAAGTGTCACATGCCTGAAACTTACTGTGGTTACTCGTACTACTGCCCTCAGTGTACAGTAAGAATCATTTGATGCTGGGATATACAGAACAGACAAGAGAGGGGGGTGCATTTCACGACAGGCTTAATGCACCCCCTGCTAACTCTGACTAGGAAGGTGTCACTTGCCTGAAACTTACTGTGGTTACTCATACTAGTGCCCTCAGTGTACAGTAAGAATAATTTGATGCTGGGATATACAGAACAGACAATAGAGGGGGGTGCATTTCACGACAGGCTTGTTGTATTCCTTCTTGCCATGAAATGCACCCCCTGCTAACTTTGACTAGGAAAGTGTCACATGCCTGAAACTTACTGTGGTTACTCATACTAGTGCCCTCCGTGTACATTAAGAATCATTTGATGCTGGGATATACAGGACAATAGAGGGGGGTGCATTTCACGACAGGCTTGTTGTTTTCCTTCTTGCCATGAAATGCACCCCCTGCTAACTTTGACTAGGAAGGTGTCACTTGCCTGAAACTTACTGTGGTTACTCATACTAGTGCCCTCCGTGTACAGTAAGAATCATTTGATGCTGTGATATACAGAACAGACAATAGACGGGGGTGAATTTCACGACAGGCTTGTTGTTTTCCTTCTTGCCATGAAATGCAGCCCCTGCTAACTCTGACTAGGAGTGTCACTTGCCTGACACTTACTGTGGTTACTCATACTAGTGCCCTCAGTGTACAGTAAGAATCATTTGATGCTGGGATATACAGAACAGACAATAGAGGGGGGTGCATTTCACAACAGGCTTGTTGTATTCCTTCTTGCCATGAAATGCACCCCCTGCTAACTTTGACTAGGAAAGTGTCACATTCCTGAAACTTACTGTGGTTACTCATACTACTGCCCTCAGTGTACAGTAAGAATCATTTGATGCTGGGATATACAGAACAGACAAGAGAGGGGGGTGCATTTCACGACAGGCTTAATGCACCCCCTGCTAACTCTGACTAGGAAAGTGTCACTTGCCTGAAACTTACTGTGGTTACTCATACTAGTGCCCTTAGTGTACAGTAAGAATTATTTGATGCTTGGATATACAGAACAGACAAAAGAGGGGGGTGCATTTCACGACAGGCTTGTTGTATTCCTTCTTGCCATGAAATGCACCCCCTGCTAACTCTGACTAGGAAGGTGTCACATGCCTGACACTTACTGTGGTTACTCATACTAGTGCCCTCATGGTGCAGGAAGAATCATTTGATGCTGGGATATACAGAACAGACAATAAAGGGGGGTGCATTTCACGACAGGCATGTTGTATTCCTTCTTGCCATGAAATGCACCCCCTGCTGACTCTGACTAGGAAGGTGTCACTTGCCTGAAACTTACTGTGGTTACTCATACTAGTGCCCTCAGTGTACAGTAAGAATCATTTGATGCTGGGATATACAGAACAGACAATAGAGGGGGGTGCATTTCACGACAGGCTTGTTGTATTCCTTCTTGCCATGAAATGCACCCCCTGCTAACTTTGACTAGGAAAGTGTCACATGCCTGAAACTTACTGTGGTTACTCATACTACTGCCCTCAGTGTACAGTAAGAATCATTTGTTGCTGGGTTATACAGAACAGACAAGAGAGGGGGATGCATTTCACGACAGGCTTGTTGTATTCCTTCTTGCATGAAATGCACCCCCTGCTAACTCTGACTAGGAAAGTGTCACATGCCTGAAACTTACTGTGGTTACTCATACTAGTGCCCTCCGTGTACAGTAAGAATCATTTGATGCTGTGATATACAGAACAGACAATAGACGGGGGTGACTTTCACGACAGGCTTGTTGTTTTCCTTCTTGCCATGAAATGCAGCCCCTGCTAACTCTGACTAGGAGTGTCACTTGCCTGACACTTACTGTGGTTACTCATACTAGTGCCCTCATCGTGCAGGAAGAATCATTTGATGCTGGGATATACAGAACAGACAATAAAGGGGGGTGCATTTCACGACAGGCATGTTGTATTCCTTCTTGCCATGAAATGCACCCCCTGCTGACTCTGACTAGGAAGGTGTCACTTGCCTGAAACTTACTGTGGTTACTCATACTAGTGCCCTCAGTGTACAGTAAGAATAATTTGATGCTGGGATATACAGAACAGACAATAGAGGGGGGTGCATTTCACGACAGGCTTGTTGTATTCCTTCTTGCCATGAAATGCAGCCCCTGCTAACTCTGACTAGGAGTGTCACTTTCCTGACACTTACTGTGGTTACTCATACTAGTGCCCTCAGTGTGCAGTAAGAATAATTTGATGCTGGGATATACAGAACAGACAATAGAGGGGGGTGCATTTCACGAAAGGCTTGTTGTATTCCTTCTTGCCATGAAATGCACCCCCTGCTAACTCTGACTAGGAGTGTCACTTGCCTGACACTTACTGTGGTTACTCATACTAGTGCCCTCAGTGTACAGTAAGAATCATTTGATGCTGGGATATACAGAACAGACAATAGAGGGGGGTGCATTTCACAACAGGCTTGTTGTATTCCTTCTTGCCATGAAATGCAGCCCCTGCTAACTCTGACTAGGAGTGTCACTTTCCTGACACTTACTGTGGTTACTCATACTAGTGCCCTCAGTGTGCAGTAAGAATAATTTGATGCTGGGATATACAGAACAGACAATAGAGGGGGGTGCATTTCACGAAAGGCTTGTTGTATTCCTTCTTGCCATGAAATGCACCCCCTGCTAACTCTGACTAGGAAAGTGTCACATGCCTGAAACTTACTGTGGTTACTCGTACTACTGCCCTCAGTGTACAGTAAGAATCATTTGATGCTGGGATATACAGAACAGACAAGAGAGGGGGGTGCATTTCACGACAGGCTTAATGCACCCCCTGCTAACTCTGACTAGGAAGGTGTCACTTGCCTGAAACTTACTGTGGTTACTCATACTAGTGCCCTCAGTGTACAGTAAGAATAATTTGATGCTGGGATATACAGAACAGACAATAGAGGGGGGTGCATTTCACGACAGGCTTGTTGTATTCCTTCTTGCCATGAAATGCACCCCCTGCTAACTTTGACTAGGAAAGTGTCACATGCCTGAAACTTACTGTGGTTACTCATACTAGTGCCCTCCGTGTACATTAAGAATCATTTGATGCTGGGATATACAGGACAATAGAGGGGGGTGCATTTCACGACAGGCTTGTTGTTTTCCTTCTTGCCATGAAATGCACCCCCTGCTAACTTTGACTAGGAAGGTGTCACTTGCCTGAAACTTACTGTGGTTACTCATACTAGTGCCCTCCGTGTACAGTAAGAATCATTTGATGCTGTGATATACAGAACAGACAATAGACGGGGGTGAATTTCACGACAGGCTTGTTGTTTTCCTTCTTGCCATGAAATGCAGCCCCTGCTAACTCTGACTAGGAGTGTCACTTGCCTGACACTTACTGTGGTTACTCATACTAGTGCCCTCAGTGTACAGTAAGAATCATTTGATGCTGGGATATACAGAACAGACAATAGAGGGGGGTGCATTTCACAACAGGCTTGTTGTATTCCTTCTTGCCATGAAATGCACCCCCTGCTAACTTTGACTAGGAAAGTGTCACATGCCTGAAACTTACTGTGGTTACTCATACTACTGCCCTCAGTGTACAGTAAGAATCATTTGATGCTGGGATATACAGAACAGACAAGAGAGGGGGGTGCATTTCACGACAGGCTTAATGCACCCCCTGCTAACTCTGACTAGGAAAGTGTCACTTGCCTGAAACTTACTGTGGTTACTCATACTAGTGCCCTTAGTGTACAGTAAGAATTATTTGATGCTTGGATATACAGAACAGACAAAAGAGGGGGGTGCATTTCACGACAGGCTTGTTGTATTCCTTCTTGCCATGAAATGCACCCCCTGCTAACTCTGACTAGGAAGGTGTCACATGCCTGACACTTACTGTGGTTACTCATACTAGTGCCCTCATGGTGCAGGAAGAATCATTTGATGCTGGGATATACAGAACAGACAATAAAGGGGGGTGCATTTCACGACAGGCATGTTGTATTCCTTCTTGCCATGAAATGCACCCCCTGCTGACTCTGACTAGGAAGGTGTCACTTGCCTGAAACTTACTGTGGTTACTCATACTAGTGCCCTCAGTGTACAGTAAGAATCATTTGATGCTGGGATATACAGAACAGACAATAGAGGGGGGTGCATTTCACGACAGGCTTGTTGTATTCCTTCTTGCCATGAAATGCACCCCCTGCTAACTTTGACTAGGAAAGTGTCACATGCCTGAAACTTACTGTGGTTACTCATACTACTGCCCTCAGTGTACAGTAAGAATCATTTGTTGCTGGGTTATACAGAACAGACAAGAGAGGGGGATGCATTTCACGACAGGCTTGTTGTATTCCTTCTTGCATGAAATGCACCCCCTGCTAACTCTGACTAGGAAAGTGTCACATGCCTGAAACTTACTGTGGTTACTCATACTAGTGCCCTCCGTGTACAGTAAGAATCATTTGATGCTGTGATATACAGAACAGACAATAGACGGGGGTGACTTTCACGACAGGCTTGTTGTTTTCCTTCTTGCCATGAAATGCAGCCCCTGCTAACTCTGACTAGGAGTGTCACTTGCCTGACACTTACTGTGGTTACTCATACTAGTGCCCTCATCGTGCAGGAAGAATCATTTGATGCTGGGATATACAGAACAGACAATAAAGGGGGGTGCATTTCACGACAGGCATGTTGTATTCCTTCTTGCCATGAAATGCACCCCCTGCTGACTCTGACTAGGAAGGTGTCAATTGCCTGAAACTTACTGTGGTTACTCATACTAGTGCCCTCAGTGTACAGTAAGAATAATTTGATGCTGGGATATACAGAACAGACAATAGAGGGGGGTGCATTTCACGACAGGCTTGTTGTATTCCTTCTTGCCATGAAATGCAGCCCCTGCTAACTCTGACTAGGAGTGTCACTTTCCTGACACTTACTGTGGTTACTCATACTAGTGCCCTCAGTGTGCAGTAAGAATAATTTGATGCTGGGATATACAGAACAGACAATAGAGGGGGGTGCATTTCACGAAAGGCTTGTTGTATTCCTTCTTGCCATGAAATGCACCCCCTGCTAACTCTGACTAGGAAAGTGTCACATGCCTGAAACTTACTGTGGTTACTCGTACTACTGCCCTCAGTGTACAGTAAGAATCATTTGATGCTGGGATATACAGAACAGACAAGAGAGGGGGGTGCATTTCACGACAGGCTTAATGCACCCCCTGCTAACTCTGACTAGGAAGGTGTCACTTGCCTGAAACTTACTGTGGTTACTCATACTAGTGCCCTCAGTGTACAGTAAGAATAATTTGATGCTGGGATATACAGAACAGACAATAGAGGGGGGTGCATTTCACGACAGGCTTGTTGTATTCCTTCTTGCCATGAAATGCACCCCCTGCTAACTTTGACTAGGAAAGTGTCACATGCCTGAAACTTACTGTGGTTACTCATACTAGTGCCCTCCGTGTACAGTAAGAATCATTTGATGCTGGGATATACAGGACAATAGAGGGGGGTGCATTTCACGACAGGCTTGTTGTTTTCCTTCTTGCCATGAAATGCACCCCCTGCTAACTTTGACTAGGAAGGTGTCACTTGCCTGAAACTTACTGTGGTTACTCATACTAGTGCCCTCCGTGTACAGTAAGAATCATTTGATGCTGTGATATACAGAACAGACAATAGACGGGGGTGAATTTCACGACAGGCTTGTTGTTTTCCTTCTTGCCATGAAATGCAGCCCCTGCTAACTCTGACTAGGAGTGTCACTTGCCTGACACTTACTGTGGTTACTCATACTAGTGCCCTCAGTGTACAGTAAGAATCATTTGATGCTGGGATATACAGAACAGACAATAGAGGGGGGTGCATTTCACAACAGGCTTGTTGTATTCCTTCTTGCCATGAAATGCACCCCCTGCTAACTTTGACTAGGAAAGTGTCACATTCCTGAAACTTACTGTGGTTACTCATACTACTGCCCTCAGTGTACAGTAAGAATCATTTGATGCTGGGATATACAGAACAGACAAGAGAGGGGGGTGCATTTCACGACAGGCTTAATGCACCCCCTGCTAACTCTGACTAGGAAAGTGTCACTTGCCTGAAACTTACTGTGGTTACTCATACTAGTGCCCTTAGTGTACAGTAAGAATTATTTGATGCTTGGATATACAGAACAGACAAAAGAGGGGGGTGCATTTCACGACAGGCTTGTTGTATTCCTTCTTGCCATGAAATGCACCCCCTGCTAACTCTGACTAGGAAGGTGTCACATGCCTGACACTTACTGTGGTTACTCATACTAGTGCCCTCATGGTGCAGGAAGAATCATTTGATGCTGGGATATACAGAACAGACAATAAAGGGGGGTGCATTTCACGACAGGCATGTTGTATTCCTTCTTGCCATGAAATGCACCCCCTGCTGACTCTGACTAGGAAGGTGTCACTTGCCTGAAACTTACTGTGGTTACTCATACTAGTGCCCTCAGTGTACAGTAAGAATCATTTGATGCTGGGATATACAGAACAGACAATAGAGGGGGGTGCATTTCACGACAGGCTTGTTGTATTCCTTCTTGCCATGAAATGCACCCCCTGCTAACTTTGACTAGGAAAGTGTCACATGCCTGAAACTTACTGTGGTTACTCATACTACTGCCCTCAGTGTACAGTAAGAATCATTTGTTGCTGGGTTATACAGAACAGACAAGAGAGGGGGATGCATTTCACGACAGGCTTGTTGTATTCCTTCTTGCATGAAATGCACCCCCTGCTAACTCTGACTAGGAAAGTGTCACATGCCTGAAACTTACTGTGGTTACTCATACTAGTGCCCTCCGTGTACAGTAAGAATCATTTGATGCTGTGATATACAGAACAGACAATAGACGGGGGTGAATTTCACGACAGGCTTGTTGTTTTCCTTCTTGCCATGAAATGCAGCCCCTGCTAACTCTGACTAGGAGTGTCACTTGCCTGACACTTACTGTGGTTACTCATACTAGTGCCCTCATCGTGCAGGAAGAATCATTTGATGCTGGGATATACAGAACAGACAATAAAGGGGGGTGCATTTCACGACAGGCATGTTGTATTCCTTCTTGCCATGAAATGCACCCCCTGCTGACTCTGACTAGGAAGGTGTCACTTGCCTGAAACTTACTGTGGTTACTCATACTAGTGCCCTCAGTGTACAGTAAGAATAATTTGATGCTGGGATATACAGAACAGACAATAGAGGGGGGTGCATTTCACGACAGGCTTGTTGTATTCCTTCTTGCCATGAAATGCAGCCCCTGCTAACTCTGACTATGAGTGTCACATGCCTGAAACTTACTGTGGTTACTCATACTACTGCCCTCAGTGTACAGTAAGAATCATTTGATGCTGGGATATACAGAACAGACAATAGAGGGGGGTGCATTTCACGACAGGCTTGTTGTATTCCTTCTTGCCATGAAATGCAGCCCCTGCTAACTCTGACTAGGAGTGTCACTTGCCTGAAACGTACTGTGGTTACTCATACTAGTGCCCTCAGTGTACAGTAAGAATCATTTAAAACTTGGATATACAGAACAGACAATAGAGGAGGGTGCATTTCACGACAGGCCTGTTGTATTCCTTCCTGCCATGAAATGCACCCCCTGCTAACTCTGACTAGGAAGGTGTCACTTGCCTGTCACTTACTGTGGTTACTCATACTAGTGCCCTCATGGTGCAGTAAGAATAATTTGATGCTGGGATATACAGAACAGACAAGAGAGGGGGGTGCATTTCACGACAGGCTTAATGCACCCCCTGCTAACTCTGACTAGGAAGGTGTCACTTGCCTGAAACTTACTGTGGTTACTCATACTAGTGCCCTCAGTGTACAGTAAGAATCATTTGATGCTGGGATATACAGAACAGACAATAGAGGGGGGTGCATTTCACAACAGGCTTGTTGTATTCCTTCTTGCCATGAAATGCACCCCCTGCTAACTTTGACTAGGAAAGTGTCACATTCCTGAAACTGACTGTGGTTACTCATACTACTGCCCTCAGTGTACAGTAAGAATCATTTGATGCTGGGATATACAGAACAGACAAGAGAGGGGGGTGCATTTCACGACAGGCTTAATGCACCCCCTGCTAACTCTGACTAGGAAAGTGTCACTTGCCTGAAACTTACTGTGGTTACTCATACTAGTGCCCTTAGTGTACAGTAAGAATTATTTGATGCTTGGATATACAGAACAGACAAAAGAGGGGGGTGCATTTCACGACAGTCTTGTTGTATTCCTTCTTGCCATGAAATGCACCCCCTGCTAACTCTGACTAGGAAGGTGTCACATGCCTGACACTTACTGTGGTTACTCATACTAGTGCCCTCATGGTGCAGGAAGAATCATTTGATGCTGGGATATACAGAACAGACAATAAAGGGGGGTGCATTTCACGACAGGCATGTTGTATTCCTTCTTGCCATGAAATGCACCCCCTGCTGACTCTGACTAGGAAGGTGTCACTTGCCTGAAACTTACTGTGGTTACTCATACTAGTGCCCTCAGTGTACAGTAAGAATCATTTGATGCTGGGATATACAGAACAGACAATAGAGGGGGGTGCATTTCACGACAGGCTTGTTGTATTCCTTCTTGCCATGAAATGCACCCCCTGCTAACTTTGACTAGGAAAGTGTCACATGCCTGAAACTTACTGTGGTTACTCATACTACTGCCCTCAGTGTACAGTAAGAATCATTTGTTGCTGGGTTATACAGAACAGACAAGAGAGGGGGATGCATTTCACGACAGGCTTGTTGTATTCCTTCTTGCATGAAATGCACCCCCTGCTAACTCTGACTAGGAAAGTGTCACATGCCTGAAACTTACTGTGGTTACTCATACTAGTGCCCTCCGTGTACAGTAAGAATCATTTGATGCTGTGATATACAGAACAGACAATAGACGGGGGTGAATTTCACGACAGGCTTGTTGTTTTCCTTCTTGCCATGAAATGCAGCCCCTGCTAACTCTGACTAGGAGTGTCACTTGCCTGACACTTACTGTGGTTACTCATACTAGTGCCCTCAGTGTACAGTAAGAATCATTTGATGCTGGGATATACAGAACAGACAATAGAGGGGGGTGCATTTCACAACAGGCTTGTTGTATTCCTTCTTGCCATGAAATGCACCC
Source organism: Osmerus eperlanus (assembly GCF_963692335.1). Taxonomy (NCBI): domain Eukaryota; kingdom Metazoa; phylum Chordata; class Actinopteri; order Osmeriformes; family Osmeridae; genus Osmerus; species Osmerus eperlanus. The sequence continues at coordinate 20,090,780 of NC_085025.1, forward strand.
CCTGCTAACTTTGACTAGGAAAGTGTCACATTCCTGAAACTGACTGTGGTTACTCATACTACTGCCCTCAGTGTACAGTAAGAATCATTTGATGCTGGGATATACAGAACAGACAAGAGAGGGGGGTGCATTTCACGACAGGCTTAATGCACCCCCTGCTAACTCTGACTAGGAAAGTGTCACTTGCCTGAAACTTACTGTGGTTACTCATACTAGTGCCCTTAGTGTACAGTAAGAATTATTTGATGCTTGGATATACAGAACAGACAAAAGAGGGGGGTGCATTTCACGACAGTCTTGTTGTATTCCTTCTTGCCATGAAATGCACCCCCTGCTAACTCTGACTAGGAAGGTGTCACATGCCTGACACTTACTGTGGTTACTCATACTAGTGCCCTCATGGTGCAGGAAGAATCATTTGATGCTGGGATATACAGAACAGACAATAAAGGGGGGTGCATTTCACGACAGGCATGTTGTATTCCTTCTTGCCATGAAATGCACCCCCTGCTGACTCTGACTAGGAAGGTGTCACTTGCCTGAAACTTACTGTGGTTACTCATACTAGTGCCCTCAGTGTACAGTAAGAATCATTTGATGCTGGGATATACAGAACAGACAATAGAGGGGGGTGCATTTCACGACAGGCTTGTTGTATTCCTTCTTGCCATGAAATGCACCCCCTGCTAACTTTGACTAGGAAAGTGTCACATGCCTGAAACTTACTGTGGTTACTCATACTACTGCCCTCAGTGTACAGTAAGAATCATTTGTTGCTGGGTTATACAGAACAGACAAGAGAGGGGGATGCATTTCACGACAGGCTTGTTGTATTCCTTCTTGCATGAAATGCACCCCCTGCTAACTCTGACTAGGAAAGTGTCACATGCCTGAAACTTACTGTGGTTACTCATACTAGTGCCCTCCGTGTACAGTAAGAATCATTTGATGCTGTGATATACAGAACAGACAATAGACGGGGGTGAATTTCACGACAGGCTTGTTGTTTTCCTTCTTGCCATGAAATGCAGCCCCTGCTAACTCTGACTAGGAGTGTCACTTGCCTGACACTTACTGTGGTTACTCATACTAGTGCCCTCATCGTGCAGGAAGAATCATTTGATGCTGGGATATACAGAACAGACAATAAAGGGGGGTGCATTTCACGACAGGCATGTTGTATTCCTTCTTGCCATGAAATGCACCCCCTGCTGACTCTGACTAGGAAGGTGTCACTTGCCTGAAACTTACTGTGGTTACTCATACTAGTGCCCTCAGTGTACAGTAAGAACAATTTGATGCTGGGATATACAGAACAGACAATAGAGGGGGGTGCATTTCACGACAGGCTTGTTGTATTCCTTCTTGCCATGAAATGCAGCCCCTGCTAACTCTGACTATGAGTGTCACATGCCTGAAACTTACTGTGGTTACTCATACTACTGCCCTCAGTGTACAGTAAGAATCATTTGATGCTGGGATATACAGAACAGACAATAGAGGGGGGTGCATTTCACGACAGGCTTGTTGTATTCCTTCTTGCCATGAAATGCAGCCCCTGCTAACTCTGACTAGGAGTGTCACTTGCCTGAAACGTACTGTGGTTACTCATACTAGTGCCCTCAGTGTACAGTAAGAATCATTTGATGCTTGGATATACAGAACAGACAATAGAGGAGGGTGCATTTCACGACAGGCCTGTTGTATTCCTTCCTGCCATGAAATGCACCCCCTGCTAACTCTGACTAGGAAGGTGTCACTTGCCTGTCACTTACTGTGGTTACTCATACTAGTGCCCTCATGGTGCATTAAGAATAATTTGATGCTGGGATATACAGAACAGACAAGAGAGGGGGGTGCATTTCACGACAGGCTTAATGCACCCCCTGCTAACTCTGACTAGGAAGGTGTCACTTGCCTGAAACTTACTGTGGTTACTCATACTAGTGCCCTCAGTGTACAGTAAGAATATTTTGATGCTGGGATATACAGAACAGACAATAGAGGGGGGTGCATTTCACGACAGGCTTGTTGTATTCCTTCTTGCCATGAAATGCACCCCCTGCTAACTTTGACTAGGAAAGTGTCACATGCCTGAAACTTACTGTGGTTACTCATACTAGTGCCCTCCGTGTACAGTAAGAATCATTTGATGCTGGGATATACAGGACAATAGAGGGGGGTGCATTTCACGACAGGCTTGTTGTTTTCCTTCTTGCCATGAAATGCACCCCCTGCTAACTTTGACTAGGAAGGTGTCACTTGCCTGAAACTTACTGTCGTTACTCATACTAGTGCCCTTAGTGTACAGTAAGAATTATTTGATGCTTGGATATACAGAACAGACAATAGAGGGGGGTGCATTTCACGACAGGCTTGTTGTATTCCTTCTTGCCATGAAATGCACCCCCTGCTAACTCTGACTAGGAAGGTGTCACTTGCCTGACACTTACTGTGGTTACTCATACTAGTGCCGTCATGGTGCAGTAAGAATTATTTGATGCTGGGATATACAGAACAGACAATAAAGGGGGGTGCATTTCACGACAGGCTTGTTGTATTCCTTCTTGCCATGAAATGCACCCCCTGCTGACTCTGACTGGGAAGGTGTCACTTGCCTGAAACTTACTGTGGTTACTCATACTAGTGCCCTCAGTGTACATTAAGAATCATTTGATGCTGGGATATACAAAACAGACAATAGAGGGGGGTGCATTTCACGACAGGCTTGTTGTATTCCTTCTTGCCATGAAATGCAGCCCCTGCTAACTCTGACTAGGAGTGTCACTTGCCTGACACTTACTGTGGTTACTCATACTAGTGCCCTCAGTGTGCAGTAAGAATAATTTGATGCTGGGATATACAGAACAGACAATAGAGGGGGGTGCATTTCACGACAGGCTTGTTGTATTCCTTCTTGCCATGAAATGCACCCCCTGCTAACTTTGACTAGGAAAGTGTCACATGCCTGAAACTTACTGTGGTTACTCATACTACTGCCCTCAGTGTACAGTAAGAATCATTTGTTGCTGGGTTATACAGAACAGACAAGAGAGGGGGATGCATTTCACGACAGGCTTGTTGTATTCCTTCTTGCATGAAATGCACCCCCTGCTAACTCTGACTAGGAAAGTGTCACATGCCTGAAACTTACTGTGGTTACTCATACTAGTGCCCTCCGTGTACAGTAAGAATCATTTGATGCTGTGATATACAGAACAGACAATAGACGGGGGTGAATTTCACGACAGGCTTGTTGTTTTCCTTCTTGCCATGAAATGCAGCCCCTGCTAACTCTGACTAGGAGTGTCACTTGCCTGACACTTACTGTGGTTACTCATACTAGTGCCCTCATCGTGCAGGAAGAATCATTTGATGCTGGGATATACAGAACAGACAATAAAGGGGGGTGCATTTCACGACAGGCTTGTTGTATTCCTTCTTGCCATGAAATGCAGCCCCTGCTAACTCTGACTATGAGTGTCACATGCCTGAAACTTACTGTGGTTACTCATACTACTGCCCTCATCGTGCAGGAAGAATCATTTGATGCTGGGATATACAGAACAGACAATAAAGGGGGGTGCATTTCACGACAGGCATGTTGTATTCCTTCTTGCCATGAAATGCACCCCCTGCTGACTCTGACTAGGAAGGTGTCACTTGCCTGAAACTTACTGTGGTTACTCATACTAGTGCCCTCAGTGTACAGTAAGAATAATTTGATGCTGGGATATACAGAACAGACAATAGAGGGGGGTGCATTTCACGACAGGCTTGTTGTATTCCTTCTTGCCATGAAATGCAGCCCCTGCTAACTCTGACTATGAGTGTCACATGCCTGAAACTTACTGTGGTTACTCATACTACTGCCCTCAGTGTACAGTAAGAATCATTTGATGCTGGGATATACAGAACAGACAATAGAGGGGGGTGCATTTCACGACAGGCTTGTTGTATTCCTTCTTGCCATGAAATGCAGCCCCTGCTAACTCTGACTAGGAGTGTCACTTGCCTGAAACGTACTGTGGTTACTCATACTAGTGCCCTCAGTGTACAGTAAGAATCATTTGATGCTTGGATATACAGAACAGACAATAGAGGAGGGTGCATTTCACGACAGGCCTGTTGTATTCCTTCCTGCCATGAAATGCACCCCCTGCTAACTCTGACTAGGAAGGTGTCACTTGCCTGTCACTTACTGTGGTTACTCATACTAGTGCCCTCATGGTGCAGTAAGAATAATTTGATGCTGGGATATACAGAACAGACAAGAGAGGGGGGTGCATTTCACGACAGGCTTAATGCACCCCCTGCTAACTCTGACTAGGAAGGTGTCACTTGCCTGAAACTTACTGTGGTTACTCATACTAGTGCCCTCAGTGTACAGTAAGAATAATTTGATGCTGGGATATACAGAACAGACAATAGAGGGGGGTGCATTTCACGACAGGCTTGTTGTATTCCTTCTTGCCATGAAATGCAGCCCCTGCTAACTCTGACTATGAGTGTCACATGCCTGAAACTTACTGTGGTTACTCATACTACTGCCCTCATCGTGCAGGAAGAATCATTTGATGCTGGGATATACAGAACAGACAATAAAGGGGGGTGCATTTCACGACAGGCATGTTGTATTCCTTCCTGCCATGAAATGCACCCCCTGCTGACTCTGACTAGGAAGGTGTCACTTGCCTGAAACTTACTGTGGTTACTCATACTAGTGCCCTCAGTGTACAGTAAGAATAATTTGATGCTGGGATATACAGAACAGACAATAGAGGGGGGTGCATTTCACGACAGGCTTGTTGTATTCCTTCTTGCCATGAAATGCAGCCCCTGCTAACTCTGACTATGAGTGTCACATGCCTGAAACTTACTGTGGTTACTCATACTACTGCCCTCAGTGTACAGTAAGAATCATTTGATGCTGGGATATACAGAACAGACAATAGAGGGGGGTGCATTTCACGACAGGCTTGTTGTATTCCTTCTTGCCATGAAATGCAGCCCCTGCTAACTCTGACTAGGAGTGTCACTTGCCTGAAACGTACTGTGGTTACTCATACTAGTGCCCTCAGTGTACAGTAAGAATCATTTGATGCTTGGATATACAGAACAGACAATAGAGGAGGGTGCATTTCACGACAGGCCTGTTGTATTCCTTCCTGCCATGAAATGCACCCCCTGCTAACTCTGACTAGGAAGGTGTCACTTGCCTGTCACTTACTGTGGTTACTCATACTAGTGCCCTCATGGTGCAGTAAGAATAATTTGATGCTGGGATATACAGAACAGACAAGAGAGGGGGGTGCATTTCACGACAGAATTAATGCACCCCCTGCTAACTCTGACTAGGAAGGTGTCACTTGCCTGAAACTTACTGTGGTTACTCATACTAGTGCCCTCAGTGTACAGTAAGAATAATTTGATGCTGGGATATACAGAACAGACAATAGAGGGGGGTGCATTTCACGACAGGCTTGTTGTATTCCTTCTTGCCATGAAATGCACCCCCTGCTAACTTTGACTAGGAAAGTGTCACATGCCTGAAACTTACTGTGGTTACTCATACTAGTGCCCTCCGTGTACAGTAAGAATCATTTGATGCTGGGATATACAGGACAATAGAGGGGGGTGCATTTCACGACAGGCTTGTTGTTTTCCTTCTTGCCATGAAATGCACCCCCTGCTAACTTTGACTAGGAAGGTGTCACTTGCCTGAAACTTACTGTGGTTACTCATACTAGTGCCCTCCGTGTACAGTAAGAATCATTTGATGCTGTGATATACAGAACAGACAATAGACGGGGGTGCATTTCACGACAGGCTTGTTGTATTCCTTCTTGCCATGAAATGCAGCCCCTGCTAACTCTGACTATGAGTGTCACATGCCTGAAACTTACTGTGGTTACTCATACTACTGCCCTCAGTGTACAGTAAGAATCATTTGATGCTGGGATATACAGAACAGACAATAGAGGGGGGTGCATTTCACGACAGGCTTGTTGTATTCCTTCTTGCCATGAAATGCAGCCCCTGCTAACTCTGACTAGGAGTGTCACTTGCCTGAAACGTACTGTGGTTACTCATACTAGTGCCCTCAGTGTACAGTAAGAATCATTTGATGCTTGGATATACAGAACAGACAATAGAGGAGGGTGCATTTCACGACAGGCCTGTTGTATTCCTTCCTGCCATGAAATGCACCCCCTGCTAACTCTGACTAGGAAGGTGTCACTTGCCTGTCACTTACTGTGGTTACTCATACTAGTGCCCTCATGGTGCAGTAAGAATAATTTGATGCTGGGATATACAGAACAGACAAGAGAGGGGGGTGCTTTTCACGACAGAATTAATGCACCCCCTGCTAACTCTGACTAGGAAGGTGTCACTTGCCTGAAACTTACTGTGGTTACTCATACTAGTGCCCTCAGTGTACAGTAAGAATAATTTGATGCTGGGATATACAGAACAGACAATAGAGGGGGGTGCATTTCACGACAGGCTTGTTGTATTCCTTCTTGCCATGAAATGCACCCCCTGCTAACTTTGACTAGGAAAGTGTCACATGCCTGAAACTTACTGTGGTTACTCATACTAGTGCCCTCCGTGTACAGTAAGAATCATTTGATGCTGGGATATACAGGACAATAGAGGGGGGTGCATTTCACGACAGGCTTGTTGTTTTCCTTCTTGCCATGAAATGCACCCCCTGCTAACTTTGACTAGGAAGGTGTCACTTGCCTGAAACTTACTGTGGTTACTCATACTAGTGCCCTTAGTGTACATTAAGAATTATTTGATGCTTGGATATACAGAACAGACAATAGAGGGGGGTGCATTTCACGACAGGCTTGTTGTATTCCTTCTTGCCATGAAATGCACCCCCTGCTAACTTTGACTAGGAAAGTGTCACATGCCTGAAACTTACTGTGGTTACTCATACTAGTGCCCTCCGTGTACAGTAAGAATCATTTGATGCTGGGATATACAGGACAATAGAGGGGGGTGCATTTCACGACAGGCTTGTTGTTTTCCTTCTTGCCATGAAATGCACCCCCTGCTAACTTTGACTAGGAAGGTGTCACTTGCCTGAAACTTACTGTGGTTACTCATACTAGTGCCCTCCGTGTACAGTAAGAATCATTTGATGCTGTGATATACAGAACAGACAATAGACGGGGGTGCATTTCACGACAGGCTTGTTGTATTCCTTCTTGCCATGAAATGCAGCCCCTGCTAACTCTGACTATGAGTGTCACATGCCTGAAACTTACTGTGGTTACTCATACTACTGCCCTCAGTGTACAGTAAGAATCATTTGATGCTGGGATATACAGAACAGACAATAGAGGGGGGTGCATTTCACGACAGGCTTGTTGTATTCCTTCTTGCCATGAAATGCAGCCCCTGCTAACTCTGACTAGGAGTGTCACTTGCCTGAAACGTACTGTGGTTACTCATACTAGTGCCCTCAGTGTACAGTAAGAATCATTTGATGCTTGGATATACAGAACAGACAATAGAGGAGGGTGCATTTCACGACAGGCCTGTTGTATTCCTTCCTGCCATGAAATGCACCCCCTGCTAACTCTGACTAGGAAGGTGTCACTTGCCTGTCACTTACTGTGGTTACTCATACTAGTGCCCTCATGGTGCAGTAAGAATAATTTGATGCTGGGATATACAGAACAGACAAGAGAGGGGGGTGCTTTTCACGACAGAATTAATGCACCCCCTGCTAACTCTGACTAGGAAGGTGTCACTTGCCTGAAACTTACTGTGGTTACTCATACTAGTGCCCTCAGTGTACAGTAAGAATAATTTGATGCTGGGATATACAGAACAGACAATAGAGGGGGGTGCATTTCACGACAGGCTTGTTGTATTCCTTCTTGCCATGAAATGCACCCCCTGCTAACTTTGACTAGGAAAGTGTCACATGCCTGAAACTTACTGTGGTTACTCATACTAGTGCCCTCCGTGTACAGTAAGAATCATTTGATGCTGGGATATACAGGACAATAGAGGGGGGTGCATTTCACGACAGGCTTGTTGTTTTCCTTCTTGCCATGAAATGCACCCCCTGCTAACTTTGACTAGGAAGGTGTCACTTGCCTGAAACTTACTGTGGTTACTCATACTAGTGCCCTTAGTGTACATTAAGAATTATTTGATGCTTGGATATACAGAACAGACAATAGAGGGGGGTGCATTTCACGACAGGCTTGTTGTATTCCTTCTTGCCATGAAATGCACCCCCTGCTAACTTTGACTAGGAAAGTGTCACATGCCTGAAACTTACTGTGGTTACTCATACTACTGCCCTCAGTGTACAGTAAGAATCATTTGTTGCTGGGTTATACAGAACAGACAAGAGAGGGGGATGCATTTCACGACAGGCTTGTTGTATTCCTTCTTGCATGAAATGCACCCCCTGCTAACTCTGACTAGGAAAGTGTCACATGCCTGAAACTTACTGTGGTTACTCATACTAGTGCCCTCCGTGTACAGTAAGAATCATTTGATGCTGTGATATACAGAACAGACAATAGACGGGGGTGAATTTCACGACAGGCTTGTTGTATTCCTTCTTGCCATGAAATGCACCCCCTGCTAACTTTGACTAGGAAAGTGTCACATGCCTGAAACTTACTGTGGTTACTCATACTACTGCCCTCAGTGTACAGTAAGAATCATTTGTTGCTGGGTTATACAGAACAGACAAGAGAGGGGGATGCATTTCACGACAGGCTTGTTGTATTCCTTCTTGCATGAAATGCACCCCCTGCTAACTCTGACTAGGAAAGTGTCACATGCCTGAAACTTACTGTGGTTACTCATACTAGTGCCCTCCGTGTACAGTAAGAATCATTTGATGCTGTGATATACAGAACAGACAATAGACGGGGGTGAATTTCACGACAGGCTTGTTGTTTTCCTTCTTGCCATGAAATGCAGCCCCTGCTAACTCTGACTAGGAGTGTCACTTGCCTGACACTTACTGTGGTTACTCATACTAGTGCCCTCATCGTGCAGGAAGAATCATTTGATGCTGGGATATACAGAACAGACAATAAAGGGGGGTGCATTTCACGACAGGCATGTTGTATTCCTTCTTGCCATGAAATGCACCCCCTGCTGACTCTGACTAGGAAGGTGTCACTTGCCTGAAACTTACTGTGGTTACTCATACTAGTGCCCTCAGTGTACAGTAAGAATAATTTGATGCTGGGATATACAGAACAGACAATAGAGGGGGGTGCATTTCACGACAGGCTTGTTGTATTCCTTCTTGCCATGAAATGCAGCCCCTGCTAACTCTGACTATGAGTGTCACATGCCTGAAACTTACTGTGGTTACTCATACTACTGCCCTCAGTGTACAGTAAGAATCATTTGATGCTGGGATATACAGAACAGACAATAGAGGGGGGTGCATTTCACGACAGGCTTGTTGTATTCCTTCTTGCCATGAAATGCAGCCCCTGCTAACTCTGACTAGGAGTGTCACTTGCCTGAAACGTACTGTGGTTACTCATACTAGTGCCCTCAGTGTACAGTAAGAATAATTTGATGCTGGGATATACAGAACAGACAATAGAGGAGGGTTCATTTCAAGACAGGCCTTTTGTATTCCTTCCTGCCATGAAATGCACCCCCTGCTAACTCTGACTAGGAAGGTGTCACTTGCCTGTCACTTACTGTGGTTACTCATACTAGTGCCCTCATGGTGCAGTAAGAATAATTTGATGCTGGGATATACAGAACAGACAAGAGAGGGGGGTGCATTTCACGACAGGCTTAATGCACCCCCTGCTAACTCTGACTAGGAAGGTGTCACTTGCCTGAAACTTACTGTGGTTACTCATACTAGTGCCCTCAGTGTACAGTAAGAATAATTTGATGCTGGGATATACAGAACAGACAATAGAGGGGGGTGCATTTCACGACAGGCTTGTTGTATTCCTTCTTGCCATGAAATGCACCCCCTGCTAACTTTGACTAGGAAAGTGTCACATGCCTGAAACTTACTGTGGTTACTCATACTAGTGCCCTCCGTGTACAGTAAGAATCATTTGATGCTGGGATATACAGGACAATAGAGGGGGGTGCATTTCACGACAGGCTTGTTGTTTTCCTTCTTGCCATGAAATGCACCCCCTGCTAACTTTGACTAGGAAGGTGTCACTTGCCTGAAACTTACTGTGGTTACTCATACTAGTGCCCTTAGTGTACAGTAAGAATTATTTGATGCTTGGATATACAGAAAAGACAATAGAGGGGGGTGCATTTCACGACAGGCTTGTTGTATTCCTTCTTGCCATGAAATGCACCCCCTGCTGACACTGACTGGGAAGGTGTCACTTGCCTGAAACTTACTGTGGTTACTCATACTAGTGCCCTCAGTGTACAGTAAGAATCATTTGATGCTGGGATATACAGAACAGACAATAGAGGGGGGTGCATTTCACGACAGGCTTGTTGTATTCCTTCTTGCCATGAAATGCAGCCCCTGCTAACTCTGACTAGGAGTGTCACTTGCCTGACACTTACTGTGGTTACTCATACTAGTGCCCTCAGTGTGCAGTAAGAATAATTTGATGCTGGGATATACAGAACAGACAATAGAGGGGGGTGCATTTCACGACAGGCTTGTTGTATTCCTTCTTGCCATGAAATGCACCCCCTGCTAACTTTGACTAGGAAAGTGTCACATGCCTGAAACTTACTGTGGTTACTCATACTACTGCCCTCAGTGTACAGTAAGAATCATTTGTTGCTGGGTTATACAGAACAGACAAGAGAGGGGGATGCATTTCACGACAGGCTTGTTGTATTCCTTCTTGCATGAAATGCACCCCCTGCTAACTCTGACTAGGAAAGTGTCACATGCCTGAAACTTACTGTGGTTACTCATACTAGTGCCCTCCGTGTACAGTAAGAATCATTTGATGCTGTGATATACAGAACAGACAATAGACGGGGGTGAATTTCACGACAGGCTTGTTGTTTTCCTTCTTGCCATGAAATGCAGCCCCTGCTAAGTCTGACTAGGAGTGTCACTTGCCTGACACTTACTGTGGTTACTCATACTAGTGCCCTCATCGTGCAGGAAGAATCATTTGATGCTGGGATATACAGAACAGACAATAAAGGGGGGTGCATTTCACGACAGGCATGTTGTATTCCTTCTTGCCATGAAATGCACCCCCTGCTGACTCTGACTAGGAAGGTGTCACTTGCCTGAAACTTACTGTGGTTACTCATACTAGTGCCCTCAGTGTACAGTAAGAATAATTTGATGCTGGGATATACAGAACAGACAATAGAGGGGGGTGCATTTCACGACAGGCTTGTTGTATTCCTTCTTGCCATGAAATGCAGCCCCTGCTAACTCTGACTATGAGTGTCACATGCCTGAAACTTACTGTGGTTACTCATACTACTGCCCTCAGTGTACAGTAAGAATCATTTGATGCTGGGATATACAGAACAGACAATAGAGGGGGGTGCATTTCACGACAGGCTTGTTGTATTCCTTCTTGCCATGAAATGCAGCCCCTGCTAACTCTGACTAGGAGTGTCACTTGCCTGAAACGTACTGTGGTTACTCATACTAGTGCCCTCAGTGTACAGTAAGAATCATTTGATGCTTGGATATACAGAACAGACAATAGAGGAGGGTGCATTTCACGACAGGCCTGTTGTATTCCTTCCTGCCATGAAATGCACCCCCTGCTAACTCTGACTAGGAAGGTGTCACTTGCCTGTCACTTACTGTGGTTACTCATACTAGTGCCCTCATGGTGCAGTAAGAATAATTTGATGCTGGGATATACAGAACAGACAAGAGAGGGGGGTGCATTTCACGACAGGCTTAATGCACCCCCTGCTAACTCTGACTAGGAAGGTGTCACTTGCCTGAAACTTACTGTGGTTACTCATACTAGTGCCCTCAGTGTACAGTAAGAATAATTTGATGCTGGGATATACAGAACAGACAATAGAGGGGGGTGCATTTCACGACAGGCTTGTTGTATTCCTTCTTGCCATGAAATGCACCCCCTGCTAACTTTGACTAGGAAAGTGTCACATGCCTGAAACTTACTGTGGTTACTCATACTAGTGCCCTCCGTGTACAGTAAGAATCATTTGATGCTGGGATATACAGGACAATAGAGGGGGGTGCATTTCACGACAGGCTTGTTGTTTTCCTTCTTGCCATGAAATGCACCCCCTGCTAACTTTGACTAGGAAGGTGTCACTTGCCTGAAACTTACTGTGGTTACTCACACTAGTGCCCTTAGTGTACAGTAAGAATTATTTGATGCTTGGATATACAGAACAGACAATAGAGGGGGGTGCATTTCACGACAGGCTTGTTGTATTCCTTCTTGCCATGAAATGCACCCCCTGCTAACTTTGACTAGGAAAGTGTCACATGCCTGAAACTTACTGTGGTTACTCATACTACTGCCCTCAGTGTACAGTAAGAATCATTTGTTGCTGGGTTATACAGAACAGACAAGAGAGGGGGATGCATTTCACGACAGGCTTGTTGTATTCCTTCTTGCATGAAATGCACCCCCTGCTAACTCTGACTAGGAAAGTGTCACATGCCTGAAACTTACTGTGGTTACTCATACTAGTGCCCTCCGTGTACAGTAAGAATCATTTGATGCTGTGATATACAGAACAGACAATAGACGGGGGTGAATTTCACGACAGGCTTGTTGTATTCCTTCTTGCCATGAAATGCACCCCCTGCTAACTTTGACTAGGAAAGTGTCACATGCCTGAAACTTACTGTGGTTACTCATACTACTGCCCTCAGTGTACAGTAAGAATCATTTGTTGCTGGGTTATACAGAACAGACAAGAGAGGGGGATGCATTTCACGACAGGCTTGTTGTATTCCTTCTTGCATGAAATGCACCCCCTGCTAACTCTGACTAGGAAAGTGTCACATGCCTGAAACTTACTGTGGTTACTCATACTAGTGCCCTCCGTGTACAGTAAGAATCATTTGATGCTGTGATATACAGAACAGACAATAGACGGGGGTGAATTTCACGACAGGCTTGTTGTTTTCCTTCTTGCCATGAAATGCAGCCCCTGCTAACTCTGACTAGGAGTGTCACTTGCCTGACACTTACTGTGGTTACTCATACTAGTGCCCTCATCGTGCAGGAAGAATCATTTGATGCTGGGATATACAGAACAGACAATAAAGGGGGGTGCATTTCACGACAGGCATGTTGTATTCCTTCTTGCCATGAAATGCACCCCCTGCTGACTCTGACTAGGAAGGTGTCACTTGCCTGAAACTTACTGTGGTTACTCATACTAGTGCCCTCAGTGTACAGTAAGAATAATTTGATGCTGGGATATACAGAACAGACAATAGAGGGGGGTGCATTTCACGACAGGCTTGTTGTATTCCTTCTTGCCATGAAATGCAGCCCCTGCTAACTCTGACTATGAGTGTCACATGCCTGAAACTTACTGTGGTTACTCATACTACTGCCCTCAGTGTACAGTAAGAATCATTTGATGCTGGGATATACAGAACAGACAATAGAGGGGGGTGCATTTCACGACAGGCTTGTTGTATTCCTTCTTGCCATGAAATGCAGCCCCTGCTAACTCTGACTAGGAGTGTCACTTGCCTGAAACGTACTGTGGTTACTCATACTAGTGCCCTCAGTGTACAGTAAGAATCATTTGATGCTTGGATATACAGAACAGACAATAGAGGAGGGTGCATTTCAAGACAGGCCTTTTGTATTCCTTCCTGCCATGAAATGCACCCCCTGCTAACTCTGACTAGGAAGGTGTCACTTGCCTGTCACTTACTGTGGTTACTCATACTAGTGCCCTCATGGTGCAGTAAGAATAATTTGATGCTGGGATATACAGAACAGACAAGAGAGGGGGGTGCATTTCACGACAGGCTTAATGCACCCCCTGCTAACTCTGACTAGGAAGGTGTCACTTGCCTGAAACTTACTGTGGTTACTCATACTAGTGCCCTCAGTGTACAGTAAGAATAATTTGATGCTGGGATATACAGAACAGACAATAGAGGGGGGTGCATTTCACGACAGGCTTGTTGTATTCCTTCTTGCCATGAAATGCACCCCCTGCTAACTTTGACTAGGAAAGTGTCACATGCCTGAAACTTACTGTGGTTACTCATACTAGTGCCCTCCGTGTACAGTAAGAATCATTTGATGCTGGGATATACAGGACAATAGAGGGGGGTGCATTTCACGACAGGCTTGTTGTTTTCCTTCTTGCCATGAAATGCACCCCCTGCTAACTTTGACTAGGAAGGTGTCACTTGCCTGAAACTTACTGTGGTTACTCATACTAGTGCCCTTAGTGTACAGTAAGAATTATTTGATGCTTGGATATACAGAAAAGACAATAGAGGGGGGTGCATTTCACGACAGGCTTGTTGTATTCCTTCTTGCCATGAAATGCACCCCCTGCTGACACTGACTGGGAAGGTGTCACTTGCCTGAAACTTACTGTGGTTACTCATACTAGTGCCCTCAGTGTACAGTAAGAATCATTTGATGCTGGGATATACAGAACAGACAATAGAGGGGGGTGCATTTCACGACAGGCTTGTTGTATTCCTTCTTGCCATGAAATGCAGCCCCTGCTAACTCTGACTAGGAGTGTCACTTGCCTGACACTTACTGTGGTTACTCATACTAGTGCCCTCAGTGTGCAGTAAGAATAATTTGATGCTGGGATATACAGAACAGACAATAGAGGGGGGTGCATTTCACGACAGGCTTGTTGTATTCCTTCTTGCCATGAAATGCACCCCCTGCTAACTTTGACTAGGAAAGTGTCACATGCCTGAAACTTACTGTGGTTACTCATACTACTGCCCTCAGTGTACAGTAAGAATCATTTGTTGCTGGGTTATACAGAACAGACAAGAGAGGGGGATGCATTTCACGACAGGCTTGTTGTATTCCTTCTTGCATGAAATGCACCCCCTGCTAACTCTGACTAGGAAAGTGTCACATGCCTGAAACTTACTGTGGTTACTCATACTAGTGCCCTCCGTGTACAGTAAGAATCATTTGATGCTGTGATATACAGAACAGACAATAGACGGGGGTGAATTTCACGACAGGCTTGTTGTTTTCCTTCTTGCCATGAAATGCAGCCCCTGCTAAGTCTGACTAGGAGTGTCACTTGCCTGACACTTACTGTGGTTACTCATACTAGTGCCCTCATCGTGCAGGAAGAATCATTTGATGCTGGGATATACAGAACAGACAATAAAGGGGGGTGCATTTCACGACAGGCATGTTGTATTCCTTCTTGCCATGAAATGCACCCCCTGCTGACTCTGACTAGGAAGGTGTCACTTGCCTGAAACTTACTGTGGTTACTCATACTAGTGCCCTCAGTGTACAGTAAGAATAATTTGATGCTGGGATATACAGAACAGACAATAGAGGGGGGTGCATTTCACGACAGGCTTGTTGTATTCCTTCTTGCCATGAAATGCAGCCCCTGCTAACTCTGACTATGAGTGTCACATGCCTGAAACTTACCGTGGTTACTCATACTACTGCCCTCAGTGTACAGTAAGAATCATTTGATGCTGGGATATACAGAACAGACAATAGAGGGGGGTGCATTTCACGACAGGCTTGTTGTATTCCTTCTTGCCATGAAATGCAGCCCCTGCTAACTCTGACTAGGAGTGTCACTTGCCTGAAACGTACTGTGGTTACTCATACTAGTGCCCTCAGTGTACAGTAAGAATCATTTGATGCTTGGATATACAGAACAGACAATAGAGGAGGGTGCATTTCACGACAGGCCTGTTGTATTCCTTCCTGCCATGAAATGCACCCCCTGCTAACTCTGACTAGGAAGGTGTCACTTGCCTGTCACTTACTGTGGTTACTCATACTAGTGCCCTCATGGTGCAGTAAGAATAATTTGATGCTGGGATATACAGAACAGACAAGAGAGGGGGGTGCATTTCACGACAGGCTTGTTGTATTCCTTCTTGCCATGAAATGCAGCCCCTGCTAACTCTGACTATGAGTGTCACATGCCTGAAACTTACTGTGGTTACTCATACTACTGCCCTCAGTGTACAGTAAGAATCATTTGATGCTGGGATATACAGAACAGACAATAGAGGGGGGTGCATTTCACGACAGGCTTGTTGTATTCCTTCTTGCCATGAAATGCAGCCCCTGCTAACTCTGACTAGGAGTGTCACTTGCCTGAAACGTACTGTGGTTACTCATACTAGTGCCCTCAGTGTACAGTAAGAATCATTTGATGCTTGGATATACAGAACAGACAATAGAGGAGGGTGCATTTCAAGACAGGCCTTTTGTATTCCTTCCTGCCATGAAATGCACCCCCTGCTAACTCTGACTAGGAAGGTGTCACTTGCCTGTCACTTACTGTGGTTACTCATACTAGTGCCCTCATGGTGCAGTAAGAATAATTTGATGCTGGGATATACAGAACAGACAAGAGAGGGGGGTGCATTTCACGACAGGCTTAATGCACCCCCTGCTAACTCTGACTAGGAAGGTGTCACTTGCCTGAAACTTACTGTGGTTACTCATACTAGTGCCCTCAGTGTACAGTAAGAATAATTTGATGCTGGGATATACAGAACAGACAATAGAGGGGGGTGCATTTCACGACAGGCTTGTTGTATTCCTTCTTGCCATGAAATGCACCCCCTGCTAACTTTGACTAGGAAAGTGTCACATGCCTGAAACTTACTGTGGTTACTCATACTAGTGCCCTCCGTGTACAGTAAGAATCATTTGATGCTGGGATATACAGGACAATAGAGGGGGGTGCATTTCACGACAGGCTTGTTGTTTTCCTTCTTGCCATGAAATGCACCCCCTGCTAACTTTGACTAGGAAGGTGTCACTTGCCTGAAACTTACTGTGGTTACTCATACTAGTGCCCTTAGTGTACAGTAAGAATTATTTGATGCTTGGATATACAGAAAAGACAATAGAGGGGGGTGCATTTCACGACAGGCTTGTTGTATTCCTTCTTGCCATGAAATGCACCCCCTGCTGACACTGACTGGGAAGGTGTCACTTGCCTGAAACTTACTGTGGTTACTCATACTAGTGCCCTCAGTGTACAGTAAGAATCATTTGATGCTGGGATATACAGAACAGACAATAGAGGGGGGTGCATTTCACGACAGGCTTGTTGTATTCCTTCTTGCCATGAAATGCAGCCCCTGCTAACTCTGACTAGGAGTGTCACTTGCCTGACACTTACTGTGGTTACTCATACTAGTGCCCTCAGTGTGCAGTAAGAATAATTTGATGCTGGGATATACAGAACAGACAATAGAGGGGGGTGCATTTCACGACAGGCTTGTTGTATTCCTTCTTGCCATGAAATGCACCCCCTGCTAACTTTGACTAGGAAAGTGTCACATGCCTGAAACTTACTGTGGTTACTCATACTACTGCCCTCAGTGTACAGTAAGAATCATTTGTTGCTGGGTTATACAGAACAGACAAGAGAGGGGGATGCATTTCACGACAGGCTTGTTGTATTCCTTCTTGCATGAAATGCACCCCCTGCTAACTCTGACTAGGAAAGTGTCACATGCCTGAAACTTACTGTGGTTACTCATACTAGTGCCCTCCGTGTACAGTAAGAATCATTTGATGCTGTGATATACAGAACAGACAATAGACGGGGGTGAATTTCACGACAGGCTTGTTGTTTTCCTTCTTGCCATGAAATGCAGCCCCTGCTAAGTCTGACTAGGAGTGTCACTTGCCTGACACTTACTGTGGTTACTCATACTAGTGCCCTCATCGTGCAGGAAGAATCATTTGATGCTGGGATATACAGAACAGACAATAAAGGGGGGTGCATTTCACGACAGGCATGTTGTATTCCTTCTTGCCATGAAATGCACCCCCTGCTGACTCTGACTAGGAAGGTGTCACTTGCCTGAAACTTACTGTGGTTACTCATACTAGTGCCCTCAGTGTACAGTAAGAATAATTTGATGCTGGGATATACAGAACAGACAATAGAGGGGGGTGCATTTCACGACAGGCTTGTTGTATTCCTTCTTGCCATGAAATGCAGCCCCTGCTAACTCTGACTATGAGTGTCACATGCCTGAAACTTACCGTGGTTACTCATACTACTGCCCTCAGTGTACAGTAAGAATCATTTGATGCTGGGATATACAGAACAGACAATAGAGGGGGGTGCATTTCACGACAGGCTTGTTGTATTCCTTCTTGCCATGAAATGCAGCCCCTGCTAACTCTGACTAGGAGTGTCACTTGCCTGAAACGTACTGTGGTTACTCATACTAGTGCCCTCAGTGTACAGTAAGAATCATTTGATGCTTGGATATACAGAACAGACAATAGAGGAGGGTGCATTTCACGACAGGCCTGTTGTATTCCTTCCTGCCATGAAATGCACCCCCTGCTAACTCTGACTAGGAAGGTGTCACTTGCCTGAAACTTACTGTGGTTACTCATACTAGTGCCCTCAGTGTACAGTAAGAATAATTTGATGCTGGGATATACAGAACAGACAATAGAGGGGGGTGCATTTCACGACAGGCTTGTTGTATTCCTTCTTGCCATGAAATGCACCCCCTGCTAACTTTGACTAGGAAAGTGTCACATGCCTGAAACTTACTGTGGTTACTCATACTAGTGCCCTCCGTGTACAGTAAGAATCATTTGATGCTGGGATATACAGGACAATAGAGGGGGGTGCATTTCACGACAGGCTTGTTGTTTTCCTTCTTGCCATGAAATGCACCCCCTGCTAACTTTGACTAGGAAGGTGTCACTTGCCTGAAACTTTCTGTGGTTACTCATACTAGTGCCCTTAGTGTACAGTAAGAATTATTTGATGCTTGGATATACAGAACAGACAATAGAGGGGGGTGCATTTCACGACAGGCTTGTTGTATTCCTTCTTGCCATGAAATGCACCCCCTGCTAACTCTGACTAGGAAGGTGTCACTTGCCTGACACTTACTGTGGTTACTCATACTAGTGCCCTCATGGTGCAGTAAGAATCATTTGATGCTGGGATATACAGAACAGACAATAAAGGGGGGTGCATTTCACGACAGGCTTGTTGTATTCCTTCTTGCCATGAAATGCACCCCCTGCTGACTCTGACTGGGAAGGTGTCACTTGCCTGAAACTTACTGTGGTTACTCATACTAGTGCCCTCAGTGTACAGTAAGAATAATTTGATGCTGGGATATACAGAACAGACAATAGAGGGGGGTGCATTTCACGACAGGCTTGTTGTATTCCTTCTTGCCATGAAATGCACCCCCTGCTAACTTTGACTAGGAAAGTGTCACATGCCTGAAACTTACTGTGGTTACTCATACTAGTGCCCTCAGTGTACAGTAAGAATCATTTGATGCTGGGATATACAGAACAGACAATAGAGGGGGGTGCATTTCACGACAGGCTTGTTGTATTCCTTCTTGCCATGAAATGCAGCCCCTGCTAACTCTGACTAGGAGTGTCACTTGCCTGACACTTACTGTGGTTACTCATACTAGTGCCCTCAGTGTGCAGTAAGAATAATTTGATGCTGGGATATACAGAACAGACAATAGAGGGGGGTGCATTTCACGACAGGCTTGTTGTATTCCTTCTTGCCATGAAATGCACCCCCTGCTAACTTTGACTAGGAAAGTGTCACATGCCTGAAACTTACTGTGGTTACTCATACTACTGCCCTCAGTGTACAGTAAGAATCATTTGATGCTGGGTTATACAGAACAGACAAGAGAGGGGGATGCATTTCACGACAGGCTTGTTGTATTCCTTCTTGCATGAAATGCACCCCCTGCTAACTCTGACTAGGAAAGTGTCACATGCCTGAAACTTACTGTGGTTACTCATACTAGTGCCCTCCGTGTACAGTAAGAATCATTTGATGCTGTGATATACAGAACAGACAATAGACGGGGGTGAATTTCACGACAGGCTTGTTGTTTTCCTTCTTGCCATGAAATGCAGCCCCTGCTAAGTCTGACTAGGAGTGTCACTTGCCTGACACTTACTGTGGTTACTCATACTAGTGCCCTCATCGTGCAGGAAGAATCATTTGATGCTGGGATATACAGAACAGACAATAAAGGGGGGTGCATTTCACGACAGGCATGTTGTATTCCTTCTTGCCATGAAATGCACCCCCTGCTGACTCTGACTAGGAAGGTGTCACTTGCCTGAAACTTACTGTGGTTACTCATACTAGTGCCCTCAGTGTACAGTAAGAATAATTTGATGCTGGGATATACAGAACAGACAATAGAGGGGGGTGCATTTCACGACAGGCTTGTTGTATTCCTTCTTGCCATGAAATGCAGCCCCTGCTAACTCTGACTATGAGTGTCACATGCCTGAAACTTACTGTGGTTACTCATACTACTGCCCTCAGTGTACAGTAAGAATCATTTGATGCTGGGATATACAGAACAGACAATAGAGGGGGGTGCATTTCACGACAGGCTTGTTGTATTCCTTCTTGCCATGAAATGCAGCCCCTGCTAACTCTGACTAGGAGTGTCACTTGCCTGAAACGTACTGTGGTTACTCATACTAGTGCCCTCAGTGTACAGTAAGAATCATTTGATGCTTGGATATACAGAACAGACAATAGAGGAGGGTGCATTTCACGACAGGCCTGTTGTATTCCTTCCTGCCATGAAATGCACCCCCTGCTAACTCTGACTAGGAAGGTGTCACTTGCCTGTCACTTACTGTGGTTACTCATACTAGTGCCCTCATGGTGCAGTAAGAATAATTTGATGCTGGGATATACAGAACAGACAAGAGAGGGGGGTGCATTTCACGACAGGCTTAATGCACCCCCTGCTAACTCTGACTAGGAAGGTGTCACTTGCCTGAAACTTACTGTGGTTACTCATACTAGTGCCCTCAGTGTACAGTAAGAATAATTTGATGCTGGGATATACAGAACAGACAATAGAGGGGGGTGCATTTCACGACAGGCTTGTTGTATTCCTTCTTGCCATGAAATGCACCCCCTGCTAACTTTGACTAGGAAAGTGTCACATGCCTGAAACTTACTGTGGTTACTCATACTAGTGCCCTCCGTGTACAGTAAGAATCATTTGATGCTGGGATATACAGGACAATAGAGGGGGGTGCATTTCACGACAGGCTTGTTGTTTTCCTTCTTGCCATGAAATGCACCCCCTGCTAACTTTGACTAGGAAGGTGTCACTTGCCTGAAACTTACTGTGGTTACTCATACTAGTGCCCTTAGTGTACAGTAAGAATTATTTGATGCTTGGATATACAGAACAGACAATAGAGGGGGGTGCATTTCACGACAGGCTTGTTGTATTCCTTCTTGCCATGAAATGCACCCCCTGCTAACTCTGACTAGGAAGGTGTCACTTGCCTGACACTTACTGTGGTTACTCATACTAGTGCCCTCATGGTGCAGTAAGAATCATTTGATGCTGGGATATACAGAACAGACAATAAAGGGGGGTGCATTTCACGACAGGCTTGTTGTATTCCTTCTTGCCATGAAATGCACCCCCTGCTGACTCTGACTGGGAAGGTGTCACTTGCCTGAAACTTACTGTGGTTACTCATACTAGTGCCCTCAGTGTACAGTAAGAATAATTTGATGCTGGGATATACAGAACAGACAATAGAGGGGGGTGCATTTCACGACAGGCTTGTTGTATTCCTTCTTGCCATGAAATGCACCCCCTGCTAACTTTGACTAGGAAAGTGTCACATGCCTGAAACTTACTGTGGTTACTCATACTAGTGCCCTCCGTGTACAGTAAGAATCATTTGATGCTGGGATATACAGAACAGACAATAGAGGGGGGTGCATTTCACGACAGGCTTGTTGTATTCCTTCTTGCCATGAAATGCAGCCCCTGCTAACTCTGACTAGGAGTGTCACTTGCCTGACACTTACTGTGGTTACTCATACTAGTGCCCTCAGTGTGCAGTAAGAATAATTTGATGCTGGGATATACAGAACAGACAATAGAGGGGGGTGCATTTCACGACAGGCTTGTTGTATTCCTTCTTGCCATGAAATGCACCCCCTGCTAACTTTGACTAGGAAAGTGTCACATGCCTGAAACTTACTGTGGTTACTCATACTACTGCCCTCAGTGTACAGTAAGAATCATTTGATGCTGGGTTATACAGAACAGACAAGAGAGGGGGATGCATTTCACGACAGGCTTGTTGTATTCCTTCTTGCATGAAATGCACCCCCTGCTAACTCTGACTAGGAAAGTGTCACATGCCTGAAACTTACTGTGGTTACTCATACTAGTGCCCTCCGTGTACAGTAAGAATCATTTGATGCTGTGATATACAGAACAGACAATAGACGGGGGTGAATTTCACGACAGGCTTGTTGTTTTCCTTCTTGCCATGAAATGCAGCCCCTGCTAAGTCTGACTAGGAGTGTCACTTGCCTGACACTTACTGTGGTTACTCATACTAGTGCCCTCATCGTGCAGGAAGAATCATTTGATGCTGGGATATACAGAACAGACAATAAAGGGGGGTGCATTTCACGACAGGCATGTTGTATTCCTTCTTGCCATGAAATGCACCCCCTGCTGACTCTGACTAGGAAGGTGTCACTTGCCTGAAACTTACTGTGGTTACTCATACTAGTGCCCTCAGTGTACAGTAAGAATAATTTGATGCTGGGATATACAGAACAGACAATAGAGGGGGGTGCATTTCACAACAGGCTTGTTGTATTCCTTCTTGCCATGAAATGCAGCCCCTGCTAACTCTGACTATGAGTGTCACATGCCTGAAACTTACTGTGGTTACTCATACTACTGCCCTCAGTGTACAGTAAGAATCATTTGATGCTGGGATATACAGAACAGACAATAGAGGGGGGTGCATTTCACGACAGGCTTGTTGTATTCCTTCTTGCCATGAAATGCAGCCCCTGCTAACTCTGACTAGGAGTGTCACTTGCCTGAAACGTACTGTGGTTACTCATACTAGTGCCCTCAGTGTACAGTAAGAATCATTTGATGCTTGGATATACAGAACAGACAATAGAGGAGGGTGCATTTCACGACAGGCCTGTTGTATTCCTTCCTGCCATGAAATGCACCCCCTGCTAACTCTGACTAGGAAGGTGTCACTTGCCTGTCACTTACTGTGGTTACTCATACTAGTGCCCTCATGGTGCAGTAAGAATAATTTGATGCTGGGATATACAGAACAGACAATAGAGGGGGGTGCATTTCACGACAGGCTTGTTGTATTCCTTCTTGCCATGAAATGCAGCCCCTGCTAACTCTGACTAGGAGTGTCACTTGCCTGACACTTACTGTGGTTACTCATACTAGTGCCCTCAGTGTGCAGTAAGAATAATTTGATGCTGGGATATACAGAACAGACAATAGAGGGGGGTGCATTTCACGACAGGCTTGTTGTATTCCTTCTTGCCATGAAATGCACCCCCTGCTAACTTTGACTAGGAAAGTGTCACATGCCTGAAACTTACTGTGGTTACTCATACTACTGCCCTCAGTGTACAGTAAGAATCATTTGATGCTGGGTTATACAGAACAGACAAGAGAGGGGGATGCATTTCACGACAGGCTTGTTGTATTCCTTCTTGCATGAAATGCACCCCCTGCTAACTCTGACTAGGAAAGTGTCACATGCCTGAAACTTACTGTGGTTACTCATACTAGTGCCCTCCGTGTACAGTAAGAATCATTTGATGCTGTGATATACAGAACAGACAATAGACGGGGGTGAATTTCACGACAAGCTTGTTGTTTTCCTTCTTGCCATGAAATGCAGCCCCTGCTAAGTCTGACTAGGAGTGTCACTTGCCTGACACTTACTGTGGTTACTCATACTAGTGCCCTCATCGTGCAGGAAGAATCATTTGATGCTGGGATATACAGAACAGACAATAAAGGGGGGTGCATTTCACGACAGGCATGTTGTATTCCTTCTTGCCATGAAATGCACCCCCTGCTGACTCTGACTAGGAAGGTGTCACTTGCCTGAAACTTACTGTGGTTACTCATACTAGTGCCCTCAGTGTACAGTAAGAATAATTTGATGCTGGGATATACAGAACAGACAATAGAGGGGGGTGCATTTCACGACAGGCTTGTTGTATTCCTTCTTGCCATGAAATGCAGCCCCTGCTAACTCTGACTATGAGTGTCACATGCCTGAAACTTACTGTGGTTACTCATACTACTGCCCTCAGTGTACAGTAAGAATCATTTGATGCTGGGATATACAGAACAGACAATAGAGGGGGGTGCATTTCACGACAGGCTTGTTGTATTCCTTCTTGCCATGAAATGCAGCCCCTGCTAACTCTGACTAGGAGTGTCACTTGCCTGAAACGTACTGTGGTTACTCATACTAGTGCCCTCAGTGTACAGTAAGAATCATTTGATGCTTGGATATACAGAACAGACAATAGAGGAGGGTGCATTTCACGACAGGCCTGTTGTATTCCTTCCTGCCATGAAATGCACCCCCTGCTAACTCTGACTAGGAAGGTGTCACTTGCCTGTCACTTACTGTGGTTACTCATACTAGTGCCCTCATGGTGCAGTAAGAATAATTTGATGCTGGGATATACAGAACAGACAAGAGAGGGGGGTGCATTTCACGACAGGCTTAATGCACCCCCTGCTAACTCTGACTAGGAAGGTGTCACTTGCCTGAAACTTACTGTGGTTACTCATACTAGTGCCCTCCGTGTACAGTAAGAATCATTTGATGCTGGGATATACAGGACAATAGAGGGGGGTGCATTTCACGACAGGCTTGTTGTTTTCCTTCTTGCCATGAAATGCACCCCCTGCTAACTTTGACTAGGAAGGTGTCACTTGCCTGAAACTTACTGTGGTTACTCATACTAGTGCCCTTAGTGTACAGTAAGAATAATTTGATGCTTGGATATACAGAACAGACAATAGAGGGGGGTGCATTTCACGACAGGCTTGTTGTATTCCTTCTTGCCATGAAATGCACCCCCTGCTAACTCTGACTAGGAAGGTGTCACTTGCCTGACACTTACTGTGGTTACTCATACTAGTGCCGTCATGGTGCAGTAAGAATCATTTGATGCTGGGATATACAGAACAGACAATAAAGGGGGGTGCATTTCACGACAGGCTTGTTGTATTCCTTCTTGCCATGAAATGCACCCCCTGCTGACTCTGACTGGGAAGGTGTCACTTGCCTGAAACTTACTGTGGTTACTCATACTAGTGCCCTCAGTGTACAGTAAGAATCATTTGATGCTGGGATATACAGAACAGACAATAGAGGGGGGTGCATTTCACGACAGGCTTGTTGTATTCCTTCTTGCCATGAAATGCAGCCCCTGCTAACTCTGACTAGGAGTGTCACTTGCCTGACACTTACTGTGGTTACTCATACTAGTGCCCTCAGTGTGCAGTAAGAATAATTTGATGCTGGGATATACAGAACAGACAATAGAGGGGGGTGCATTTCACGACAGGCTTGTTGTATTCCTTCTTGCCATGAAATGCACCCCCTGCTAACTTTGACTAGGAAAGTGTCACATGCCTGAAACTTACTGTGGTTACTCATACTACTGCCCTCAGTGTACAGTAAGAATCATTTGTTGCTGGGTTATACAGAACAGACAAGAGAGGGGGATGCATTTCACGACAGGCTTGTTGTATTCCTTCTTGCATGAAATGCACCCCCTGCTAACTCTGACTAGGAAAGTGTCACATGCCTGAAACTTACTGTGGTTACTCATACTAGTGCCCTCCGTGTACAGTAAGAATCATTTGATGCTGTGATATACAGAATAGACAATAGACGGGGGTGAATTTCACGACAGGCTTGTTGTTTTCCTTCTTGCCATGAAATGCAGCCCCTGCTAACTCTGACTAGGAGTGTCACTTGCCTGACACTTACTGTGGTTACTCATACTAGTGCCCTCATCGTGCAGGAAGAATCATTTGATGCTGGGATATACAGAACAGACAATAGAGGGGGGTGCATTTCACGACAGGCTTGTTGTATTCCTTCTTGCCATGAAATGCAGCCCCTGCTAACTCTGACTAGGAGTGTCACTTGCCTGAAACGTACTGTGGTTACTCATACTAGTGCCCTCAGTGTACAGTAAGAATCATTTGATGCTTGGATATACAGAACAGACAATAGAGGAGGGTGCATTTCACGACAGGCCTGTTGTATTCCTTCCTGCCATGAAATGCACCCCCTGCTAACTCTGACTAGGAAGGTGTCACTTGCCTGTCACTTACTGTGGTTACTCATACTAGTGCCCTCATGGTGCAGTAAGAATAATTTGATGCTGGGATATACAGAACAGACAAGAGAGGGGGGTGCATTTCACGACAGGCTTAATGCACCCCCTGCTAACTCTGACTAGGAAGGTGTCACTTGCCTGAAACTTACTGTGGTTACTCATACTAGTGCCCTCCGTGTACAGTAAGAATCATTTGATGCTGGGATATACAGGACAAAAGAGGGGGGTGCATTTCACGACAGGCTTGTTGTATTCCTTCTTGCCATGAAATGCACCCCCTGCTAACTCTGACTAGGAAGGTGTCACATGCCTGACACTTACTGTGGTTACTCATACTAGTGCCCTCATGGTGCAGGAAGAATCATTTGATGCTGGGATATACAGAACAGACAATAAAGGGGGGTGCATTTCACGACAGGCTTGTTGTATTCCTTCTTGCCATAAAATGCACCCCCTGCTAACTTTGACTAGGAAAGTGTCACATGCCTGAAACTTACTGTGGTTACTCATACTACTGCCCTCAGTGTACAGTAAGAATCATTTGTTGCTGGGTTATACAGAACAGACAAGAGAGGGGGATGCATTTCACGACAGGCTTGTTGTATTCCTTCTTGCATGAAATGCACCCCCTGCTAACTCTGACTAGGAAAGTGTCACATGCCTGAAACTTACTGTGGTTACTCATACTAGTGCCCTCCGTGTACAGTAAGAATCATTTGATGCTGTGATATACAGAACAGACAATAGACGGGGGTGAATTTCACGACAGGCTTGTTGTTTTCCTTCTTGCCATGAAATGCAGCCCCTGCTAACTCTGACTAGGAGTGTCACTTGCCTGACACTTACTGTGGTTACTCATACTAGTGCCCTCATCGTGCAGGAAGAATCATTTGATGCTGGGATATACAGAACAGACAATAAAGGGGGGTGCATTTCACGACAGGCATGTTGTATTCCTTCTTGCCATGAAATGCACCCCCTGCTGACTCTGACTAGGAAGGTGTCACTTGCCTGAAACTTACTGTGGTTACTCATACTAGTGCCCTCAGTGTACAGTAAGAATAATTTGATGCTGGGATATACAGAACAGACAATAGAGGGGGGTGCATTTCACGACAGGCTTGTTGTATTCCTTCTTGCCATGAAATGCAGCCCCTGCTAACTCTGACTATGAGTGTCACATGCCTGAAACTTACTGTGGTTACTCATACTACTGCCCTCAGTGTACAGTAAGAATCATTTGATGCTGGGATATACAGAACAGACAATAGAGGGGGGTGCATTTCACGACAGGCTTGTTGTATTCCTTCTTGCCATGAAATGCAGCCCCTGCTAACTCTGACTAGGAGTGTCACTTGCCTGAAACGTACTGTGGTTACTCATACTAGTGCCCTCAGTGTACAGTAAGAATCATTTGATGCTTGGATATACAGAACAGACAATAGAGGAGGGTGCATTTCACGACAGGCCTGTTGTATTCCTTCCTGCCATGAAATGCACCCCCTGCTAACTCTGACTAGGAAGGTGTCACTTGCCTGTCACTTACTGTGGTTACTCATACTAGTGCCCTCATGGTGCAGTAAGAATAATTTGATGCTGGGATATACAGAACAGACAAGAGAGGGGGGTGCATTTCACGACAGGCTTAATGCACCCCCTGCTAACTCTGACTAGGAAGGTGTCACTTGCCTGAAACTTACTGTGGTTACTCATACTAGTGCCCTCCGTGTACAGTAAGAATCATTTGATGCTGGGATATACAGGACAATAGAGGGGGGTGCATTTCACGACAGGCTTGTTGTTTTCCTTCTTGCCATGAAATGCACCCCCTGCTAACTTTGACTAGGAAGGTGTCACTTGCCTGAAACTTACTGTGGTTACTCATACTAGTGCCCTTAGTGTACAGTAAGAATAATTTGATGCTTGGATATACAGAACAGACAATAGAGGGGGGTGCATTTCACGACAGGCTTGTTGTATTCCTTCTTGC
Organism: Osmerus eperlanus; assembly: GCF_963692335.1. NCBI lineage: Eukaryota > Metazoa > Chordata > Actinopteri > Osmeriformes > Osmeridae > Osmerus > Osmerus eperlanus. The sequence continues at coordinate 20,119,146 of NC_085025.1, forward strand.
CATGAAATGCACCCCCTGCTAACTCTGACTAGGAAGGTGTCACTTGCCTGACACTTACTGTGGTTACTCATACTAGTGCCGTCATGGTGCAGTAAGAATCATTTGATGCTGGGATATACAGAACAGACAATAAAGGGGGGTGCATTTCACGACAGGCTTGTTGTATTCCTTCTTGCCATGAAATGCACCCCCTGCTGACTCTGACTGGGAAGGTGTCACTTGCCTGAAACTTACTGTGGTTACTCATACTAGTGCCCTCAGTGTACAGTAAGAATCATTTGATGCTGGGATATACAGAACAGACAATAGAGGGGGGTGCATTTCACGACAGGCTTGTTGTATTCCTTCTTGCCATGAAATGCAGCCCCTGCTAACTCTGACTAGGAGTGTCACTTGCCTGACACTTACTGTGGTTACTCATACTAGTGCCCTCAGTGTGCAGTAAGAATAATTTGATGCTGGGATATACAGAACAGACAATAGAGGGGGGTGCATTTCACGACAGGCTTGTTGTATTCCTTCTTGCCATGAAATGCACCCCCTGCTAACTTTGACTAGGAAAGTGTCACATGCCTGAAACTTACTGTGGTTACTCATACTACTGCCCTCAGTGTACAGTAAGAATCATTTGTTGCTGGGTTATACAGAACAGACAAGAGAGGGGGATGCATTTCACGACAGGCTTGTTGTATTCCTTCTTGCATGAAATGCACCCCCTGCTAACTCTGACTAGGAAAGTGTCACATGCCTGAAACTTACTGTGGTTACTCATACTAGTGCCCTCCGTGTACAGTAAGAATCATTTGATGCTGTGATATACAGAATAGACAATAGACGGGGGTGAATTTCACGACAGGCTTGTTGTTTTCCTTCTTGCCATGAAATGCAGCCCCTGCTAACTCTGACTAGGAGTGTCACTTGCCTGACACTTACTGTGGTTACTCATACTAGTGCCCTCATCGTGCAGGAAGAATCATTTGATGCTGGGATATACAGAACAGACAATAGAGGGGGGTGCATTTCACGACAGGCTTGTTGTATTCCTTCTTGCCATGAAATGCAGCCCCTGCTAACTCTGACTAGGAGTGTCACTTGCCTGAAACGTACTGTGGTTACTCATACTAGTGCCCTCAGTGTACAGTAAGAATCATTTGATGCTTGGATATACAGAACAGACAATAGAGGAGGGTGCATTTCACGACAGGCCTGTTGTATTCCTTCCTGCCATGAAATGCACCCCCTGCTAACTCTGACTAGGAAGGTGTCACTTGCCTGTCACTTACTGTGGTTACTCATACTAGTGCCCTCATGGTGCAGTAAGAATAATTTGATGCTGGGATATACAGAACAGACAAGAGAGGGGGGTGCATTTCACGACAGGCTTAATGCACCCCCTGCTAACTCTGACTAGGAAGGTGTCACTTGCCTGAAACTTACTGTGGTTACTCATACTAGTGCCCTCCGTGTACAGTAAGAATCATTTGATGCTGGGATATACAGGACAATAGAGGGGGGTGCATTTCACGACAGGCTTGTTGTTTTCCTTCTTGCCATGAAATGCACCCCCTGCTAACTTTGACTAGGAAGGTGTCACTTGCCTGAAACTTACTGTGGTTACTCATACTAGTGCCCTTAGTGTACAGTAAGAATAATTTGATGCTTGGATATACAGAACAGACAATAGAGGGGGGTGCATTTCACGACAGGCTTGTTGTATTCCTTCTTGCCATGAAATGCACCCCCTGCTAACTCTGACTAGGAAGGTGTCACTTGCCTGACACTTACTGTGGTTACTCATACTAGTGCCGTCATGGTGCAGTAAGAATCATTTGATGCTGGGATATACAGAACAGACAATAAAGGGGGGTGCATTTCACGACAGGCTTGTTGTATTCCTTCTTGCCATGAAATGCACCCCCTGCTGACTCTGACTGGGAAGGTGTCACTTGCCTGAAACTTACTGTGGTTACTCATACTAGTGCCCTCAGTGTACAGTAAGAATCATTTGATGCTGGGATATACAGAACAGACAATAGAGGGGGGTGCATTTCACGACAGGCTTGTTGTATTCCTTCTTGCCATGAAATGCAGCCCCTGCTAACTCTGACTAGGAGTGTCACTTGCCTGACACTTACTGTGGTTACTCATACTAGTGCCCTCAGTGTGCAGTAAGAATAATTTGATGCTGGGATATACAGAACAGACAATAGAGGGGGGTGCATTTCACGACAGGCTTGTTGTATTCCTTCTTGCCATGAAATGCACCCCCTGCTAACTTTGACTAGGAAAGTGTCACATGCCTGAAACTTACTGTGGTTACTCATACTACTGCCCTCAGTGTACAGTAAGAATCATTTGTTGCTGGGTTATACAGAACAGACAAGAGAGGGGGATGCATTTCACGACAGGCTTGTTGTATTCCTTCTTGCATGAAATGCACCCCCTGCTAACTCTGACTAGGAAAGTGTCACATGCCTGAAACTTACTGTGGTTACTCATACTAGTGCCCTCCGTGTACAGTAAGAATCATTTGATGCTGTGATATACAGAATAGACAATAGACGGGGGTGAATTTCACGACAGGCTTGTTGTTTTCCTTCTTGCCATGAAATGCAGCCCCTGCTAACTCTGACTAGGAGTGTCACTTGCCTGACACTTACTGTGGTTACTCATACTAGTGCCCTCAGTGTGCAGGAAGAATCATTTGATGCTGGGATATACAGAACAGACAATAAAGGGGGGTGCATTTCACGACAGGCATGTTGTATTCCTTCTTGCCATGAAATGCACCCCCTGCTGACTCTGACTAGGAAGGTGTCACTTGCCTGAAACTTACTGTGGTTACTCATACTAGTGCCCTCAGTGTACAGTAAGAATAATTTGATGCTGGGATATACAGAACAGACAATAGAGGGGGGTGCATTTCACGACAGGCTTGTTGTATTCCTTCTTGCCATGAAATGCAGCCCCTGCTAACTCTGACTATGAGTGTCACATGCCTGAAACTTACTGTGGTTACTCATACTACTGCCCTCATCGTGCAGGAAGAATCATTTGATGCTGGGATATACAGAACAGACAATAAAGGGGGGTGCATTTCACGACAGGCATGTTGTATTCCTTCTTGCCATGAAATGCACCCCCTGCTGACTCTGACTAGGAAGGTGTCACTTGCCTGAAACTTACTGTGGTTACTCATACTAGTGCCCTCAGTGTACAGTAAGAATAATTTGATGCTGGGATATACAGAACAGACAATAGAGGGGGGTGCATTTCACGACAGGCTTGTTGTATTCCTTCTTGCCATGAAATGCAGCCCCTGCTATCTCTGACTATGAGTGTCACATGCCTGAAACTTACTGTGGTTACTCATACTACTGCCCTCAGTGTACAGTAAGAATCATTTGATGCTGGGATATACAGAACAGACAATAGAGGGGGGTGCATTTCACGACAGGCTTGTTGTATTCCTTCTTGCCATGAAATGCAGCCCCTGCTAACTCTGACTAGGAGTGTCACTTGCCTGAAACGTACTGTGGTTACTCATACTAGTGCCCTCAGTGTACAGTAAGAATCATTTGATGCTTGGATATACAGAACAGACAATAGAGGAGGGTGCATTTCACGACAGGCCTGTTGTATTCCTTCCTGCCATGAAATGCACCCCCTGCTAACTCTGACTAGGAAGGTGTCACTTGCCTGTCACTTACTGTGGTTACTCATACTAGTGCCCTCATGGTGCAGTAAGAATAATTTGATGCTGGGATATACAGAACAGACAAGAGAGGGGGGTGCATTTCACGACAGGCTTAATGCACCCCCTGCTAACTCTGACTAGGAAGGTGTCACTTGCCTGAAACTTACTGTGGTTACTCATACTAGTGCCCTCAGTGTACAGTAAGAATAATTTGATGCTGGGATATACAGAACAGACAATAGAGGGGGGTGCATTTCACGACAGGCTTGTTGTATTCCTTCTTGCCATGAAATGCACCCCCTGCTAACTTTGACTAGGAAAGTGTCACATGCCTGAAACTTACTGTGGTTACTCATACTAGTGCCCTCCGTGTACAGTAAGAATCATTTGATGCTGGGATATACAGGACAATAGAGGGGGGTGCATTTCACGACAGGCTTGTTGTTTTCCTTCTTGCCATGAAATGCACCCCCTGCTAACTTTGACTAGGAAGGTGTCACTTGCCTGAAACTTACTGTGGTTACTCATACTAGTGCCCTTGGTGTACAGTAAGAATTATTTGATGCTTGGATATACAGAACAGACAATAGAGGGGGGTGCATTTCACGACAGGCTTGTTGTATTCCTTCTTGCCATGAAATGCACCCCCTGCTAACTTTGACTAGGAAAGTGTCACATGCCTGAAACTTACTGTGGTTACTCATACTACTGCCCTCAGTGTACAGTAAGAATCATTTGTTGCTGGGTTATACAGAACAGACAAGAGAGGGGGATGCATTTCACGACAGGCTTGTTGTATTCCTTCTTGCATGAAATGCACCCCCTGCTAACTCTGACTAGGAAAGTGTCACATGCCTGAAACTTACTGTGGTTACTCATACTAGTGCCCTCCGTGTACAGTAAGAATCATTTGATGCTGTGATATACAGAACAGACAATAGACGGGGGTGAATTTCACGACAGGCTTGTTGTTTTCCTTCTTGCCATGAAATGCAGCCCCTGCTAACTCTGACTAGGAGTGTCACTTGCCTGACACTTACTGTGGTTACTCATACTAGTGCCCTCATCGTGCAGGAAGAATCATTTGATGCTGGGATATACAGAACAGACAATAAAGGGGGGTGCATTTCACGACAGGCATGTTGTATTCCTTCTTGCCATGAAATGCACCCCCTGCTGACTCTGACTAGGAAGGTGTCACTTGCCTGAAACTTACTGTGGTTACTCATACTAGTGCCCTCAGTGTACAGTAAGAATAATTTGATGCTGGGATATACAGAACAGACAATAGAGGGGGGTGCATTTCACGACAGGCTTGTTGTATTCCTTCTTGCCATGAAATGCAGCCCCTGCTAACTCTGACTATGAGTGTCACATGCCTGAAACTTACTGTGGTTACTCATACTACTGCCCTCAGTGTACAGTAAGAATCATTTGATGCTGGGATATACAGAACAGACAATAGAGGGGGGTGCATTTCACGACAGGCTTGTTGTATTCCTTCTTGCCATGAAATGCAGCCCCTGCTAACTCTGACTAGGAGTGTCACTTGCCTGAAACGTACTGTGGTTACTCATACTAGTGCCCTCAGTGTACAGTAAGAATCATTTGATGCTTGGATATACAGAACAGACAATAGAGGAGGGTGCATTTCACGACAGGCCTGTTGTATTCCTTCCTGCCATGAAATGCACCCCTGCTAACTCTGACTAGGAAGGTGTCACTTGCCTGTCACTTACTGTGGTTACTCATACTAGTGCCCTCATGGTGCAGTAAGAATAATTTGATGCTGGGATATACAGAACAGACAAGAGAGGGGGGTGCATTTCACGACAGGCTTAATGCACCCCCTGCTAACTCTGACTAGGAAGGTGTCACTTGCCTGAAACTTACTGTGGTTACTCATACTAGTGCCCTCAGTGTACAGTAAGAATAATTTGATGCTGGGATATACAGAACAGACAATAGAGGGGGGTGCATTTCACGACAGGCTTGTTGTATTCCTTCTTGCCATGAAATGCACCCCCTGCTAACTTTGACTAGGAAAGTGTCACATGCCTGAAACTTACTGTGGTTACTCATACTAGTGCCCTCCGTGTACAGTAAGAATAATTTGATGCTGGGATATACAGGACAATAGAGGGGGGTGCATTTCACGACAGGCTTGTTGTTTTCCTTCTTGCCATGAAATGCACCCCCTGCTAACTTTGACTAGGAAGGTGTCACTTGCCTGAAACTTACTGTGGTTACTCATACTAGTGCCCTTAGTGTACAGTAAGAATTATTTGATGCTTGGATATACAGAAAAGACAATAGAGGGGGGTGCATTTCACGACAGGCTTGTTGTATTCCTTCTTGCCATGAAATGCACCCCCTGCTAACTCTGACTAGGAAGGTGTCACTTGCCTGACACTTACTGTGGTTACTCATACTAGTGCCCTCATGGTGCAGTAAGAATCATTTGATGCTGGGATATACAGAACAGACAATAAAGGGGGGTGCATTTCACGACAGGCTTGTTGTATTCCTTCTTGCCATGAAATGCACCCCCTGCTGACACTGACTGGGAAGGTGTCACTTGCCTGAAACTTACTGTGGTTACTCATACTAGTGCCCTCAGTGTACAGTAAGAATCATTTGATGCTGGGATATACAGAACAGACAATAGAGGGGGGTGCATTTCACGACAGGCTTGTTGTATTCCTTCTTGCCATGAAATGCAGCCCCTGCTAACTCTGACTAGGAGTGTCACTTGCCTGACACTTACTGTGGTTACTCATACTAGTGCCCTCAGTGTGCAGTAAGAATAATTTGATGCTGGGATATACAGAACAGACAATAGAGGGGGGTGCATTTCACGACAGGCTTGTTGTATTCCTTCTTGCCATGAAATGCACCCCCTGCTAACTTTGACTAGGAAAGTGTCACATGCCTGAAACTTACTGTGGTTACTCATACTACTGCCCTCAGTGTACAGTAAGAATCATTTGTTGCTGGGTTATACAGAACAGACAAGAGAGGGGGATGCATTTCACGACAGGCTTGTTGTATTCCTTCTTGCATGAAATGCACCCCCTGCTAACTCTGACTAGGAAAGTGTCACATGCCTGAAACTTACTGTGGTTACTCATACTAGTGCCCTCCGTGTACAGTAAGAATCATTTGATGCTGTGATATACAGAACAGACAATAGACGGGGGTGAATTTCACGACAGGCTTGTTGTTTTCCTTCTTGCCATGAAATGCAGCCCCTGCTAAGTCTGACTAGGAGTGTCACTTGCCTGACACTTACTGTGGTTACTCATACTAGTGCCCTCATCGTGCAGGAAGAATCATTTGATGCTGGGATATACAGAACAGACAATAAAGGGGGGTGCATTTCACGACAGGCATGTTGTATTCCTTCTTGCCATGAAATGCACCCCCTGCTGACTCTGACTAGGAAGGTGTCACTTGCCTGAAACTTACTGTGGTTACTCATACTAGTGCCCTCAGTGTACAGTAAGAATAATTTGATGCTGGGATATACAGAACAGACAATAGAGGGGGGTGCATTTCACGACAGGCTTGTTGTATTCCTTCTTGCCATGAAATGCAGCCCCTGCTAACTCTGACTATGAGTGTCACATGCCTGAAACTTACTGTGGTTACTCATACTACTGCCTTCAGTGTACAGTAAGAATCATTTGATGCTGGGATATACAGAACAGACAATAGAGGGGGGTGCATTTCACGACAGGCTTGTTGTATTCCTTCTTGCCATGAAATGCAGCCCCTGCTAACTCTGACTAGGAGTGTCACTTGCCTGAAACGTACTGTGGTTACTCATACTAGTGCCCTAAGTGTACAGTATGAATCATTTGATGCTTGGATATACAGAACAGACAATAGAGGAGGGTGCATTTCACGACAGGCCTGTTGTATTCCTTCCTGCCATGAAATGCACCCCCTGCTAACTCTGACTAGGAAGGTGTCACTTGCCTGTCACTTACTGTGGTTACTCATACTAGTGCCCTCATGGTGCAGTAAGAATAATTTGATGCTGGGATATACAGAACAGACAAGAGAGGGGGGTGCATTTCACGACAGGCTTAATGCACCCCCTGCTAACTCTGACTAGGAAGGTGTCACTTGCCTGAAACTTACTGTGGTTACTCATACTAGTGCCCTCAGTGTACAGTAAGAATAATTTGATGCTGGGATATACAGAACAGACAATAGAGGGGGGTGCATTTCACGACAGGCTTGTTGTTTTCCTTCTTGCCATGAAATGCACCCCCTGCTAACTCTGACTAGGAAGGTGTCACTTGCCTGAAACTTACTGTGGTTACTCATACTAGTGCCCTTAGTGTACAGTAAGAATTATTTGATGCTTGGATATACAGAACAGACAATAGAGGGGGGTGCATTTCACGACAGGCTTGTTGTATTCCTTCTTGCCATGAAATGCACCCCCTGCTAACTCTGACTAGGAAGGTGTCACTTGCCTGACACTTACTGTGGTTACTCATACTAGTGCCCTCATGGTGCAGTAAGAATCATTTGATGCTGGGATATACAGAACAGACAATAAAGGGGGGTGCATTTCACGACAGGCTTGTTGTATTCCTTCTTGCCATGAAATGCACCCCCTGCTGACTCTGACTGGGAAGGTGTCACTTGCCTGAAACTTACTGTGGTTACTCATACTAGTGCCCTCAGTGTACAGTAAGAATAATTTGATGCTGGGATATACAGAACAGACAATAGAGGGGGGTGCATTTCACGACAGGCTTGTTGTATTCCTTCTTGCCATGAAATGCACCCCCTGCTAACTTTGACTAGGAAAGTGTCACATGCCTGAAACTTACTGTGGTTACTCATACTAGTGCCCTCCGTGTACAGTAAGAATCATTTGATGCTGGGATATACAGAACAGACAATAGAGGGGGGTGCATTTCACGACAGGCTTGTTGTATTCCTTCTTGCCATGAAATGCAGCCCCTGCTAACTCTGACTAGGAGTGTCACTTGCCTGACACTTACTGTGGTTACTCATACTAGTGCCCTCAGTGTGCAGTAAGAATAATTTGATGCTGGGATATACAGAACAGACAATAGAGGGGGGTGCATTTCACGACAGGCTTGTTGTATTCCTTCTTGCCATGAAATGCACCCCCTGCTAACTTTGACTAGGAAAGTGTCACATGCCTGAAACTTACTGTGGTTACTCATACTACTGCCCTCAGTGTACAGTAAGAATCATTTGATGCTGGGTTATACAGAACAGACAAGAGAGGGGGATGCATTTCACGACAGGCTTGTTGTATTCCTTCTTGCATGAAATGCACCCCCTGCTAACTCTGACTAGGAAAGTGTCACATGCCTGAAACTTACTGTGGTTACTCATACTAGTGCCCTCCGTGTACAGTAAGAATCATTTGATGCTGTGATATACAGAACAGACAATAGACGGGGGTGAATTTCACGACAGGCTTGTTGTTTTCCTTCTTGCCATGAAATGCAGCCCCTGCTAAGTCTGACTAGGAGTGTCACTTGCCTGACACTTACTGTGGTTACTCATACTAGTGCCCTCATCGTGCAGGAAGAATCATTTGATGCTGGGATATACAGAACAGACAATAAAGGGGGGTGCATTTCACGACAGGCATGTTGTATTCCTTCTTGCCATGAAATGCACCCCCTGCTGACTCTGACTAGGAAGGTGTCACTTGCCTGAAACTTACTGTGGTTACTCATACTAGTGCCCTCAGTGTACAGTAAGAATAATTTGATGCTGGGATATACAGAACAGACAATAGAGGGGGGTGCATTTCACGACAGGCTTGTTGTATTTCTTCTTGCCATGAAATGCAGCCCCTGCTAACTCTGACTATGAGTGTCACATGCCTGAAACTTACTGTGGTTACTCATACTACTGCCCTCAGTGTACAGTAAGAATCATTTGATGCTGGGATATACAGAACAGACAATAGAGGGGGGTGCATTTCACGACAGGCTTGTTGTATTCCTTCTTGCCATGAAATGCAGCCCCTGCTAACTCTGACTAGGAGTGTCACTTGCCTGAAACGTACTGTGGTTACTCATACTAGTGCCCTCAGTGTACAGTAAGAATCATTTGATGCTTGGATATACAGAACAGACAATAGAGGAGGGTGCATTTCACGACAGGCCTGTTGTATTCCTTCCTGCCATGAAATGCACCCCCTGCTAACTCTGACTAGGAAGGTGTCACTTGCCTGTCACTTACTGTGGTTACTCATACTAGTGCCCTCATGGTGCAGTAAGAATAATTTGATGCTGGGATATACAGAACAGACAAGAGAGGAGGGTGCATTTCACGACAGGCCTGTTGTATTCCTTCCTGCCATGAAATGCACCCCCTGCTAACTCTGACTAGGAAGGTGTCACTTGCCTGAAACTTACTGTGGTTACTCATACTAGTGCCCTCAGTGTACAGTAAGAATAATTTGATGCTGGGATATACAGAACAGACAATAGAGGGGGGTGCATTTCACGACAGGCTTGTTGTATTCCTTCTTGCCATGAAATGCACCCCCTGCTAACTTTGACTAGGAAAGTGTCACATGCCTGAAACTTACTGTGGTTACTCATACTAGTGCCCTCCGTGTACAGTAAGAATCATTTGATGCTGGGATATACAGGACAATAGAGGGGGGTGCATTTCACGACAGGCTTGTTGTTTTCCTTCTTGCCATGAAATGCACCCCCTGCTAACTTTGACTAGGAAGGTGTCACTTGCCTGAAACTTACTGTGGTTACTCATACTAGTGCCTTTAGTGTACAGTAAGAATTATTTGATGCTTGGATATACAGAACAGACAATAGAGGGGGGTGCATTTCACGACAGGCTTGTTGTATTCCTTCTTGCCATGAAATGCACCCCCTGCTAACTCTGACTAGGAAGGTGTCACTTGCCTGACACTTACTGTGGTTACTCATACTAGTGCCCTCATGGTGCAGTAAGAATCATTTGATGCTGGGATATACAGAACAGACAATAAAGGGGGGTGCATTTCACGACAGGCTTGTTGTATTCCTTCTTGCCATGAAATGCACCCCCTGCTGACTCTGACTGGGAAGGTGTCACTTGCCTGAAACTTACTGTGGTTACTCATACTAGTGCCCTCAGTGTACAGTAAGAATCATTTGATGCTGGGATATACAGAACAGACAATAGAGGGGGGTGCATTTCACGACAGGCTTGTTGTATTCATTCTTGCCATGAAATGCAGCCCCTGCTAACTCTGACTAGGAGTGTCACTTGCCTGACACTTACTGTGGTTACTCATACTAGTGCCCTCAGTGTGCAGTAAGAATAATTTGATGCTGGGATATACAGAACAGACAATAGAGGGGGGTGCATTTCACGACAGGCTTGTTGTATTCCTTCTTGCCATGAAATGCACCCCCTGCTAACTTTGACTAGGAAAGTGTCACATGCCTGAAACTTACTGTGGTTACTCATACTACTGCCCTCAGTGTACAGTAAGAATCATTTGTTGCTGGGTTATACAGAACAGACAAGAGAGGGGGATGCATTTCACGACAGGCTTGTTGTATTCCTTCTTGCATGAAATGCACCCCCTGCTAACTCTGACTAGGAAAGTGTCACATGCCTGAAACTTACTGTGGTTACTCATACTAGTGCCCTCCGTGTACAGTAAGAATCATTTGATGCTGTGATATACAGAACAGACAATAGACGGGGGTGAATTTCATGACAGGCTTGTTGTTTTCCTTCTTGCCATGAAATGCAGCCCCTGCTAACTCTGACTAGGAGTGTCACTTGCCTGACACTTACTGTGGTTACTCATACTAGTGCCCTCAGTGTACAGTAAGAATCATTTGATGCTGGGATATACAGAACAGACAAGAGAGGGGGGTGCATTTCACGACAGGCTTGTTGTATTCCTTCTTGCCATGAAATGCACCCCCTGCTAACTTTGACTAGGAAAGTGTCACATGCCTGAAACTTACTGTGGTTACTCATACTACTGCCCTCAGTGTACAGTAAGAATCATTTGATGCTGGGATATACAGAACAGACAAGAGAGGGGGGTGCATTTCACGACAGGCTTGTTGTATTCCTTCTTGCCATGAAATGGACCCCCTGCTAACTTTGACTAGGAAAGTGTCACATGCCTGAAACTTACTGTGCTAACTCATACTAGTGCCCTCCGTGTGCAGTCAGAATCATTTGATGCTGGGATATACAGAACAGACAATAGTGGGGTGCATTTCACGACAGGCTTGTTGTATTCCTTCTTGCCATGAAATGCACCCCCTGCTAACTTTGACTAGGAAAGTGTCACATGCCTGAAACTTACTGTGGTTACTCATACTACTGCCCTCAGTGTACAGTAAGAATCATTTGATGCTGTGATATACAGAACAGACAATAGACGGGGGTGAATTTCACGACAGGCTTGTTGTTTTCCTTCTTGCCATGAAATGCAGCCCCTGCTAACTCTGACTAGGAGTGTCACTTGCCTGACACTTACTGTGGTTACTCATACTAGTGCCCTCATCGTGCAGGAAGAATCATTTGATGCTGGGATATACAGAACAGACAATAAAGGGGGGTGCATTTCACGACAGGCATGTTGTATTCCTTCTTGCCATGAAATGCACACCCTGCTGACTCTGACTAGGAAGGTGTCACTTGCCTGACACTTACTGTGGTTACTCATACTAGTGCCCTCAGTGTACAGTAAGAATAATTTGATGCTGGGATATACAGAACAGACAATAGAGGGGGGTGCATTTCACGACAGGCTTGTTGTATTCCTTCTTGCCATGAAATGCAGCCCCTGCTAACTCTGACTATGAGTGTCACATGCCTGAAACTTACTGTGGTTACTCATACTACTGCCCTCAGTGTACAGTAAGAATCATTTGATGCTGGGATATACAGAACAGACAATAGAGGGGGGTGCATTTCACGACAGGCTTGTTGTATTCCTTCTTGCCATGAAATGCAGCCCCTGCTAACTCTGACTAGGAGTGTCACTTGCCTGAAACGTACTGTGGTTACTCATACTAGTGCCCTCAGTGTACAGTAAGAATCATTTGATGCTTGGATATACAGAACAGACAATAGAGGAGGGTGCATTTCACGACAGGCCTGTTGTATTCCTTCCTGCCATGAAATGCACCCCCTGCTAACTCTGACTAGGAAGGTGTCACTTGCCTGTCACTTACTGTGGTTACTCATACTAGTGCCCTCATGGTGCAGTAAGAATAATTTGATGCTGGGATATACAGAACAGACAAGAGAGGGGGGTGCATTTCACGACAGGCTTAATGCACCCCCTGCTAACTCTGACTAGGAAGGTGTCACTTGCCTGAAACTTACTTTGGTTACTCATACTAGTGCCCTCAGTGTACAGTAAGAATAATTTGATGCTGGGATATACAGAACAGACAATAGAGGGGGGTGCATTTCACGACAGGCTTGTTGTATTCCTTCTTGCCATGAAATGCACCCCCTGCTAACTTTGACTAGGAAAGTGTCACATGCCTGAAACTTACTGTGGTTACTCATACTAGTGCCCTCCGTGTACAGTAAGAATCATTTGATGCTGGGATATACAGGACAATAGAGGGGGGTGCATTTCACGACAGGCTTGTTGTTTTCCTTCTTGCCATGAAATGCACCCCCTGCTAACTTTGACTAGGAAGGTGTCACTTGCCTGAAACTTACTGTGGTTACTCATACTAGTGCCCTTAGTGTACAGTAAGAATTGTTTGATGCTTGGATATACAGAACAGACAATAGAGGGGGGTGCATTTCACGACAGGCTTGTTGTATTCCTTCTTGCCATGAAATGCACCCCCTGCTAACTTTGACTAGGAAAGTGTCACATGCCTGAAACTTACTGTGGTTACTCATACTACTGCCCTCAGTGTACAGTAAGAATCATTTGTTGCTGGGTTATACAGAACAGACAAGAGAGGGGGATGCATTTCACGACAGGCTTGTTTTATTCCTTCTTGCATGAAATGCACCCCCTGCTAACTCTGACTAGGAAAGTGTCACATGCCTGAAACTTACTGTGGTTACTCATACTAGTGCCCTCCGTGTACAGTAAGAATCATTTGATGCTGTGATATACAGAACAGACAATAGACGGGGGTGAATTTCACGACAGGCTTGTTGTTTTCCTTCTTGCCATGAAATGCAGCCCCTGCTAACTCTGACTAGGAGTGTCACTTGCCTGACACTTACTGTGGTTACTCATACTAGTGCCCTCATCGTGCAGGAAGAATCATTTGATGCTGGGATATACAGAACAGACAATAAAGGGGGGTGCATTTCACGACAGGCATGTTGTATTCCTTCTTGCCATGAAATGCACCCCCTGCTGACTCTGACTAGGAAGGTGTCACTTGCCTGAAACTTACTGTGGTTACTCATACTAGTGCCCTCAGTGTACAGTAAGAATAATTTGATGCTGGGATATACAGAACAGACAATAGAGGGGGGTGCATTTCACGACAGGCTTGTTGTATTCCTTCTTGCCATGAAATGCAGCCCCTGCTAACTCTGACTATGAGTGTCACATGCCTGAAACTTACTGTGGTTACTCATACTACTGCCCTCAGTGTACAGTAAGAATCATTTGATGCTGGGATATACAGAACAGACAATAGAGGGGGGTGCATTTCACGACAGGCTTGTTGTATTCCTTCTTGCCATGAAATGCAGCCCCTGCTAACTCTGACTAGGAGTGTCACTTGCCTGAAACGTACTGTGGTTACTCATACTAGTGCCCTCAGTTTACAGTAAGAATCATTTGATGCTTGGATATACAGAACAGACAATAGAGGAGGGTGCATTTCACGACAGGCCTGTTGTATTCCTTCCTGCCATGAAATGCACCCCCTGCTAACTCTGACTAGGAAGGTGTCACTTGCCTGTCACTTACTGTGGTTACTCATACTAGTGCCCTCATGGTGCAGTAAGAATAATTTGATGCTGGGATATACAGAACAGACAAGAGAGGGGGGTGCATTTCACGACAGGCTTAATGCACCCCCTGCTAACTCTGACTAGGAAGGTGTCACTTGCCTGAAACTTACTGTGGTTACTCATACTAGTGCCCTCAGTGTACAGTAAGAATAATTTGATGCTGGGATATACAGAACAGACAATAGAGGGGGGTGCATTTCACGACAGGCTTGTTGTATTCCTTCTTGCCATGAAATGCACCCCCTGCTAACTTTGACTAGGAAAGTGTCACATGCCTGAAACTTACTGTGGTTACTCATACTAGTGCCCTCCGTGTACAGTAAGAATCATTTGATGCTGGGATATACAGGACAATAGAGGGGGGTGCATTTCACGACAGGCTTGTTGTTTTCCTTCTTGCCATGAAATGCACCCCCTGCTAACTTTGACTAGGAAGGTGTCACTTGCCTGAAACTTACTGTGGTTACTCATACTAGTGCCCTTAGTGTACAGTAAGAATTATTTGATGCTTGGATATACAGAAAAGACAATAGAGGGGGGTGCATTTCACGACAGGCTTGTTGTATTCCTTCTTGCCATGAAATGCACCCCCTGCTAACTCTGACTAGGAAGGTGTCACTTGCCTGACACTTACTGTGGTTACTCATACTAGTGCCCTCATGGTGCAGTAAGAATCATTTGATGCTGGGATATACAGAACAGACAATAAAGGGGGGTGCATTTCACGACAGGCTTGTTGTATTCCTTCTTGCCATGAAATGCACCCCCTGCTGACACTGACTGGGAAGGTGTCACTTGCCTGAAACTTACTGTGGTTACTCATACTAGTGCCCTTAGTGTACAGTAAGAATAATTTGATGCTGGGATATACAGAACAGACAATAGAGGGGGGTGCATTTCACGACAGGCTTGTTGTATTCCTTCTTGCCATGAAATGCAGCCCCTGCTAACTCTGACTATGAGTGTCACATGCCTGAAACTTACTGTGGTTACTCATACTACTGCCCTCAGTGTACAGTAAGAATCATTTGATGCTGGGATATACAGAACAGACAATAGAGGGGGGTGCATTTCACGACAGGCTTGTTGTATTCCTTCTTGCCATGAAATGCAGCCCCTGCTAACTCTGACTAGGAGTGTCACTTGCCTGAAACGTACTGTGGTTACTCATACTAGTGCCCTCAGTTTACAGTAAGAATCATTTGATGCTTGGATATACAGAACAGACAATAGAGGAGGGTGCATTTCACGACAGGCCTGTTGTATTCCTTCCTGCCATGAAATGCACCCCCTGCTAACTCTGACTAGGAAGGTGTCACTTGCCTGTCACTTACTGTGGTTACTCATACTAGTGCCCTCATGGTGCAGTAAGAATAATTTGATGCTGGGATATACAGAACAGACAAGAGAGGGGGGTGCATTTCACGACAGGCTTAATGCACCCCCTGCTAACTCTGACTAGGAAGGTGTCACTTGCCTGAAACTTACTGTGGTTACTCATACTAGTGCCCTCAGTGTACAGTAAGAATAATTTGATGCTGGGATATACAGAACAGACAATAGAGGGGGGTGCATTTCACGACAGGCTTGTTGTATTCCTTCTTGCCATGAAATGCACCCCCTGCTAACTTTGACTAGGAAAGTGTCACATGCCTGAAACTTACTGTGGTTACTCATACTAGTGCCCTCCGTGTACAGTAAGAATCATTTGATGCTGGGATATACAGGACAATAGAGGGGGGTGCATTTCACGACAGGCTTGTTGTTTTCCTTCTTGCCATGAAATGCACCCCCTGCTAACTTTGACTAGGAAGGTGTCACTTGCCTGAAACTTACTGTGGTTACTCATACTAGTGCCCTTAGTGTACAGTAAGAATTATTTGATGCTTGGATATACAGAAAAGACAATAGAGGGGGGTGCATTTCACGACAGGCTTGTTGTATTCCTTCTTGCCATGAAATGCACCCCCTGCTAACTCTGACTAGGAAGGTGTCACTTGCCTGACACTTACTGTGGTTACTCATACTAGTGCCCTCATGGTGCAGTAAGAATCATTTGATGCTGGGATATACAGAACAGACAATAAAGGGGGGTGCATTTCACGACAGGCTTGTTGTATTCCTTCTTGCCATGAAATGCACCCCCTGCTGACACTGACTGGGAAGGTGTCACTTGCCTGAAACTTACTGTGGTTACTCATACTAGTGCCCTCAGTGTACAGTAAGAATCATTTGATGCTGGGATATACAGAACAGACAATAGAGGGGGGTGCATTTCACGACAGGCTTGTTGTATTCCTTCTTGCCATGAAATGCAGCCCCTGCTAACTCTGACTAGGAGTGTCACTTGCCTGACACTTACTGTGGTTACTCATACTAGTGCCCTCAGTGTGCAGTAAGAATAATTTGATGCTGGGATATACAGAACAGACAATAGAGGGGGGTGCATTTCACGACAGGCTTGTTGTATTCCTTCTTGCCATGAAATGCACCCCCTGCTAACTTTGACTAGGAAAGTGTCACATGCCTGAAACTTACTGTGGTTACTCATACTACTGCCCTCAGTGTACAGTAAGAATCATTTGTTGCTGGGTTATACAGAACAGACAAGAGAGGGGGATGCATTTCACGACAGGCTTGTTGTATTCCTTCTTGCATGAAATGCACCCCCTGCTAACTCTGACTAGGAAAGTGTCACATGCATGAAACTTACTGTGGTTACTCATACTAGTGCCCTCCGTGTACAGTAAGAATCATTTGATGCTGTGATATACAGAACAGACAATAGACGGGGGTGAATTTCACGACAGGCTTGTTGTTTTCCTTCTTGCCATGAAATGCAGCCCCTGCTAAGTCTGACTAGGAGTGTCACTTGCTTGACACTTACTGTGGTTACTCATACTAGTGCCCTCATCGTGCAGGAAGAATCATTTGATGCTGGGATATACAGAACAGACAATAAAGGGGGGTGCATTTCACGACAGGCATGTTGTATTCCTTCTTGCCATGAAATGCACCCCCTGCTGACTCTGACTAGGAAGGTGTCACTTGCCTGAAACTTACTGTGGTTACTCATACTAGTGCCCTCAGTGTACAGTAAGAATAATTTGATGCTGGGATATACAGAACAGACAATAGAGGGGGGTGCATTTCACGACAGGCTTGTTGTATTCCTTCTTGCCATGAAATGCAGCCCCTGCTAACTCTGACTATGAGTGTCACATGCCTGAAACTTACTGTGGTTACTCATACTACTGCCCTCAGTGTACAGTAAGAATCATTTGATGCTGGGATATACAGAACAGACAATAGAGGGGGGTGCATTTCACGACAGGCTTGTTGTATTCCTTCTTGCCATGAAATGCAGCCCCTGCTAACTCTGACTAGGAGTGTCACTTGCCTGAAACGTACTGTGGTTACTCATACTAGTGCCCTCAGTGTACAGTAAGAATCATTTGATGCTTGGATATACAGAACAGACAATAGAGGAGGGTGCATTTCACGACAGGCCTGTTGTATTCCTTCCTGCCATGAAATGCACCCCCTGCTAACTCTGACTAGGAAGGTGTCACTTGCCTGTCACCTACTGTGGTTACTCATACTAGTGCCCTCATGGTGCAGTAAGAATAATTTGATGCTGGGATATACAGAACAGACAAGAGAGGGGGGTGCATTTCACGACAGGCTTAATGCACCCCCTGCTAACTCTGACTAGGAAGGTGTCACTTGCCTGAAACTTACTGTGGTTACTCATACTAGTGCCCTCAGTGTACAGTAAGAATAATTTGATGCTGGGATATACAGAACAGACAATAGAGGGGGGTGCATTTCACGACAGGCTTGTTGTATTCCTTCTTGCCATGAAATGCACCCCCTGCTAACTTTGACTAGGAAAGTGTCACATGCCTGAAACTTACTGTGGTTACTCATACTAGTGCCCTCCGTGTACAGTAAGAATCATTTGATGCTGGGATATACAGGACAATAGAGGGGGGTGCATTTCACGACAGGCTTGTTGTTTTCCTTCTTGCCATGAAATGCACCCCCTGCTAACTTTGACTAGGAAGGTGTCACTTGCCTGAAACTTACTGTGGTTACTCATACTAGTGCCCTTAGTGTACAGTAAGAATTATTTGATGCTTGGATATACAGAACAGACAATAGAGGGGGGTGCATTTCACGACAGGCTTGTTGTATTCCTTCTTGCCATGAAATGCACCCCCTGCTA
The DNA here is from genome assembly GCF_963692335.1 of Osmerus eperlanus. NCBI lineage: Eukaryota > Metazoa > Chordata > Actinopteri > Osmeriformes > Osmeridae > Osmerus > Osmerus eperlanus. Next base: position 20,138,066 of record NC_085025.1, read on the forward strand.
ACTCTGACTAGGAAAGTGTCACTTGCCTGACACTTACTGTGGTTACTCATACTAGTGCCCTCATGGTGCAGTAAGAATCATTTGATGCTGGGATATACAGAACAGACAATAAAGGGGGGTGCATTTCACGACAGGCTTGTTGTATTCCTTCTTGCCATGAAATGCACCCCCTGCTGACTCTGACTGGGAAGGTGTCACTTGCCTGAAACTTACTGTGGTTACTCATACTAGTGCCCTCAGTGTACAGTAAGAATCATTTGATGCTGGGATATACAGAACAGACAATAGAGGGGGGTGCATTTCACGACAGGCTTGTTGTATTCATTCTTGCCATGAAATGCAGCCCCTGCTAACTCTGACTAGGAGTGTCACTTGCCTGACACTTACTGTGGTTACTCATACTAGTGCCCTCAGTGTGCAGTAAGAATAATTTGATGCTGGGATATACAGAACAGACAATAGAGGGGGGTGCATTTCACGACAGGCTTGTTGTATTCCTTCTTGCCATGAAATGCACCCCCTGCTAACTTTGACTAGGAAAGTGTCACATGCCTGAAACTTACTGTGGTTACTCATACTACTGCCCTCAGTGTACAGTAAGAATCATTTGTTGCTGGGTTATACAGAACAGACAAGAGAGGGGGATGCATTTCACGACAGGCTTGTTGTATTCCTTCTTGCATGAAATGCACCCCCTGCTAACTCTGACTAGGAAAGTGTCACATGCCTGAAACTTACTGTGGTTACTCATACTAGTGCCCTCCGTGTACAGTAAGAATCATTTGATGCTGTGATATACAGAACAGACAATAGACGGGGGTGAATTTCACGACAGGCTTGTTGTTTTCCTTCTTGCCATGAAATGCAGCCCCTGCTAACTCTGACTAGGAGTGTCACTTGCCTGACACTTACTGTGGTTACTCATACTAGTGCCCTCAGTGTACAGTAAGAATCATTTGATGCTGGGATATACAGAACAGACAATAGAGGGGGGTGCATTTCACAACAGGCTTGTTGTATTCCTTCTTGCCATGAAATGCACCCCCTGCTAACTTTGACTAGGAAAGTGTCACATGCCTGAAACTTACTGTGGTTACTCATACTACTGCCCTCAGTGTACAGTAAGAATCATTTGATGCTGGGATATACAGAACAGACAAGAGAGGGGGGTGCATTTCACGACAGGCTTGTTGTATTCCTTCTTGCCATGAAATGGACCCCCTGCTAACTTTGACTAGGAAAGTGTCACATGCCTGAAACTTACTGTGCTAACTCATACTAGTGCCCTCCGTGTGCAGTCAGAATCATTTGATGCTGGGATATACAGAACAGTCAATAGTGGGGTGCATTTCACGACAGGCTTGTTGTATTCCTTCTTGCCATGAAATGCACCCCCTGCTAACTTTGACTAGGAAAGTGTCACATGGCTGAAACTTACTGTGGTTACTCACACTACTGCCCTCAGTGTACAGTAAGAATCATTTGATGCTGGGATATACAGAACAGACAAGAGAGGGGGGTGCATTTCACGACAGTCTTAATGCACCCCCTGCTAACTCTGACTAGGAAGGTGTCACTTGCCTGAAACTTACTGTGGTTACTCATACTAGTGCCCTCAGTGTACAGTAAGAATAATTTGATGCTGGGATATACAGAACAGACAATAGAGGGGGGTGCATTTCACGACAGGCTTGTTGTATTACTTCTTGCCATGAAATGCACCCCCTGCTAACTTTGACTAGGAAAGTGTCACATGCCTGAAACTTACTGTGGTTACTCATACTAGTGCCCTCCGTGTACAGTAAGAATCATTTGATGCTGGGATATACAGGACAATAGAGGGGGGTGCATTTCACGACAGGCTTGTTGTTTTCCTTCTTGCCATGAAATGCACCCCCTGCTAACTCTGACTAGGAAGGTGTCACTTGCCTGAAACTTACTGTGGTTACTCATACTAGTGCCCTTAGTGTACAGTAAGAATTATTTGATGCTTGGATATACAGAACAGACAATAGAGGGGGGTGCATTTCACGACAGGCTTGTTGTATTCCTTCTTGCCATGAAATGCACCCCCTGCTAACTCTGACTAGGAAGGTGTCACTTGCCTGACACTTACTGTGGTTACTCATACTAGTGCCCTCATGGTGCAGTAAGAATCATTTGATGCTGGGATATACAGAACAGACAATAAAGGGGGGTGCATTTCACGACAGGCTTGTTGTATTCCTTCTTGCCATGAAATGCACCCCCTGCTGACTCTGACTGGGAAGGTGTCACTTGCCTGAAACTTACTGTGGTTACTCATACTAGTGCCCTCAGTGTACAGTAAGAATCATTTGATGCTGGGATATACAGAACAGACAATAGAGGGGGGTGCATTTCACGACAGGCTTGTTGTATTCATTCTTGCCATGAAATGCAGCCCCTGCTAACTCTGACTAGGAGTGTCACTTGCCTGACACTTACTTTGGTTACTCATACTAGTGCCCTCAGTGTGCAGTAAGAATAATTTGATGCTGGGATATACAGAACAGACAATAGAGGGGGGTGCATTTCACGACAGGCTTGTTGTATTCCTTCTTGCCATGAAATGCACCCCCTGCTAACTTTGACTAGGAAAGTGTCACATGCCTGAAACTTACTGTGGTTACTCATACTACTGCCCTCAGTGTACAGTAAGAATCATTTGTTGCTGGGTTATACAGAACAGACAAGAGAGGGGGATGCATTTCACGACAGGCTTGTTGTATTCCTTTTTGCATGAAATGCACCCCCTGCTAACTCTGACTAGGAAAGTGTCACATGCCTGAAACTTACTGTGGTTACTCATACTAGTGCCCTCCGTGTACAGTAAGAATCATTTGATGCTGTGATATACAGAACAGACAATAGACGGGGGTGAATTTCACGACAGGCTTGTTGTTTTCCTTCTTGCCATGAAATGCAGCCCCTGCTAACTCTGACTAGGAGTGTCACTTGCCTGACACTTACTGTGGTTACTCATACTAGTGCCCTCAGTGTACAGTAAGAATCATTTGATGCTGGGATATACAGAACAGACAATAGAGGGGGGTGCATTTCACAACAGGCTTGTTGTATTCCTTCTTGCCATGAAATGCACCCCCTGCTAACTTTGACTAGGAAAGTGTCACATGCCTGAAACTTACTGTGGTTACTCATACTACTGCCCTCAGTGTACAGTAAGAATCATTTGATGCTGGGATATACAGAACAGACAAGAGAGGGGGGTGCATTTCACGACAGGCTTGTTGTATTCCTTCTTGCCATGAAATGGACCCCCTGCTAACTTTGACTAGGAAAGTGTCACATGCCTGTAACTTACTGTGCTAACTCATACTAGTGCCCTCCGTGTGCAGTCAGAATCATTTGATGCTGGGATATACAGAACAGTCAATAGTGGGGTGCATTTCACGACAGGCTTGTTGTATTCCTTCTTGCCATGAAATGCACCCCCTGCTAACTTTGACTAGGAAAGTGTCACATGCCTGAAACTTACTGTGGTTACTCACACTACTGCCCTCAGTGTACAGTAAGAATCATTTGATGCTGGGATATACAGAACAGACAAGAGAGGGGGGTGCATTTCACGACAGTCTTAATGCACCCCCTGCTAACTCTGACTAGGAAGGTGTCACTTGCCTGAAACTTACTGTGGTTACTCATACTAGTGCCCTCAGTGTACAGTAAGAATAATTTGATGCTGGGATATACAGAACAGACAATAGAGGGGGGTGCATTTCACGACAGGCTTGTTGTATTACTTCTTGCCATGAAATGCACCCCCTGCTAACTTTGACTAGGAAAGTGTCACATGCCTGAAACTTACTGTGGTTACTCATACTAGTGCCCTCCGTGTACAGTAAGAATCATTTGATGCTGGGATATACAGGACAATAGAGGGGGGTGCATTTCACGACAGGCTTGTTGTTTTCCTTCTTGCCATGAAATGCACCCCCTGCTAATTCTGACTAGGAAGGTGTCACTTGCCTGACACTTACTGTGGTTACTCATACTAGTGCCCTCATGGTGCAGTAAGAATCATTTGATGCTGGGATATACAGAACAGACAATAAAGGGGGGTGCATTTCACGACAGGCTTGTTGTATTCCTTCTTGCCATGAAATGCACCCCCTGCTGACTCTGACTGGGAAGGTGTCACTTGCCTGAAACTTACTGTGGTTACTCATACTAGTGCCCTCAGTGTACAGTAAGAATCATTTGATGCTGGGATATACAGAACAGACAATAGAGGGGGGTGCATTTCACGACAGGCTTGTTGTATTCATTCTTGCCATGAAATGCAGCCCCTGCTAACTCTGACTAGGAGTGTCACTTGCCTGACACTTACTTTGGTTACTCATACTAGTGCCCTCAGTGTGCAGTAAGAATAATTTGATGCTGGGATATACAGAACAGACAATAGAGGGGGGTGCATTTCACGACAGGCTTGTTGTATTCCTTCTTGCCATGAAATGCACCCCCTGCTAACTTTGACTAGGAAAGTGTCACATGCCTGAAACTTACTGTGGTTACTCATACTACTGCCCTCAGTGTACAGTAAGAATCATTTGTTGCTGGGTTATACAGAACAGACAAGAGAGGGGGATGCATTTCACGACAGGCTTGTTGTATTCCTTTTTGCATGAAATGCACCCCCTGCTAACTCTGACTAGGAAAGTGTCACATGCCTGAAACTTACTGTGGTTACTCATACTAGTGCCCTCCGTGTACAGTAAGAATCATTTGATGCTGTGATATACAGAACAGACAATAGACGGGGGTGAATTTCACGACAGGCTTGTTGTTTTCCTTCTTGCCATGAAATGCAGCCCCTGCTAACTCTGACTAGGAGTGTCACTTGCCTGACACTTACTGTGGTTACTCATACTACTGCCCTCAGTGTACAGTAAGAATCATTTGATGCTGGTATATACAGAACAGACAAGAGAGGGGGGTGCATTTCACGACAGGCTTGTTGTATTCCTTCTTGCCATGAAATGGACCCCCTGCTAACTTTGACTAGGAAAGTGTCACATGCCTGAAACTTACTGTGCTAACTCATACTAGTGCCCTCCGTGTGCAGTCAGAATCATTTGATGCTGGGATATACAGAACAGTCAATAGTGGGGTGCATTTCACGACAGGCTTGTTGTATTCCTTCTTGCCATGAAATGCACCCCCTGCTAACTTTGACTAGGAAAGTGTCACATGCCTGAAACTTACTGTGGTTACTCACACTACTGCCCTCAGTGTACAGTAAGAATCATTTGATGCTGGGATATACAGAACAGACAAGAGAGGGGGGTGCATTTCACGACAGTCTTAATGCACCCCCTGCTAACTCTGACTAGGAAGGTGTCACTTGCCTGAAACTTACTGTGGTTACTCATACTAGTGCCCTCAGTGTACAGTAAGAATAATTTGATGCTGGGATATACAGAACAGACAATAGAGGGGGGTGCATTTCACGACAGGCTTGTTGTATTACTTCTTGCCATGAAATGCACCCCCTGCTAACTTTGACTAGGAAAGTGTCACATGCCTGAAACTTACTGTGGTTACTCATACTAGTGCCCTCCGTGTACAGTAAGAATCATTTGATGCTGGGATATACAGGACAATAGAGGGGGGTGCATTTCACGACAGGCTTGTTGTTTTCCTTCTTGCCATGAAATGCACCCCCTGCTAATTCTGACTAGGAAGGTGTCACTTGCCTGACACTTACTGTGGTTACTCATACTAGTGCCCTCATGGTGCAGTAAGAATCATTTGATGCTGGGATATACAGAACAGACAATAAAGGGGGGTGCATTTCACGACAGGCTTGTTGTATTCCTTCTTGCCATGAAATGCACCCCCTGCTGACTCTGACTGGGAAGGTGTCACTTGCCTGAAACTTACTGTGGTTACTCATACTAGTGCCCTCAGTGTACAGTAAGAATCATTTGATGCTGGGATATACAGAACAGACAATAGAGGGGGGTGCATTTCACGACAGGCTTGTTGTATTCATTCTTGCCATGAAATGCAGCCCCTGCTAACTCTGACTAGGAGTGTCACTTGCCTGACACTTACTTTGGTTACTCATACTAGTGCCCTCAGTGTGCAGTAAGAATAATTTGATGCTGGGATATACAGAACAGACAATAGAGGGGGGTGCATTTCACGACAGGCTTGTTGTATTCCTTCTTGCCATGAAATGCACCCCCTGCTAACTTTGACTAGGAAAGTGTCACATGCCTGAAACTTACTGTGGTTACTCATACTACTGCCCTCAGTGTACAGTAAGAATCATTTGTTGCTGGGTTATACAGAACAGACAAGAGAGGGGGATGCATTTCACGACAGGCTTGTTGTATTCCTTTTTGCATGAAATGCACCCCCTGCTAACTCTGACTAGGAAAGTGTCACATGCCTGAAACTTACTGTGGTTACTCATACTAGTGCCCTCCGTGTACAGTAAGAATCATTTGATGCTTTGATATACAGAACAGACAATAGACGGGGGTGAAATTCACGACAGGCTTGTTGTTTTCCTTCTTGCCATGAAATGCAGCCCCTGCTAACTCTGACTAGGAGTGTCACTTGCCTGACACTTACTGTGGTTACTCATACTAGTGCCCTCAGTGTACAGTAAGAATCATTTGATGCTGGGATATACAGAACAGACAATAGAGGGGGGTGCATTTCACAACAGGCTTGTTGTATTCCTTCTTGCCATGAAATGCACCCCCTGCTAACTTTGACTAGGAAAGTGTCACATGCCTGAAACTTACTGTGGTTACTCATACTACTGCCCTCAGTGTACAGTAAGAATCATTTGATGCTGGGATATACAGAACAGACAAGAGAGGGGGGTGCATTTCACGACAGGCTTGTTGTATTCCTTCTTGCCATGAAATGGACCCCCTGCTAACTTTGACTAGGAAAGTGTCACATGCCTGAAACTTACTGTGCTAACTCATACTAGTGCCCTCCGTGTGCAGTCAGAATCATTTGATGCTGGGATATACAGAACAGTCAATAGTGGGGTGCATTTCACGACAGGCTTGTTGTATTCCTTCTTGCCATGAAATGCACCCCCTGCTAACTTTGACTAGGAAAGTGTCACATGCCTGAAACTTACTGTGGTTACTCACACTACTGCCCTCAGTGTACAGTAAGAATCATTTGATGCTGGGATATACAGAACAGACAAGAGAGGGGGGTGCATTTCACGACAGTCTTAATGCACCCCCTGCTAACTCTGACTAGGAAGGTGTCACTTGCCTGAAACTTACTGTGGTTACTCATACTAGTGCCCTCAGTGTACAGTAAGAATAATTTGATGCTGGGATATACAGAACAGACAATAGAGGGGGGTGCATTTCACGACAGGCTTGTTGTATTACTTCTTGCCATGAAATGCACCCCCTGCTAACTTTGACTAGGAAAGTGTCACATGCCTGAAACTTACTGTGGTTACTCATACTAGTGCCCTCCGTGTACAGTAAGAATCATTTGATGCTGGGATATACAGGACAATAGAGGGGGGTGCATTTCACGACAGGCTTGTTGTTTTCCTTCTTGCCATGAAATGCACCCCCTGCTAACTCTGACTAGGAAGGTGTCACTTGCCTGAAACTTACTGTGGTTACTCATACTAGTGCCCTTAGTGTACAGTAAGAATTATTTGATGCTTGGATATACAGAACAGACAATAGAGGGGGGTGCATTTCACGACAGGCTTGTTGTATTCCTTCTTGCCATGAAATGCACCCCCTGCTAATTCTGACTAGGAAGGTGTCACTTGCCTGACACTTACTGTGGTTACTCATACTAGTGCCCTCATGGTGCAGTAAGAATCATTTGATGCTGGGATATACAGAACAGACAATAAAGGGGGGTGCATTTCACGACAGGCTTGTTGTATTCCTTCTTGCCATGAAATGCACCCCCTGCTGACTCTGACTGGGAAGGTGTCACTTGCCTGAAACTTACTGTGGTTACTCATACTAGTGCCCTCAGTGTGCAGTAAGAATAATTTGATGCTGGGATATACAGAACAGACAATAGAGGGGGGTGCATTTCACGACAGGCTTGTTGTATTCCTTCTTGCCATGAAATGCACCCCCTGCTAACTTTGACTAGGAAAGTGTCACATGCCTGAAACTTACTGTGGTTACTCATACTACTGCCCTCAGTGTACAGTAAGAATCATTTGTTGCTGGGTTATACAGAACAGACAAGAGAGGGGGATGCATTTCACGACAGGCTTGTTGTATTCCTTCTTGCATGAAATGCACCCCCTGCTAACTCTGACTAGGAAAGTGTCACATGCCTGAAACTTACTGTGGTTACTCATACTAGTGCCCTCCGTGTACAGTAAGAATCATTTGATGCTGTGATATACAGAACAGACAATAGACGGGGGTGAATTTCACGACAGGCTTGTTGTTTTCCTTCTTGCCATGAAATGCAGCCCCTGCTAACTCTGACTAGGAGTGTCACTTGCCTGACACTTACTGTGGTTACTCATACTAGTGCCCTCAGTGTACAGTAAGAATCATTTGATGCTGGGATATACAGAACAGACAATAGAGGGGGGTGCATTTCACAACAGGCTTGTTGTATTCCTTCTTGCCATGAAATGCACCCCCTGCTAACTTTGACTAGGAAAGTGTCACATGCCTGAAACTTACTGTGGTTACTCATACTACTGCCCTCAGTGTACAGTAAGAATCATTTGATGCTGGGATATACAGAACAGACAAGAGAGGGGGGTGCATTTCACGACAGGCTTGTTGTATTCCTTCTTGCCATGAAATGGACCCCCTGCTAACTTTGACTAGGAAAGTGTCACATGCCTGAAACTTACTGTGCTAACTCATACTAGTGCCCTCCGTGTGCAGTCAGAATCATTTGATGCTTGGATATACAGAACAGACAATAGTGGGGGGTGCATTTCATGACAGGCTTGTTGTATTCCTTCTTGCCATGAAATGCACCCCCTGCTAACTTTGACTAGGAAAGTGTCACATGCCTGAAACTTACTGTGGTTACTTATACTACTGCCCTCAGTGTACAGTAAGAATCATTTGATGCTGTGATATACAGAACAGACAAGAGAGGGGGGTGCATTTCACGACAGGCTTAATGCACCCCCTGCTAACTCTGACTAAGAAGGTGTCACTTGCCTGAAACTTACTGTGGTTACTCATACTAGTGCCCTCAGTGTACAGTAAGAATAATTTGATGCTGGGATATACAGAACAGACAATAGAGGGGGGTGCATTTCACGACAGGCTTGTTGTATTCCTTCTTGCCATGAAATGCACCCCCTGCTAACTTTGACTAGGAAAGTGTCACATGCCTGAAACTTACTTTGGTTACTCATACTTCTGCCCTCAGTGTACAGTAAGAATCATTTGATGCTGGGATATACAGAACAGAAAATAGAGGGGGGTGCATTTCACGACAGGCTTGTTGTATTCCTTCTTGCCATGAAATGCAGCCCCTGCTAACTCTGACTAAAAGTGTCACTTGCCTGACACTTACTTTGGTTACTCATACTAGTGCCCTCAGTGTGCAGTCAGAATCATTTGATGCTGGGATATACAGAACAGACAATAAAGGGGGGTGCATTTCACGACAGGCTTGTTGTATTCCTTCTTGCCATGAAATGCACCCCCTGCTGACTCTGACTGGGAAAGTGTCACTTGCCTGAAACTTACTGTGGTTACTCATACTAGTGCCCTCAGTGTACAGTAAGAATCATTTGATGCTGGGATATACAGAACAGACAATAGAGGGGGGTGCATTTCACGACAGGCTTGTTGTATTCCTTCTTGCCATGAAATGCAGCCCCTGCTAACTCTGACTAGGAGTGTCACTTTCCTGACACTTACTGTGGTTACTCATACTAGTGCCCTCAGTGTGCAGTAAGAATAATTTGATGCTGGGATATACAGAACAGACAATAGAGGGGGGTGCATTTCACGAAAGGCTTGTTGTATTCCTTCTTGCCATGAAATGCAGCCCCTGCTAACTCTGACTAGGAGTGTCACTTGCCTGACACTTACTTTGGTTACTCATACTAGTGCCCTCAGTGTGCAGTCAGAATCATTTGATGCTGGGATATACAGAACAGACAATAGAGGGGGGTGCATTTCACGACAGGCTTGTTGTATTCCTTCTTGCCATGAAATGCACCCCCTGCTAACTTTGACTAGGAAAGTGTCACATGCCTGAAACTTACTGTGGTTACTCATACTACTGCCCTCAGTGTACAGTAAGAATCATTTGATGCTGGGATATACAGAACAGACAAGAGAGGGGGGTGCATTTCACGACAGGCTTAATGCACCCCCTGCTAACTCTGACTAGGAAGGTGTCACTTGCCTGAAACTTACTGTGGTTACTCATACTAGTGCCCTCAGTGTACAGTAAGAATAATTTGATGCTGGGATATACAGAACAGACAATAGAGGGGGGTGCATTTCACGACAGGCTTGTTGTATTCCTTCTTGCCATGAAATGCACCCCCTGCTAACTTTGACTAGGAAAGTGTCACATGCCTGAAACTTACTGTGGTTACTCATACTAGTGCCCTCCGTGTACAGTAAGAATCATTTGATGCTGGGATATACAGGACAATAGAGGGGGGTGCATTTCACGACAGGCTTGTTGTTTTCCTTCTTGCCATGAAATGCACCCCCTGCTAACTCTGACTAGGAAGGTGTCACTTGCCTGAAACTTACTGTGGTTACTCATACTAGTGCCCTTAGTGTACAGTAAGAATTATTTGATGCTTGGATATACAGAACAGACAATAGAGGGGGGTGCATTTCACGACAGGCTTGTTGTATTCCTTCTTGCCATGAAATTCACCCCCTGCTAACTCTGACTAGGAAGGTGTCACTTGCCTGACACTTACTGTGGTTACTCATACTAGTGCCCTCATGGTGCAGTAAGAATCATTTGATGCTGGGATATACAGAACAGACAATAGAGGGGGGTGCATTTCACGACAGGCTTGTTGTATTCCTTCTTGCCATGAAATGCAGCCCCTGCTAACTCTGACTAGGAGTGTCACTTGCCTGACACTTACTTTGGTTACTCATACTAGTGCCCTCAGTGTGCAGTCAGAATCATTTGATGTTGGGATATACAGAACAGACAATAGAGGGGGGTGCATTTCATGACAGGCTTGTTGTATTCCTTCTTGCCATGAAATGCACCCCCTGCTAACTTTGACTAGGAAAGTGTCACATGCCTGAAACTTACTGTGGTTACTCATACTACTGCCCTCAGTGTACAGTAAGAATCATTTGATGCTGGGATATACAGAACAGACAAGAGAGGGGGGTGCATTTCACGACAGGCTTAATGCACCCCCTGCTAACTCTGACTAGGAAGGTGTCACTTGCCTGAAACTTATTGTGGTTACTCATACTAGTGCCCTCAGTGTACAGTAAGAATAATTTGATGCTGGGATATACAGAACAGACAATAGAGGGGGGTGCATTTCACGACAGGCTTGTTGTATTCCTTCTTGCCATGAAATGCACCCCCTGCTAACTTTGACTAGGAAAGTGTCACATGCCTGAAACTTACTGTGGTTACTCATACTAGTGCCCTCCGTGTACAGTAAGAATCATTTGATGCTGGGATATACAGGACAATAGAGGGGGGTGCATTTCACGACAGGCTTGTTGTTTTCCTTCTTGCCATGAAATGCACCCCCTGCTAACTCTGACTAGGAAGGTGTCACTTGCCTGAAACTTACTGTGGTTACTCATACTAGTGCCCTTAGTGTACAGTAAGAATTATTTGATGCTTGGATATACAGAACAGACAATAGAGGGGGGTGCATTTCACGACAGGCTTGTTGTATTCCTTCTTGCCATGAAATGCACCCCCTGCTAACTCTGACTAGGAAGGTGTCACTTGCCTGACACTTACTGTGGTTACTCATACTAGGGCCCTCATGGTGCAGTAAGAATCATTTGATGCTGGGATATACAGAACAGACAATAAAGGGGGGTGCATTTCACGACAGGCTTGTTGTATTCCTTCTTGCCATGAAATGCACCCCCTGCTGACTCTGACTGGGAAGGTGTCACTTGCCTGAAACTTACTGTGGTTACTCATACTAGTGCCCTCAGTGTACAGTAAGAATCATTTGATGCTGGGATATACAGAACAGACAATAGAGGGGGGTGCATTTCACGACAGGCTTGTTGTATTCCTTCTTGCCATGAAATGCAGCCCCTGCTAACTCTGACTAGGAGTGTCACTTGCCTTACACTTACTTTGGTTACTCATACTAGTGGCCTCAGTGTGCAGTAAAAATAATTTGATGCTGGGATATACAGAACAGACAATAGAGGGGGGTGCATTTCACGACAGGCTTGTTGTATTCCTTCATGCCATGAAATGCACCCCCTGCTAACTTTGACTAGGAAAGTGTCACATGCCTGAAACTTACTGTGGTTACTCATACTACTGCCCTCAGTGTACAGTAAGAAGCATTTGTTGCTGAGTTATACAGAACAGACAAGAGAGGGGGATGCATTTCACGACAGGCTTGTTGTATTCCTTCTTGCATGAAATGCACCCCCTGCTAACTCTGACTAGGAAAGTGTCACATGCCTGAAACTTACTGTGGTTACTCATACTAGTGCCCTCCGTGTACAGTAAGAATCATTTGATGCTGGGATATACAGAACAGACAATAGAGGGGGGTGCATTTCACGACAGGCTTGTTGTATTCCTTCTTGCCATGAAATGCAGCCCCTGCTAACTCTGACTAGGAGTGTCACTTTCCTGACACTTACTGTGGTTACTCATACTAGTGCCCTCAGTGTGCAGTCAGAATCATTTGATGCTGGGATATACAGAACAGACAATAGAGGGGGGTGCATTTCATGACAGGCTTGTTGTATTCCTTCTTGCCATGAAATGCACCCCCTGCTAACTTTGACTAGGAAAGTGTCACATGCCTGAAACTTACTGTGGTTACTTATACTACTGCCCTCAGTGTACAGTAAGAATCATTTGATGCTGTGATATACAGAACAGACAAGAGAGGGGGGTGCATTTCACGACAGGCTTAATGCACCCCCTGCTAACTCTGACTAGGAAGGTGTCACTTGCCTGAAACTTACTGTGGTTACTCATACTAGTGCCCTCAGTGTACAGTAAGAATAATTTGATGCTGGGATATACAGAACAGACAATAGAGGGGGGTGCATTTCACGACAGGCTTGTTGTATTCCTTCTTGCCATGAAATGCACCCCCTGCTAACTTTGACTAGGAAAGTGTCACATGCCTGAAACTTACTTTGGTTACTCATACTTCTGCCCTCAGTGTACAGTAAGAATCATTTGATGCTGGGATATACAGAACAGAAAATAGAGGGGGGTGCATTTCACGACAGGCTTGTTGTATTCCTTCTTGCCATGAAATGCAGCCCCTGCTAACTCTGACTAAAAGTGTCACTTGCCTGACACTTACTTTGGTTACTCATACTAGTGCCCTCAGTGTGCAGTCAGAATCATTTGATGCTGGGATATACAGAACAGACAATAAAGGGGGGTGCATTTCACGACAGGCTTGTTGTATTCCTTCTTGCCATGAAATGCAGCCCCTGCTAACTCTGACTAAAAGTGTCACTTGCCTGACACTTACTTTGGTTACTCATACTAGTGCCCTCAGTGTGCAGTCAGAATCATTTGATGCTGGGATATACAGAACAGACAATAAAGGGGGGTGCATTTCACGACAGGCTTGTTGTATTCCTTCTTGCCATGAAATGCACCCCCTGCTGACTCTGACTGGGAAAGTGTCACTTGCCTGAAACTTACTGTGGTTACTCATACTAGTGCCCTCAGTGTACAGTAAGAATCATTTGATGCTGGGATATACAGAACAGACAATAGAGGGGGGTGCATTTCACGACAGGCTTGTTGTATTCCTTCTTGCCATGAAATGCAGCCCCTGCTAACTCTGACTAGGAGTGTCACTTGCCTGACACTTACTTTGGTTACTCATACTAGTGCCCTCAGTGTGCAGTCAGAATCATTTGATGCTGGGATATACAGAACAGACAATAGAGGGGGGTGCATTTCACGACAGGCTTGTTGTATTCCTTCTTGCCATGAAATGCACCCCCTGCTAACTTTGACTAGGAAAGTGTCACATGCCTGAAACTTACTGTGGTTACTCATACTACTGCCCTCAGTGTACAGTAAGAATAATTTGATGCTGGGATATACAGAACAGACAAGAGAGGGGGGTGCATTTCACGACAGGCTTAATGCACCCCCTGCTAACTCTGACTAGGAAGGTGTCACTTGCCTGAAACTTACTGTGGTTACTCATACTAGTGCCCTCAGTGTACAGTAAGAATAATTTGATGCTGGGATATACAGAACAGACAATAGAGGGGGGTGCATTTCACGACAGGCTTGTTGTATTCCTTCTTGCCATGAAATGCACCCCCTGCTAACTTTGACTAGGAAAGTGTCACATGCCTGAAACTTACTGTGGTTACTCATACTAGTGCCCTCCGTGTACAGTAAGAATCACTTGATGCTGGGATATACAGGACAATAGAGGGGGGTGCATTTCACGACAGGCTTGTTGTTTTCCTTCTTGCCATGAAATGCACCCCCTGCTAACTCTGACTAGGAAGGTGTCACTTGCCTGAAACGTACTGTGGTTACTCATACTAGTGCCCTTAGTGTACAGTAAGAATTATTTGATGCTTGGATATACAGAACAGACAATAGAGGGGGGTGCATTTCACGACAGGCTTGTTGTATTCCTTCTTGCCATGAAATGCACCCCCTGCTAACTCTGACTAGGAAGGTGTCACTTGCCTGACACTTACTGTGGTTACTCATACTAGTGCCCTCATGGTGCAGTAAGAATCATTTGATGCTGGGATATACAGAACAGACAATAGAGGGGGGTGCATTTCACGACAGGCTTGTTGTATTCCTTCTTGCCATGAAATGCAGCCCCTGCTAACTCTGACTAGGAGTGTCACTTGCCTGACACTTACTTTGGTTACTCATACTAGTGCCCTCAGTGTGCAGTCAGAATCATTTGATGCTCGGATATACAGAACAGACAATAGAGGGGGTTGCATTTCATGACAGGCTTGTTGTATTCCTTCTTGCCATGAAATGCACCCCCTGCTAACTTTGACTAGGAAAGTGTCACATGCCTGAAACTTACTGTGGTTACTCATACTACTGCCCTCAGTGTACAGTAAGAATCATTTGATGCTGGGATATACAGAACAGACAAGAGAGGGGGGTGCATTTCACGACAGGCTTAATGCACCCCCTGCTAACTCTGACTAGGAAGGTGTCACTTGCCTGAAACTTACTGTGGTTACTCATACTAGTGCCCTCAGTGTACAGTAAGAATAATTTGATGCTGGGATATACAGAACAGACAATAGAGGGGGGTGCATTTCACGACAGGCTTGTTGTATTCCTTCTTGCCATGAAATGCACCCCCTGCTAACTTTGACTAGGAAAGTGTCACATGCCTGAAACTTACTGTGGTTACTCATACTAGTGCCCTCCGTGTACAGTAAGAATCATTTGATGCTGGGATATACAGGACAATAGAGGGGGGTGCATTTCACGACAGGCTTGTTGTTTTCCTTCTTGCCATGAAATGCACCCCCTGCTAACTCTGACTAGGAAGGTGTCACTTGCCTGAAACTTACTGTGGTTACTCATACTAGTGCCCTTAGTGTACAGTAAGAATTATTTGATGCTTGGATATACAGAACAGACAATAGAGGGGGGTGCATTTCACGACAGGCTTGTTGTATTCCTTCTTGCCATGAAATGCACCCCCTGCTAACTCTGACTAGGAAGGTGTCACTTGCCTGACACTTACTGTGGTTACTCATACTAGTGCCCTCATGGTGCAGTAAGAATCATTTGATGCTGGGATATACAGAACAGACAATAGAGGGGGGTGCATTTCACGACAGGCTTGTTGTATTCCTTCTTGCCATGAAATGCAGCCCCTGCTAACTCTGACTAGGAGTGTCACTTGCCTGACACTTACTTTGGTTACTCATACTAGTGCCCTCAGTGTGCAGTCAGAATCATTTGATGCTCGGATATACAGAACAGACAATAGAGGGGGTTGCATTTCATGACAGGCTTGTTGTATTCCTTCTTGCCATGAAATGCACCCCCTGCTAACTTTGACTAGGAAAGTGTCACATGCCTGAAACTTACTGTGGTTACTCATACTAGTGCCCTCATGGTGCAGTAAGAATCATTTGATGCTGGGATATACAGAACAGACAATAAAGGGGGGTGCATTTCACGACAGGCTTGTTGTATTCCTTCTTGCCATGAAATGCACCCCCTGCTGACTCTGACTGGGAAGGTGTCACTTGCCTGAAACTTACTGTGGTTACTCATACTAGTGCCCTCAGTGTACAGTAAGAATCATTTGATGCTGGGATATACAGAACAGACAATAGAGGGGGGTGCATTTCACGACAGGCTTGTTGTATTCCTTCTTGCCATGAAATGCACCCCCTGCTAACTCTGACTAGGAAAGTGTCACATGCCTGAAACTTACTGTGGTTACTCATACTACTGCCCTCAGTGTACAGTAAGAATCATTTGATGCTGGGATATACAGAACAGACAATAGAGGGGGGTGCATTTCACGACAGGCTTGTTGTATTCCTTCTTGCCATGAAATGCAGCCCCTGCTAACTCTGACCAGGAGTGTCACTTGCCTGACACTTACTTTGGTTACTCATACTAGTGCCCTCAGTGTGCAGTCAGAATCATTTGATGCTGGGATATACAGAACAGACAATAGAGGGGGGTGCATTTCATGACAGGCTTGTTGTATTCCTTCTTGCCATGAAATGCACCCCCTGCTAACTTTGACTAGGAAAGTGTCACATGCCTGAAACTTACTGTGGTTACTCATACTACTGCCCTCAGTGTACAGTAAGAATCATTTGATGCTGTGATATACAGAACAGACAAGAGAGGGGGGTGCATTTCACGACAGGCTTAATGCACCCCCTGCTAACTCTGACTAGGAAGGTGTCACTTGCCTGAAACTTACTATGGTTACTCATACTAGTGCCCTCAGTGTACAGTAAGAATAATTTGATGCTGGGATATACAGAACAGACAATAGAGGGGGGTGCATTTCACGACAGGCTTGTTGTATTCCTTCTTGCCATGAAATGCACCCCCTGCTAACTTTGACTAGGAAAGTGTCACATGCCTGAAACTTACTTTGGTTACTCATACTTCTGCCCTCAGTGTACAGTAAGAATCATTTGATGCTGGGATATACAGAACAGAAAATAGAGGGGGGTGCATTTCACGACAGGCTTGTTGTATTCCTTCTTGCCATGAAATGCAGCCCCTGCTAACTCTGACTAAAAGTGTCACTTGCCTGACACTTACTTTGGTTACTCATACTAGTGCCCTCAGTGTGCAGTCAGAATCATTTGATGCTGGGATATACAGAACAGACAATAAAGGGGGGTGCATTTCACGACAGGCTTGTTGTATTCCTTCTTGCCATGAAATGCACCCCCTGCTAACTTTGACTAGGAAAGTGTCACATGCCTGAAACTTACTGTGGTTACTCATACTAGTGCCCTTAGTGTACAGTAAGAATTATTTGATGCTTGGATATACAGAACAGACAATAGAGGGGGGTGCATTTCACGACAGGCTTATTGTATTCCTTCTTGCCATGAAATGCACCCCCTGCTAACTCTGACTAGGAAGGTGTCACTTGCCTGACACTTACTGTGGTTACTCATACTAGTGCCCTCATGGTGCAGTAAGAATCATTTGATGCTGGGATATACAGAACAGACAATAAAGGGGGGTGCATTTCACAACAGGCTTGTTGTATTCCTTCTTGCCATGAAATGCACCCCCTGCTGACTCTGACTGGGAAGGTGTCACTTGCCTGAAACTTACTGTGGTTACTCATACTAGTGCCCTCAGTGTACAGTAAGAATCATTTGATGCTGGGATATACAGAACAGACAATAGAGGGGGGTGCATTTCACGACAGGCTTGTTGTATTCCTTCTTGCCATGAAATGCAGCCCCTGCTAACTCTGACTAGGAGTGTCACTTGCCTTACACTTACTTTGGTTACTCATACTAGTGGCCTCAGTGTGCAGTAAAAATAATTTGATGCTGGGATATACAGAACAGACAATAGAGGGGGGTGCATTTCACGACAGGCTTGTTGTATTCCTTCATGCCATGAAATGCACCCCCTGCTAACTTTGACTAGGAAAGTGTCACATGCCTGAAACTTACTGTGGTTACTCATACTACTGCCCTCAGTGTACAGTAAGAAGCATTTGTTGCTGAGTTATACAGAACAGACAAGAGAGGGGGATGCATTTCACGACAGGCTTGTTGTATTCCTTCTTGCATGAAATGCACCCCCTGCTAACTCTGACTAGGAAAGTGTCACATGCCTGAAACTTACTGTGGTTACTCATACTAGTGCCCTCCGTGTACAGTAAGAATCATTTGATGCTGGGATATACAGAACAGACAATAGAGGGGGGTGCATTTCACGACAGGCTTGTTGTATTCCTTCTTGCCATGAAATGCACCCCCTGCTAACTCTGACTAGGAAAGTGTCACATGCCTGAAACTTACTGTGGTTACTCATACTACTGCCCTCAGTGTACAGTAAGAATCATTTGATGCTGGGATATACAGAACAGACAATAGAGGGGGGTGCATTTCACGACAGGCTTGTTGTATTCCTTCTTGCCATGAAATGCAGCCCCTGCTAACTCTGACTAGGAGTGTCACTTGCCTGACACTTACTTTGGTTACTCATACTAGTGCCCTCAGTGTGCAGTCAGAATCATTTGATGCTGGGATATACAGAACAGACAATAGAGGGGGGTGCATTTCATGACAGGCTTGTTGTATTCCTTCTTGCCATGAAATGCACCCCCTGCTAACTTTGACTAGGAAAGTGTCACATGCCTGAAACTTACTGTGGTTACTCATACTACTGCCCTCAGTGTACAGTAAGAATCATTTGATGCTGTGATATACAGAACAGACAAGAGAGGGGGGTGCATTTCACGACAGGCTTAATGCACCCCCTGCTAACTCTGACTAGGAAGGTGTCACTTGCCTGAAACTTACTGTGGTTACTCATACTAGTGCCCTCAGTGTACAGTAAGAATAATTTGATGCTGGGATATACAGAACAGACAATAGAGGGGGGTGCATTTCACGACAGGCTTGTTGTATTCCTTCTTGCCATGAAATGCACCCCCTGCTAACTTTGACTAGGAAAGTGTCACATGCCTGAAACTTACTTTGGTTACTCATACTTCTGCCCTCAGTGTACAGTAAGAATCATTTGATGCTGGGATATACAGAACAGAAAATAGAGGGGGGTGCATTTCACGACAGGCTTGTTGTATTCCTTCTTGCCATGAAATGCAGCCCCTGCTAACTCTGACTAAAAGTGTCACTTGCCTGACACTTACTTTGGTTACTCATACTAGTGCCCTCAGTGTGCAGTCAGAATCATTTGATGCTGGGATATACAGAACAGACAATAAAGGGGGGTGCATTTCACGACAGGCTTGTTGTATTCCTTCTTGCCATGAAATGCACCCCCTGCTGACTCTGACTGGGAAGGTGTCACTTGCCTGAAACTTACTGTGGTTACTCATACTAGTGCCCTCAGTGTACAGTAAGAATCATTTGATGCTGGGATATACAGAACAGACAATAGAGGGGGGTGCATTTCACGACAGGCTTGTTGTATTCCTTCTTGCCATGAAATGCAGCCCCTGCTAACTCTGACTAGGAGTGTCACTTTCCTGACACTTACTGTGGTTACTCATACTAGTGCCCTCAGTGTACAGTAAGAATAATTTGATGCTGGGATATACAGAACAGACAATAGAGGGGGGTGCATTTCACGTCAGGCTTGTTGTATTCCTTCTTGCCATGAAATGCAGCCCCTGCTAACTCTGACTAAAAGTGTCACTTGCCTGACACTTACTTTGGTTACTCATACTAGTGCCCTCAGTGTGCAGTCAGAATCATTTGATGCTGGGATATACAGAACAGACAATAAAGGGGGGTGCATTTCACGACAGGCTTGTTGTATTCCTTCTTGCCATGAAATGCACCCCCTGCTGACTCTGACTGGGAAAGTGTCACTTGCCTGAAACTTACTGTGGTTACTCATACTAGTGCCCTCAGTGTACAGTAAGAATCATTTGATGCTGGGATATACAGAACAGACAATAGAGGGGGGTGCATTTCACGACAGGCTTGTTGTATTCCTTCTTGCCATGAAATGCAGCCCCTGCTAACTCTGACTAGGAGTGTCACTTTCCTGACACTTACTGTGGTTACTCATACTAGTGCCCTCAGTGTGCAGTAAGAATAATTTGATGCTGGGATATACAGAACAGACAATAGAGGGGGGTGCATTTCACGAAAGGCTTGTTGTATTCCTTCTTGCCATGAAATGCAGCCCCTGCTAACTCTGACTAGGAGTGTCACTTGCCTGACACTTACTTTGGTTACTCATACTAGTGCCCTCAGTGTGCAGTCAGAATCATTTGATGCTGGGATATACAGAACAGACAATAGAGGGGGGTGCATTTCACGACAGGCTTGTTGTATTCCTTCTTGCCATGAAATGCACCCCCTGCTAACTTTGACTAGGAAAGTGTCACATGCCTGAAACTTACTGTGGTTACTCATACTACTGCCCTCAGTGTACAGTAAGAATCATTTGATGCTGGGATATACAGAACAGACAAGAGAGGGGGGTGCATTTCACGACAGGCTTAATGCACCCCCTGCTAACTCTGACTAGGAAGGTGTCACTTGCCTGAAACTTACTGTGGTTACTCATACTAGTGCCCTCAGTGTACAGTAAGAATAATTTGATGCTGGGATATACAGAACAGACAATAGAGGGGGGTGCATTTCACGACAGGCTTGTTGTATTCCTTCTTGCCATGAAATGCACCCCCTGCTAACTTTGACTAGGAAAGTGTCACATGCCTGAAACTTACTGTGGTTACTCATACTAGTGCCCTCCGTGTACAGTAAGAATCATTTGATGCTGGGATATACAGGACAATAGAGGGGGGTGCATTTCACGACAGGCTTGTTGTTTTCCTTCTTGCCATGAAATGCACCCCCTGCTAACTCTGACTAGGAAGGTGTCACTTGCCTGAAACTTACTGTGGTTACTCATACTAGTGCCCTTAGTGTACAGTAAGAATTATTTGATGCTTGGATATACAGAACAGACAATAGAGGGGGGTGCATTTCACGACAGGCTTGTTGTATTCCTTCTTGCCATGAAATGCACCCCCTGCTAACTCTGACTAGGAAGGTGTCACTTGCCTGACACTTACTGTGGTTACTCATACTAGTGCCCTCATGGTGCATTAAGAATCATTTGATGCTGGGATATACAGAACAGACAATAGAGGGGGGTGCATTTCACGACAGGCTTGTTGTATTCCTTCTTGCCATGAAATGCAGCCCCTGCTAACTCTGACTAGGAGTGTCACTTGCCTGACACTTACTTTGGTTACTCATACTAGTGCCCTCAGTGTACAGTAAGAATCATTTGATGCTGGGATATACAGAACAGACAATAGAGGGGGGTGCATTTCACGACAGGCTTGTTGTATTCCTTCTTGCCATGAAATGCAGCCCCTGCTAACTCTGACTAGGAGTGTCACTTGCCTGACACTTACTGTGGTTACTCATACTAGTGCCCTCAGTGTGCAGTAAGAATAATTTGATGCTGGGATATACAGAACAGACAATAGAGGGGGGTGCATTTCACGACAGGCTTGTTGTATTCCTTCTTGCCATGAAATGCACCCCCTGCTAACTCTGACTAGGAAAGTGTCACATGCCTGAAACTTACTGTGGTTACTCATACTAGTGCCCTCCGTGTACAGTAAGAATCATTTGATGCTGGGATATACAGAACAGACAATAGAGGGGGGTGCATTTCACGACAGGCTTGTTGTATTCCTTCTTGCCATGAAATGCACTCCCTGCTAACTTTGACAAGGAAAGTGTCACATGCCTGAAACTTACTGTGGTTACTCATACTTCTGCCCTCAGTGTACAGTAAGAATCATTTGATGCTGGGATATACAGAACAGACAAAAGAGGGGGGTGCATTTCACGACAGGCTTGTTGTATTCCTTCTTGCCATGAAATGCAGCCCCTGCTAACTCTGACTAAAAGTGTCACTTGCCTGACACTTACTTTGGTTGCTCATACTAGTGCCCTCAGTGTGCAGTCAGAATCATTTGATGCTGGGATATACAGAACAGACAATAAAGGGTGGTGCATTTCACGACAGGCTTGTTGTATTCCTTCTTGCCATGAAATGCACCCCCTGCTGACTCTGACTGGGAAGGTGTCACTTGCCTGAAACTTACTGTGGTTACTCATACTAGTGCCCTCAGTGTACAGTAAGAATCATTTGATGCTGGGATATACAGAACAGACAATAGAGGGGGGTGCATTTCACGACAGGCTTAATGCACCCCCTGCTAACTCTGACTAGGAAGGTGTCACTTGCCTGAAACTTACTGTGGTTACTCATACTAGTGCCCTCAGTGTACAGTAAGAATAATTTGATGCTGGGATATACAGAACAGACAATAGAGGGGGGTGCATTTCACGACAGGCTTGTTGTATTCCTTCTTGCCATGAAATGCACCCCCTGCTAACTTTGACTAGGAAAGTGTCACATGCCTGAAACTTACTGTGGTTACTCATACTAGTGCCCTCCGTGTACAGTAAGAATCATTTGATGCTGGGATATACAGGACAATAGAGGGGGGTGCATTTCACGACAGGCTTGTTGTTTTCCTTCTTGCCATGAAATGCACCCCCTGCTAACTCTGACTAGGAAGGTGTCACTTGCCTGAAACTTACTGTGGTTACTCATACTAGTGCCGTTAGTGTACAGTAAGAATTATTTGATGCTTGGATATACAGAACAGACAATAGAGGGGGGTGCATTTCACGACAGGCTTGTTGTATTCCTTCTTGCCATGAAATGCACTCCCTGCTAACTCTGACTAGGAAGGTGTCACTTGCCTGACACTTACTGTGGTTACTCATACTAGTGCCCTCATGGTGCAGTAAGAATCATTTGATGCTGGGATATACAGAACAGACAATAAAGGGGGGTGCATTTCACGACAGGCTTGTTGTATTCCTTCTTGCCATGAAATGCACCCCCTGCTGACTCTGACTGGGAAGGTGTCACTTGCCTGAAACTTACTGTGGTTACTCATACTAGTGCCCTCAGTGTACAGTAAGAATCATTTGATGCTGGGATATACAGAACAGACAATAGAGGGGGGTGCATTTCACGACAGGCTTGTTGTATTCCTTCTTGCCATGAAATGCACCCCCTGCTAACTTTGACAAGGAAAGTGTCACATGCCTGAAACTTACTGTGGTTACTCATACTACTGCCCTCAGTGTACAGTAAGAATCATTTGATGCTGGGATATACAGAACAGACAAGAGAGGGGGGTGCATTTCACGACAGGCTTGTTGTATTCCTTCTTGCCATGAAATGCAGCCCCTGCTAACTCTGACTAGGAAGGTGTCACTTGCCTGAAACTTACTGTGGTTACTCATACTAGTGCCCTCAGTGTACAGTAAGAATAATTTGATGCTGGGATATACAGAACAGACAATAGAGGGGGGTACATTTCACGACAGGCTTGTTCTATTCCTTCTTGCCATGAAATGCACCCCCTGCTAACTTTGACTAGGAAAGTGTCACATGCCTGAAACTTACTGTGGTTACTCATACTAGTGCCCTCCGTGTACAGTAAGAATCATTTGATGATGGGATATACAGGACAATAGAGGGGGGTGCATTTCACGACAGGCTTGTTGTATTCCTTCTTGCCATGAAATGCACCCCCTGCTAACTCTGACTACGAAGGTGTCACTTGCCTGACACTTACTGTGGTTACTCATACTAGTGCCCTCATGGTGCAGTAAGAATCATTTGATGCTGGGATATACAGAACAGACAATAAAGGGGGGTGCATTTCACGACAGGCTTGTTGTATTCCTTCTTGCCATGAAATGCACCCCCTGCTGACTCTGACTGGGAAGGTTTCACTTGCCTGAAACTTACTGTGGTTACTCATACTAGTGCCCTCAGTGTACAGTAAGAATCATTTGATGCTGGGATATACAGAACAGACAATAGAGGGGGGTGCATTTCACGACAGGCTTGTTGTATTCCTTCTTGCCATGAAATGCAGCCCCTGCTAACTCTGACTAGGAGTGTCACTTTCCTGACACTTACTGTGGTTACTCATACTAGTGCCCTCAGTGTGCAGTAAGAATAATTTGATGCTGGGATATACAGAACAGACAATAGAGGGGGGTGCATTTCACGAAAGGCTTGTTGTATTCCTTCTTGCCATGAAATGCACCCCCTGCTAACTCTGACTAGGAAAGTGTCACATGCCTGAAACTTACTGTGGTTACTCATACTAGTGCCCTCCGTGTACAGTAAGAATCATTTGATGCTGGGATATACAGAACAGACAATAGAGGGGGGTGCATTTCACGACGGGCTTGTTTTATTCCTTCTTGCCATGAAATGCAGCCCCTGCTAACTTTGACTAGGAAAGTGTCACATGCCTGAAACTTACTGTGGTTACTCATACTTCTGCCCTCAGTGTACAGTAAGAATCATTTGATGCTGGGATATACAGAACAGACAATAGAGGGGGTGCATTTCACGACAGGCTTGTTGTATTCCTTCTTGCCATGAAATGCAGCCCCTGCTAACTCTGACTAAAAGTGTCACTTGCCTGACACTTACTTTGGTTACTCATACTAGTGCCCTCAGTGTGCAGTCAGAATCATTTGATGCTGGGATATACAGAACAGACAATAAAGGGGGGTGCATTTCACGACAGGCTTGTTGTATTCCTTCTTGCCATGAAATGCACCCCCTGCTGACTCTGACTGGGAAGGTGTCACTTGCCTGAAACTTACTGTGGTTACTCATACTAGTGCCCTCAGTGTACAGTAAGAATCATTTGATGCTGGGATATACAGAACAGACAATAGAGGGGGGTGCATTTCACGACAGGCTTGTTGTATTCCTTCTTGCCATGAAATGCAGCCCCTGCTAACTCTGACTAGGAGTGTCACTTTCCTGACACTTACTGTGGTTACTCATACTAGTGCCCTCAGTGTGCAGTAAGAATAATTTGATGCTGGGATATACAGAACAGACAATAGAGGGGGGTGCATTTCACGAAAGGCTTGTTGTATTCCTTCTTGCCATGAAATGCAGCCCCTGCTAACTTTGACTAGGAAAGTGTCACATGCCTGAAACTTACTGTGGTTACTCATACTACTGCCCTCAGTGTACAGTAAGAATCATTTGATGCTGGGATATACAGAACAGACAATAGAGGGGGGTGCATTTCACGACAGGCTTAATGCACCCCCTGCTAACTCTGACTAGGAAGGTGTCACTTGCCTGAAACTTACTGTGGTTACTCATACTAGTGCCCTCAGTGTACAGTAAGAATAATTTGATGCTGGGATATACAGAACAGACAATAGAGGGGGGTGCATTTCACGACAGGCTTGTTGTATTCCTTCTTGCCATGAAATGCACCCCCTGCTAACTTTGACTAGGAAAGTGTCACATGCCTGAAACTTACTGTGGTTACTCATACTAGTGCCCTCCGTGTACAGTAAGAATCATTTGATGCTGGGATATACAGGACAATAGAGGGGGGTGCATTTCACGACAGGCTTGTTGTTTTCCTTCTTGCCATGAAATGCACCCCCTGCTAACTCTGACTAGGAAGGTGTCACTTGCCTGAAACTTACTGTGGTTACTCATACTAGTGCCCTTAGTGTACAGTAAGAATTATTTGATGCTTGGATATACAGAACAGACAATAGAGGGGGGTGCATTTCACGACAGGCTTGTTGTATTCCTTCTTGCCATGAGATGCACCCCCTGCTAACTCTGACTAGGAAGGTGTCACTTGCCTGACACTTACTGTGGTTACTCATACTAGTGCCCTCATGGTGCAGTAAGAATCATTTGATGCTGGGATATACAGAACAGACAATAAAGGGGGGTGCATTTCACGACAGGCTTGTTGTATTCCTTCTTGCCATGAAATGCACCCCCTGCTGACTCTGACTGGGAAGGTGTCACTTGCCTGAAACTTACTGTGGTTACTCATACTAGTGCCCTCAGTGTACAGTAAGAATCATTTGATGCTGGGATATACAGAAAAGACAATAGAGGGGGGTGCATTTCACGACAGGCTTGTTGTATTCCTTCTTGCCATGAAATGCACCCCCTGCTAACTTTGACAAGGAAAGTGTCACATGCCTGAAACTTACTGTGGTTACTCATACTACTGCCCTCAGTGTACAGTAAGAATCATTTGATGCTGGGATATACAGAACAGACAAGAGAGGGGGGTGCATTTCACGACAGGCTTAATGCACCCCCTGCTAACTCTGACTAGGAAGGTGTCACTTGCCTGAAACTTACTGTGGTTACTCATACTAGTGCCCTCAGTGTACAGTAAGAATAATTTGATGCTGGGATATACAGAACAGACAATAGAGGGGGGTACATTTCACGACAGGCTTGTTCTATTCCTTCTTGCCATGAAATGCACCCCCTGCTAACTTTGACTAGGAAAGTGTCACATGCCTGAAACTTACTGTGGTTACTCAGACTAGTGCCCTCCGTGTACAGTAAGAATAATTTGATGCTGGGATATACAGGACAATAGAGGGGGGTGCATTTCACGACAGGCTTGTTGTATTCCTTCTTGCCATGAAATGCAGCCCCTGCTAACTCTGACTAAAAGTGTCACTTGCCTGACACTTACTTTGGTTACTCATACTAGTGCCCTCAGTGTGCAGTCAGAATAATTTGATGCTGGGATATACAGAACAGACAATAAAGGGGGGTGCATTTCACGACAGGCTTGTTGTATTCCTTCTTGCCATGAAATGCACCCCCTGCTAACTCTGACTAAAAGTGTCACTTGCCTGACACTTACTTTGGTTACTCATACTAGTGCCCTCAGTGTGCATTCAGAATCATTTGATGCTGGGATATACAGAACAGACAATAAAGGGGGGTGCATTTCACGACAGGCTTGTTGTATTCCTTCTTGCCATGAAATGCACCCCCTGCTGACTCTGACTGGGAAGGTGTCACTTGCCTGAAACTTACTGTGGTTACTCATACTAGTGCCCTCAGTGTACAGTAAGAATCATTTGATGCTGGGATATACAGAACAGACAAGAGAGGGGGGTGCATTTCACGACAGGCTTAATGCACCCCCTGCTAACTCTGACTAGGAAGGTGTCACTTGCCTGAAACTTACTGTGGTTACTCATACTAGTGCCCTCAGTGTACAGTAAGAATAATTTGATGCTGGGATATACAGAACAGACAATAGAGGGGGGTACATTTCACGACAGGCTTGTTCTATTCCTTCTTGCCATGAAATGCACCCCCTGCTAACTTTGACTAGGAAAGTGTCACATGCCTGAAACTTACTGTGGTTACTCAGACTAGTGCCCTCCGTGTACAGTAAGAATAATTTGATGCTGGGATATACAGGACAATAGAGGGGGGTGCATTTCACGACAGGCTTGTTGTATTCCTTCTTGCCATGAAATGCAGCCCCTGCTAACTCTGACTAAAAGTGTCACTTGCCTGACACTTACTTTGGTTACTCATACTAGTGCCCTCAGTGTGCAGTCAGAATAATTTGATGCTGGGATATACAGAACAGACAATAAAGGGGGGTGCATTTCACGACAGGCTTGTTGTATTCCTTCTTGCCATGAAATGCACCCCCTGCTAACTCTGACTAAAAGTGTCACTTGCCTGACACTTACTTTGGTTACTCATACTAGTGCCCTCAGTGTGCATTCAGAATCATTTGATGCTGGGATATACAGAACAGACAATAAAGGGGGGTGCATTTCACGACAGGCTTGTTGTATTCCTTCTTGCCATGAAATGCACCCCCTGCTGACTCTGACTGGGAAGGTGTCACTTGCCTGAAACTTACTGTGGTTACTCATACTAGTGCCCTCAGTGTACAGTAAGAATCATTTGATGCTGGGATATACAGAACAGACAATAGAGGGGGGTGCATTTCACGACAGGCTTGTTGTATTCCTTCTTGCCATGAAATGCAGCCCCTGCTAACTCTGACTAGGAGTGTCACTTTCCTGACACTTACTGTGGTTACTCATACTAGTGCCCTCAGTGTGCAGTAAGAATAATTTGATGCTGGGATATACAGAACAGACAATAGAGGGGGGTGCATTTCACGAAAGGCTTGTTGTATTCCTTCTTGCCATGAAATGCAGCCCCTGCTAACTCTGACTAGGAGTGTCACTTGCCTTACACTTACTTTGGTTACTCATACTAGTGCCCTCAGTGTGCAGTCAGAATCATTTGATGCTGGGATATACAGAACAGACAATAGAGGGGGGTGCATTTCACGACAGGCTTGTTGTATTCCTTCTTGCCATGAAATGCACCCCCTGCTAACTTTGACTAGGAAAGTGTCACATGCCTGAAACTTACTGTGGTTACTCATACTACTGCCCTCAGTGTACAGTAAGAATCATTTGATGCTGGGATATACAGAACAGACAAGAGAGGGGGGTGCATTTCACGACAGGCTTAATGCACCCCCTGCTAACTCTGACTAGGAAGGTGTCACTTGCCTGAAACTTACTGTGGTTACTCATACTAGTGCCCTCAGTGTACAGTAAGAATAATTTGATGCTGGGATATACAGAACAGACAATAGAGGGGGGTGCATTTCACGACAGGCTTGTTGTATTCCTTCTTGCCGTGAAATGCACCCCCTGCTAACTTTGACTAGGAAAGTGTCACATGCCTGAAACTTACTGTGGTTACTCATACTAGTGCCCTCCGTGTACAGTAAGAATCATTTGATGCTGGGATATACAGGACAATAGAGGGGGGTGCATTTCACGACAGGCTTGTTGTTTTCCTTCTTGCCATGAAATGCACCCCCTGCTAACTCTGACTAGGAAGGTGTCACTTGCCTGAAACTTACTGTGGTTACTCATACTAGTGCCCTTAGTGTACAGTAAGAATTATTTGATGCTTGGATATACAGAACAGACAATAGAGGGGGGTGCATTTCACGACAGGCTTGTTGTATTCCTTCTTGCCATGAAATGCACCCCCTGCTAACTCTGACTAGGAAGGTGTCACTTGCCTGACACTTACTGTGGTTACTCATACTAGTGCCCTCAGTGTGTATAGTAAGAATAATTTGATGCTGGGATATACAGAACAGACAATAGAGGGGGGTGCATTTCACGAAAGGCTTGTTGTATTCCTTCTTGCCATGAAATGCACCCCCTGCTAACTCTGACTAGGAAAGTGTCACATGCCTGAAACTTACTGTGGTTACTCATACTAGTGCCCTCCGTGTACAGTAAGAATCATTTGATGCTGGGATATACAGAACAGACAATAGAGGGGGGTGCATTTCACGACAGGCTTGTTGTATTCCTTCTTGCCATGAAATGCAGCCCCTGCTAACTCTGACTAAAAGTGTCACTTGCCTGACACTTACTTTGGTTACTCATACTAGTGCCCTCAGTGTGCAGTCAGAATCATTTGATGCTGGGATATACAGAACAGACAATAAAGGGGGGTGCATTTCACGACAGGCTTGTTGTATTCCTTCTTGCCATGAAATTCACCCCCTGCTGACTCTGACTGGGAAGGTGTCACTTGCCTGAAACTTACTGTGGTTACTCATACTAGTGCCCTCAGTGTACAGTAAGAATCATTTGATGCTGGGATATACAGAACAGACAATAGAGGGGGGTGCATTTCACGACAGGCTTGTTGTATTCCTTCTTGCCATGAAATGCAGCCCCTGCTAACTCTGACTAAGAGTGTCACTTTCCTGACACTTACTGTGGTTACTCATACTAGTGCCCTCAGTGTGCAGTAAGAATAATTTGATGCTGGGATATACAGAACAGACAATAGAGGGGGGTGCATTTCACGAAAGGCTTGTTGTATTTCTTCTTGCCATGAAATGCAGCCCCTGCTAACTCTGACTAGGAGTGTCACTTGCCTTACACTTACTTTGGTTACTCATACTAGTGCCCTCAGTGTGCAGTCAGAATCATTTGATGCTGGGATATACAGAACAGACAATAGAGGGGGGTGCATTTCACGACAGGCTTGTTGTATTCCTTCTTGCCATGAAATGCACCCCCTGCTAACTTTGACTAGGAAAGTGTCACATGCCTGAAACTTACTGTGGTTACTCATACTACTGCCCTCAGTGTACAGTAAGAATCATTTGATGCTGGGATATACAGAACAGACAAGAGAGGGGGGTGCATTTCACGACAGGCTTAATGCACCCCCTGCTAACTCTGACTAGGAAGGTGTCACTTGCCTGAAACTTACTGTGGTTACTCATACTAGTGCCCTCAGTGTACAGTAAGAATAATTTGATGCTGGGATATACAGAACAGACAATAGAGGGGGGTGCATTTCACGACAGGCTTGTTGTATTCCTTCTTGCCGTGAAATGCACCCCCTGCTAACTTTGACTAGGAAAGTGTCACATGCCTGAAACTTACTGTGGTTACTCATACTAGTGCCCTCCGTGTACAGTAAGAATCATTTGATGCTGGGATATACAGGACAATAGAGGGGGGTGCATTTCACGACAGGCTTGTTGTTTTCCTTCTTGCCATGAAATGCACCCCCTGCTAACTCTGACTAGGAAGGTGTCACTTGCCTGAAACTTACTTTGGTTACTCATACTAGTGCCCTTAGTGTACAGTAAGAATTATTTGATGCTTGGATATACAGAACAGACAATAGAGGGGGGTGCATTTCACGACAGGCTTGTTGTATTCCTTCTTGCCATGAAATGCACCCCCTGCTAACTCTGACTAGGAAGGTGTCACTTGCCTGACACTTACTGTGGTTACTCATACTAGTGCCCTCATGGTGCAGTAAGAATCATTTGATGCTGGGATATACAGAACAGACAATAGAGGGGGGGTGCATTTCACGACAGGCTTGTTGTATTCCTTCTTGCCATGAAATGCACCCCCTGCTAACTCTGACTAGGAAGGTGTCACTTTCCTGAAACTTACTGTGGTTACTCATACTAGTGCCCTCAGTGTACAGTAAGAATCATTTGATGCTGGGATATACAGAACAGACAATAGAGGGGGGTGCATTTCACGACAGGCTTGTTGTATTCCTTCTTGCCATGAAATGCAGCCCCTGCTAACTCTGACTAGGAGTGTCACTTTCCTGACACTTACTGTGGTTACTCATACTAGTGCCCTCAGTGTGCAGTAAGAATAATTTGATGCTGGGATATACAGAACAGACAATAGAGGGGGGTGCATTTCACGAAAGGCTTGTTGTATTCCTTCTTGCCATGAAATGCACCCCCTGCTAACTCTGACTAGGAAAGTCTCACATGCCTGAAACTTACTGTGGTTACTCATACTAGTGCCCTCCGTGTACAGTAAGAATCATTTGATGCTGGGATATACAGAACAGACAATAGAGGGGGGTGCATTTCACGACAGGCTTGTTGTATTCCTTCTTGCCATGAAATGCAGCCCCTGCTAACTCTGACTAAAAGTGTCACTTGCCTGACACTTACTTTGGTTACTCATACTAGTGCCCTCAGTGTGCAGTCAGAATCATTTGATGCTGGGATATACAGAACAGACAATAAAGGGGGGTGCATTTCACGACAGGCTTGTTGTATTCCTTCTTGCCATGAAATGCACCCCCTGCTGACTCTGACTGGGAAGGTGTCACTTGCCTGAAACTTACTGTGGTTACTCATACTAGTGCCCTCGGTGTACAGTAAGAATCATTTGATGCTGGGATATACAGAACAGACAATAGAGGGGGGTGCATTTCACGACAGGCTTGTTGTATTCCTTCTTGCCATGAAATGCAGCCCCTGCTAACTCTGACTAGGAGTGTCACTTTCCTGACACTTACTGTGGTTACTCATACTAGTGCCCTCAGTGTGCAGTAAGAATAATTTGATGCTGGGATATACAGAACAGACAAAAGAGGGGGGTGCATTTCACGAAAGGCTTGTTGTATTTCTTCTTGCCATGAAATGCAGCCCCTGCTAACTCTGACTAGGAGTGTCACTTGCCTTACACTTACTTTGGTTACTCATACTAGTGCCCTCAGTGTGCAGTCAGAATCATTTGATGCTGGGATATACAGAACAGACAATAGAGGGGGGTGCATTTCACGACAGGCTTGTTGTATTCCTTCTTGCCATGAAATGCACCCCCTGCTAACTTTGACTAGGAAAGTGTCACATGCCTGAAACTTACTGTGGTTACTCATACTAGTGCCCTCCGTGTACAGTAAGAATCATTTGATGATGGGATATACAGGACAATAGAGGGGGGTGCATTTCACGACAGGCTTGTTGTTTTCCTTCTTGCCATGAAATGCACCCCCTGCTAACTCTGACTAGGAAGGTGTCACTTGCCTGAAACTTACTGTGGTTACTCATACTAGTGCCCTTAGTGTACAGTAAGAATTATTTGATGCTTGGATATACAGAACAGACAATAGAGGGGGGTGCATTTCACGACAGGCTTGTTGTATTCCTTCTTGCCATGAAATGCACCCCCTGCTAACTCTGACTAGGAAGGTGTCACTTGCCTGACACTTACTGTGGTTACTCATACTAGTGCCCTCATGGTGCAGTAAGAATCATTTGATGCTGGGATATACAGAACAGACAATAGAGGGGGGTGCATTTCACGACAGGCTTGTTGTATTCCTTCTTGCCATGAAATGCACCCCCTGCTAACTCTGACTAGGAGTGTCACTTTCCTGACACTTACTGTGGTTACTCATACTAGTGCCCTCAGTGTGCAGTAAGAATATTTTGATGCTGGGATATACAGAACAGACAATAGAGGGGGGTGCATTTCACGAAAGGCTTGTTGTATTCCTTCTTGCCATGAAATGCACCCCCTGCTAACTCTGACTAGGAAAGTGTCACATGCCTGAAACTTACTGTGGTTACTCATACTAGTGCCCTCCGTGTACAGTAAGAATCATTTGATGCTGGGATATACAGAACAGACAATAGAGGGGGGTGCATTTCACGACAGGCTTGTTGTATTCCTTCTTGCCATGAAATGCAGCCCCTGCTAACTCTGACTAAAAGTGTCACTTGCCTGACACTTACTTTGGTTACTCATACTAGTGCCCTCAGTGTGCAGTCAGAATCATTTGATGCTGGGATATACAGAACAGACAATAAAGGGGGGTGCATTTCACGACAGGCTTGTTGTATTCCTTCTTGCCATGAAATGCACCCCCTGCTGACTCTGACTGGGAAGGTGTCACTTGCCTGAAACTTACTGTGGTTACTCATACTAGTGCCCTCAGTGTACAGTAAGAATCATTTGATGCTGGGATATACAGAACAGACAATAGAGGGGGGTGCATTTCACGACAGGCTTGTTGTATTCCTTCTTGCCATGAAATGCAGCCCCTGCTAACTCTGACTAGGAGTGTCACTTTCCTGACACTTACTGTGGTTACTCATACTAGTGCCCTCAGTGTGCAGTAAGAATAATTTGATGCTGGGATATACAGAACAGACAATAGAGGGGGGTGCATTTCACGAAAGGCTTGTTGTATTTCTTCTTGCCATGAAATGCAGCCCCTGCTAACTCTGACTAGGAGTGTCACTTGCCTTACACTTACTTTGGTTACTCATACTAGTGCCCTCAGTGTGCAGTCAGAATCATTTGATGCTGGGATATACAGAACAGACAATAGAGGGGGGTGCATTTCACGACAGGCTTGTTGTATTCCTTATTGCCATGAAATGCAGCCCCTGCTAACTCTGACTAGGAGTGTCACTTTCCTGACACTTACTGTGGTTACTCATACTAGTGCCCTCAGTGTGCAGTAAGAATAATTTGATGCTGGGATATACAGAACAGACAATAGAGGGGGGTGCATTTCACAACAGGCTTGTTGTATTCCTTCTTGCCATGAAATGCACCCCCTGCTAACTTTGACTAGGAAAGTGTCACATGCCTGAAACTTACTGTGGTTACTCATACTACTGCCCTCAGTGTACAGTAAGAATCATTTGATGCTGGGATATACAGAACAGACAAGAGAGGGGGGTGCATTTCACGACAGGCTTAATGCACCCCCTGCTAACTCTGACTAGGAAGGTGTCACTTGCCTGAAACTTACTGTGGTTACTCATACTAGTGCCCTCAGTGTACAGTAAGAATAATTTGATGCTGGGATATACAGAACAGACAATAGAGGGGGGTGCATTTCACGACAGGCTTGTTGTATTCCTTCTTGCCATGAAATGCACCCCCTGCTAACTTTGACTAGGAAAGTGTCACATGCCTGAAACTTACTGTGGTTACTCATACTAGTGCCCTCCGTGTACAGTAAGAATCATTTGATGCTGGGATATACAGGACAATAGAGGGGGGTGCATTTCACGACAGGCTTGTTGTTTTCCTTCTTGCCATGAAATGCACCCCCTGCTAACTCTGACTAGGAAGGTGTCACTTGCCTGAAACTTACTGTGGTTACTCATACTAGTGCCCTTAGTGTACAGTAAGAATTATTTGATGCTTGGATATACAGAACAGACAATAGAGGGGGATGCATTTCACGACAGGCTTGTTGTATTCCTTCTTGCCATGAAATGCACCCCCTGCTAACTCTGACTAGGAAGGTGTCACTTGCCTGACACTTACTGTGGTTACTCATACTAGTGCCCTCATGGTGCAGTAAGAATCATTTGATGCTGGGATATACAGAACAGACAATAGAGGGGGGTGCATTTCACGACAGGCTTGTTGTATTCCTTCTTGCCATGAAATGCAGCCCCTGCTAACTCTGACTAGGAGTGTCACTTGCCTGACACTTACTTTGGTTACTCATACTAGTGCCCTCAGTGTGCAGTCAGAATCATTTGATGCTGGGATATACAGAACAGACAATAGAGGGGGGTGCATTTCATGACAGGCTTGTTGTATTCCTTCTTGCCATGAAATGCACCCCCTGCTAACTTTGACTAGGAAAGTGTCACATGCCTGAAACTTACTGTGGTTACTCATACTACTGCCCTCAGTGTACAGTAAGAATCATTTGATGCTGGGATATACAGAACAGACAAGAGAGGGGGGTGCATTTCACGACAGGCTTAATGCACCCCCTGCTAACTCTGACTAGGAAGGTGTCACTTGCCTGAAACTTACTGTGGTTACTCATACTAGTGCCCTCAGTGTACAGTAAGAATAATTTGATGCTGGGATATACAGAACAGACAATAGAGGGGGGTGCATTTCACGACAGGCTTGTTGTATTCCTTCTTGCCATGAAATGCACCCCCTGCTAACTTTGACTAGGAAAGTGTCACATGCCTGAAACTTACTGTGGTTACTCATACTAGTGCCCTCCGTGTACAGTAAGAATCATTTGATGCTGGGATATACAGGACAATAGAGGGGGGTGCATTTCACGACAGGCTTGTTGTTTTCCTTCTTGCCATGAAATGCACCCCCTGCTAACTCTGACTAGGAAGGTGTCACTTGCCTGAAACTTACTGTGGTTACTCATACTAGTGCCCTTAGTGTACAGTAAGAATTATTTGATGCTTGGATATACAGAACAGACAATAGAGGGGGGTGCATTTCACGACAGGCTTGTTGTATTCCTTCTTGCCATGAAATGCACCCCCTGCTAACTCTGACTAGGAAGGTGTCACTTGCCTGACACTTACTGTGGTTACTCATACTAGTGCCCTCATGGTGCAGTAAGAATCATTTGATGCTGGGATATACAGAACAGACAATAAAGGGGGGTGCATTTCACGACAGGCTTGTTGTATTCCTTCTTGCCATGAAATGCACCCCCTGCTGACTCTGACTGGGAAGGTGTCACTTGCCTGAAACTTACTGTGGTTACTCATACTAGTGCCCTCAGTGTACAGTAAGAATCATTTGATGCTGGGATATACAGAACAGACAATAGAGGGGGGTGCATTTCACGACAGGCTTGTTGTATTCCTTCTTGCCATGAAATGCAGCCCCTGCTAACTCTGACTAGGAGTGTCACTTGCCTGACACTTACTGTGGTTACTCATACTAGTGCCCTCAGTGTGCAGTAAGAATAATTTGATGCTGGGATATACAGAACAGACAATAGAGGGGGGGTGCATTTCACGACAGGCTTGTTGTATTCCTTCTTGCCATGAAATGCACCCCCTGCTAACTCTGACTAGGAAAGTGTCACATGCCTGAAACTTACTGTGGTTACTCATACTAGTGCCCTCCGTGTACAGTAAGAATCATTTGATGCTGGGATATACAGAACAGACAATAGAGGGGGGTGCATTTCACGACAGGCTTGTTGTATTCCTTCTTGCCATGAAATGCACCCCCTGCTGACTCTGACTGGGAAGGTGTCACTTGCCTGAAACTTACTGTGGTTACTCATACTAGTGCCCTCATGGTGCAGTAAGAATCATTTGATGCTGGGATATACAGAACAGACAATAAAGGGGGGTGCATTTCACGACAGGCTTGTTGTATTCCTTCTTGCCATGAAATGCACCCCCTGCTGACTCTGACTGGGAAGGTGTCACTTGCCTGAAACTTACTTTGGTTACTCATACTAGTGCCCTTAGTGTACAGTAAGAATTATTTGATGCTTGGATATACAGAACAGACAATAGAGGGGGGTGCATTTCACGACAGGCTTGTTGTATTCCTTCTTGCCATGAAATGCACCCCCTGCTAACTCTGACTAGGAAGGTGTCACTTGCCTGACACTTACTGTGGTTACTCATACTAGTGCCCTCATGGTGCAGTAAGAATCATTTGATGCTGGGATATACAGAACAGACAATAGAGGGGGGGTGCATTTCACGACAGGCTTGTTGTATTCCTTCTTGCCATGAAATGCACCCCCTGCTAACTCTGACTAGGAAGGTGTCACTTTCCTGAAACTTACTGTGGTTACTCATACTAGTGCCCTCAGTGTACAGTAAGAATCATTTGATGCTGGGATATACAGAACAGACAATAGAGGGGGGTGCATTTCACGACAGGCTTGTTGTATTCCTTCTTGCCATGAAATGCAGCCCCTGCTAACTCTGACTAGGAGTGTCACTTGCCTGACACTTACTGTGGTTACTCATACTAGTGCCCTCAGTGTGCAGTAAGAATAATTTGATGCTGGGATATACAGAACAGACAATAGAGGGGGGGTGCATTTCACGACAGGCTTGTTGTATTCCTTCTTGCCATGAAATGCACCCCCTGCTAACTCTGACTAGGAAAGTGTCACATGCCTGAAACTTACTGTGGTTACTCATACTAGTGCCCTCCGTGTACAGTAAGAATCATTTGATGCTGGGATATACAGAACAGACAATAGAGGGGGGTGCATTTCACGACAGGCTTGTTGTATTCCTTCTTGCCATGAAATGCACCCCCTGCTGACTCTGACTGGGAAGGTGTCACTTGCCTGAAACTTACTGTGGTTACTCATACTAGTGCCCTCATGGTGCAGTAAGAATCATTTGATGCTGGGATATACAGAACAGACAATAAAGGGGGGTGCATTTCACGACAGGCTTGTTGTATTCCTTCTTGCCATGAAATGCACCCACTGCTGACTCTGACTGGGAAGGTGTCACTTGCCTGAAACTTACTTTGGTTACTCATACTAGTGCCCTTAGTGTACAGTAAGAATTATTTGATGCTTGGATATACAGAACAGACAATAGAGGGGGGTGCATTTCACGACAGGCTTGTTGTATTCCTTCTTGCCATGAAATGCACCCCCTGCTAACTCTGACTAGGAAGGTGTCACTTGCCTGACACTTACTGTGGTTACTCATACTAGTGCCCTCATGGTGCAGTAAGAATCATTTGATGCTGGGATATACAGAACAGACAATAGAGGGGGGGTGCATTTCACGACAGGCTTGTTGTATTCCTTCTTGCCATGAAATGCACCCCCTGCTAACTCTGACTAGGAAGGTGTCACTTTCCTGAAACTTACTGTGGTTACTCATACTAGTGCCCTCAGTGTACAGTAAGAATCATTTGATGCTGGGATATACAGAACAGACAATAGAGGGGGGTGCATTTCACGACAGGCTTGTTGTATTCCTTCTTGCCATGAAATGCAGCCCCTGCTAACTCTGACTAGGAGTGTCACTTTCCTGACACTTACTGTGGTTACTCATACTAGTGCCCTCAGTGTGCAGTAAGAATAATTTGATGCTGGGATATACAGAACAGACAATAGAGGGGGGTGCATTTCACGAAAGGCTTGTTGTATTCCTTCTTGCCATGAAATGCACCCCCTGCTAACTCTGACTAGGAAAGTCTCACATGCCTGAAACTTACTGTGGTTACTCATACTAGTGCCCTCCGTGTACAGTAAGAATCATTTGATGCTGGGATATACAGAACAGACAATAGAGGGGGGTGCATTTCACGACAGGCTTGTTGTATTCCTTCTTGCCATGAAATGCAGCCCCTGCTAACTCTGACTAAAAGTGTCACTTGCCTGACACTTACTTTGGTTACTCATACTAGTGCCCTCAGTGTGCAGTCAGAATCATTTGATGCTGGGATATACAGAACAGACAATAAAGGGGGGTGCATTTCACGACAGGCTTGTTGTATTCCTTCTTGCCATGAAATGCACCCCCTGCTGACTCTGACTGGGAAGGTGTCACTTGCCTGAAACTTACTGTGGTTACTCATACTAGTGCCCTCGGTGTACAGTAAGAATCATTTGATGCTGGGATATACAGAACAGACAATAGAGGGGGGTGCATTTCACGACAGGCTTGTTGTATTCCTTCTTGCCATGAAATGCAGCCCCTGCTAACTCTGACTAGGAGTGTCACTTTCCTGACACTTACTGTGGTTACTCATACTAGTGCCCTCAGTGTGCAGTAAGAATAATTTGATGCTGGGATATACAGAACAGACAAAAGAGGGGGGTGCATTTCACGAAAGGCTTGTTGTATTTCTTCTTGCCATGAAATGCAGCCCCTGCTAACTCTGACTAGGAGTGTCACTTTCCTGACACTTACTGTGGTTACTCATACTAGTGCCCTCAGTGTGCAGTAAGAATAATTTGATGCTGGGATATACAGAACAGACAATAGAGGGGGGTGCATTTCACAACAGGCTTGTTGTATTCCTTCTTGCCATGAAATGCACCCCCTGCTAACTCTGACTAGGAGTGTCACTTTCCTGACACTTACTGTGGTTACTCATACTAGTGCCCTCAGTGTGCAGTAAGAATAATTTGATGCTGGGATATACAGAACAGACAATAGAGGGGGGTGCATTTCACGAAAGGCTTGTTGTATTTCTTCTTGCCATGAAATGCAGCCCCTGCTAACTCTGACTAGGAGTGTCACTTGCCTTACACTTACTTTGGTTACTCATACTAGTGCCCTCAGTGTGCAGTCAGAATCATTTGATGCTGGGATATACAGAACAGACAATAGAGGGGGGTGCATTTCACGACAGGCTTGTTGTATTCCTTATTGCCATGAAATGCAGCCCCTGCTAACTCTGACTAGGAGTGTCACTTTCCTGACACTTACTGTGGTTACTCATACTAGTGCCCTCAGTGTGCAGTAAGAATAATTTGATGCTGGGATATACAGAACAGACAATAGAGGGGGGTGCATTTCACAACAGGCTTGTTGTATTCCTTCTTGCCATGAAATGCACCCCCTGCTAACTTTGACTAGGAAAGTGTCACATGCCTGAAACTTACTGTGGTTACTCATACTACTGCCCTCAGTGTACAGTAAGAATCATTTGATGCTGGGATATACAGAACACACAAGAGAGGGGGGTGCATTTCACGACAGGCTTAATGCACCCCCTGCTAACTCTGACTAGGAAGGTGTCACTTGCCTGAAACTTACTGTGGTTACTCATACTAGTGCCCTCAGTGTACAGTAAGAATAATTTGATGCTGGGATATACAGAACAGACAATAGAGGGGGGTGCATTTCACGACAGGCTTGTTGTATTCCTTCTTGCCATGAAATGCACCCCCTGCTAACTTTGACTAGGAAAGTGTCACATGCCTGAAACTTACTGTGGTTACTCATACTAGTGCCCTCCGTGTACAGTAAGAATCATTTGATGCTGGGATATACAGGACAATAGAGGGGGGTGCATTTCACGACAGGCTTGTTGTTTTCCTTCTTGCCATGAAATGCACCCCCTGCTAACTCTGACTAGGAAGGTGTCACTTGCCTGAAACTTACTGTGGTTACTCATACTAGTGCCCTTAGTGTACAGTAAGAATTATTTGATGCTTGGATATACAGAACAGACAATAGAGGGGGATGCATTTCACGACAGGCTTGTTGTATTCCTTCTTGCCATGAAATGCACCCCCTGCTAACTCTGACTAGGAAGGTGTCACTTGCCTGACACTTACTGTGGTTACTCATACTAGTGCCCTCATGGTGCAGTAAGAATCATTTGATGCTGGGATATACAGAACAGACAATAGAGGGGGGTGCATTTCACGACAGGCTTGTTGTATTCCTTCTTGCCATGAAATGCAGCCCCTGCTAACTCTGACTAGGAGTGTCACTTGCCTGACACTTACTTTGGTTACTCATACTAGTGCCCTCAGTGTGCAGTCAGAATCATTTGATGCTGGGATATACAGAACAGACAATAGAGGGGGGTGCATTTCATGACAGGCTTGTTGTATTCCTTCTTGCCATGAAATGCACCCCCTGCTAACTTTGACTAGGAAAGTGTCACATGCCTGAAACTTACTGTGGTTACTCATACTACTGCCCTCAGTGTACAGTAAGAATCATTTGATGCTGGGATATACAGAACAGACAAGAGAGGGGGGTGCATTTCACGACAGGCTTAATGCACCCCCTGCTAACTCTGACTAGGAAGGTGTCACTTGCCTGAAACTTACTGTGGTTACTCATACTAGTGCCCTCAGTGTACAGTAAGAATAATTTGATGCTGGGATATACAGAACAGACAATAGAGGGGGGTGCATTTCACGACAGGCTTGTTGTATTCCTTCTTGCCATGAAATGCACCCCCTGCTAACTTTGACTAGGAAAGTGTCACATGCCTGAAACTTACTGTGGTTACTCATACTAGTGCCCTCCGTGTACAGTAAGAATCATTTGATGCTGGGATATACAGGACAATAGAGGGGGGTGCATTTCACGACAGGCTTGTTGTTTTCCTTCTTGCCATGAAATGCACCCCCTGCTAACTCTGACTAGGAAGGTGTCACTTGCCTGAAACTTACTGTGGTTACTCATACTAGTGCCCTTAGTGTACAGTAAGAATTATTTGATGCTTGGATATACAGAACAGACAATAGAGGGGGGTGCATTTCACGACAGGCTTGTTGTATTCCTTCTTGCCATGAAATGCACCCCCTGCTAACTCTGACTAGGAAGGTGTCACTTGCCTGACACTTACTGTGGTTACTCATACTAGTGCCCTCATGGTGCAGTAAGAATCATTTGATGCTGGGATATACAGAACAGACAATAAAGGGGGGTGCATTTCACGACAGGCTTGTTGTATTCCTTCTTGCCATGAAATGCACCCCCTGCTGACTCTGACTGGGAAGGTGTCACTTGCCTGAAACTTACTGTGGTTACTCATACTAGTGCCCTCAGTGTACAGTAAGAATCATTTGATGCTGGGATATACAGAACAGACAATAGAGGGGGGTGCATTTCACGACAGGCTTGTTGTATTCCTTCTTGCCATGAAATGCAGCCCCTGCTAACTCTGACTAGGAGTGTCACTTGCCTGACACTTACTGTGGTTACTCATACTAGTGCCCTCAGTGTGCAGTAAGAATAATTTGATGCTGGGATATACAGAACAGACAATAGAGGGGGGGTGCATTTCACGACAGGCTTGTTGTATT
The DNA here is from genome assembly GCF_963692335.1 of Osmerus eperlanus. Lineage (NCBI taxonomy): Eukaryota > Metazoa > Chordata > Actinopteri > Osmeriformes > Osmeridae > Osmerus > Osmerus eperlanus. Next base: position 20,180,252 of record NC_085025.1, read on the forward strand.
CCTTCTTGCCATGAAATGCACCCCCTGCTAACTCTGACTAGGAAAGTGTCACATGCCTGAAACTTACTGTGGTTACTCATACTAGTGCCCTCCGTGTACAGTAAGAATCATTTGATGCTGGGATATACAGAACAGACAATAGAGGGGGGTGCATTTCACGACAGGCTTGTTGTATTCCTTCTTGCCATGAAATGCACCCCCTGCTGACTCTGACTGGGAAGGTGTCACTTGCCTGAAACTTACTGTGGTTACTCATACTAGTGCCCTCATGGTGCAGTAAGAATCATTTGATGCTGGGATATACAGAACAGACAATAAAGGGGGGTGCATTTCACGACAGGCTTGTTGTATTCCTTCTTGCCATGAAATGCACCCCCTGCTGACTCTGACTGGGAAGGTGTCACTTGCCTGAAACTTACTTTGGTTACTCATACTAGTGCCCTTAGTGTACAGTAAGAATTATTTGATGCTTGGATATACAGAACAGACAATAGAGGGGGGTGCATTTCACGACAGGCTTGTTGTATTCCTTCTTGCCATGAAATGCACCCCCTGCTAACTCTGACTAGGAAGGTGTCACTTGCCTGACACTTACTGTGGTTACTCATACTAGTGCCCTCATGGTGCAGTAAGAATCATTTGATGCTGGGATATACAGAACAGACAATAGAGGGGGGGTGCATTTCACGACAGGCTTGTTGTATTCCTTCTTGCCATGAAATGCACCCCCTGCTAACTCTGACTAGGAAGGTGTCACTTTCCTGAAACTTACTGTGGTTACTCATACTAGTGCCCTCAGTGTACAGTAAGAATCATTTGATGCTGGGATATACAGAACAGACAATAGAGGGGGGTGCATTTCACGACAGGCTTGTTGTATTCCTTCTTGCCATGAAATGCAGCCCCTGCTAACTCTGACTAGGAGTGTCACTTTCCTGACACTTACTGTGGTTACTCATACTAGTGCCCTCAGTGTGCAGTAAGAATAATTTGATGCTGGGATATACAGAACAGACAATAGAGGGGGGTGCATTTCACGAAAGGCTTGTTGTATTCCTTCTTGCCATGAAATGCACCCCCTGCTAACTCTGACTAGGAAAGTCTCACATGCCTGAAACTTACTGTGGTTACTCATACTAGTGCCCTCCGTGTACAGTAAGAATCATTTGATGCTGGGATATACAGAACAGACAATAGAGGGGGGTGCATTTCACGACAGGCTTGTTGTATTCCTTCTTGCCATGAAATGCAGCCCCTGCTAACTCTGACTAAAAGTGTCACTTGCCTGACACTTACTTTGGTTACTCATACTAGTGCCCTCAGTGTGCAGTCAGAATCATTTGATGCTGGGATATACAGAACAGACAATAAAGGGGGGGTGCATTTCACGACAGGCTTGTTGTATTCCTTCTTGCCATGAAATGCACCCCCTGCTGACTCTGACTGGGAAGGTGTCACTTGCCTGAAACTTACTGTGGTTACTCATACTAGTGCCCTCGGTGTACAGTAAGAATCATTTGATGCTGGGATATACAGAACAGACAATAGAGGGGGGTGCATTTCACGACAGGCTTGTTGTATTCCTTCTTGCCATGAAATGCAGCCCCTGCTAACTCTGACTAGGAGTGTCACTTTCCTGACACTTACTGTGGTTACTCATACTAGTGCCCTCAGTGTGCAGTAAGAATAATTTGATGCTGGGATATACAGAACAGACAAAAGAGGGGGGTGCATTTCACGAAAGGCTTGTTGTATTTCTTCTTGCCATGAAATGCAGCCCCTGCTAACTCTGACTAGGAGTGTCACTTGCCTTACACTTACTTTGGTTACTCATACTAGTGCCCTCAGTGTGCAGTCAGAATCATTTGATGCTGGGATATACAGAACAGACAATAGAGGGGGGTGCATTTCACGACAGGCTTGTTGTATTCCTTCTTGCCATGAAATGCACCCCCTGCTAACTTTGACTAGGAAAGTGTCACATGCCTGAAACTTACTGTGGTTACTCATACTAGTGCCCTCCGTGTACAGTAAGAATCATTTGATGATGGGATATACAGGACAATAGAGGGGGGTGCATTTCACGACAGGCTTGTTGTTTTCCTTCTTGCCATGAAATGCACCCCCTGCTAACTCTGACTAGGAAGGTGTCACTTGCCTGAAACTTACTGTGGTTACTCATACTAGTGCCCTTAGTGTACAGTAAGAATTATTTGATGCTTGGATATACAGAACAGACAATAGAGGGGGGTGCATTTCACGACAGGCTTGTTGTATTCCTTCTTGCCATGAAATGCACCCCCTGCTAACTCTGACTAGGAAGGTGTCACTTGCCTGACACTTACTGTGGTTACTCATACTAGTGCCCTCATGGTGCAGTAAGAATCATTTGATGCTGGGATATACAGAACAGACAATAGAGGGGGGTGCATTTCACGACAGGCTTGTTGTATTCCTTCTTGCCATGAAATGCACCCCCTGCTAACTCTGACTAGGAGTGTCACTTTCCTGACACTTACTGTGGTTACTCATACTAGTGCCCTCAGTGTGCAGTAAGAATATTTTGATGCTGGGATATACAGAACAGACAATAGAGGGGGGTGCATTTCACGAAAGGCTTGTTGTATTCCTTCTTGCCATGAAATGCACCCCCTGCTAACTCTGACTAGGAAAGTGTCACATGCCTGAAACTTACTGTGGTTACTCATACTAGTGCCCTCCGTGTACAGTAAGAATCATTTGATGCTGGGATATACAGAACAGACAATAGAGGGGGGTGCATTTCACGACAGGCTTGTTGTATTCCTTCTTGCCATGAAATGCAGCCCCTGCTAACTCTGACTAAAAGTGTCACTTGCCTGACACTTACTTTGGTTACTCATACTAGTGCCCTCAGTGTGCAGTCAGAATCATTTGATGCTGGGATATACAGAACAGACAATAAAGGGGGGTGCATTTCACGACAGGCTTGTTGTATTCCTTCTTGCCATGAAATGCACCCCCTGCTGACTCTGACTGGGAAGGTGTCACTTGCCTGAAACTTACTGTGGTTACTCATACTAGTGCCCTCAGTGTACAGTAAGAATCATTTGATGCTGGGATATACAGAACAGACAATAGAGGGGGGTGCATTTCACGACAGGCTTGTTGTATTCCTTCTTGCCATGAAATGCAGCCCCTGCTAACTCTGACTAGGAGTGTCACTTTCCTGACACTTACTGTGGTTACTCATACTAGTGCCCTCAGTGTGCAGTAAGAATAATTTGATGCTGGGATATACAGAACAGACAATAGAGGGGGGTGCATTTCACGAAAGGCTTGTTGTATTTCTTCTTGCCATGAAATGCAGCCCCTGCTAACTCTGACTAGGAGTGTCACTTGCCTTACACTTACTTTGGTTACTCATACTAGTGCCCTCAGTGTGCAGTCAGAATCATTTGATGCTGGGATATACAGAACAGACAATAGAGGGGGGTGCATTTCACGACAGGCTTGTTGTATTCCTTATTGCCATGAAATGCAGCCCCTGCTAACTCTGACTAGGAGTGTCACTTTCCTGACACTTACTGTGGTTACTCATACTAGTGCCCTCAGTGTGCAGTAAGAATAATTTGATGCTGGGATATACAGAACAGACAATAGAGGGGGGTGCATTTCACAACAGGCTTGTTGTATTCCTTCTTGCCATGAAATGCACCCCCTGCTAACTTTGACTAGGAAAGTGTCACATGCCTGAAACTTACTGTGGTTACTCATACTAGTGCCCTCCGTGTACAGTAAGAATCATTTGATGCTGGGATATACAGGACAATAGAGGGGGGTGCATTTCACGACAGGCTTGTTGTTTTCCTTCTTGCCATGAAATGCACCCCCTGCTAACTCTGACTAGGAAGGTGTCACTTGCCTGAAACTTACTGTGGTTACTCATACTAGTGCCCTTAGTGTACAGTAAGAATTATTTGATGCTTGGATATACAGAACAGACAATAGAGGGGGATGCATTTCACGACAGGCTTGTTGTATTCCTTCTTGCCATGAAATGCACCCCCTGCTAACTCTGACTAGGAAGGTGTCACTTGCCTGACACTTACTGTGGTTACTCATACTAGTGCCCTCATGGTGCAGTAAGAATCATTTGATGCTGGGATATACAGAACAGACAATAGAGGGGGGTGCATTTCACGACAGGCTTGTTGTATTCCTTCTTGCCATGAAATGCAGCCCCTGCTAACTCTGACTAGGAGTGTCACTTGCCTGACACTTACTTTGGTTACTCATACTAGTGCCCTCAGTGTGCAGTCAGAATCATTTGATGCTGGGATATACAGAACAGACAATAGAGGGGGGTGCATTTCATGACAGGCTTGTTGTATTCCTTCTTGCCATGAAATGCACCCCCTGCTAACTTTGACTAGGAAAGTGTCACATGCCTGAAACTTACTGTGGTTACTCATACTACTGCCCTCAGTGTACAGTAAGAATCATTTGATGCTGGGATATACAGAACAGACAAGAGAGGGGGGTGCATTTCACGACAGGCTTAATGCACCCCCTGCTAACTCTGACTAGGAAGGTGTCACTTGCCTGAAACTTACTGTGGTTACTCATACTAGTGCCCTCAGTGTACAGTAAGAATAATTTGATGCTGGGATATACAGAACAGACAATAGAGGGGGGTGCATTTCACGACAGGCTTGTTGTATTCCTTCTTGCCATGAAATGCACCCCCTGCTAACTTTGACTAGGAAAGTGTCACATGCCTGAAACTTACTGTGGTTACTCATACTAGTGCCCTCCGTGTACAGTAAGAATCATTTGATGCTGGGATATACAGGACAATAGAGGGGGGTGCATTTCACGACAGGCTTGTTGTATTCCTTCTTGCCATGAAATGCAGCCCCTGCTAACTCTGACTAGGAGTGTCACTTGCCTGACACTTACTGTGGTTACTCATACTAGTGCCCTCAGTGTGCAGTAAGAATAATTTGATGCTGGGATATACAGAACAGACAATAGAGGGGGGGTGCATTTCACGACAGGCTTGTTGTATTCCTTCTTGCCATGAAATGCACCCCCTGCTAACTCTGACTAGGAAAGTGTCACATGCCTGAAACTTACTGTGGTTACTCATACTAGTGCCCTCCGTGTACAGTAAGAATCATTTGATGCTGGGATATACAGAACAGACAATAGAGGGGGGTGCATTTCACGACAGGCTTGTTGTATTCCTTCTTGCCATGAAATGCACTCCCTGCTAACTTTGACTAGGAAAGTGTCACATGCCTGAAACTTACTGTGGTTACTCATACTTCTGCCCTCAGTGTACAGTAAGAATCATTTGATGCTGGGATATACAGAACAGACAATAGAGGGGGGTGCATTTCACGACAGGCTTGTTGTATTCCTTCTTGCCATGAAATGCAGCCCCTGCTAACTCTGACTAAAAGTGTCACTTGCCTGACACTTACTTTGGTTACTCATACTAGTGCCCTCAGTGTGCAGTCAGAATCATTTGATGCTGGGATATACAGAACAGACAATAAAGGGGGGTGCATTTCACGACAGGCTTGTTGTATTCCTTCTTGCCATGAAATGCACCCCCTGCTAACTCTGACTAGGAAAGTGTCACATGCCTGAAACTTACTGTGGTTACTCATACTAGTGCCCTCCGTGTACAGTAAGAATCATTTGATGCTGGGATATACAGGACAATAGAGGGGGGTGCATTTCACGACAGGCTCTTTGTTTTCCTTCTTGCCATGAAATGCACCCCCTGCTAACTCTGACTAGGAAGGTGTCACTTGCCTGAAACTTACTGTGGTTACTCATACTAGTGCCCTTAGTGTACAGTAAGAATTATTTGATGCTTGGATATACAGAACAGACAATAGAGGGGGGTGCATTTCATGGCAGGCTTGTTGTATTCCTTCTTGCCATGAAATGCACCCCCTGCTAACTCTGACTAGGAAGGTGTCACTTGCCTGACACTTACTGTGGTTACTCATACTAGTGCCCTCATGGTGCAGTAAGAATCATTTGATGCTGGGATATACAGAACAGACAATAAAGGGGGGTGCATTTCACGACAGGCTTGTTGTATTCCTTCTTGCCATGAAATGCACCCCCTGCTGACTCTGACTGGGAAGGTGTCACTTGCCTGAAACTTACTGTGGTTACTCATACTAGTGCCCTCAGTGTACAGTAAGAATCATTTGATGCTGGGATATACAGAACAGACAATAGAGGGGGGTGCATTTCACGACAGGCTTGTTGTATTCCTTCTTGCCATGAAATGCACCCCCTGCTAACTCTGACTAGGAAAGTGTCACATGCCTGAAACTTACTGTGGTTACTCATACTAGTGCCCTCCGTGTACAGTAAGAATCATTTGATGCTGGGATATACAGAACAGACAATAGAGGGGGGTGCATTTCACGACAGGCTTGTTGTATTCCTTCTTGCCATGAAATGCACTCCCTGCTAACTTTGACTAGGAAAGTGTCACATGCCTGAAACTTACTGTGGTTACTCATACTTCTGCCCTCAGTGTACAGTAAGAATCATTTGATGCTGGGATATACAGAACAGACAATAGAGGGGGGTGCATTTCACGACAGGCTTGTTGTATTCCTTCTTGCCATGAAATGCAGCCCCTGCTAACTCTGACTAAAAGTGTCACTTGCCTGACACTTACTTTGGTTACTCATACTAGTGCCCTCAGTGTGCAGTCAGAATCATTTGATGCTGGGATATACAGAACAGACAATAAAGGGGGGTGCATTTCACGACAGGCTTGTTGTATTCCTTCTTGCCATGAAATGCACCCCCTGCTGACTCTGACTGGGAAGGTGTCACTTGCCTGAAACTTACTGTGGTTACTCATACTAGTGCCCTCAGTGTACAGTAAGAATCATTTGATGCTGGGATATACAGAACAGACAATAGAGGGGGGTGCATTTCACGACAGGCTTAATGCACCCCCTGCTAACTCTGACTAGGAAGGTGTCACTTGCCTGAAACTTACTGTGGTTACTCATACTAGTGCCCTCAGTGTACAGTAAGAATAATTTGATGCTGGGATATACAGAACAGACAATAGAGGGGGGTGCATTTCACGACAGGCTTGTTGTATTCCTTCTTGCCATGAAATGCACCCCCAGCTAACTTTGACTAGGAAAGTGTCACATGCCTGAAACTTACTGTGGTTACTCATACTAGTGCCCTCCGTGTACAGTAAGAATCATTTGATGCTGGGATATACAGGACAATAGAGGGGGGTGCATTTCACGACAGGCTTGTTGTTTTCCTTCTTGCCATGAAATGCACCCCCTGCTAACTCTGACTAGGAAGGTGTCACTTGCCTGAAACTTACTGTGGTTACTCATACTAGTGCCCTTAGTGTACAGTAAGAATTATTTGATGCTTGGATATACAGAACAGACAATAGAGGGGGGTGCATTTCACGACAGGCTTGTTGTATTCCTTCTTGCCATGAAATGCACCCCCTGCTAACTTTGACTAGGAAAGTGTCACATGCCTGAAACTTACTGTGGTTACTCATACTAGTGCCCTCCGTGTACAGTAAGAATCATTTGATGCTGGGATATACAGGACAATAGAGGGGGGTGCATTTCACGACAGGCTTGTTGTTTTCCTTCTTGCCATGAAATGCACCCCCTGCTAACTCTGACTAGGAAGGTGTCACTTGCCTGAAACTTACTGTGGTTACTCATACTAGTGCCCTTAGTGTACAGTAAGAATTATTTGATGCTTGGATATACAGAACAGACAATAGAGGGGGGTGCATTTCACGACAGGCTTGTTGTATTCCTTCTTGCCATGAAATGCACCCCCTACTAACTCTGACTAGGAAGGTGTCACTTGCCTGACACTTACTGTGGTTACTCATACTAGTGCCCTCATGGTGCAGTAAGAATCATTTGATGCTGGGATATACAGAACAGACAATAAAGGGGGGTGCATTTCACGACAGGCTTGTTGTATTCCTTCTTGCCATGAAATGCACCCCCTGCTGACTCTGACTGGGAAGGTGTCACTTGCCTGAAACTTACTGTGGTTACTCATACTAGTGCCCTCAGTGTACAGTAAGAATCATTTGATGCTGGGATATACAGAACAGACAATAGAGGGGGGTGCATTTCACGACAGGCTTGTTGTATTCCTTCTTGCCATGAAATGCAGCCCCTGCTAACTCTGACTAGGAGTGTCACTTGCCTGACACTTACTGTGGTTACTCATACTAGTGCCCTCAGTGTGCAGTAAGAATAATTTGATGCTGGGATATACAGAACAGACAATAGAGGGGGGGTGCATTTCACGACAGGCTTGTTGTATTCCTTCTTGCCATGAAATGCACCCCCTGATAACTCTGACTAGGAAAGTGTCACATGCCTGAAACTTACTGTGGTTACTCATACTAGTGCCCTCCGTGTACAGTAAGAATCATTTGATGCTGGGATATACAGAACAGACAATAGAGGGGGGTGCATTTCACGACAGGCTTGTTGTATTCCTTCTTGCCATGAAATGCACTCCCTGCTAACTTTGACTAGGAAAGTGTCACATGCCTGAAACTTACTGTGGTTACTCATACTTCTGCCCTCAGTGTACAGTAAAAATCATTTGATGCTGGGATATACAGAACAGACAATAGAGGGGGGTGCATTTCACGACAGGCTTGTTGTATTCCTTCTTGCCATGAAATGCAGCCCCTGCTAACTCTGACTAAAAGTGTCACTTGCCTGACACTTACTTTGGTTACTCATACTAGTGCCCTCAGTGTGCAGTCAGAATCATTTGATGCTGGGATATACAGAACAGACAATAAAGGGGGGTGCATTTCACGACAGGCTTGTTGTATTCCTTCTTGCCATGAAATGCACCCCCTGCTGACTCTGACTGGGAAGGTGTCACTTGCCTGAAACTTACTGTGGTTACTCATACTAGTGCCCTCAGTGTACAGTAAGAATCATTTGATGCTGGGATATACAGAACAGACAATAGAGGGGGGTGCATTTCACGACAGGCTTAATGCACCCCCTGCTAACTCTGACTAGGAAGGTGTCACTTGCCTGAAACTTACTGTGGTTACTCATACTAGTGCCCTCAGTGTACAGTAAGAATAATTTGATGCTGGGATATACAGAACAGACAATAGAGGGGGGTGCATTTCACGACAGGCTTGTTGTATTCCTTCTTGCCATGAAATGCACCCCCTGCTAACTTTGACTAGGAAAGTGTCACATGCCTGAAACTTACTGTGGTTACTCATACTAGTGCCCTCCGTGTACAGTAAGAATCATTTGATGCTGGGATATACAGGACAATAGAGGGGGGTGCATTTCACGACAGGCTTGTTGTTTTCCTTCTTGCCATGAAATGCACCCCCTGCTAACTCTGACTAGGAAGGTGTCACTTGCCTGAAACTTACTGTGGTTACTCATACTAGTGCCCTTAGTGTACAGTAAGAATTATTTGATGCTTGGATATACAGAACAGACAATAGAGGGGGGTGCATTTCACGACAGGCTTGTTGTATTCCTTCTTGCCATGAAATGCACCCCCTGCTAACTCTGACTAGGAAGGTGTCACTTGCCTGACACTTACTGTGGTTACTCATACTAGTGCCCTCATGGTGCAGTAAGAATCATTTGATGCTGGGATATACAGAACAGACAATAAAGGGGGGTGCATTTCACGACAGGCTTGTTGTATTCCTTCTTGCCATGAAATGCACCCCCTGCTGACTCTGACTGGGAAGGTGTCACTTGCCTGAAACTTACTGTGGTTACTCATACTAGTGCCCTCAGTGTACAGTAAGAATCATTTGATGCTGGGATATACAGAACAGACAATAGAGGGGCGTGCATTTCACGACAGGCTTGTTGTATTCCTTCTTGCCATGAAATGCACCCCCTGCTAACTTTGACTAGGAAAGTGTCACATGCCTGAAACTTACTGTGGTTACTCATACTACTGCCCTCAGTGTACAGTAAGAATCATTTGATGCTGGGATATACAGAACAGACAAGAGAGGGGGGTGCATTTCACGACAGGCTTAATGCACCCCCTGCTAACTCTGACTAGGAAGGTGTCACTTGCCTGAAACTTACTGTGGTTACTCATACTAGTGCCCTCAGTGTACAGTAAGAATAATTTGATGCTGGGATATACAGAACAGACAATAGAGGGGGGTGCATTTTACGACAGGCTTGTTGTATTCCTTCTTGCCATGAAATGCACCCCCTGCTAACTTTGACTAGGAAAGTGTCACATGCCTGAAACTTACTGTGGTTACTCATACTAGTGCCCTCCGTGTACAGTAAGAATCATTTGATGCTGGGATATACAGGACAATAGAGGGGGGTGCATTTCACGACAGGCTTGTTGTTTTCCTTCTTGCCATGAAATGCACCCCCTGCTAACTCTGACTAGGAAGGTGTCACTTGCCTGAAACTTACTGTGGTTACTCATACTAGTGCCCTTAGTGTACAGTAAGAATTATTTGATGCTTGGATATACAGAACAGACAATAGAGGGGGGTGCATTTCACGACAGGCTTGTTGTATTCCTTCTTGCCATGAAATGCACCCCCTGCTAACTCTGACTAGGAAGGTGTCACTTGCCTGACACTTACTGTGGTTACTCATACTAGTGCCCTCAGTGTACAGTAAGAATCATTTGATGCTGGGATATACAGAACAGACAATAGAGGGGGGTGCATTTCACGACAGGCTTGTTGTATTCCTTCTTGCCATGAAATGCAGCCCCTGCTAACTCTGACTAGGAGTGTCACTTGCCTGACACTTACTGTGGTTACTCATACTAGTGCCCTCAGTTTGCAGTAAGAATAATTTGATGCTGGGATATACAGAACAGACAATAGAGGGGGGTGCATTTCACGACAGGCTTGTTGTATTCCTTCTTGCCATGAAATGCACCCCCTGCTAACTTTGACTAGGAAAGTGTCACATGCCTGAAACTTACCGTGGTTACTCATACTACTGCCCTCAGTGTACAGTAAGAATCATTTGTTGCTGGGTTATACAGAACCGACAAGAGAGGGGGATGCATTTCACGACAGGCTTGTTGTATTCCTTCTTGCATGAAATGCACCCCCTGCTAACTCTGACTAGGAAAGTGTCACATGCCTGAAACTTACTGTGGTTACTCATACTAGTGCCCTCCGTGTACAGTAAGAATCATTTGATGCTGTGATATACAGAACAGACAATAGACGGGGGTGAATTTCACGACAGGCTTGTTGTTTTCCTTCTTGCCATGAAATGCAGCCCCTGCTAACTCTGACTAGGAGTGTCACTTGCCTGACACTTACTGTGGTTACTCATACTAGTGCCCTCAGTGTACAGTAAGAATCATTTGATGCTGGGATATACAGAACAGACAATAGAGGGGGGTGCATTTCACAACAGGCTTGTTGTATTCCTTCTTGCCATGAAATGCACCTCCTGCTAACTTTGACTAGGAGTGTCACATGCCTAAAACTTACTGTGGTTACTCATACTACTGCCCTCAGTGTACAGTAAGAATCATTTGATGCTGGGATATAAAGAACAGACAAGAGAGGGGGGTGCATTTCACGACAGGCTTGTTGTATTCCTTCTTGCCATGAAATGCACCCCCTGCTAACTTTGACTAGGAAAGTGTCACATGCCTGAAACTTACTGTGGTTACTCATACTAGTGCCCTCCGTGTACAGTAAGAATCATTTGATGCTGTGATATACAGAACAGACAATAGAGGGGGGTGCATTTCACGACAGGCTTGTTGTTTTCCTTCTTGCCATGAAATGCAGCCCCTGCTAACTCTGACTAGGAGTGTCACTTGCCTGACACTTACTGTGGTTACTCATACTAGTGCCCTCTGTGTACAGTAAGAATCATTTGATGCTGGGATATACAGAACAGACAATAGAGGGGGGTGCATTTCACAACAGGCTTGTTGTATTCCTTCTTGCCATGAAATGCACCCCCTGCTAACTTTGACTAGGAAAGTGTCACATGCCTGAAACTTACTTTGGTTACTCATACTACTGCCCTCAGTGTACAGTAAGAATCATTTGATGCTGGGATATACAGAGCAGACAAGAGAGGGGGGTGCATTTCACAACAGGCTTAATGCACCCCCTGCTAACCCTGACTAGGAATGTGTCACTTGCCTGAAACTTACTGTGGTTACTCATACTAGTGCCCTTAGTGTACAGTAAGAATCATTTGATGCTGGGATATACAGAACAGACAATAGAGGGGGGTGCATTTCACGACACGCTTGTTGTATTCCTTCTTGCCATGAAATGCACCCCCTGCTAACTTTGACTAGGAAAGTGTTACATGCCTGAAACTTACTGTGCTTACTCATACTAGTGCCCTCAGTGTACAGTAAGAATCATTTGATGCTGGGGTATACAGAACAGCCAATAGAGGGGGGTGCATTTCACAACAGGCTTGTTGTTTTCCTTCTTGCAATGAAATGCACCCCCTGCTAACTCTGACTAGGAAAGTGTCACGTCTGAAACTTACTGCGTTTACTCATACTAGTGCCCTCAGTGTACAGTAAGAATCATTTGATGCTGGGATATACCTGCTACACCCCCTGCTAACTGACGTGTATAGCTAGTTGCAAGTGTGCACGAGTCTTGGAGCTAGGAAAAAGGCGAGCCACTGTTCTGCGCAAGACTGGACGAGCCGGAACTGGAACGATGGCGCGGTCCGTTTCGCGCTCTCGCTTGCCTCACTGCGCCACTGAGCACTTTTCATAGAAATGAATGGGGACGCCATCTTGGAAGAGAAAACAAGCTGTGTCTACTAAATATAAGTCTATGGTCTGAGCCTGACACGGAGCAGGCTAGTTCTTTTTTTTTTCTTTGTCACAACCTTTATCTTTTTTTTAATTATTGCATAAAGGCAGAAATACAGTTAATTACAGAGTATACAAACAGACAAGAATGCAAGGGGGTACAGCACAGAACAAATCATACAAAGACCTTATAAAGAGTACAGACAGCTTTCTCATTAAAGGAATACAATATAGTTTGAATGTATAATTCTAATCCTTTGTAAAATATAAAAAAGAGAGGTTTTCTATTAGGTAGTTGTATTTGGTAGTGTGGTAGTTGTGAATGTTGGTGTGGTAGTTGTGGCTTCAGGTATACTAGTAGTATTGGTTGGTGTGGTAGTAATAATAATAATAATAATAAGCTGAAGAAGACTATTCATATAGCACATTTCACACAAGAATTGCAGTTCAAGGTGCTTTACATAAAATCAATAAAAACAATAATACAAATAATAAAAGTAGTACTATTTGTTGGTGTGGTAGTTGTGTTTGTTGGTGTGGTAGTTGTAGGGGTTGATGTGGTAGTTGTGGCATCAGGTATAGTAGTTGTGTAAATTTGTGTCGTAGTTTCGGGTTCTGGTAGTAGTAATTGTTGGTGTGGTAGTAATAATAATAATAAGACTTTATTCATATAGCACATTTCTTACAAGAATTGCAGTTCAAGGTGCTTTACATAAAATCAATAAAAACAATACAAGTAATTAAAATAATTAAAGTAGTACTATTTGTTAGAGTGGTAGTTGTGCTTGTTGTTGTGGTAGTTGTGAATGTTGGTGTGGTCGTTGTAGGTGTTTGTCTGGTAGTTGTAGGTGTTGGTGTGGTAAATGTTGGTTTGGTAGTTGTAGGTGTTGGTGTGGTAGTTGATGTGGTAGTTGTAGGTGTTGGTGTGGTAGTTGTAGGTGTGGTAGTTGTGGGTGTTGATGTGGCAGTTGTGGGTGTTGATGTGGTAGTTGTGGGTGTTGATGTGGTAGTTGTGGGTGTTGATGTGGTAGTTGTAGGTGTGGTAGTTGTGAATGTTGGTGTGGTACTTGTAGGTGTTTGTGTGGTAGTTGTGGCATCAGGTATAGTAGTTGTGTTTGTTGTTAAAATGTGTGTCGTAGTTGTGGGTGTGGTAGTTGTTTGTGTGGTAGTTGTTGTTGTGGGTGTGGTAGTTGTTTGTGTGGTAGTTGTGAATGTTGGTGTGGTAGTTGTAGGTGTTGGTGTGGTAGTTGTAGGTGTGGTAGTTGTTTGTGTGGTAGTTGTTGTTGTGGGTGTGGTAGTTGTTTGTGTGGTAGTTGTGAATGTTGGTGTGGTAGTTGTAGGTGTTGGTGTGGTAGTTGTAGGTGTTGGTGTGGTAGTTGTAGGTGTTGGTGTGGTAGTTGTAGGTGTTGGTGTGGTAGTTGTAGGTGTTGGTGTGGTAGTTGTAGGTGTTGGTGTGGTAGTTGTAGGTGTTGGTGTGGTAGTTGTAGGTGTGGTAGTTGTAGGTGTTGGTGTGGTAGTTGTAGGTGTTGGTGTGGTAGTTGTAGGTGTTGGTGTGGTAGTTGTAGGTGTTGGTGTGGTAGTTGTAGGTGTTGGTGTGGTAGTTGTAGGTGTTGGTGTGGTAGTTGTGGTAGTTGGTGTGGTAGTTGGGTTTCCAACGGTGACAATCACACAACGCAGCTCAGTGATATTTGGGGCTGTAAAAAGAATATTTAATTAACAAATTTGTTAGATGGTAAATCTTTTCAAATTTGGTACTTAAAATGATAGATCACGGATTATAAAACAACTGAACTGATAGAGAACCACTTGATTTATCAAAATGGAGACGGACCCGACATCTTGTGCCTGGGAGACGAAGCAGATAGGATGGTCCTGTCTGTCATCATCTGCTGGTGTCCATCTTATCCTGAACTGTCCAGGTGCAGTCGTGGTCTTTGTAAAATTGCGCGGACCACTGACCAGAAGCTCAGAAACACAACACGTTCCCATAAGTATTCTTCTACACTTCGGATATGTAGGATCATTCCTAGATAGGCAGACTGTTTGATGTTAAGTACACGCTGCCTCCTAGTGGTGAATACATGAGTTAGTGTATTTTCCTCACATAGAAAGATTGGCCTCTGCCCTGACTGAGATCTCCAGTGTGTTGTTGACAGCGATGTAGAAGTGGGTTCCGTAGGCCGGCGTCGGGGACAGGAACCTGGGGAGATATTCCCCCTCAGCACAGGAGGGCACTGCAGCCCCAACTGGAGGACAAGGCAGCCATGAATACCGAGATGTACTTCTGTCTTTCACATGCTACATAGTTGTATACGTTGATAAATGGAACAACCAACCCACACACTCGACGGTTGGACACTTTGCTAATTACGCCCCCCCCCACACACACACACACACACACACTCCCCCACCTTGCCTGTCATAGACAAACGTGTAGCCTACACACTGTAGATAATATCTACCTGTGACTGCAAACTGTACGGGCAACTTGCTGAGAGGGCTGGAGGGATTTCGGTTGGACAGCGAGCCATCCTTGTAGGTCAGGGTTATAGACGCAGTGGGGAAGTCCTCCATCATAAGCTGCACCGCGTACGTGTTTCCAACTGAGTTGGAAGTGTTCAAGTAAGATAGCGTGCATGGTGACTGAAGGGTACAAACAATAACATTGATTAACATTTAGATTAACCCTTGTGTTATCTTCGGGTCATTCTGACCCATCAGTCATTGTGACCCACCGTCGTATTGCGACAACTTTACAGCATACAAAAACAAAGTGAAGCATTTTCTTTTAACCGTTGGGCTGTCTCAGACCCCCCACATTGCAAAGGTTAAAAGAAAATTATTTTTATTTGTTTTTGTATGGGGTAAAATTGGGTAAACACAACGATGATTCGTTATGAACCTTTGGGTCACGTGACCCGAAGGCAGCACAAGGGTTAAATGTGAAACAGGCTGTTTCATATGGGAGATATACACTTGAAATATGATAATTATTCAACTGACTGGGTGTGTGCTCCTTGGGTCCTCACTTTCAGTGTAAAAATGCTTGGTACAGGTAGTGAACAATCAGCACACTCCTGGTTCCCAGACAGACCTAGTCTGCACTGAACCAGGTCTCCATCTGGATCATGGGCCAAAAGCTGAAAATCCCTGGGACAATTCACTGGAACTCTTGAGGGTAGAGAGAGAGAACAAGAGAGAGAGAATGAGAGAGAGAGATAATTATTTTTTCAGTAAACCCTTGTATTTGGTTTATAAGATCACACAGATTAATACAAATGATGATTGCAACTTACAGCAGAAGAGGTATGACTGTGGTCTGTGGGGATCGGTTGGCTGTCCCTGTGTCAGACCTCACTCCCAGATCCACCGTAGTTTGTAGTTTCCATGATATATCCCCTTCAACTGTGGTGATCCAGTTACCACCATAGTCTATAAACATGAATGTAAGTATGTTACAGTTGCACAGGCATGGGACTTTACTGAGCAAATACTATGAACATTTACAAATATAAATGCAGTTGTGTAAAGTGTTGTTTCTCAGTTTCATTCAACACTTACTCAAGTATAAAAGGTAGGTTGGTGTCAACATTTCTTATCATGACTTCTTCCCACTTGCACCATTCTCCACTGCTACTGTCCAGGTTATACAGAGCATTGCTGCTAATACTGCCACAATTTCCACTCTGACATGTCCATCTGTCAGCCAAGGCTGAATTGGGACACTAGGTTAATGGCCAACTTGAAGTGAATGTCCACCTACAATCATTAAGGAGATGTAAAGTCTAACCCACAATTCTATACTGTAGTTTCTAAGATGGTCGAACTCATGAAAAGTGAAACACACTTACAGTAAAATCCTAACATTCTAGTTTGGCTTTCAATCAATTAGAGAGCGATAGATAATAGGGGTGGGAATCTTTTGGTACATCAAGATTCGATTAAAATCGATTTGGGGTCACGATTCGAGGTAGATTCGAATAAATAAAAAAAATCATAACGATTTTTTTAATTTGTGAATCGATATGAATCGCTAGAAGACTGAATTGCGATTCAAATGTGAATCGATTTTTCCCCCCACCCCTAATAGATAACATACTGAAAAAGTTGAGTACAGTGTAACTATCCAGCACAGATGAATCATTTATAACATATAACAAATACGACACACTTTCACAACAGTAGCAGGCTCAATGCTAATAATGGGCTTGATTTGTAATATTACATCTATTCATCAAATAGGCAGTGAAATCCCAGACTGTGCGTGAAATAAATGCCAACCAGTTACCAGTATCTTCCATTCAAAAACATTAGTCTTTATCTTTGCTACTTTGCAGAAGGCAGATATCCACACTCCACTGTCAGAACTCAGATCTCTGTTTCTACTTTGTGGTCTTACTGTGTAGGATCCGTCTGCGTTGACTCCTTTGGGGTTAAAGGTCATGGTCCCTCCGTTGAAGTTGGAGGCTGAGGATCCAGAGAGCAGCAGTAACAGTGGCAGCAGGATGGTAGAGCCAGACATGGTGCCTACTGTATGTGAGCACCTCGGACTGCAGCATCTGCTTTTAAACAAAAACGTTTCAGGGAAATACTGAATATGTGATGGGAGAATGAGGAAGGAAAGACAACGTTGGAATGGATATCAACTTGTCTGTGGAACAGGGGGCGACATGGGCAATAAATAATAATTGGAATGGTGACATCCCTGCGATCAGTTTCTATTGCTCATTCGAAAGGCACGTAAATGATAGCCAGTTGGAGGTGGCTCGGGCATCTGATAAGGATGCCTCCTGGACGCCTCCCTGGTGAGGTGTTCTGGGCACGTCCCACTGGGAAGAGGCCCCGGGGAAGACCCAGGACACGCTGGATGTCTCTCGGCTGGCCTGGGAACGCCTCGGGGTCCCCCAAGAAGAGCTGGTGGAAGTGGCCGGGGAGAGGGAAGTCTGGGCCTCCCTGCTTAGGTTGCCCCCGCGACCCGACCCCCGGAAAAGCGGCAAATGATGGATGGATGGGTAAATGATAGCTTATAATGTCACTGTGTGGGAGTATTCACCTTGTATATACTGTGAATACATAGTTTTACAGATAAATAGTTGAATTTTTTACAGATAAATAGTTGCATTTTTTACTGTTTTGTGCGAAATAATTAAGAAATAATATAAAACCAGTCTGTGGCACACCACCAAGGTGAATTGGTTTAGTCTTGACCCTTGGAAGACAGTGTTGGGGGATGGGCATGGGCGGCATATACTGTATGTGTGGTGTCCTGGGGAAACCCTTCACCTGGTGAAAATTTGACTTTCTGGTATACATCTTTGGAAACTACAAACTCCCCTGAATACAAATCTGACACATCACTTATTGCATCTGTCAAATACTGATGCACAACCTTCTTTTTTATACTCGTTACAACATCTGCCCTGTTGTGCTCGACTTCATAACAGCCACCACTGATGAAGTGTTGCTCAATGTCCTGCACATCCAAAATGTCAGTGCAAGAGCCTTCACTGTCCAAGTAAACTCTTAAAACGGAATTTGGAATGGTCAAGCTGTGCTCCCCCTTGTCAGTGCAAAACACCAACTCCCCACTAAGCTTTGAGACATAACTCCCACCCCTGCGCAGAATCTTGCATTTCTCACATCTATGGTAAGGAACTTTTATATCAAAAGTCAACTGCTGTGTATAACACTTCGGACTTCGACATCACTGAAGAATTTAGTCACATTCTCACGTGCACTTCCCTCTCCATCTTCCTTGGCTACAACTCCACTGATGTCATCCATTTTGTCAATTGCACTAGCTCTCGTGGTAGTCAGAAAGACGGATCCCAAAAACTGCCGTGTCGACAGATTAGTGAACTTATAGGACAAGCCCTCCTGCACAGACGAAATTTGACTGTCCCACAATTTAAGCGGAATACTTCCTGTGGCATCACCCACTTCACCTCGGCTTGAGAGTTGCGTACAGAAACCATTTCTGTGCGAATCTTCAAGGAGATGACCTTGGCCTCCAACACACCAACCTAAAACATAAAATCATTTAGCAAGCATTCAGTAACCAAACATGCTTGTTTCAGACTTAAATGCACACCCTTAAGCCCTTACGCCTGTCACATACAAGAACGCGCATGCCTCAAGTGAAGCATTGCCAAAATAAACCTGCTTACAATGGAAGTGAATAGAAATCCTTCAATGCAATGCCACCCACTGTAGTATGGAGTCCACAACTTTAAATACTCCACTTTCCTATTAACATCTTGTTGGCAATGTCTTATGGACAATTTGTAGATTTCAAACCTGCAGTTGATAGCCTTTACAAGTAGCGT
The DNA here is from genome assembly GCF_963692335.1 of Osmerus eperlanus. NCBI lineage: Eukaryota > Metazoa > Chordata > Actinopteri > Osmeriformes > Osmeridae > Osmerus > Osmerus eperlanus. The sequence goes on from NC_085025.1 coordinate 20,199,415, forward strand.
GGCCCCAACAAAATCTAAATCAACCAAATAGGCCTACTTACATGCTGTCACGGGCCCAAAGCCTTCACCTTCACCACATTCAAGGGCAGCAGTTCTGCTGGCCTTCTGGATGGGAACGGAACTTCGGTCACCCGTATTTCAGTGTTCCTGTTGCACTGTACATCAAACGCTGCCGTGCTATTGAAACCTGGAGAGTATGAGCAAAATCCTAATGATATTTCCGTTGCATCATTCATTACACGGCGTTCCCGAACACTCGATTTACTGGTTTACAAACATGTTCTATGGGCCATTATAGTGGCATTTGAATTAACCACTTGAACTCAATACATGAAATTCTGTAATGTCACATTTCTCGACAAGCTCATTGCTAATAAACAAAACATATGCCTAAAAACGCAGCTTGAAACGGTTGTCGTTATAACAGGTAGGCTACTTCAACTAGCACTCGGCCTACTGAGGAGTCAAGTGTTCCGTTTCAATTCATACATTACATTACATTTAGTCATTTAGCAGACGCTCTTATCCAGAGCGACTTACAGTAAGTACAGGGACATTCCCCCTGAGGCAAGTAGGGTGAAGTGCCTTGCCCAAGGACACGTCATTTGGCACTGCCGGGAATCGAACTGGCAACCTTCAGATTACTAGCCCGCTTCCCTCACCACCAGGCTGCCTCTTGCAGGGGAAACTAGAGAGGGTACAATTTCTGGGGAAATTGTAGGGTGTGCTTGCTTGCGTCGGTTGCACAGGGGTCCGTTTTTTATTGACATTTTTACAACTGATATTTCTGTATTTTATATAAAAATGCATACTTATTATTTATAAAGATTACATAGATTTAAAAGCATTTTTTTTTTTTGCTGCTCATTTACAACTGAAAATAAGAGTGAAGTGTAGAATGAAATAGATGTCTTCTCATTTCCCCTGCAAAAGGCAGCCTCATCGTCTTGGTAGCGATTGCGTTGGTTGAATTTGATTTAACGTTCCGTTGTATGGTTTAGGCTGAAATTAATTATTTTCATGAACAGATTGACAAAGTTTAGTCTGTGGCAATGAAGTTCAGGTTAGTAGTCAGATAGTTTCACCTATTGAAATACTTTTGATTTAAGTAAGGGGAGTGCCGAACATGTTCTGTCGCCGTTTGACTTCCTAAACAGCTGTGTAGATGTTTTTGTAGTGTGCCTCGCCTAGGCTACAGCGTTGCAGTGAGCAACACTGGTTTGAAACCACAGGTAATGATAATTTCACCAACAAATCGTTTACTTGTAATGTAATGTAATAATAAATCCTACAACGAAAATGTATTTGTGAGGAATGTTTATTTTAACGATTGAAAACAGATGCATCATAGACCACTGTAGTATGTGTTGCCCGGGCAATAGAGGCTAATGTCATGATGCTAATGCTTCAGTGAAATAGTAGACTACCGTTTCCGAAAGTAGACGTGGGCCTACTTCCTTAATAATATCAGCTAATATTGTACGTTACATTTCACAATTGTGTTTCACATCACAAAGTAAAATGAGTAAATAGTTATCACCCTGGCCTCTTTGCTTGTGGCGTTTCTGCAGCTGCCTTGCAGTAAAGCTATAGTTAGCCTAGCTATCACCCAAGTTAACAGATGCGAAACGAATGTTCTGCTACAGGTAGTCACGCGTGTTTTCATGACGTTAGTGACGTAGTAACGTTAGTAACGTCAGTGACTGTGGCTAGCAAATTAGCCACCGTTAGCTTCACTTTTCGCCACAAAAACTTAACTTCAGCCTAAACCATGCAACGGAACGTAAATCCCAATAGAAGCAACTCAATCGCTACCAAGACTAAACTTTTGACACCTAGGTTGTCTATGTAGGCCAAATATTGACTAAGTTTTAGGGGGGCAAAAAGAATAATAACTAGAAACGGCTGTTCCTGCGAAACAGCAGTGAGAATGCTGAAAACCTGAATGGGGATAGCTGACCATGCTAAAAAAGCTGAAAAGTGAAAATTTAGTAGAAAGTTATAAGCTGAAGCTTCAAAGCAACCGAAAGGTATTTTTGAAAGGGTCTGGAGCAGCATTCCAACAATGATTTGAAAGGATTTACCATTACTTTTAAAGGGAGAATAATTTGCACAAAAACCTTAATATTTTAAAAAGTATAAAAGTGAGAAATGAGAAAATACCCGCAAGCTGAAATGAATTTCAAAAATGTGTGAGTGACACAAAAGAGGCAGTGTGGAAGCTGAACTGCATCATCTGCATCATCTTAACAAAGCTAAGAGCTAAAATAGCCTACAATGCGGGAGAAGCTGAAAGCTGAACTGTTAAACAGAAGAAGTAGGCTAGCTAGTCGGAACAAGAATATTATCGTTTTAACAGCTGAAATTATAGTTGGGATAGTAATAGCAGTGGCAGATGTAGCCTACCATTGAGTGCGTTTACTCGGCTTTCTTAGTAGGATTCAATGTGTTGATGGAATGAAACATACAGCAGTAGAACCGATACAGGAAGACACGGCGACACTTTGTTGCAGAAGGATGATGGTGCAAGTTTTGTCCGTGGAGCATACAACGATTAATAAAAAAGAATCATATAGACGCGTTTATTGAGTAATCGCATAACTAATTACACATGTAAACGGAGTAATCGTATTATTGGCATAAACCGACAATTGCTAGTAATCGGGTTTCTCATGGTCAAGTAAACGTACCAATCACCTGTGTGAGAGACTGAGTGGTGCGTGTCTGTCGTTACGGTGATGGTGCAGCTATGATTGCTAACGCGCTGAGGGCAGAGAATAAGAGAAATGTAGCTAGAATCCACACCTCAAACAAGATAACCTAGACGCAAAACTGTACGTCCAATCCAAAATATAAGGATATTTTCCGAGACCCAAGACTCTGCCGAAACCAGATATATTCTTTATATGTCTGTGCAGTCAGAAATACGACTCTACCTGCAGTTTCAAAAACGTGTTCCTTCTGCTTTCCTGGTGCGTGTTTGTTTGGTTGCCACGGCGATGGAGCAGCTGTGATCGCTAACGAACTGGGCAGAGAGAATAACTAATGTAGATAGAATCCACACCTCAAACAAGTTAACCTAGACGCAAAACTGTACGTCCAATCCAAAATCTAATGATATTTTCCGAGACCCAAGACTCTGCCGAAACCAGAGATATTATTTATATGTCTGTGCAGTCAGAAATACGACTCTAACTGCAGTTTCAAAAACGTGTTCCTTTTGCTTTCCTGGTGCTTGTTTGTTTGGTTGCCACGGTGATGGCGCAGCTGTGATAGCTAACGAGCTAGGCAGAGAGAAAAACGAACATTTACCTAGCATCCACACCTCAAACAAGTTGACCTAGACGCAAAACTATACGTCCAATCCAAAATATAAGGATATTTTCCGAGACCCAAGACTCTGCCGAAATCAGAGATGTCCTTTATATGTCTATGCGGTCAGAAATACGACTCTACCGGCAGTTTCAAAATCTTGTTCCTTCTTGCTTTCTCTGACTGATTTTACTCACCTCTCCATTGAAGTTAGTGAGAGAATTTGAAAGGCTGCTCTCGCTTCAAGGCTCATAGCTGAAAATCTGTAAATGTGAGCTCTTTAATAGTTACATTGGCTGAAAGAGGACAATTTTTCCTACATTTTAAGGTATAACTTGTTTCTGTAAGTTAAACTATATGAACGTTAGAGGAATTTGTTTGACAAATTAGTTGAATATCAGAAAAAGTGCAGCAAGCAGCTTGCTGCTCATTCATAAAAATCAAGAAGGAGCAAACATTTTAATGTATTTCAAACTGTCATAATTCAAAATTGGCTGAACATTTGAAAAAGCTGAATCATTTGGGAATAGCTGAATGTCTTGTGAACATTTTAAAGGTTGAATGGTGTCTCTAGCTGAAAGTAAGCTGAAGTAGTTACGTTTGAAAGAGGAGGAAGCTTTTTAATGATTTGAAAGGATTTACCATTACTTTTAATGAGAATAATTTGCACAAAAACCTTAATGTCTTAAAAAGTATAAAAGTGAGAAATACCAAAAGTCATAGCCATCATCTCCTGAAGGAGCTGAACGTTTTGATACAAAAGTTGTAGGAATCGGTTAAAGTATGCAGAACGAGTTAAAGGCCAAAAAACGGCGGAAGAACTGAGAAGTTGAAAAGCAATAGTGAGAATGCTTAACAGCATTCTCACAATAATAACTAGAAACGGCTGTTCCTGCGAAACAGCAGTGAGAATGCTGAAAACCTGAATGGGGATAGCTGACCATGCTAAAAAAGCTGAAAATAGTGAAAATTTAGTAGAAAGTTATAAGCTGAAGCTTCAAAGCAACCGAAAGGTATTTTTGAAAGGGGCTGGAGCAGCATTCCAACAATGATTTGAAAGGATTTACCATTACTTTTAAAGGGAGAATAATTTGCACAAAAACCTTTATATTTTAAAAAGTATAAAAGTGAGAAATGAGAAAATACCCGCAAGCTGAAATGAATTTCAAAAATGTGTGAGTGACACAAAAGAGGCAGTGTGGAAGCTGAACTGCATCATCTGCATCATCTTAACAAAGCTAAGAGCTAAAATAGCCTACAATGCGGGAGAAGCTGAAAGCTGAACTGTTAAACAGAAGAAGTAGGCTAGCTAGTCGGAACAAGAATATTATCGTTTTAACAGCTGAAATTATAGTTGGGATAGTAATAGCAGTAGCAGATGTAGCCTACCATTGAGTGTGTTTACTCGGCTTTCTTAGTAGGATTCAATGTGTTGATGGAATGAAACATACAGCAGTAGAGCCGATACAGGAAGACACGGCGACACTTTGTTGCAGAAGGATGATGGTGCAAGTTTTGTCCATGGAGCATACAACGATTAATAAAAAAGAATCATGTAGACGTGTTTATTGAGTAATCGCATAACTAATTACACATGTAAACGGAGTAATCGTATTATTGGCATAAACCGACAATTGCTAGTAATCGTGTTTCTCATGGTCAAGTAAACGTACCAATCACCTGTGTGAGAGACTGAGTGGTGCGTGTCTGTCCTTACGGTGATGGTGCAGCTATGATTGCTAACGCGCTGAGGGCAGAGAATAAGAGAAATGTAGCTAGAATCCACACCTCAAACAAGTTAACCTAGGCGCAAAACTGTACGTCCAATCCAAAATATAAGGATATTTTCCGAGACCCAAGACTCTGCCGAAACCAGAGATATTCTTTATATGTCTGTGCAGTCAGAAATACGACTCTACCTGCAGTTTCAAAAACGTGTTCCTTTTGCTTTCCTGGTGCTTGTTTGTTTGGTTGCCACGGTGATGGCGCAGCTGTGATAGCTAACGAGCTAGGCAGAGAGAAAAACGAACATTTACCTAGCATCCACACCTCAAACAAGTTGACCTAGACGCAAAACTGTACGTCCAATCCAAAATATAAGGATATTTTCCGAGACCCAAGACTCTGCCGAAACCAGAGATGTCCTTTATATGTCTGTGCGGTCAGAAATACGACTCTATCGGCAGTTTCAAAATCTTGTTCCTTCTTGCTTTCTCTGACTGATTTTACTCACCTCTCCATTGAAGTTAGTGAGAGAATTTGAAAGGCTGCTCTCGCTTCAAGGCTCATAGCTGAAAATCTGTAAATGTGAGCTCTTTAGTAGTTACATTGGCTGAAAGAGGACAATTTTTCCTACATTTTAAGGTATAACTTGTTTCTGTAAGTTAAACTATATGAACGTTAGAGGAATTTGTTTGACAAATTAGTTGAATATCAGAAAAAGAGCAGCAAGCAGAGTGTGCCACTCTGCTTGCTGCTCATTCATAAAAATCAAGAAGGAGCAAACATTTTAATGTATTTCAAACTGTCATAATTCAAAATTGGCTGAACATTTGAAAAAGCTGAATCATTTGGGAATAGCTGAATGTCTTGTGAACATTTTAAAGGTTGAATGGTGTCTCTAGCTGAAAGTAAGCTGAAGTAGTTACGTTTGAAAGAGGAGGAAGCTTTTTAATGATTTGAAAGGATTTACCATTACTTTTAATGGGAGAATAATTTGCACAAAAACCTTAATGTCTTAAAAAGTATAAAAGTGAGAAATACCAAAAGTCATAGCCATCATCTCCTGAAGGAGCTGAACGTTTTGATACAAAAGTTGTAGGAATCGGTTAAAGTATGCAGAACGAGTTAAAGGCCAAAAAACGGCGGAAGAACTGAGAAGTTGAAAAGCAATAGTGAGAATGCTTAACAGCATTCTCACAATAAAGAGAAACAGGAAAACAATAGTGAGAATGCTTAACAGCATTCTCACAATAAAGAGAAACAGGAAAACAATAGTGAGAATGCTTAACAGCATTCTCACAATAATATATATGTGAGATAACAAAGGTTGTGCCCTTGCCGAAGGCAAAGCAAACCCAACTAGAGAGGATACAATTTCTGGAAAAATTGTAGGGTGTGCTTGCTTGGGTCGGTTGCACAGTTGTCCGTTTTTTAATGACATTTTTACAACTGATATTTCTGTATATTTTATCTAAAAATGCATACTTATTATTTATATAAATTACATAGATTTAAAAGCATCTATTTTTGCTGCTTATTTACAACTCAAAATACGAGTAAAGTGTAGAATGAAATATCATGTCTTCTTATTGGGTGTGCTCAAGCCTTCGGCGAGAGCACAACCTTTGTTCTCTCACATATATATTTATTTATTTATTATTTATTTTCGCCCCCCTAAAACTCAGTCAATATTTGGCCTACATACACAACGGCGGTGTCAAAAGGTTTGTCTTGGTAGCGATTGCGTTGCTTCTATTGGAATTTACGTTCCGTTGCATGGTTTGGGCTTAAGTTAAGTTTTTGTGGCGAAAAGTGAAGCTAACGGTGGCTAATTTGCTAGCCACAGTCACTAACGTTACTAACGTCACTACGTCACTAACGTCACGAAAACACGCGTGACTACCTGTAGCAGAACATTCGTTTCGCATCTGTTAACTTGGGGGATAGCTAGGCTAACTATAGCTTTACTGCAAGGCAGCTGCAGGAACGCCACAAGCAAAGAGGCCAGGGTGATAACTATTTACTCATTTTACTTTGTGATATGACACACAATTGTGATGTGTAATGTACAATATTAGTTGATATTATTAAGGAAGTAAGCCCACATCTACTTTCGGAAACGGTAGTCTACTATTTCACTGAAATATTAGCATCATGACATTAGCCTCTGTTGCCCGGGCAACACATACTACAGTGGTCTATGATGTATCTGTTTTCAATTGTTAAAATAAACATTCCTCACATATACATTTTCGTTGTAGGATTTATTATGACATTAGATTACAAGTAAACGATTTGTGGGTGATATTATCGTTACCTGTGGTTTCAATCCAGTGTATCACTGCAACGCTGTAGCCTACGCGAGACACAAGACAAAAACATCTAACATACACAGCTGTTTAGGAAGTCAAACGGTGACAGAACATGTTCGGCACTCCCCTTACTTAAATCAAAAGTCTATCTAACTACTAACCTGAACTTCATTGCCACAGCCTAAACTTTGTCAATCTGTTCATGAAAATAATTAATTTCAGCCTAAACCGTACAACGGAACGTTTAATCGAATTCAACCAACGCAATCGCTACCAAGACGAACACAGCAGTAGTCTAGTACTGTACCGTAGTAGTACAATTTACCGGGGCAGCTTCTCCACACAGGGCTATATCGCATTTTGCGTTGTTACCTTACAATGATCGCTACCAGTGAGCTTTTTATGAATAAGCGATTTTCCACTAAATAAATGTCAAGCTTATTTACGTTTTGGGGGGCATATTTTCAGTTAGCAGATGGTACTGTTTGAATCGCGATTCCATCTTCTACTGCCGGGTAACGTCGTAGAATAATCTTCAAAGGGGGTTCTTTATTAATGAATGAATGCAATGAGTAGGCTAAATGCATGAAAATATCACGAGAAGGGAAAACTTAAAAGGACGTTTAAATCATAGAGATTAGGTCAATTTGTACACCGGTCTGCCAAATTTATTCGTTTTGATTCAACGATGAGGCTGCCTTTTGCAGGGGAAATGAGAAGACATCCATTTCATTCTACACTTCACTGGTATTTTCAGTTGTAAATGAGCAGCAAAAAAAAAATGCTTTTAAATCTATGTAATCTTTATAAATAATAAGTATGCATTTTTATATAAAATACAGAAATATCAGTTGTAAAAATGTCATTAAAAAACGGACTCCTGTCCAACCGACGCAAGCAAGCACACCCTACAATTTCCCCAGAAATTGTACCCTCTCTAGTTTCCCCTGCAAGAGGCAGCCTCATAGCTGAATCAACGAAAATTTGGCAGTCCGGTGTAAAAATTGACCTAATCTCTATGATTTAAACGTCCTTTTAAGTTTTCCCTTCTCGTGATATTTTCAGGCATTTAGCCTACTCATATTGCATTCATTCATTAGGCTAACTAGAAAGGTACATTTCCTGAAGAAAATGTGTGTGTTTGCTGAAAGCAGTTGAAACGATTGTTTTGATGGCTTGAATAGTGAAGAAGGTTTTACAAAAAATTTAAAAGAGGTATGTGCTTTAAAAACAAAATGGTGAGACAAAGTATATCTGTCATTGTTATGCATTGCGATATTTTCTTACTATTGAAAATCGAGAAAAAACAGTGATGAAAAGAGTATCTTACTGACTTTCATACATTTTTAATCGTTAAAAGTAGTGGTGGGCATAGATTATTTCTAGATTAAATTCTAGATTAATCTCACCGGAGGCATTCAGAATATGTGTGCTACCCAAATAATGACTAAAAAGTAAGTCTTTGAGAACTGGTTTTTCAAGCCAGGTGGCGCATTAGACCAGGGGCTCATCTCCTGTTTCCAAAATGCATCACAAACTGCTTGAGAAAGCTGTTCTATATAATTGGTGATGAAAATAAATCATGTTCAATAAGATGTACTTGTGTTTATTAACTGTTTATTAGATTAGTTAGCTTGGCTGATAGAGCTGTGCTGACGGGTTTACCTCGGATACACTCAAACAGTAGTTTGACGACTACTCTTCCCCTGCGCTACATCAGTGCTTGGCCCGGCATCTTCCGCATTAGCTAAGGGAAGCTTTGCGTTTAGGTGGTATTTGAGACTGGAAGAACTCCTACAGTAAACTAATTCCGCATAGCACAAGGTGCAAACAACCTTAGTCTTGTCGAGGTTTCCATTGGGAAGCTTCTTAAAAATACATTTTCCCTGAAGCAAACCAGGCGGCTTCATAGCTGCATCCATGTTAGCACGTTACGTTTGATGTGATAATTTCATACACAAGGCATACACACAGGTTCAAAGACTCGTTCTCGCCCTCTACAGTGCAATTCGGCAAGGTATACATCCGCGCTAAAATATCAAGTTGAAAGTCATTATAGCTTGCGTAGTACAGACCCAGCTTCCAACCCAACTTTGAGAATAGATTAACGGCGATATTTTTTTTATCGCACTATAAGAGTCTCAGGTTAACGCAGCGCGTTAACGCCGATAACGGCCCACCACTAGTTAAAAGTATTAAAGAATGAAAGATTGAGAAACAGAAAAAAGTTTGAAGTTAGAAAAATGAGCAAATATAGTGATGAAGAGTATATTGCATAACAGTTATCAATATCATAGCAGACAAAAGTATGTCAGCAGTATGAAGGTGAAAAAAAGTGTTGCTTTGAAACCAAAATGGTGAGACAGTGTTAAAAGTATATCTGCGTTGCAATATTTTCTCACGGTTGAAAAAGGAGAAAAAAGAGTGATGAAAAGGGTATCTTATTTAATTTCATAAATGTTAAAGCGTTATGTTAGAGCCATTTTATTTAATTCTAAACCTTTTACATTTTTAAACCTTAGTATTAGTTAGACTTGTACACTTCTTCTTTAAGATTCTTATATGTTTAATGTGTGCACCTTCCTGCCACAGTAAATTCCTTGTCTGTGTGATGTTTCTTGGCGAATAAAACCCATTCTGAAAAGTATTAATAATTGAAAGATGTAGAAACAGAAAAAAGTTTACAGTGGAAACAGTGGAACAGTGAAGAGCGTTGGCCAATCGGATTGGTTCCTTGTTTCTTGTAACGTAGCAACTGTTGGTCATTGTCAACATTTCTAACCTAGAATCTAGGTTTTAGGTTCAAGATGAAGGAGAAACTAATCATGTGTGCCTGCACAACCAGTCCTGTTCAGACACTTAATTTAAAGATGACATCAAAATAATAATCCATAGTGCAGGGTTGCCGATGTTGTTGTTGTCCCTGGTGAGTTTTTTTAATTCAATCTCGTCACATTATGTGACTTTGTTGTGCAACTGGAAAAGCTAGCTACTCTAACTCAGAATGCTGCTGCAAAAAAAAGCAGAACTATTGTGGGTGGTAAATAAGATCATGCTACATCTAGCCAGCGGATCATTTCTTGCAAGTGTGTCAAAGTGGTATTTTTACAGACTGTATTAACACCGTAGGCGTGAATAATGCATGCATCGTCATTGTCGTCCATCTTTAGCCGAAAAAGCTAGAGAGGATGCAATGGGAGATTTCCTACAGTAAGGTAGATACTGCTTCAAATTGAAAACGGAGACGATCTTTTGATTAAAGACAAGTTCCTCAACCTCTGTTGTCAATATCGCCGATAAAAAGTAAATACTGTTACGAAGCATTTGTTTGTAGGTAACGAACGATAGACGTAGCTAGTTTCGCCGTTCTATGGCAGCTAGTACAGTACTGTATGATGACAGTCGTAGCTAGAGTTGTAAGCACTCGTCCCTAGAATGACCAGAACTTTAAAACAAAAGATCATATTTCAAATATGTCTGCTGTTCTACATTGCCCACACAATTTATGTATATATATCAACTCTAACATGGCCTGTATCTTGTATTGAAAGTGCTCGAAAATTAGCTTGTCTAATGTATGGTGGACTGAGAAAACATATTTGTCAAAGCAGAGCGAGCGGATGTCGTGGGAGAATTCCTAATGTGTTAGATTTACTGCTTCAAATTGAAAACGGAGAAGATATTTAGAGTAAAGACAAGTTTCTTAACGTCTGTGTTCAATATCGTCAACTAAAAGTAAAAACCTTTCAGTTACGAAGCTTTTGTTCGTAGTAATGCCAGCTGCAGTAAACCTTTCGTGACCCGGTTTAACTGTTCGTGACAGTCGGCTATGACAGTGTTGAGCCTCGATTTTTGCAGATTTCTGTGAAACTTTCTTAAAGAAAAATAATCTAGATAGATTATGTACACTTTAAGATCAATGTACATACCTTGTTTGGCCAATTTGGTCGATTGTGGAAAAAAGTAGAACCGTTTTTAGTTATGGAGAGCCATCGCACTAGCTTGGAATTGCGTTATCCCACTCATCACTTCAGTGGTCATAACTTTTAAACAAAATAGTCTATCTTAAATCTGTCTGCTGTTCTGAATTCACGACAAACGTACGCACATTTCATACGCTCTAACATATCCTCTATCTTGTAGTGAAAGTGGTTAAAAATTAGGTTTTCTAAAAAAAAGTAAAGCAGACGGAGAAGATTTTTGTCAGAATGGCTCCGTGAAATCGTCTTGATAAAGGATGATTTGCCTAACATGATCATATAAATATTTACATCATTAGAAAGCCCTAAATCTTGTCTTCAAAATGGTATGAACAGTTCAGGTATATTATTTGAAAAAGTCTGCATATTCAGGCAGGAAAGTGTTAAACAGTGTCAAAAATTGATGCGGTGAGAAACAGTTCTGTCAGTGCATGACGTCACAATTGAATTTGACTTGAACATTCTGAACCATTGAAACCCATTCTTTTTTTTTTTGCACTTAGCACAAAAAAATAAGTATGCAGAATAACAATAGTGTTTTTGCTTGCAGCAAACACACTAATAAATATATATGTGAGAGAACAAAGGTTGTGCCCTTGCCGAAGGCAAAGCACACCCAATAACTAGAAAGGCATTTCCTGCTGAAAATGCGTTGGAATGCTGAAAGATTAAATTATTTTTCTTAAATTGCAGAAAATACAGAAATGAGAAAATACCCGCAAGCTGAAATGAATGTCAAAAATTTGTGAGTCACACAAAAGAGGCAGTGTGGAAACTGAACTGCATCATCTAACAACGCTAAGAGCTGAAATACAATGAGGGAGAAGCTGAAAGCTGAACTGTTAAACAGAAGAAGAAGTAGGCCTAGGCTAGCTAGTCATAAAAAGAATATTATAGTCTTAACAGCTGAAATTATAGTTGGGATAGTAATAGCAGATGTGTGCATTGAGTGCGTTTACTCGGCTTTCTTAGTAGGATTCAATGTGCTGATTGAATGAAACATACAGCAGTAGGGCCGATACAGGAAGACACGGCGACACTTTGTTGCTGAAGGATGATGGTGCAAGTTTTGTCCGTGGAGCATACAACGATTAATAAAAAGAATCATGTAGACGCGCTTATTGAGTAATCGCATAACTAATTACACATGTAAACGGAGTAATCGTATGGCATAAACCGACAATTGATAGTAATCGGGTTTCTCATGGTCAAGTAAACGCACTCAGTGGCGTAGTAGAATAACACAGTTCCATTAGCAATAGTAGTAAAGGAGATATTAGCAGCACCTGCAGTCACCTCTTGTAAATTGTATTAGGTTGAAATACTATCAAACTCTGTCTTGTGACTCCACTAATCAGCTAATACCAATCACCTGCGTGAGACTGAGTGGTGCGTGTCTGTCGTTGCCACGGTGATGGTGCAGCTGTGATTGCTAACGCGCTGAGGGGAGAGAATAACAGAAATGTAGCTAGAATCCACACCTCAAACAAGTTAACCTAGACGCAAAACTATACGTCCAATCCAAAAAATAAGGATATTTTCCGAGACCCAAGACTCTGCCGAAACCAGAGATGTCCTTTATATTTCTGTGCGGTCAGAAATACGACTCTACCGGCAGTTTCAAAATCTTGTTCTTTTTGCTTTCTCTGACGATTTTGTCACCCGGGGCCTGTTGCACAAAACTAGGATAAGGGATTAAGCCAGGATATCTTGGTGATCCTGGCTCAATTGATCCGTAATCCGGTTGCACTAAAGATGGATAGGGGGCAGGAGGATATGTTATGGTATAAATTACCATGGAGATTTATTCTGTGGAGCTAGCCTGCTCCAGACCAGGCTAAATTCCAGGATCTATTTAATCTCATCCCTAATGTCAGTCAGCAGTCACCACAAATGGAAACCAATAGTTATTTCACTGCTCACTATACATTGTTATCACATATAACTAGACCCACTGTCATTATTTAAACGTTTGTGATCATTAATTTCAATGATTTTGGATAAAAAATGATTTTTAGATGATGTTGCTATCATTAGATAATTTACAGTTTCCCATAGACTATAAGGCTATATATAAAATGATAGAATATTAGGGCCACAGAGGGGAAAAAAAACACAAGTCATAATATTGTAACCAGTTGTTTTAAAGGAGGACAGTTGTTAAAATGACAGATGTGGGGCATTTCGTGAAATGGTTTCATAAACAAAGACATGCTGATGTGCCAGAATATTAAGTATCACATTGTCATAAGTATCAAAACTGTAAAAACAATATGTAGCTTTTCTGCAGAAAGAACCAGCCTCATAAATTTATGACTTTATCCTTTTTCTTCAGTGTGGCCCTAGTACTCTGTCATATAAACAAATACACATTCCATATGAATATAAAAACACAATGTGTAACATTATGTTCCTTTATTGAATAAGGACAAAACAAAGCAGGTAAACCATCAGCTCCTTTCGAAACTGAAGTCACAGTGACTCTACAAGATGGAAAGCACAGAATCCAAGCATATTATACAAAATGATACATACACATTCAAAGGTCTGTATATAACACACCCTGCATGTCTGCACACTAAAATAAATGCAGGACAAATCCATACACATCAACTGAACAGACAAATGAATGGATGCAGTAGCCTCCCTGCAGCCTTGTATTACACACAGTATACCGCACAAACATCATAAGAGGCCAAATTCGTAAAAAAACGAACCCAAAAAAACCCAAATTCCTCTGCCACCGCAGGACATATTTAACCAAAATTGAAAGCACACATACTAACTAAAATAATTCAACACATATTGGTCCCTCAGCAGCCGACCACTGTCGTCATCAGGGAAGATTGCCGGATTGTCCCAGTCCATGGCTGGTGGCACTCTGGGGGCCCTCTCCTTCCTCAGGCAGGCCACATTGTGGAGGACAGCACAAGCCACAGTAATATCACATGCCCTAACAGGGCTGACCCTTAATTTGTGAAGGCAGTGAAAGCGTGCCTTCAGGAGGCCAAAGGTCATTTCAACTCTGGCCCTGGTCCTGGCATGGGCATGGTTGTAGGCCTGCTGTGCTTCCTGGGGGTCTGTGAAAGGTGTCAGGAGAAAAGGCTGGCAGCCATACCCCCTGTCTCCCAGCAACACACCAGAGAATTCACCTGTCAACACAAAATCTCATCATTACTACCTCATAAACACAGTGATATTCTTGACACAGCCATGATGGTTATATATAGGGGTTGTGTGGCTTACCTTGTGATAGGCACTGATAGATTTCAGAGGCCCGAAAGATTCTGGAGTCATGGACTGAGCCAGGCCATTTTGCCACAACATTGCTGATCACACAGTCAGCATTGCAGACCATCTGAAATCATAAGATGAGGAATATTACACCAATCAATGCACATCACTGGCAATGCAGAGTGTTCGTCAATGGACAATATCAAAAAGTTATGTTCACCTGAACATTAATGCTGTGAAAGGATTTCCTATTCACAAAATCGGCCTCATGGGCACCTGAGGGGGCTTTTATCCTTATGTGTGTGCAGTCCACTGCACCAATGACATTGGGGAAACCTGTCACACAAAGTAATGAGTATCCTACTATGTGTTAACAGTTGTCCTGTAATTTGTAGATCCTCTTACCTGCAATCCTATAGAACTCCTCTTTGATGTCACAGAGTCTTCTGTGGCCAGGGAAGGAGATGAAGACATCTGCTAATGCTTTGATAGCCAGACACACACTCCTTATTGTGCGGCAAATTGTGGCCTTGTTCAGCTGTTCTGCATCCCCCACTGAGTACAGGAAGGCTCCACTAGCAAAAAAGCGCAAGGCCACACAAACCATTTGCTCCACACTCAGTGCATGGCTCCGTGCAGTGCGGTGCTTAATCCTGGGACCCAGTAGTCTGCATAGATACCTGATGCCATCTGCAGAAAACCTGTATCTTTCATATAGATGGTCATCAGGGAAGGCCAGTGGGTCCAACCGGTCCCTGAAGACCCTTTCTCGCCTGAAGGCTCTCCTCAGCACAAGTGCTTCTTCATCCACCACATCTCGCACGAATGGGCATGCCATTGTCAGAGCAGAAAGGAACACACAATTTTGGGCCTTCATATAGGCTAGTGGCCACACCTGGTGCTGGGGGGGTGGGCAAAAGAGGGCGATGCCTTATAACGATGACTTGGTTGTACTGATTGCTGGGAAAATAAAAAAAACCTTAGAAAGATGCCACCGTCCTGTGTGCTCACAATAAGAGCTCATATGTCATGGCTCACTTGACTTTACGAGAATATACCTAATTTTTATTTTCAGCTGTGTCATCTTCTTGGAGCTGGGGGAGGAAAGAAAAATAATGATTAATACATTTGTGTTACAGTTAGCATACAGTGTACATTGAAGGCATATCTCACCTCCCTCTCAAGTTTTTTTATTTCAAGGTCCAGTTTCCTAATTGTCCTCTTTTTTATTTCGGACTCCAGTGCAAGATTTTCCATCTTTTTCTTCTTGTACTGAATGTCTATGTCTGCCAGTTCTATTTGGCGCCGGAGGTGGTTGCCATACAACTTTCTGATAGCTTGTGAGCTCTGTGAACACAATACAATTAGCGCAGCTGGAATTTGGCAGGATGTGGTGTCCTTTTATTAATACGCACTATGTTGCCAGGCTGGTTTTCCCACTGTATAGCATCTGGGTCCTGTAAAAGAAATTAGATTTTTTGATTTTGATGAGGACTCCTCACCATTGTAGGGTAAATAGTACTTTCACAGTCTTAACATGATACCTCATGCCTTCTGGAATCCAGAGAGATGGTCTCCTCCTCATCATCGTCTCCATCATGTGCTGTTGCTGCTGCACTGGGGCCTTCACCCTATCACATTTAATCGGATTCATATTGAAGCTAGTAGACAAGACATGCCAGGCCTACAGTATGCCTTTGATGGAGTACTCACTGGATCAGCATCGTCTGGTGCTTGTGCTGGTGGCTCTAACAGGAACACAGTGCTGCCAGACACTGCAAGGCAATAGGTAAACCAAAGTCAGACAGTCCAAATTGATTCAATATGAATGTGGTTGTATCCCATGTAGAGATGGAAGGACATACCTTGAATGAAGCGGGTGGCATCTTGGGAGGAACCTATGCTCGTCTCTTTCCCCCCAGGGATCCCCTCTAAGACGGGCCTGCCTTTATTTAGCTCCAAGGCCATGTCCTCTGCTGGGGTAAGGTCAGCCTTTGGTGACCTACCACCCGTGCCTTGTCTGTGGGTATTCTTTTTCACTGCTAAAACAGTACAGACAATGTGTGAGCAGGCACCTTCTGGGTACAATATATGCTTGTGCTTTGTTAAATATTAGTCAGGGAAAAAATTTAACCGTTTCATAATTACAGTACAACTGCATTTTTGGAGATGTGAATTAAATATTTGAATTGTAATTGTGATGTTTCAGCGGAGCGGTGAGTGTGTAATTGTGCACTACTTACGCATTCAGGCGGTCTGCAATACTTTGCCACGCTTTTTCTCTTTGCTTTATCACTGTGGCGGTGTTGCCTTTCTTCTTAATTATATCTTTTACCTCCTCGTATGCCTCCATGAGGATTTGTGCTTCCGACGGGGAAAAGTACGCGGCTCTAGTTGCCATGGTAAATCAGTTAATCTGTGATCTGTGGCGGGGTCTATTTGAGTGAGCCGTGAGCGCGCACCTATCCAGGATTGGTTTCACCTGGCTTAATGAATCCGTGTCTGCTCATCCTGGCTTGGTCTTTGTGCAACCAATTAAGCCTGGACGCACATGTTTTGGCTTCATTGAGCTCAGCTGAGTCATTTATCCCGGATGTCTTAATTCTACTTTTGTGCAACAGGCCCCCGATTTGCTTTGGTTTCTATGGGGCGAGAGTTGGACTTTGTCTCGCTTTGTTTCGTAACAAATGTGTACGTCTGTTGGATTCAACAGACAACTGTCTACGACCAGCACAAAATTAGCTATCTATTGATCCAAAAATGAAGCATGAAGAGCGAAAATTGTGGCAATGCTGGCAAACTAGAAATATTTTTTCAACGACATCCGAAGCTGCCCTCCACTCTAAGCGTTTCAGTCTGCACTCTAGGGTTTCACGTACACCCATGTAAATCTCAGAAACGGCTTGAAAAAGTCATGAAACATAATCAGTGATATTGAAAAAAGTTGAATAGATATCAAAAAGCTGAATTATTTAAAAATAGTTTAGGGTTTTGGGAAAGTTTAAATGGTGGCTCTAGCTGAAAGATTGAGGAAGAAGAAGGATTTGGAAGCTGAAGAAGTTTAAAGAAGTTTGAGAGGATTTTAAAGAAAACTCCATTGGAAACCCATGTTAAAAATATTATGAATATTGATTTATATTAATTCAAGCATAAGAGGTACAAAGCTGAAAAGTCATAGCACCCATGGCCTGAAACTGCTGAATTTTTTGATAGCTGAACGGTTTTAATAGCTGAAGATTTGAAAGCGCTGAAAGCTGTCTTGGAAGAAATAGAAGAAGTTGAATAAAGATTCAAAGAACAATACTTTGTTCTTTGATTGTTGGAATGCTGAAGCAGCATTCCAACAATAATAATACTAACAAATACAATAGGTGCCTCGCAGCTTCGCTGCTTGGCCCCTAATAATAAATATAGCTGCAAGCAGCAATGAAGGGGCCAAGCAGCATTCAATATGGAAATTCAGTAGCTAAAGAAGCACAGCAAAACTTTTAATAAAAAACATTCGCTTTTTTTAAATCGCATTATACTTTTCGGCAACGCGGTGGCGCTACCCCGAAACTTTCGATTACCTTCACGGTGTTGCGCAAAAGACGTATGTAAGGATGAGATCTCTCAGCAGGCAGGCCGGAAAGAGTCACGACAATTATAAAAAGGGTTGACTCGGTTTTATTAGCTCGACGTCGGATCATGCCACCAATCCACAACAGAGTGGCTAGCATGAGTGAGAAAACATGTCTCTCAGAAGTCCTTTATATATGGCTGGACTGTACAAATATAGTTACCATCACAACATCTCCTTAAACGGTACTCATTCCACAACTTGATGCACAGAAGAAACAACACACAGGTGATGCGGTCATCAATCATTGCTTGTACTATTCTCTGCATCTTGCACTTAACCTAAGTTGACCATAGCACATTCCTTGATCTATATGTGTATTGTCCAAGGCTTGCTCCGTGACCTCTTGACCACCGCAAGAGACAACCTCACACATGTATAGAAAATCTGCGTATCAACGTACACCGAGTTTTGTAACGATAAGCGTTTGGTAAATATGTCATTTTGAGACCAAATGCACTGGCAAGATGTAGCAGCGTTATATCTACAAAGCACAATGAATCTGCTTCTTCTTGACTATTAATCCCCTGACAATGAAACGTTATCGTTACCATTGTGATTATACTGCTAGACAGCTACTGGTGTACCTGGCTTCGCTAAACAGATGATCCGGTATCAAGACTTGCTTGATGACTGGATTCGATCCTACGACCTTGCGTTTCAAAGGAGCCCGTCTTATCCCAGTGAGCTATTCTCGCTGCTGGGAAATGCTGTGTTCGGTTACTTTATAAAAAAAAGGAAGCCGTTTCTCCCGTGGCGAGCTTTGTCAGATTTGACCCAAGTATAAACAGCTGTAATTCAGTCATATTTTGACATATCAAGGTGATTGATACAATTCTTTTCGAATCTTCTTCATAATTGCCACAGATGATCTTCAGACCAAGCCTCACAAAAGTTATCCCCTGGAGCTTTGATTTTCGCAACCGTTTGTTAGTTACAGCCAATCAAATTCAGCAACTGATCTGGAAAAAGGGAAGTGAGGTCATATCTTAGCGAATCTTTGATGCATTGACTCCAAACTTGGTGTATGGATTCATGACCCTGTTATTGAGAGGACCGAAAAAAGGTAGTGTCATTTGAGCTCGTGATATCTTAGGAGATCCCGTGTCTGACGCATGTTAACTCTTGATACCAGACGAATTGATAAGGCCGCCATTTTGAATGAATACAACTTTTTTCCCTACTCCTACACAATGGATCCAATATTCACCAGATTTGGCACAGATTATCTTCAGACCACAATCACCTTGATATGTCAAAATATGACTGAATTACAGCTTTTTATACTTGGGTCAAATCTGACAATGCTTCCCACAGGAGAAACGGCTTACTTTTCTTTTATACAGTAACTGAACACAGTATTTCCCAGCACTGAGAATAGCTCACTGGGATAAGACGGGTTCCTCTGAAGTGCAAGGTCTTAGGTTCGAATCCAGCCACAGTCATCAAGCATGTCATGATACTGGTTTATCTGTTTAGTGAAGCCAGGTATGCCACAATAGCTGTCTAGCAGTATAATCATGGTCACGATAATGTTTCATTCTCAGGGGATTTATACTCAAGAAGAGTCAGATTTATTGTGCTTTATAGATATGTGTCCTCTAACCTCTAGGGGGGCGATCCCGTGTGTGACACATGTTAACTTGTGATACCAGCCGAATTGATGCCGCCATTTTGAATGAATTAATAAAACGTTTTTGTCCTACCCCTCCTACAAAATGTATCAAATATTCACAAAATTTGGGACAGATTATCTTCAGACCACAATCACCTTGACATGTCAAAATAAGACTGAATTACAGCTGTTTAAACTTGGGCCAAATCTGACAACCGCTTGCCACAGGAAAAACTGCTTATATTTTTAACCAGTAACTGAACTCTGTGATTTCCAGCACTGAGAATAGCTCACTAGGATAAGTTGGTGTCCTGGCAACTGCAACGTCAGAGGTTAGAATCCACCCAAAGCCGACGAGCTTGTCATGTCTCTGATTCTCTGTTTAGCAAGACTGTAAGCCACTACAAAGGAAGCCAGGTACACCGCAGTCGCTAGCTACCTGTAGTCAAGCTGTATATAGTCAATGCAATCCTCACACAAACTATCAAATTATTTTAGAAACCGTTTGTCCGGTACAGCCAATCGAAATTGGCAGCAGAGCCGCCAAACAGAAAGTTGTGTCGTATCTCAGCAAATCTTTGATGGATTCACGCCAAACGTGCTGCGTGTACTTGGAACCCTTTTCTGAGGATGTCGAAAGTTTCTTCTGGGTCATCTGACCTGTTTGGCCACCCCATTGCTGCTTGCAGCTATATTTTAGTATGTTTTAGTATTCTCGATGTAAGATATTAGTAGATACAAGATTATAACCAAATATATGGGCATGGCTGTGAGCAAAACAACTGCTGCAGTGCATCTAAATGTAATGTAAAGCTTTTGAAACAACGCAGCATTAAAATTATTTAATAGTCTTTCTAATTGCCATTAGATAAGAGGGAAGATTACTAGTGCACACCCTATATCATGTAAGTTTTAACACACTGCATAAAGCTTGGACCAAAGACCCTCGATGAAAAAGTTGTTACTATTTATTATTACAGCATAATTTGTGTAATTTGTCACTCATACATTTGCAGTTTATGGCTAATAGCAGAGACCTGATGTAAAAACTAGAGCCTCATGTAGATAAACAAGAAGCTAACGTTCTACTGCTAACAATGTTAGCTGGTCGGTTTTGCGGGGGAATCTCAAATACATGTACTGACTGTAAAATTAATCAAACGACTGGATTCTAGAGGACCTATGCTTTCAAACAAAGTATAGCAAATGCATACGTCCTGCAGTGAAATCGTTACAACATCTTATGTTTGTGGTTAATGTAACTTATCGCAGCACAGCAGACGATCTGACCGGCAAACGAATGTATAAACACTTAAAAGTCGTTTTCAAGCCATCCAGTGAAAGGGTGTATTGCTGACTTGTTGTAGCACATGAACATAGCACATCTGGCACAAATCGACCTAATTATTTAATATTTTAGCAGCGGAACTTCTCGGCAGTTCTCCATTGAATTGAATGATATCCCCGGTAAACAGGAAGTGCCAATACAACGGAAGTGCAAAAAGATGAAAAAAGTGGGCTGGGCGGAATAAGGTCAATAGCGGCTGAATCTGGAATGTCCAGCAGCTACATTGAGTCAGATTGGGAAAATGTTTGTACATGTATGTTTGTATAGTTGTCAATCTACCTTCTTACGTATGTATTTATTTCATATTATCTTAAAGCAGTTAGGTAAAACATCACAAAAAAGGGTTTGATAAAAAACATTGTGACATTTATAGAAAAAAAAAAGTTTCAAATTTCGATTAGTTGATTTTCAGAAGTGTTTAGTCGAGTCTTGGTCGACCAAAGAAAATCTTAGTCGGGGACAGCCCTAGTAAAAATCTAGTATAGGTCTCTCATTGCTTTAGACCAACCATTCTCTCACTCAGGTCCCACAGCCTCCTGGCTGCATGATCATCAATGGCTTTGGGCAACAGTTCCTCCTCTTGGCAGTTGGCAAAGCACTTTCCGGACACACCCTCCACTTCTCTGGAGCAGGCCAGGTAAAGTGGGGTCTGGGCTCCCTCCAGTGGGCTCTTGAAAAAGGCCAGAGAGGCCAGGTAGAAAAAGGGCTTGGCCAGAAAGGGAATATGCATGTGCCGGCCCAGCCTGGTCCTCACGATGCCAGGAGTGAGGGCGTTAACAGTTACTCCGGTGCCATCCAGCTGGCGTGAGAGCTCATGGGTAAACAGCAGGTTGGCCAGCTTGCTCTGGCTGTAGCAGAAAGCCTTATTATACTCATTCTCACTGTTGAGATCGTCAAAATTGATGTGACCATACTTGTAAAGCTTGGAGGAGACCACCACAATGCGACAGGGGGCAGAGCCCTTTAGGAAATCCAATAGAAGGTGGGTTAGGAAGAAGTGGCCAAGGTGGTTGACACCCAGCTGCATCTCAAACCCCTCCTCTGTCTTGGTGTAAGGACACTGGTAGACTCCTGCATTATTGATGAGGACATCAATCTTGACCTCATCCTGTCAGGATCAAAGAAAAATACATATTTTGTCTGTTTTTGTATTTTTTCTATTACATTAATTATGTACATTATATTGGTCAAGGGCGTAGGTTTGGTCTCAGCTTTGGTAGGGACACTAATTACATACATAATGTATATGTATGTAATTGGTTCAGGTTTTATGGAGCTGTACTAGGCCTACATCATCTGTACTGGACTTCTGAGCAATGAAATAATGAATTATATTTGGGCATCCCAATTTATAGCACCTTTTTACTACCTACAAGTGTAAGTGTGAATGATAACATTCATGGGTAACATTGTCTAAACATCCCTTAACCCTTGTGTTCTCTTCGGGTCATTCTGACCCATCAGTCATTGTTACCCACCGTCGTATTACGACAACTTTACTGCATACAAAAACAAAGTGAAGCATTTTCTTTTAACCATCGGGCTGTCTCAGACCCCCCACATTGTGAAGGTTAAAAGAAAATTCTTTTTATTTGTTTTTGTATTGGGTAAAATTGGGTAAACACAACAGTGGTTCGTTATGAACCTTTGGGTCATGTGACCCGAAGGCAGCACAAGGGTTAAAAAACAGCAATTTAATGCAATCTTTACCAAAATGGACAATTCAACTTCTCACCTAAACCCCTGATGCTGATTCATCACCAACCTGCTCTACATCTGTAGCTTCAGAGTGCTGTTTTTCCTGCACAGTAATTCATCAATTTAATGCAGACACTAACCATGCTTAGTTGACTTCTGACATTGGTTGAGATTACAGGGATAGCCATATTACTATCCAAGGGATCATATAGGTCTACTTATTACCACTTAATATCACTTTTGAGTTGCTAGCCTCCTGGTACTAGGCTAAACTATCACGGTCCCATTAACGTCACTGTGTCCAATCCCGACCGCTGTAAACTACTATTGGCCAAACCCGAACTGCGTTTGGACACTCAGTTTCCGGTCTTTTTGCCAGCATTTTCTTTTGCTATCGCCAGCAAAGTGTAAGTAGTATTATTTTAGGCATACCAAGCAATCTACGTGTAAAATGTCATGAACATATATGGACGTTTACATGTCTAAATAATATAGGAAAGTTACTATGGCCGAAAGACCACTCGGCGACACTTGGGCGACGATCTTTACTCTGACAAGTGTGTCTGTGTTGTCATCGTACTGCTACTATGGGTTAGCATATGAGTGTATTTCAATGCTAGCTTAACACTACTTTGTCTTGCCAATGAAAATACACGATCATGTGTGACGTGATCTGTAGTCGAGGGGAGGAAGGGATGGGGGCTAGCAAACTTTGAGAAGAGTTCAACAAAACATCCAGCAGGTGGTGGTATACAGTCAAATTGAGATTTTATCGCATAGTTTGGAGATGTTGAAGCGTGATATCTTATTGTGGAGGACATAACTACGTCCCCGGATATGTTGACAGCATTGATGGTCAGTTTGGTGACCCTGGATCAAGTTAATATCCCCAGAAAAACAGCAGCGGCCAGTGTTTAGAAGTGCGGTCGGGTTTGGACAAGGGTAGCGCACGGCTAATTTACCGGCGCCAGCGTCTTTTGACCGGCTAAATAACAAAATATTGGTGGGGACAATTGTGTCTTTCCCAAACTTGGTCGTGACTAGTCCCTACCCTATGCAAACCTACGCCCTTGATTTTGGTTAAACTTAAAAATGTAAAAACAGTGCCTCTGTATCCCACTGAACGTTTAGATATAGGCTACAGTACAAGGGAAAGGATAGAGTGAAGAAGTTTCCACACAGGCCAGCAGATCCAAAGAGGAGCCATCTCAACACAGCTTTAACAACCTAAATATCATGGTTGAAAAGGATAACCCCGAACCATCCACACAAGTGTCATTGTCAACAATGAGTGACCGATGTGTAGGCCAAGTGAATGTCAAACATTACAAACCTTAATGATCTCCTGACAAAAACTGTGTACCGATTTAAGGGATGCAAGGTCAAGTTGTTTAATGACCAGTTCGCCTTGATCGGGGCCGGCTTGTTTCTTCATGTCCTTAGCCGCCTCTTCAGCTTTTTGTGGGTCCCTACAGGCCAAGATCACCCGAGCTTTGAGTTTGAGCAGCTCCCAGGCTACGGCCTTTCCTATGCCGCTGTTTGCTCCGGTCACGATAACAGTTTTTCCTCGCATTATATCGACAGGATACTGCAACAAATGTACAGACTTCTTTCTAGGGAACATACGACGTAAAAATATGATTATTCCTCCGCCGATGACAGCGGCTACAATGAGTGGTCCTGACATTAAAGCGAAGACTTTGCCTTTCACTCACTACACATTTGCAACGTTGCAACCGCAACCTACGCCATTACCGAAAAACATCAACCACCAAAGGGCTATGCAGTAATTTGACGAGCTCGTGATGCCAAAATTCGTACTACGGAGCCCCGAAGGGTGCCGATCCATTTGCAGCGGACAAATTCATAAGAAGTAAACATCCACGTGCATTTTAGTGAGCCGGTATATTGTCAGTGGGTGACTGGGCTTCAAATGTATGGAAAAAAAGTAAAACAAATGGGTCATTCAGGTATTCTCGAAAAGAAACATTGCAACATTCCATTTAAACGAGCATATTTGTTATATTATTGCGCTGCTATTAGTCACCAGAGAAAGTTAACAGTTAAGTGATAATGAAATGTGCAGAACATTGTTCAAATAAATGTACAGTATTGTTTTAAGTGTGTGTCGCCTAAACATATAATAACTAGAGAGGGTACAATTTCTGGGGAAATTGTAGGGTGTGCTTGCTTGCGTCGGTTGCACAGGGGTCCGTTTTTGAATGACATTTTTACAACTGATATTTCTGTATATTTTATATAAAAATGCATACTTATTATTTATAAAGATTACATAGATTTAAAAGCATTTTTTTTTTTGCTGCTCATTTACAACTGAAAATACGAGTGAAGTGTAGAATGAAATAGATGTCTTCTCATTTCCCCTGCAAGAGGCTGCCTCATCATTGAATCAAAACGAATAAATTTGTCAGACCGGTGTAAAAATTGACCTAATCTCTATGACTTAAACGTCATTTTAAGTTTTTCCCTTCTCGTGATATTTTCATGCATTTAGCCTACTCATTGCATTCATTCATTAATAAAGAACCCCCTTTGAAGATTATTCTACGACGTTACCCGGCAGTAGAAGATGGAATCGCGATTCAAACAGTACCATCTGCTAACTGAAAATATGCCCCCCAAAACGTAAATAAGCTTGACATTTATTTAGTGGAAAACCGCTCATTCATAAAAAGCTCACTGGTAACGATCATTGTCAGTAACAACGCAAAATGCGATATAGCCCTGTGTGGAGAAGCTGCCCCGGTAAATTGTACTACTACGGTACAGTACTAGACTACTGCTGTGTTCGTCTTGGTAGCGATTGCGTTGGTTGAATTGGATTTAACGTTCCGTTGTACGGTTTAGGCTGAAATTAATTATTTTCATGAACAGATTGACAACGTTTAGGCTGTGGCAATGAAGTTCAGGTTAGTAGTTAGATAGACTTTTGATTTAAGTAAGGGGAGTGCCGAACATGTTCTGTCGCCGTTTGACTTCCTAAACAGCTGTGTAGATGTTTTTGTAGTGTCTCGCGTAGGCTACAGCGTTGCAGTGAGCTACATTAGTACACTGGTTTGAAACCACAGGTAATGGTAATTTCACCAACAAATCGTTTACTAATGTCAGAATAAATCCTACAACGAAAATGTATATGTGAGGAATGTTTATTTTAACGATTGAAAACAGATAACGCTACATCATAGACCACTGTAGTATGTGTTGCCCGGGCAACACAGGCTAATGTCATGATGCTAATACTTCAGTGAAATAGTAGACTACTGTTTCCGAAAGTAGATGTACTTCCTTAATAATATCATTTTATATTGTACATTACACATCACAATTGTGTGTCATATCACAAAGTAAAATGAGTAAATAGTTATCACCCTGGCCTCTTCGCTTGTGGCGTTTCTGCAGCTGCCTTGCAGTAAAGCTATAGTTAGCCTAGCTATCCCCCAAGTTAACAGATGCGAAACGAATGTTCTGCCAAAGGTAGTCACGCGTGTTTTCGTGACGTTAGTGACGTAATGACGTTAGTAACGTCAGTGACTGTGGCTAGCAAATTAGCCACCGTTAGCTTCACTTTTCGCCACAAAAACGTAACTTGAGCCTAAACCATGCAACTGAACGTAAATCCCAATAGAAGCAACTCAATCGCTACCAAGACGAAACTTTTGACACCTAGGTTGTCTATGTAGGCTAAATATTGACTGAGTTTTAGGGGGGCAAAAAGAACTAGAAACGGCTGTTCCTGCGAAACAGCAGTGAGAATGCTGAAAACCTGAATGGGGATAGCTGACCATGCTAAAAAAGCTGAAAATAGTGAAAATTTAGTAGAAAGTTATAAGCTGAAGCTTCAAAGCAACCGAAAGGTATTTTTGAAAGGGACTGGAGCAGCATTACAACAATGATTTGAAAGGATTTACCATTACTTTTAAAGGGAGAATAATTTGCACAAAAACCTTAATATTTTAAAAAGTATAAAAGTGAGAAATGAGAAAATACCCGCAAGCTGAAATGAATTTCAAAAATGTGTGAGTCACACAAAAGAGGCAGTGTGGAAGCTGAACTGCATCATCTTAACAAAGCTAAGAGCTAAAATAGCCTACAATGTGGGAGAAGCTGAAAGCTGAACTGTTAAACAGAAGAAGTAGGCTAGCTAGTCGTAACAAGAATATTATCGTTTTAACAGATTAAATTATAGTTGGGATAGTATTAGCAGTAGCAGATGTAGCCTATGCGTTTACTCGGCTTTCTTAGTTGGATTCAATGTGTTGATGGAATGAAACATACAGCAGTAGGGCCGATACAGGAAGACACGGCGACACTTTGTTGCAGAAGGATGATGGTGCAAGTTTTGTCCATCGTATTATTGGCATAAACCGACAATTGCTAGTAATCGTGTTTCTCATGGTCAAGTAAACGTACCAATCACCTGTGTGAGAGACTGAGTGGTGCATGTCTGTCGTTACGGTGATGGTGCAGCTATGATTGCTAATGCGCTGAGGGCAGAGAATAAAAGAAATGTAGCTAGAATCCACACCTCAAACAAGATAACCTAGACGCAAAACTGTACGTCCAATCCAAAATATAAGGATATTTTCCGAGACCCAAGACTCTGCCGAAACCAGAGATATTCTTTATATGTCTGTGCAGTCAGAAATACGACTCTACCTGCAGTTTCAAAAACGTGTTCCTTTTGCTTTCCTGGTGCTTGTTTGTTTGGTTGCCACGGTGATGGCGCAGCTGTGATAGCTAACGAGCTAGGCAGAGAGAAAAATGAACATTTACCTAGCATCCACACCTCAAACAAGTTGACCTAGACGCAAAACTATACGTCCAATCCAAAATATAAGGATATTTTCCGAGACCCAAGACTCTGCCGAAACCAGAGATGTCCTTTATATGTCTGTGCGGTCAGAAATACGACTCTATCGGCAGTTTCAAAATCTTGTTCCTTCTTGCTTTCTCTGACTGATTTTACTCACCTCTCCATTGAAGTTAGTGAGAGAATTTGAAAGGCTGCTCTCGCTTCAAGGCTCATAGCTGAAAATCTGTAAATGTGAGCTCTTTAGTAGTTACATTGGCTGAAAGAGGACAATTTTTCCTACATTTTAAGGTATAACTTGTTTCTGTAAGTTAAACTATATGAACGTTAGAGGAATTTGTTTGACAAATTAGTTGAATATCAGAAAAAGAGCAGCAAGCAGTGTGCCACTCTGCTTGCTGCTCATTCATAAAAATCAAGAAGGAGCAAACATTTTAATGTATTTCAAACTGTCATAATTCAAAATTGGCTGAACATTTGAAAAAGCTGAATCATTTGGGAATAGCTGAATGTCTTGTGAACATTTTAAAGGTTAATGGTGTCTCTAGCTGAAAGTAAGCTGAAGTAGTTACGTTTGAAAGAGGAGGAAGCTTTTTAATGATTTGAAAGGATTTACCATTACTTTTAATGGGAGAATAATTTGCACAAAAACCTTAATGTCTTAAAAAGTATAAAAGTGAGAAATACCAAAAGTTAATGGCCAAAAAACGGCAGAAGAACTGAGAAGTTGAAAAACAATAGTGAGAATGCTGAACAGCATTCTCACAATAATAATATATATGTGAGAGAACAAAGGTTGTGCTCTCCCCCAAGTCTTGAGCACACCCAATGACATGAATCCATGTCATACGTAATTATAATTAGTCAAGAGTAGGTTTAGGTGCGTTCGACTTCATGCAGTGCCGGCGGCGCCGACTTGAAGCTGAGAATGCCATTGGCTGCTTCAAGTCAGCCGGGCTGCAGGCGACGCCGGCGCTACATGAAGTCGAAATCACCTATTGACATCTCTGCACACTTGGCAAGTTGGAAAACGAACCCAATTAGCATAATACACGCATGTGCACAATTAATTGTATTGCTAGCAGTGTATTCAAAGCTACAAGTAGTTGCAATCTGAATGCTGTATGCATGTAGGTATCAAACCAAACGATTTAATCTACCCATTTAGTGAAGCTAGTTGGTCCAAGTTTGTTCAGAGTCCATTGCAATTGCAAAATTTTGACAGCAAGGAAAGCATTATTGCAAAAACAACAATAAGGAAAGATTCAACTTAAATTTTGCATCTCAGAACCATATGCTAGGTAATGTTAGGTTTCACAAGGGTGCTACAGTAACTTCACCAACACAACAAATATAGCTAAAGCACGTAAAAGGAGTGAAAATGCAGCTCTGGAGAAGGTTTTCCAAACAGAAGGTAAAGAATATATTGTGCTTATTAAAGTTATGTCTTATGAAACTTAGAAGTGTGCTCAGGCTTAAACATGGTGTCTCACACAGGGTGTGGGAAGCAGGTTGTTCTTTGTGTCTCTATCTCTTCATTTTCAGAAACAACCTTGAAACCGGGTGGAGACGGCACCCAAGCAGGTGGGACGCGTAGGCAATAACAACTCCCTGATGCACGAGAGAACAAGCTCAACCCTCTTTTAATCTTTCTGTTTTAATTGCACTGTATAAATATATGCTGGGGAGGGACAGATAGAAAGTTGGACTTCGTGAACCAACCCAAACTCTGTTGCGGGTAGGAAAACGTAGACAACCCCAGAGCTCTGTACTTGTTGATTTCCAACTGCTGCATTAAAGCTGATATTATCGGACCTCTGTGACTCCAGACCACTCTTTCTAGAACACAGATTTGTGTCATTGAATACTATCATAACATCAGAATCAGAATTGGTGTTTATTCGCCATGAAAGTTTGCACAGACAAGGAATTTACTTTGGCAGGAGAGCCTACCTAGGCAGCCATTTTCGGTGCCAACTAGAAAGTTACAGCATAACATGAGGAGAGAGGAGGAGAGAAAAAGGCAACCCCCAGACAATACTCCTAGAGGAGTACAGTGTGGGAACAGACAAAAACCTCAGCACATAAGCACAACAACATTTACAAAAACACGTGACTTGCAACGGGGAGTGGGGGGGGGGGGGGGTAGACAAGCAGCATCTGGACCTGCAGCCATGGTAGGCGCTGGACACAGACCCGCCAGCCACCCTGGGGAAACAAGCAGGCGAAGGCGTTGGATGGGGGTGGGGGGGTGGTGATATCTGTAGTAGGTGAAAGTTAATGTGTGAGTAGGTCTGGGTTGGCGCCCTCGACCTAGGCCACAATCAGTCCGATTCTCCCTATGCAGATTGTGTTGGCCAGGAGACATCCTTGGTCATGACCCGGGCAGAGACCAAACCACAGATGTCGGTGGGGGGGGGGAAGGGGGAAGGGAAGAGCAAGATAGTCTCGCTTCAGCGCTCTCCAGGGGAGTTGTTTTCCAGCGACGGCCTTGGCCAAGGCCTGTGCTGGTTACGGGGCCGAAAGTGGATAAGATTGGGGTAGTTGTTTTGACGAGTAGCCGCAACTAAATTTTCACGTCCACCCTTCAGGAAGGTCTCCATGTCCTCCATCTTCCTTTGCAGAGCCGCAAACTTATCCCTGTTGTAATCAATGCTGCGTTGTAAGTTCACAGTCTGAGCTCCAACAACTCTGCCCACCGCATCAATCATGTCGGGCAGCCTAACGGGGCTTTTGATGGCTGCAGCCGTTTCCTTGATTTTCCGATATACAAAGCCAGCGCCTATTCCAAACAGCAGACAGCCTGTAATCATGGTTCCGAATATGAAGATGTCTTCAACGTCCTCCAAGGAAATCGCCGCTAGACACACGACACGGCAATTCTCCCACGCGTCCATCGTGTAGCCAGCTGCGAACGTCCCGTCCGGACAGTTGTGTTCCCCCGAACCCGAGCTTCTCTTCGAGAAGATGGTGTCAATTGCATTGAGAGACCAGCTAATTAATTCCATGCTTCTAGTTTCGGAGAGTGATGATGAGAGAGTATCTTGAGACAAGACAAGACACAGCCAAGCAGGGAAGATCAGGGAGGGGAGGAGAGAAAAATGCGACCGCCTTCGTCGAGAGCCAAAGAAGATAACATATTGGAATAGACACAAAATAATCAAAGGTATGTATGAAATTCTGTATTTTGTATTGCAAGATGTACAGTGGGGTCAGTGTATACAAATAACCTACTGCAAAATCAATCTTCGAGCACTGACTTTCAGTGCTTAGGGCGCTTACACTGACAGAACCAGCAGAATTCAGGGCACTGAAAGTACCCGGATGGCGTACTGCAAACGGTCAAAAAATGCAGTGTACAACGATGGACACTACTCGCCCTAAACGGCCCCCATCTTGGCTACGTAGCGGAAGAGGAGGAGCCGTTTCGGCAGCTTTTCATTTCTAAAATAATGGCGGACGAAATGACTCGCGAGCAGATTTGAGTCCGTCACTTCTGCCAAGTGGTTAACGTAAGCAGTGTTGTGCCTGAACGCGTTCATTGAACGAAAGTTCATGAACTCGTTCATAATTTTGGTGAACGTGAACTGAACGTACTGTATTACTGCCTGATGAACGATACTGTGAATGCGTTCATTCTGGTGTCTGTGAACGGCACGTTCACTCTTTTTAATTTTGTTCAATAAGGTGCCAGATTTCCAAGCGAAAAACACACCGTTGACAGTACTGTATCCAGGGTTGCACAACTATGGAAGCAAATCGTTACCAAAATTCAAATGCAAATGCATTTCCAGAAATGCATTTGCATTTTAAGAATGTGGCTGCATTATTTGACTCATAAATGAAATTAGTAATCAATCATCCTATTTGCATTTTAATTTTCTTCTTCAAGAGTGCTCAATCTTTCACTTAATTAAAATGAAAAAGAAATAGACATTTGAGATTTAATTTTCAAAACATGCCCCAGCAAGTGGATACCAAAATTCAATTTGAAATGTAAAATTTGAAAATTCAAATGCATTTCCAGAAATGCATTTTCATTTTAAGAATGTGGCTGCAAAATCCTGACCACAATTCAAATTCAAATGCATTTCCAGAAATTCATTTTCAAGAACGTGGCTGCAAAATCGTGACCACAATTCAAATTCAAATGCATTTCCAGAAATGCATTTTCATTTTAAGAACGTGGCTGCAAAATCGTGACCACAATTCAAATTCAAATGCATTTCCAGAAATGCATTTTCATTTTAAGAACGTGGCTGTAAAATCGTGACCACAATTCAAATTCAAATGCATTTGCAGAAATGCAAAATGAACGAAAAAGCATTCTGAGCGGCGCAGCAGAGTGACGTCAGTAGCCGCTCTTCTTCAGCTCCCTGCTGACCGAGCTACCCATCTTGTTCGGTAGGGAGCGGTGTGCACATCTGCATTGCATTACATTGCAAATGTGCCGGGAAATTGATTGAATTGCCGGGTCTTTAGAGCAGCGTTCCCCAACCGGTGCCCACCGGTCCGCGGACCGGTACCGGTCCGTGGGTCATTTCGTACCGGGCCGCACAAAAAAGAATTAATAACATTATTTCCTTTTAATTGATTATCAGAGTCTTAAAGACGTTTTATTCTGAAAAATGACCTGATTCTCTCCTTCTCCGCGGGCCTTTTCCCCTGAGCAAAAAAGCTCTGCAAAGACGTGTGTTTACTCATTTTTTAGCAAGTTTGTGGGCTTTATTGAACGGTATCATGCGCGTCTCTTCCTCTTGACACATGACAAGTGATAGTTACCACTCAATGAAGCCTGTTTGAGACAACAACTCTATCGGTGTTTTGGATGAAGGCTATCCTGAGATCGCCACTAAAGCACTGAAAACCCTGCTTCCATTTCCAACATCAAGCGGGATTTTCTGCCGTGACAGCAATCAAACAAAATTATGGAATAGGCCTGAACTGGATATAAGGAACGCACTTCGGGTGTCACTGTCGTAGCTTATAGTCACACACAACAGTGGGACTGACACATCGAAAGCTAGATAGTAACAATATAACGATGGAAAACCAGGCTAAGAAACTTAAAGATGGGTCAATTGAAAAAACGGCTGTTTATTTTACATAAAACTCCAAAAACTATTTTTCGCTCAAATCAGCTAAACTATTTTTCTCGCGCGCTCCGCGCGCTCGCATTAGGTGTGGAAGTCACTAACTAGGATCAAACCCAGAATGTACATGCATTAGCAGCGCAGCTGTCCAGGGCCTATCTTTCCTTCCAGTCCGTTCTGCCGGTCCGTGAAAATATGTCTTACATGAAAGCGGTCCGTGGCGCAAAAAAGTTTGGGGACCGATGCTTTAGAGGACGCATCACAGACCATGGCGCTCCCTCAAATTGTGCAAACACTGTTAGAATTAGCTGAACAGGTATAATCTAATAATATATCTGAGTCTGATGCCCGTGACCGAGTAGAACAAGTCATAGAGAGCTTGGCTGCATACTCTGCCGTCACAGATTTACACATTAATAGTAGCTCTGCCACTGTTTTAGTCATTGTTTGACATCAAGTTGCTCAGTCTGTGATGCGTCCTCTAAAGACCCGGCAATTCAATCAATTTCCCGGCACATTTGCAATGTAATTGCAATGCAGATGTGCACACCGCTCCCTACCGAACAAGATGGGTAGCTCGGTCAGCAGGGAGCTGAAGAAGAGCGGCTACTGACGTCACTCTGCTGCGCCGCTCAGAATGCTTTTTCGTTCATTTTGCATTTCTGCAAATGCATTTGAATTTGAATTGTGGTCACGATTTTACAGCCACGTTCTTAAAATGAAAATGCATTTCTGGAAATGCATTTGAATTTGATTTGTGGTCACGATTTTGCAGCCACGTTCTTAAAATGAAAATGCATTTCTGGAAATGCATTTGAATTTGAATTGTGGTCAGGATTTTGCAGCCACGTTCTTGAAAATGAAAATGCATTTCTGGAAATGCATTTGAATTTGAATTGTGGTCAGGATTTTGCAGCCACATTCTTAAAATGAAAATGCATTTCTGGAAATGCATTTTAATTTTCAAATTTTACATTTCAAATTGAATTTTGGTATCTATTTGCTGGGGCATGTTTTGAAAATTAAATCTCAAATGTCTATTTCTTTTTCATTTTAATTAAGTGAAAGATTGAGCACTCTTGAAGAAGAAAATTAAAATGCAAATAGGATGATTGATTACTAATTTCATTTATGAGTCAAATAATGCAGCCACATTCTTAAAATGCAAATGCATTTCTGGAAATGCATTTGCATTTGAATTTTGGTAACGATTTGCTTCCATACCCAACCAGTCAATCGCTGCGTGTGCTTTCTTCTACTGTCTATGCCTGGCAAGTGTGAGAGCGCCGAAGTTGCGTAGAGGCCGAGAGCGGTATTGAAGACAGATAGAGATTTCAATATGGCAACGGCAGCCACCAGTGTTGCACCGCCGCACCGTCTGTGGTTCTATATGGGCTGTGGAAATAATTTAGAAAAATTATAGCCCGCAACATATTGAAAAAAACAACTGAACTAGTTCATCTTTTGGAGCTGTGAACTTAGTTCAAAATTTGGAATTATGAACTATGAACTGAACTAGTTCATTTAAAAATTTGTGAACTATGAACTGAAGTAGTTCATGTAGAAAGTGAACTTTCCCAACACTGAACGTAAGTGTTCCATTTGAGACAGCACTAATCAGCGACGGAGTGCACTACAGATGTAAGTGCACTGTATTGCAGTGCACTGTATTGCAGTGCACTTCATAAAGTGTTCGGTAATAGACACACCCCTAGTCTTTATATATATCTATGGGGAGAACTTTTTTTTATTTATTTATTTTATTTGCCAAAACATAAATCATTACAAAAGGTATCGATACAGTACGTAAATAACATAAATGCATTAAGAAAACAAAAAAACATAATTTACAAACAATAAAACATTTCACCAATACTAACTTCTCTCACGGGTCCAGTTAAGTTTCAAATCTGACATGTGTTTGTGTAGATGTAGGGCAGTTGTAGATTTAAGAAACTTCAACAAATCTAAATAAAGTGACACCTCATTTAAGAATTTAAATAGTTGGCCAGTATTATTAAATTATTAAATAGAAATTCACAATTTTTGTCCTTGGAATTGGATATTATTATCTAATATCCAATTTTGAAAATCCTTCCAGAATAAAGCAGATCTATTACAGGGAAAGAACAAATGTTCGGTAGTTTCTATCTTTATCTTGCAGAAATTACATTAATTTGAGCCTACCTTAAATCTAAGGCGTAGAAATTCATTAGTGGGATAATGTCATTGATTGTCTTAAAGTGTACTTCTTTTGTCTTCGGGGATATAAGGAAAAGTAGATATTTACTCCTGATTCTTTTCTTCTCACTGCTAGTGTAATCTTGTAACATATCTTCATTTTAAAGATGAGGGAAAACATTCTACAGTAAGACAGGATCTTATGAATTGGTTGTTGCATTTCCTGTCCAAAAAAGAACACCCCTCAATTCTCAGCAAGTTTAATCTAGGTACTAGCTCTGAATATGTCAAGGACCCCCTGATAATACAAATAAGAGCTGGTGGAATCGCCTTAATCACTGTATAATATTCTCTATCAGTACACAATACATTATATTTGAGTTTAAACTCATTATAATCCAACATGTTACCACAAGCATCCATAAGATGTTGAACAGACCATATCCCTTGTTCCTTCCATTCTTTGAAATAAAATGATTTCTTTTTCATTAGTACACATCTATTATTCCAAATTAGTGTGTCATGAAGAGAGAAGTTATGCTTGTAGATTAGTTTCCAATAACGGAGGACTTGTTGGTGAAAATCTGACTGTCAGTTTAAGGATATCAAAGTCACATTTGAGCAAAAATTCTATACCTCCGAAATCCATAAAGATTTTTGAAGGTAGGTTGAACCAGAGACTCTCATATCGATTTACAAAGCTCTGTAACCATTTCAGTTTTAATGTGCCATTCATTGGGTCAAAGTCAATGACATTCAGCCCCCCCTCTTCCACCGATTTAATAATATCATTCTTTCTAATGTAATGATGTTTATTCTTCCAAATAAAATAAAAAATAATTGGTTAATTGTTTTGATCATTTTATCACGGATGGCCAAAGAGTACGCTGGATAAATGAGTCTCGAAAGGCCTTCCATCTTAGATAATAGTATTCTACCGAATATAGGTAAGTCCCTTTGTAACCATGTATTCAGAATTGTCCTATTCTTCTTCAAAATACTTTCAATATTGGATGTTGTCCTATGATCTAAATCCTTAGTATTACCCGAAATATTAATTCCCAAATATTTTACTTCATTCTTAATAGGTATGTTGTGTATAGCTGTAAATGGCGTATCATGTATTGCCATTAGTTCACATATCTTCAAATTTAGGCATAGCCCTGAAGCCTTTGAGAAGACCGAAATGGCTTCCAAAGATGTTGGTATCTGTGCCGCATTCTTAAGGAAAAGGGTTGTGCCAGCTGATTTGTAACCAATGAACTTCCCAGTACATTCAATCGTTGAATATTGTCATTTTGCTTTATCCAAATTGCCAATAGTTCTGTAGCCATAATGAAGAGAAGAGGTGAGTCTGGGCACTCCTGCCTAATTCCCCTCCTCGCCTCAAATCTTTTGCATGCACCCAGTGTTAATAGTACTGAACTATTTATACCATCATACAACATTCCTATAACCTTCTGAAAATGTTCACCAAAACCAAAATGTTCCAATGTTTTCAAAATAAAAGGATGTTCCACACTGTCAAATGCTTTACAAAAGTCTAAAATAATGACAATAAAACCCTCATCTTCAATTTTGTCCCTATAGTCTAACAAGTCTAAAACTAATCTTTTGTTGTTATGGATAGATCGCCCTTGAAGGAAGCCCGATTGCGATTCACTAATAATTTGTGACATACCCTCTTTCAACCTATTGGCAATGACATACAGTTAGGTCCATAAATATTTGGACATTGAC
The DNA here is from genome assembly GCF_963692335.1 of Osmerus eperlanus. Classification (NCBI taxonomy): domain Eukaryota; kingdom Metazoa; phylum Chordata; class Actinopteri; order Osmeriformes; family Osmeridae; genus Osmerus; species Osmerus eperlanus. Next base: position 20,236,100 of record NC_085025.1, read on the forward strand.
ACAATTTTCATCATTTGGCTCTGTATACCACCACAATGGATTTGAAATGAAACAATCAAGATGTGCTTTAAGTGCAGACTTTCAGCTTTAATTTCAGGGTATTTACATCCAAATCAGGTGAACGGTGTAGGAATTACAACACATTTTATATGTGGCCCCCCCCTTTTTAAGGGACCAAAAATAATTGGACAAACTAACATAATCATAAATCTAATTGTCACTTTTAATACTTGGTTGCAAATCCTTTGCAGTCAATGACAGCCTGAAGTCTGGAACCCATAGACATCACCAGACGCTGGGTTTCGTCCCTGGTGATGCTCTGCCAGGCCTCTACTGCAACTGTCTTCAGTTCCTGCTTGTTCTTGGGGCATTTTCCCTTCAGTTTTGTCTTTAGCAAGTGAAATGCATGCTCAATTGGATTTAGGTCAGGTGATTGACTTGGCCATTGCAGAACATTCCACTTCTTTGCCTTAAAAAACTCTTTGGTTGCTTTCGCAGTATGCTTCGGGTCATTGTCCATCTGCACTGTGAAGCGCCATCCTATGAGTTCTGAAGCATTTGGCTGAATCTGAGCAGATAATATTGCCAGAAACACTTCAGAATTCATCCTACTGCTTTTGTCAGCAGTCACATCATCGATAAATACAAGGGAACCAGTTCCATTGGCAGCCATACATGCCCACGCCATAACACTACCTCCACCATGCTTCACTGATGAGGTGGTATGCTTTGGATCATGAGCAGTTCCTTCCCTTCTCCATACTCTTCTCTTCCCATCATTCTGGTACAAGTTGATCTTGGTCTCATCTGTCCATAGGATGTTGTTCCAGAACTGTACAGGCTCTTTTAGATGTTTTTTGGCAAACTCTAATCTGGTCTTCCTGTTTTTGAGACTCACCAATGGTTTACATCTTGTGGTGAACCCTCTGTATTTACTCTGGTGAAGTCTTCTCTTAATTTTTGACTTTGACACAGATACGCCTACCTCCTGGAGAGTGTTCTTGATCTGGCCAACTGTTGTGAAGGGGTTTTTCTTCACCAGGGAAAGAATTCTTCTGTCATCCACCACAGTTGTTTTCCGTGGTCTTCTGGGTCTTTTGGTGTTGCTGAGCTCACCAGTGCGTTCTTTCTTTTTAAGAATGTACCAAACAGTTGATTGAGCCACACCTAATGTTTTTGCTATCTCTCTGATAGGTTTGTTTTGATTTTTCAGCCTAACGATGGCTTGCTTCACTGATGGTGACAGCTCTTTGGACTTCATATTGAGAGTTGACAGCAACAGATTCCAAACACAAATACCATACTTGAAATGAACTCTAGACCTTTTATCTGCTCCTTGTCAATGAAATAACGAACTCCCATGAGGGAATAACATACACCTGGCCATGGAACAGCTGAGCAGCCAATTGTCCAATTACTTTTGGTCCCTTAAAAAGGGGGGGGCCACATATAAAATGTATTGTAATTCCTACACCGTTCACCCGATTTGGATGTAAATACCCTGAAATTAAAGCTGAAAGTCTGCACTTAAAGCACATCTTGATTGTTTCCTTTCAAATCCATTGTGGTGGTATACAGAGCCAAAATGATGAAAATTGTGTCAATGTCCAAATATTTATGGACCTAACTGTATGTAAGTAGTAGTAGCAGCACTTCCCCAGACAACTTCCTCTGAAACGTCCAAGCGCTCATTGTCCAAGCGCTCAGCATGCCACCTCCTCTGAAACCTTGAGAGGATTGGCGAGTCTCAACAACAGCACGAGAGTCACGCAACAGACCAGGTAGACAACGCAAGGAACACACCGAGACGAGAGGGGGGAAGGGTGTTCATTCATCCGACCGAGATGAGGAAGTTTATTGCTCTAACTGAAACTAAGTGATTCTCTCTCAAACAAAGTGATTCTCTCTCACTTCATCGACTAGTGTCTTTCTATGTATCTCATGACTGTTGACATCTCTCTCCCCCTCCTATCTGTCTCTCTCTCTCTGTCTCTCTCCCTCCATACAGCATATTGTGTTTGACTATGACATAAACTACACTGGTTCTGGCGACTTGGGGATGGCCCTGGAGGATCTGTGTGACCTGGATCAAGTGATAACCCCTGACGTCCAGCGAGTGTTATTCCCTGTTGAGTCTCACGAGAATGGTGTAATAGACTAGGTACGGGGAGTCTCAACAACTTGGAAACAGCACGAGAGTCACGCAACAGACTAGGTAGACAAGGCAAGGAATACAAATATGTCACTTTATCGTTTTATTGTGAAAAGTTTTCACAACATCACTGTCAAACATCTGCTGTAGAACTTTCAGCGCAGTGAAATCCCCAGCCATAGCTCCGTGACTCTAGACAACGGCTGCTGTCCTGACCCTAACCCACTGAATGTATGTAAGTAGTCAGACCCTCCAGGATGTTGAGATCGCACCAATTCACGCGAATTCAACAATTCCCCGCGAATTCAGCGCAACGTTGCAATTTTAACCAATCACTGCAATTTTCCCGCAACTTTGACCAATCATCGTCGTCTCCCACAACTCTCTCCAGTAGGGGTTAAATCCAGTGTTGCGCCTGAACGCATTCATTTATGGCAAGCCGTTTTATCATTTAACCAATGAAATCTTGATATCCAAAATTCGAATTTTGGATATCAAGAATTCAATTTTGGATATCAAGAATTCGAATTTTGGATATCAAGAATTGCATTTTGGATATCAAGAATTCGAATTGTTGATATCCTGAATTGCATTTTGGATATCAACAATTAGAATTTTGGATATCCAGAATTGCATTTTGGATATCAACAATTCGAATTGTGGATATCAAGAATTGCATTTTGGATATCAACAATTAGAATTTTGGATATCAAGAATTGCATTTTGGATATCAACAATTGTAGGCCTGCAGATCACAGGAACATTTTTTTAAAAGCTAGTCGTTGCTGCCCTCTGGTGTTCGCAAGTAATAACACCCCCAATAGTTTCACATTTTCCCCCCTCTCTCTCTTTTTCACTTGTGCCAGTATGCATAATACGGCCGATCAAACAAATGAGTAAATGGCTCGTTATACCGTTTGTGTTATATGGATATTCCGTAATTCCAAAATGAAACAAAACAACGGAAACCAAGCCTTTCCCCATAATCTGGTTCTGACATCCAAAATGGACAAAACGATATTACGAGGCTATTTTTCATTTTTTGCAGATACCAGCATAAAGGATATGGAATAATCAAACAAACGAGTAAATGGCTCGTAATAACATTTGTGTTATATGGTTATTCCGTTATTCCAAAATAAAACAAAACAACGGATACCACGCATTTCCCCATCATCTGGTTCTGGCTTCCGAAATGGACAAATCGATATTACGAGCCTATTTTTTATCTTTTGTAGATATCAGCATAAAGGATATGGAATAATCAAAACAACGATTAATGGCTCGTTATACCATTTGTGTTATATGGTTATTTCATTATTCCCCCCCAAAAAACGAAACAACCAAAAACAAGCCGTTATACTTAAATGTGTGTTCGACTTACTAAAGTGACAAAACGATATTACGGCCCTATTTTGCGTTTGTCAACACGGGTTGCAAAATAGAAAAACCAATGGCCACAAGGTACACGGACCATTCAGTACACGCGCAGCCATGTTAACTAGCATTGTTTAAATGATAAAACGGCTTGCCAAGATATAACATAGAACATGCAAATATAATCCCGCCCCCATTAAGGTCATTAACATACATTGTTGATATCCAAAATGCAATTCTGGATATCCAAAATTCGAATTGTTGATATCCAAAATGCAATTCTTGATATCCAAAATTCGAATTGTTGATATCCAAAATGCAATTCTTGATATCCAAAATTCGGATTGTTGATATCCAAAATGCAATTCTTGATATCCAAAATTCGAATTCTTGATATCCCAAATGCAATTCTTGATATCCAAAATTGGAATTCTTGATATCCAAAATTGAATTCTTGATATCAAAAATTCGAATTTTGGATATCAAGAATTCATTGGTTAAATGATAAAACGGCTTGCCATATTCATTGAACGAAAGTTCATGAACTCGTTGATAATTTTGGTGAACGTGAACTGAACGTACTGTATTACTGCCTGATGAACGATACTGTGAACGCGTTCATTCTGGTGTCTGTGAACTCTTTCACTCTTTTTAATTTCGTTCAATTCACTTCAGTGAATAAATTACCAGAGACTTCCAGGCGAAAAACACACCGTTAACAGTCCTGTATCCAGGGTTGCCCAACCAGTCAATTGCTGCGTGTGCTTTTTTCTACTGTCTATGCCTGGCAAGCGTGAGAGCGCCGAGTTGCGTAGAGGCCGAGAGCGGTATTGCAGACAGAGATATAAATCTTTTTTGTAAAAAAAAAATGTAAATCATGGTTGGATAACGATTAAAAATGGGATATGATGACAATTGGCATGTTGGTAAGGTTATTTAGGGGACCTTTTCTCAATGGTTTTATTCTTTGATGAATGTTTGTTAATTACTTAATTTTCCACCAATAACTCAATTAAAATTACAAAGAGGGTAAGTAGTAAGTAGTAGTAGAAGCACTTCCCCAGACAACTTCCTCTGAAACGTCCAAGCGCTCAGTGACCAAGCGCTCAGTATCCCAACTCCTCTGAATCGTCCAAGCCCTCAGTGTCCAAGCGCTCAACATGCCACCTACTCTGAGACGTCCAAGCACTCGGTGTCCAAGCGCTCAGCATGCCACCTGCTCTGAAATGTCCAAGTGCTCAGTATCCCACCGCTTCTGAAACGTCCAAGCGCTCAGTGTCCAAGCAGACAACGCGGATACAGCGAGAGTGGCATAATAGACAACGGCGGTGTTGTAACACACAACACGGACACGGCAGGGGGGTCACAAGGACCCGGAGACAGCGCGAGCGTGATGTAATAGACAACGCAGACAACGCTGTGGGTCACATTGAACCTAAGACAGCGCGAAGGATAAAGAAAATGTTTCACTTGATTTTTTTTTATCATGAAAAGTTTTCACAACATAGCTGTGGGTCAAAACGACCCCGATACCGCGCGAAGGATAAAGAAAATGTTTCACTTTATTTTTTTATTATGAAAAGCTGTCACAACGTAACTGTGGGTCAAAACAACCCTAAAGTAGCACAAGGATTAATCCTTGTCTCATTGTAGGCATTAGAGTCTTATATTCAGTACATTCCTTGAGAGCATAAACAATAAATCCTTTATATCCTCCCAAAATAATTTATAAAAATTTGAGGTTAACCCATCTTGACCTGGAGACTTTCCTAATGAAATACTTGTAACTGCTTTACTTAGTTCCTGTAGGTAAATCTCAGAATCACATAGTGCCTTAAACTCTGTATTAATTTTAGGAATATACATTTTTATTTTCTCAAAGAAAGCATTTGAATCCACCCTGGAGTAAGAGGAAGAGTATAAGTCTGCATAAAACCTAAATACCTCCTCAGATATTAATTTAAGATCTGTGTTTTTTTCCCCTTCTTCTAACCATCTTGCTCTTGACCTTACAAAAGCTCCATGCGCTCTATTCAGATATAGCTCATCCAATTTAGATTGCAGATTTATACATTTATTTCGCTCTACTTCTGACATTGACATCTTCTTACAACATTCTTCAATTTCTTGAATCAGTTTGAGTTCACATTCCTTCCCTTCTTTATTTCTCTTTTTCCCAAATTGGATTGAAAATTGTCTCACCCTATACTTAAAGAATTCCCATCTATTGCTATAGCTTCCAATTGATGAATCAAATCGAATATCTAATATCACATTTATTTACACTTTATTGTGTCACAATATTCTATACTTTTTAAAAGGTCTGCATTAAACTTCCAATAAACATTCCGCTTATCAAATCCAGTTTGCGGTTTAAAGAATGTATAATACATTACAGTACAATTCTAGAACTGTAATCACCAGCTGGGTCTCACACTGGGTGTGGGAAGCAGGCTGTTCTTTGTGTCTCTATCTCTTCATTTTCAGAAACAACCTTGAAACCGGGTGGAGATGGCAGCTGAGCAGGTGGGACGCGTAGGCAAGAACAACTCCTATACCAGATGCATAACATCATTTGAATTGATTTATTGGAGATCATATGTAATACCACAACTTAAACCTTTCACATAGCATGATGAAAAGGCGAATCAAATGGTTAACCAATTTTATAAAAAATGCTAACTAGCAAAGAGACATCTTCTGTTCCAGGTGAACCTGTAAACCAAAGAGTGGAGGAGTTAAACCAGGAGATTGGTTTGACGGTTACATTTTGAATTAAAATTCTTTTGATAATTTATTTTATTTTTTCTATATTACAATTCTAAAAAGCTTGGCTTAAGTTGTGGTGAAGGAGGCCTGTGAGTATGTCCAGGTCTGCCGTGGATACATGGATGTCGAATGTCCACTCTGTGGAGTGACAGTGGGTTTTCCCCTATAACATGGACCTGATGTTAGTTTCCTCCAGGATCACAATGACTCGTATTGAGAGACTTGTTGCTCTTGTTGGTTAGTTGTAACGGTTTCAAATTCTTGTACTCGCTGTGAAATATTTTTACTGTTGATTGTTTTTTCTACAGGTACACTCTTGCACTCTTGTGGGGAGTTTCATGTTGTTCAATTGTAACTTGTTTAACTGCATGCTCTTATGGTTCTTCCCTTTGGCACTTATTTGGTTTTCCACAATGTATGCTTCATGTTTTGGCTGCTCGCAATGTTTGGGGCTATCTCGTTGTTATGATCAGTGACCTATGCTCTTTTGTAAAGCTCTCTCTTGGAAGTCGCTTTGGATAAAAGCGTCTGCTAAATGCATACATGTAAATGTAAACATCATTAGGGTTTTCCCACTGTGTCCAGTGTGTCCTCACCACTGTGCCATAACGCTGCATAGTCTCATCATTATTGTTGATTTGTATGCCAACATTGTGTAATCAGTAATGGGATATATTTTTTAATTTGGGTTTGTTGTCAGACCCTATAAGGGTGTGAAAGGAGGGATTTATTTGAACTTTAAAAATATCCACTTTAAATCCTCAAATGGGTTCTTGATTTCAATATCCGTGTTTAATCATTGGTGTTCGACTGTTCGCATCTCATTTGACTCAGTTACTGCTTGATCATGGGAGATAAGGTGATGCTGGGACTGTAACTTTTCTGCTTCAGGACTAGTCAGACCAGCGGGTCTGACTATCTTTGGATATACAACCCCTGTCCTAAGGCCCCATTCCCCTGGAGACCCTGTCCCCCCCTTTCTCACTGGATGATCTACCCCTTCCCCTTGGAGACCCTGCCCCATCTGCCCCTATGCCTCATCAGACCTAGGAGTGGTCTGCCCCGTCCACCCCCCGTCCCCTTGAAGACCCTGCCCCAATGTGTGTCCTTGTATTGGGGGGAGGTGAGCAAGTCATCCTATTTGGGGGGAGTTGTCTCGTATTTGGGGGGAGTGTTTTCATTTGGGGGATGCACTCATGTTAGTGGGTGTGATTTGTACTTCAGGGCCACCGTAGTATCCAGTCGGGTGACTGCTTCTCCAGCAATTGTAGATGCCCTGACATCACTACATAGGCTTATAAACTTGGAAAAAGAAGAAGTTGAACAGCGAATTTCAACGGTGCAATTTGAGCAAGGACTAGTTGGACGACCACGAATGGTCCTCTCTCCGGAGTACCTTAGCAGTCTTTTGGGCCTTAACTTGTCCATCCCATGCATAGATGCACTTTTGGGGGTGTAAAAACGAACAGTGCATCGACGTATGGCTGAGGCTGATATGTCAGTCAGGACACTGTACTATGGAAGCAAATCAGTTACATAATGTTTTGAATTAAACCCTTTGCATTGAATACTTAATATCGAAATGTAAACACCCCCGAATTGGTGGTTGGTTTTGAATTCACCTCTTTAAAATGGAAATCTGAATTATTAATTATTTTCAAGGTAAAAAAAAAGATTTCCGATCCAAAAATTCGAGGTTCGGAAATTCAGGTAGCCTAGTTTAAATTCGAAGAGTAAAATTCATATCCCCCAAATTCTATAAAAAAAATCAATAAACAAAATTCTGGCTGCTCAAATTTGAATGGCAAAAATTGGGCCGAAAATATTCGAGCCAAAAACATTGAGATTGCAACATCCGGGATACCAAGGATAGGTAAGGCAATTGAGCCTGAATGCCTGACCTATTGAGCCTGAACTATCTCACTTCTCCGAGAAGGGTCCAACTGCAGACCTCTCTCCTCAGGCCCCTCTCATCCCGGTGTAGCAGCAGGGAGTCATACATGCATACATGCCACATGCATACATGCATGCATCAGTCATTCAATCACAGCCTGGGGTCTGATGAGAGAGCGGTCCGGTCTGAGGCAAGCAATAGCCTACTTGGTATCCCTGCTGTTCCAATCAAAACATTTTCGGCTCGACTTCTTTCGGCTCTGCTTCACCATTCGAATTTGAGCAGCCTGAATTTGATTTGATTTGAATTTTCGAAGCTTGAATTAAGAATATATATATATTTTGGTGAATTTTACTGTTCGAATTTGAGCAACCTGAATTTCTGAACCTTGAACTTTGGGACCTGAATTTTTTCATAAATAAATTCATATTTCAATTTTAAAGAGATGAATTCAAAACCAACACATTTGGTGGTGTTTACATTTCAATAATCAATGCCATTTAAAATTCAAAACATTATGGCACTGATTTGCTTCCATACTGTACAGCACTCTCACAGATGAGGAATTGGATCGGTGTGTGAGAGACATCAAATCCAGCCTCACTCAGGTTATCGGATGGTGAAAGCCCTTTTGCAAGCCCAAAGACTGCGGGTGCAGTATGACCGCGTCAGAGCTTCCATGCACCGCATCGACACCGTTAGAGTCATATCATGTATGACCAACTTGGGTTGCATTGTCCGAAGAACCTACTCAGTTCCAGGCCCCCAGTCCTTGATGCACATCGACACGAATCATAAAATCATCCGGTAAATTACTTTCACAAAGAGCATATTCATTCATTATTTTACCCAAATATAATGATGGGCTTATTCAGAATAACATCTTGACACATTTTCCTGCAGCTACAACATTGTCATCTTTGGTGGCATAGATGGCTTTTCACAGAAGGTAAGTACAGTTTTCAGGAATAAATGTGTACATGTTTATCCTGCTTATATGTGTTTGCCTAATACAAAAATGGTGTGTATGGTATTACAGATAATGTATCTTGGTGCAGCCTCCAATAACCTTGCATCAACCACCCTGGCCTTCTTCCAAGAATCTGTGGAGAAGTTTGGTTTCCCTCTTGCAGTTTTTGTAAATTTGATGTAAGATGCTTCAAACATTCCTGTGCTGATTTCATAGGTTGTATAACCAGGGCTCTCAAGTGTCACGCATTGAGCGTGACAGTCACTCATTTCGGTCTTTTGTCACGCCCTCCCGCCACACATTGTATTTCTCACGCAGAAAAAAGATATTTATAATATATTTAATATGCCGCAGCACCCGACCAAAATTCCTCTGGCCGCGCCAGTCTCACTATGGAACCGGCAGGAATCAAGCGCGTCTCCCCTGGAGTTCTTAGTCAAGCCTGACACTTATCAGCCAATCAAAAAAAAGAAAGGGTCTGTACAATAGCCAATCGGAAAATAGCACAATTTTATCTGGGTAAGATTTAATGCAACAACCAATGGAAAAAAAGCATATCCTGTAATTTTTCACGTGATTCTGCTTGCTACAACATCTTCCAAAAGTTTCGTTGACCTACAGAGCAAACCACTGGAGCTTGAGCATCACTTTGAGCACAGTCATGATCTCCTGTTTTAATGTTACAACAAATTCACAACTTGTTTGACACAAACAATGACAACTTGACTGCTGTTAGAAAATGTTTCCCAGATAATTAGCATCAGTTTTTCATGAGTGTCTTAACCAACAGTTTTACAGCCTGTTCACTGACAACACCTGCTCAGAACAAGTAGTTCATAGATGTAGCCAGTGTGTATCGGTGAAACTCACTCCTCAGGTATGTAACAGGCCACCCGCATCTATGGTTAGCTAGCTTTTTGTTGGCATAGTTCGTAGTGGTGGCGCTTGGGATGTCAGAGGTGGCAGGTTCGAACCCAATGCGGGACGAACATATGCCCGATACCTTTGACGGAGCTTGCAATATTTTGTCTGATACATATAATAGGCCTAGTCCTATTTTCATTATCACACGATGACTGACATATTGTCACATTATAAACATCTCTTTCCAAATATGCGTAATAATTTTATTAGCACTAAATACATTTAAGTGTTTTGCATAGTCGATGTTATAGGTCACTTTTAAAATAATGTCATATTTTATAATTATATCCTGGCCATGGATGCATTAATCATTGCTGCCTTTCAAAGATGTCAGGTAAAAAGCAATTAATTAATTTTGACCCCCTGGGGGGGGGGGGGGTATGGGGGGTAATGTCACTCTTGCCTGTCTTCAAAACTCGAGAGCCCTGTATAACCAACCAACACTTAATATGGTCTTTGTTGTAAATGTTTGTTTTAGGGTACGGGCTGATCAAGGGGTGAAGAATGTGGATGTTGCACGCCTCATGTTTACAGTCCGTGGGCACTGGAAGAGGCAGCTTCATTGCTGGGAAGAGTGTTCACAATCAACGGTTAGTAAAAAAGTGCAGATAAAACTAGTTGAAATAGGGCACTCCACTGCTGCCATGCATCTAAACTTTTTTTTCCGAATTGAGAGGCTATGGAGAGACCTATGGACAGCTGTAACAAACATCTACTATGATGTCCTTCACTACCTCGAAGAAGAGGGCTTCCTCAATATCGCCAATACTACACACCTCTTCTGTTGCCAATATGTGTTATATAATTTTCGCAATGTTTGGGACCATCATCCATTAAGAACGGAGGGCAATATGACCCCTAATCAGCTGTGGGCACTGGGTCAAATACATCAGCCAATTCCAGTTCCAGATCACATGGCAGTATGTCTAAATATTCAACTCTTTTGTGTTAACAATTGTAAAAAACAAAACAACCCCCCCCACACAATTATTAACATTAGAAAAAGTCTAATAGACCATAATAGACCATATTTTGCTAAATAGGGCTGTGCGTTTACTATGTTATATGTTGAAGCATTTGCTCAATGACCAATCCTTAGTTTTATGCAAATTTTACATATATACTCTATAAATATATATATATAACTATGCTGTCTGTATAGATAATCAACACTGCATACAAGTGACATTTTCTTTTTTCCAATTTGTAGGGTATAGATATGCCTCTCATTGAGTGGGAGAACAGTGGACTTACTCCAGACTGCCACTCCAGCATCGTTGTCCCAGACATCGAAAGCCCACTGACTGATGAACAAATGGCAGCTTTAAGAGAGGCTCTTGACCCAAGAGCTTTTATCCCAGGCTTATGTCTGTGAAATCTACATTGCAGCAGTTCACTTTTGTGAGAACATTTAAATAACTGAATGTTTTGAGCATTTTCAGAAGAACTGGATCAACTATATAATAATACATCATATACATCATTAGATTAAAATATTCTTCACATCTCTCCTGAGTCAAATTTTATTATTTATTTCATAGAGATAACTGCACAAGCACTTTGCAATGTGACCCAGGCATCTTAACTGACTGGCTCATGCATCAAAGAAACATTTACATTTAGTAGACGCCTTTATCCAGAGCGACTTACAGTAAGTACAGGGACACCCCCCCCGAAGCAAGTAGGGTGAAGTGCCTTGCCCAAGGACACAACATCAATTGACACGGCCGGGAATCGAACTGGCAACCTTCAGATTACTAGCCTGACTCCCTCACCGCTCAGCCATCTGACTCCCTGAACATGCCAACATGCATAACACAAACTGTGTGGTGTAAACTTCTTTTGTGTGTACGTCTCTAACTGTACGAGTGTGTATATCTGTTTGTATCAACATATTAGATGAGACCAAATCCTGTTTGGCAACTGCCAATACAGGCTAGGATGTCAATCTTAAAAGATGCATAGTCTTTGTAATGCCCTGGGATTCGCAGGGTCTCGTAACAGGTGGAGGCGGTGGGAAAGCTGCCTTTGACCACCTAAAAGGACAGATTCGTCCTTGGCAGAATCTCCCATCCAGTCCAGAATTTCACCAGATCTCTCAATTCATTCGGTGATGCTGTGCAGTAAACATATTAAATTATTTTACAAGTTACATGAAAAGTTGCTGTGGAGAGGTAATGATAACTACATGACCGACTGTTTCACGGTTTATCGCATATGTTTACTCTGTCAACATACCATTTTCAATGAACTGTCGAAGATAACCTGATACGTGGCACATGGTGTCAACTGAAAAATCATTGTCATCATCTTCTTCTTCATCATGATGAGGCCAGGTAATGTGCTTCAGAAGTACCTACATTGAAAGCAAAAAAAAACACATGGGATAGACTTTTTATTATGGCTTCTTACATTATATTTGGTGTGATTCTTTCAGGCTTTTGAACCACACATTTCAAAAACGCCACTGGTGGGTACTTTGGAAAGCACGTTGCAAATCCTAAGAGCGCTAAATCAAGCACACAGACTACTGGGCACAAGTACAGATGCTGGATACAGATATGAAACCTCTACCCTATAGTAGTATTCAACAAAGGCCTGGATTTAAAATAGTGTTAAGTTACCTCAGGGCTGTAATCCACTGCTCACTCTTTAGGGAAAAGCAGGGCCACTGTGTCAGGTCGTTTGGTCAGCACGGTCCACATTTGTGTCTCTTTAAGACCACGTCTCAGCTGTTTCATTTGTCTTGTGACACGTCCAATGACCTGTTAATGAAGGTGAAATACTTTGTCATTCTTAATCCCCCCCAAATGATTAGGAATGAGAAATTAGGTTCTGCAAACACAACCACATCCTAAGATTTTACTCACAGCATGGATCAACATTTTCTCGAAAAGCCATCTCCTGTTATTATTAGACAGGCAAGGGAGGTCCCAGGCATAGGCCAAGTCCTGTACTCTTTTTGCCTCTTCCTCAGAGAGTTCGGATTCACCTTGAAGCTTCAATACACAGTGGAAAACAAGAGGAAATAGAATGTAATGACACTACATGTATACAGCGGGTCTATAAAGTCTCCACTCCCTATTTGACATTAAGTAAAACAAACTTTAAAACAAATGGTTGGGTGGGGACTTTTTATATCCACTAAAAAATATGAAAAGGGAAGAAATAGCAAGACTTTGAAAATGATTGAGGATGGAAAACATACAAGCCTGATTGTTTCCCGGATGTCCAGGTCTGGACAGTCTTCTAGGGCTACAGTTGCAGTTTCGGGACCCCCTCCAAGCAGGACATGAGCAAAGGCAGGGCTGAGCCCAGACAGGCACGGTCCACCATGAAGGAAGGAGTGGCCCATCATTCTCCCTGCCATGACGAACATATCACTTTCAACTAGGAAGTGAGAGGCTGACGGCACCAAATGGCCTGTCTCTCCATCAAACAGCCGTGTCACATCAGTGTTTGCTGTTAAAGAAAATTAGTTTTAGAGAAAAGCTATTTAAAATATATTATACACAATCAATTAGTAGGAACTAACTGTATTATACATTAGATCTACTTTTTTCGCCAGTGTAGGCATGATATTATTTAGTATAATGGTTACATATATTGTTCTCAAGCAAAACTACTAAGATGAAAAACAGATTGACATAATATAAAAAATATTTAATATATAATATTTAATAAGTCATCTTACACATAACTGCACTCTACTTACCAAAGTTGATGCAAAACCCAGACTTCCAACTTCTCAATGCAAGTTGAGAGGAAGAAGCGAGTTACACCCTTTCCAATGGCAACATCACCTGTAACACAATGCAAGGTTTGATATAGTAATGTCATACTTTTTGCAGTCCTTGACCATTGGGACATGTTATTGTAGCTTACATCAGCTAGCTAGCTAGCTTCAGGATGTCTCCCACCACCCGCAACTGCATCTTCCCTGGATGCAAGAACTCCAGCTGCGCTGCAACGCCATTTAAGTTCCCTATTGATAATGAAAGGAAAAATAGGTGGATAGATTTTGTGAAGAGCCACGCTCATGGAAAGCTTCGGATAAACTCCAACAGCCACCTCTGCACTGACCATTTCACGGCGGACAGTTTTAACATGGACCAGAGACAGACGGGGTTCACCAACACACAGCTTTTCTTGCAGCGCGGAGCCGTACCGAGCATCGCCCCTCTGGCCGTTCATCCTCCGGTCGCACCTGGACCATCCACCGCCGCCAGCAGTTCATCACTCAGTTCTGTGTGCTTGTTATAATTATACTAGATAACTTTTCCAGAGGTATCTCTGCTATGAGTTAGTGCAAACTGCTAAATTGATATTAGGCTACTCGGTGTAGAATGATGGTATTTTGGTGAAATGGTAGCTAATGTGTTAGAAGTAGCCTAGTTGGAGAGCTCACTGTCTGCTGTCTCTGGTGTCCATTTTAACTGTTACAGCTCAGGGGAACATTTCATTTATCTGCATCTGTATGTTTCACTCATTGAACAAATACATTCTAATTTTATAGGCTACGGTTTTGTTCGGCTTAGCGTCCATTATCTGGGTCGGAGGTAGGCACTAGGCAGCGAGGGGCGGAGCTTCAGCTCCTTCAGGCGACACGCCCCCCCAGTCTCAAGCAGAGAAGACTGCTGTTTTTTTCACGATTTCAAAGCCTAATTTAACATACTTGTCGGTGTTATTTTTTCATTCGAATTTGGATGGGTAGTTAATAACACATTATTCTGTGGTGTGGTGAACTTAAAACTAATTTCCAGGTCCACTTTACAGGATCTTTAAGACCCGTATATGTTTATTGTTTGCACCTTCCTGATAAAAATAGCATCTGAATAATGCGCCATTGACTTTGGTCCGTGTACTTTGCGGCCAATGGATTTTCGTTTTGAAATTAGAAAACCAAAATCGGGAAAATAGCTGTTTCGTGACTACCATTTAGAAATAGGAAAACAAAAAACGGAAAATAGTTTTCCGTTTTTTGTTTCGATAATAGAAAACGGAAAACGAAAAAACGACCCGTTATCTGATTTTCTTTGATGTGCTTAAACATGGAAATCGGGAATTAAAATAATCCGTGTATAATTCGTTCTTTCATTTTTCAATTGATAAACCAAAAACCAAAACCCCCAAATTATTCGTTTTTCCGTTATTCAATTGAGAAACGAAAAACGATTGTTTTTCTTGTTATTCAATTGAGAAACCAAAATCCAAAAACCAAATCCAAAAACGGGGCACTGACCGAAAATGATTTAGAAATGTTGTTTTGGGTGACCCGGAACTTGTGACCCAAATGACTTCTTCGTGTATTCCACTAATGTCTCTTAATCTAGATAGCCTACTCAAACAATCATGGAGAGTTTTATATTGTTTAGAGGAACAAAACGTGCGGCCATGGGGTCGACACCACTGTTACTCAAAGTGGCTCTTAGCGCAGCGCTGGGTTTATAGGCAAAATAGATAGGCTAACCTGGAAGGTCCTGCCGATTTTTTCGGTTGTCATCAGGATTGTAAATTAACTTTTTTGATCACCAGCCAATGTGGCTATGGTAACAATCAGAATTTCCACTAACCACATTTTTTCGGTGAAAGAGAAATTATGAGTGCCACTGAATGCATTTGATCATTTTATTAACATTGTTGGCATGAAAAACACAAGTACAATACATACAAAAAAATATACACTGAAAGTGTATATTTTGAAAGTGTACCCAAAAATTCAAGACTCGGCCATTCAGGTTGCTCAAATTTGAGACCCCCCATTTCTATTTTAACAAATTTGAGCCTTATGGAACAATAGGGTCATTGTAATCAATAGGAAATCATTGTTTAAATATGATTGGTATGAAAAGGGCATTGTGTTTGTGACAAATATAATTTAAACTGTACTTATAGAGAATACAACAAGATCTGTAAAGCAATACCGATACCATTATTACAGTTAGTTCAAAGCACATTGTTATATGTAAGAATAAGACCCTTACCAACTTTACCAAATGTTTTTATTAATGATTGTACTTTATTTGACAGTAAATGGGAGTCAGGTGGCTGAGCGGTGAGGGAATCGGGCTAGTAATCCGAAGGTTGCCAGTTCGATTCTAACTAATATATGTAATAATACATATATTAGTGATGCTTTGAAATCTAAATATTTTTTTGATAACAGAGGATTGTGTGTACAGGTTCCGAATATGGTTGCATTGTCCATAAAAAAAAAACATTTTAAATTCATTAAATGGCCCATTTCCCCAAAAGTCAAAAAGACACTTTAAAATAATTTATAAAATATATCCGGTCGCTGACTTTCTTAGAAAAATATTCAAATTTGGTGTAGAACCTTCTTTATTTTGTGAGGTGGCTGATGAGACTCTGGAACCATGCTTCAGTCCGATGTAATCCAATTTTGCATTGAAGCTCGATTGCTCTGCGAGCAATTTTATCGTTCATCTGCTCTGCTATGCGCCCTCTGCTGACATCCTGAATATGTGACTGTCAAGCTCGTGGGAGCAACTTCGGGGTCAGAACACAAAAATCTACAATCTAAATCTAAAATCTAAAGAAGATTTCCACACACTATTTTAATTCCAGATTTCCATGTTTAAGCACATCAAAGAAAATCAGATAACGGGTCGTTTTTTGTTTTCCGTTTTCTATTATCAAAACAGAAAATGGAAAATGGGTCGTTTTCCGGTTTTTGTTTTCCTATTTCTAAATGGTAGTCGGGAAACAGCTTGTTTCCCGATTTTGGTTTTCTTATTTCAAAACGAAAATCCATTGGCCGCAAAGTACACAGACCGACTTTAGACCACGTTTTTCCTGGTCAGTGGCGGAATTGTTTTTCGGAAACTGCAAAATAGCACCAGGGAACGTTTGCGGCGGAACACGCCTCCTTTTTCGCTGAACCACCCACAGGAGCGCAATGTCATTTTGACGTGCGTCTGTGGAGGGAAAAGTCCGCTTTGCGTCAAGTGCAAACTAGGAATGATACTTGCGTCGTTGACAAAGTCAATTGCGCTGGGTGCAAGATCGGGCCCTAAGACTAATGCTTACCTCATCATGTGTTGTGCTCTCATCTAAATGGGCAGTCCTGCGACCCAACCCTGCCTGCATGTGAACTAGTTGCTCTAGCTCAGTGGGAGATTTTTGATATTGTTTAGGTAACAGATGGAAAGCCACTTGAAGTGGTTTAGCTCTTTTAGCAGGAACAATATTTACTGCAGGAAAACGCCTCTTTCCTTTTGCCTTTGTAAACATACCTGGAAAGGACCTTTGAGAAAAAATACAGTCTATTTAAACCTAAATACTATCAGACCATCAAGTTGTTTTAATCTGTTCAAGTTAATGTACAGAATCTAATGCTGAACCTTGTCATTTCAATTTGAACTGAAGGTCTTTGTGACTGATGGCCTGACTGGGCATTCTGTCCTCCCTGCCCATTCTGTCCTCCCTGCCTCTGTTCCCTGCAGGGTTGTAACCAAAAATAGTTATTAGTGAGTCTGAAATTATTAATTAGATAGAAAACATAATTTTCATGTGTACAGTATTAAAAGTGTACTGAACCTTATATCCTGACTTGTAGAAGGGACATCACCACTGATTGCACCTCGTGATGTCAGTAAAGGCAATACGTTCCTGACCGATTTTACAACCTCAGCGTGATTACCCTTTCAACACAATAATAGAAGTGTAATTTAGAAAACACACCAAAGTTCAATTCTTTTTAGATAGCTAGACCGTTTATAGTTAATTGCTACAATACATTCTCAATACATAGAAAAAGAGTAACATTTTTGGAAATGTCATTCATTCATGATATATAATTGTCGTCATATAATATAAACTGTAAATAAATAACCTTTTAAAAACAGACTTTTCACGAGTGGCCCACATGTGAATATAAAGGCCGAATAATACTACTGCGTTTTCACGGACACGGACACAGGGAACGCCCTCTCCGTCAAGGAACGCCCTCTCCGAGGGGCTCGGAGAGCTCTGCGTACACCTCCTGATTTTCTCAACTGTCCGTGCGCTAGTCCGTCAATTTGCGGATACCCCTTGGCTGTGATCGGTCCGTATTGGAACGGAACCGCTTGCGTCAGGGGCGGGCGGGGTTGCCGTGACCAACAAGAGAACAGAATCCTTTGACCGCCACTGCTGCAAGTTATTACAATTCATATTGCAGCTAAACAGTACATGTAAATCAGCATCTGAATTAAAATGTGACGAGAAATGGGCAGTGTAGTTGCTGAAAATGTGCTTATTTTATTGATGAAACGGCTAATTTGTAAATTTGCTCAGACTTTTCGATAACCTAGCTAGCATCGCAGTGCATCACCTCCTACTCTTCTGGCAGTGAATTGTTTCACCCACAGCCTTTGGAGTACTATAAATTCAACGAATCCGTCCGACTCCGTCCGTCTGCCTGTCCGTAACGGAGTAGTATAATTCGGCCTTTAGATGTATCTACGTAGCCTAGCTTGAGAACAGATAAGCTAACAGTTAGAGCTATGTTTTCACCAGCTAATTTTCAAACGGTCGCTACTGTAGCATTGCCTGGGCCATACTGGCCCAAAAGTGATCAACTAGCGAGCATGTGGGGTTCCATCCATTCGGAATTTTTTAAGCTCAAAATTTTTCGGGTCGAATTTGATAGGCTCAAATTTTTTAGGCTCTAATTTTTTTGCCTCTAATTTTTTCCGCTCGAAAATATTCGGATCGGATTTGATAGGGTTGAATTTTTTATGGTTGAATTTTTTAAGATCAAATTTTTTAGGCTCGAATATGAGCAACCTGAATTTTATTTTACATTGAAATATATTCAGATGAGAATTCAGTGTTGTTTAAATTTCAATATTAAGTATTCGATGCCTTTTAAAATTCAAAACATTATGGCACTGATTTGCTTCCATACTGACCCACACGGTGAACTGTGTCCATGATATCATCCATTTGCAGCGCCCAGTGAGGCGCGATCTTGCCAAGCAACTGGATAACGTCTCCCCGGGTATCTTCATTCATTTTTTCCATCATGCCCTTGATTCTAAAATTCCATCTCCGTTTATATCTTTCTTGTTCTTGCACCTTTTCTTTAAATTCAACATTTTCTGATCTCAGACATTCCATTTCTTTCTCCATCTTTGAGATTTTGTGCTTACAGTCATTGACTTCAGCTGCATTGAATTCTAATGCTTTAGCTAGGCTAGCAGTTAGCGTGCAATTGTGCTTCAGTTGCATGCTGAGATTCTCCAGTTTTTTTTCTTGAGTGTCGAATCTAGCAGCCAATGTGTTTATTGCTGCAAGTATAGCAGAATTTGTTACCTCATCTTCATTTGGTTTGATTACCTTCTGAGTATGTGCCCCTTTTGATGAAGTTGATGGCATAGAGCCACACGTGTCTTCTCAACTTCGCTTATCTCCTTGGCTATCAATATCAATCAAGTCCACCTTAGCATAGCCATGATCGACTGATGCTGGCTGACAACTACTTTCTTTAAGCTCTGATTGAGACATTTTACCTTTTTTCCTGCTGGAAAATTGACCTTTATTCAAATAAAAAATTTCTGTGGGGTTATTTCAAGTAAATTCTTACTTTGAGGGACTTTGGACAAGAGCACTTCACCAATACGACCGTTCAGTGCGCCATCTTGCCGACCTCCATTAATATACCTCTATGGGGAGAACGATAGTTAATGGAGGTAACTCCAGTTCTATGAGTGGAGCGGAGCCCCATAGGGGAGCTCTGCTCCTATTGGTTTACCCGCTGCCTAGTGCAGCTAATGACTGAAGATCAAAATGTATCCGCACCTGTCACTCACACAGGTGCCCTATATAAGGGGGTGACAGCTGTCACTCATCCTCCCAAAAGTATTAAATACAGCCGGGTTGAATAAGTCGAGCTGGGCCTGCAGCCCTATGGGGCTCCGCTCCACTCATAGAACTGGAGTTACCTCCATTAACTATCGTTCTATTTCGTGGAGCTCCGCCCCATAGGGGAGCTCTGCTCCTATTGGTTTAGGCGGAGCGAGCGAGGCCAGATATACCCCCAGCGAGACTAGATCTAAAAAGACACATAATCTCACAAGGCACCGAGCGGCCTGACCGGGAGGACAGACCCTGTGTATTAGTTACATCAGCAGGTCTGTCCTCCCGGTCAGGCCGCTACTGTGACACAGAGAGCCGTCCAGGGTGAAAACAGGAGAGAGTTTACTCAAAAACTCATGTCGTTCCTCTCGCCTGCGCAACAGCTAAGCTGGAGGGGCAACAGAACACATACAGTATAGACATCTCAACTGAGAATGTCTGACTGTCCCACATTTGGCGATATAACCAACGAACAACTCGCATCTAGGGCCCACAAGAACCTCGCGAGTTGTCATCTCGCTACACCTGATCCACCAGCCATGCTGAGGACAGAATGCGCAAAAGATGAGGAGGAAACGTCCAACAGATAATATCGCACAAATGGTGAAGGCGACGACCAAGACGCTGCTTCACAAATCTCCTCCACTCCTCCACCCCTGAGGATGGCGGCTGATGCCGCCACTCCTCGGGTGGAATGAGCCCGAATGCCAGGTGGCACGGGACATCTCATAGACTCGTACGCGAGACCAATAGCCTCGCAGAGCCAGTGAGAAAGTCTCTGTTTGGAGAGTGGCAAGCCAGCCCTCGAGCCACCGTAGCAGATAAGTAACTGGGGAGAAGATCTGATGCTTGCTGTGCATTCCAGATAGCGCGAGAGAGCGCGCACTGGGCACAGGCTATGTAAACGTCTTTCATCCTTTCCGCTGTGCGGAGGTGGGAAAAAAGCTCTCAGTTCGCAGCTCTGTGCCCTGAACGCTCGGCTAATCACCTTGGGGATAAAAGCTGGGTTAGGACGCAACACTGCTCTTGTTCGATCACCCGAGATGATCAAACAATCCGCGCGCGTTGACAAAGTGCACAAGTCGCTCACTTGCTTAGCCTTAGTCAAAGCGAGGAGCAGACTCGTTTTGAGAGAAAGCAGACGTAATGACACATTGTCTATGGGCTCGAAAGGTGGCCCACACAGAGCGTCTAACACCAGAGATAAATCCCATGTAGGTGTTGACGCTCTCGGAGGTGGCCTGAGCCTACACACCCCAGCCAGAAAACGCTTGACCAGCGGGTGGCTGAACAGTGTTGTTTTGGCGAACCCTTCGTGACATGCCGAAATGGCAGCCGCGTAAACACGAACCGTGCTCGCGGCTAAGCCCTCGTCAAACAACGATTGTAAGAAACACAAGAACATTTCGACCGGACATGAGACCGGGTCAAGGTTCACCTCAATAGCATCAGACAGACCCCTGCACTCTAAGAGTTCCCTCTCAGTAGCCAAGCCTAAAAGGGCCTCTGATCACTCGAGGGCTCTTCACCAGGCCTCCGGCCTGAGAGAGCGCATCCGTCTGGTGAGGTATGGGCCAAGGCCCGCCCACCAGCATCCCCACCATCTCCGGGAACCATGGGGCTCTGGGGCGATCGGGGGCTATCAGAATGACCGACAACCCGTCCGACCTCACCCGAGCCAGCAAGGGGAGGATGGAGGCCAGAGGTGGAAATGCGTATAGCAGACCTCTTGGCCAGGAACCTCCATTCGTACTCTCTTGGGCTGCCCCTTGACATCAGGTCCGCTCCCTCGTTGAGCAGACCTGGAATGTGCAGAGCTCTCAGGGAGCGTAGGTGCGTGAAAGCCCAAGTCCACACTTCCTCCGCTAATCGATGAAGTGATGGAGAGCGCACCCCTCCCTGTCTGTTGATGTAAGCCACCGTCGCCCTGTTGTCGGATCTGACGAGAACGTTGATCCTTCAACACCAGCGCGAAATGGCACAGAGTCAGTCGAACCGCTTCGAGCTCCAGGAGGTTGATGTGACGCGTCTCTGTCGGTTCCCATCTTTCTCCTATCGAGCCCGCCTGACATACTCCACCCCACCCGGTCAAGGACGCGGGTGGGGTGGAGACCGGATAGAGAGATGTCACTCTGCCCATGTCGACTCCAATCTCCAGTCTCTCCAATGGTTCAGATCGGCTTTGACTGATCTCGGTATCACTAGTAGTCTCTGGCGGTGTCGCACCGGATCCAACCGCAGCTGAGCAAACCATCTCTGCAGCTTGCGCATGTATAACAGGCCTAAAGGCACTACTACATGCGCTGCCGCAACGGCCGCTTGTGCCACCGGACGGCGAGCTCGTTTCCTCCTGCTTTGCGAGGCACCTGTGGAAACAGAGAAGGGAGCAGCGTTAGTTGTCTGCGCACCCCAGACATACGCCTTGTCTGCCAGAGAGGCAGTAAGCTTGTCCCGGGCTGATGGCAGGGTCGCCTTCCTCGCCGTCATCCAAGCGCTCGCCCCTGGTACCAGGTAAGCCACGAGTGACGGTTCCAACGGTGGGGGACCGGACTTCGCTGCCTCACCCAGCCCGTTCAACCTCGTGAACGGGAGGAGCGCCTTGACTGGGGCGTTAGCCACCAATGGCGCTTCCCATGAGCCTTGCACATAGTCTGCCAGTCTCGGCATAGTGGGGCACAAGGGCTTCGAGGCTGCGTTTTGCATGAGGGCCGACATCCCACGGGTCATCTTCCTCCACAGGAGAGGCCGGCAGGGGAACGCCCATGATTTCAGCTGCCTTCGCGATGACAGACGGGAAGTCTGCACTGTGAGACAGGGCAGAGGAGACAGGAGGGGCGGGAGCCGGCTCTTCGTCATCCTCTGAGGCTGAGGTCAACACGCGCCCTTTTACCTCAGAGAAGTGCGGGGGGGTTGAGCGCAACACGCCTGGGAAGAAAGCCTCCACAGGAGGTTCCCGCCGAGATACGTGCACCTCAATAGCCGCCCCGAGGTGGTCCTCAATTTCTGAACTCTCCTCCTCGGAGAGCAGAGCAGAGACCACATCTTTGAGGGTCTCCTCCACCTGAAAGAAGTTGTGACGCAGCCGCCTCCGAAACGGAGAGACCAGCGCACGACAAGCAGACAGGAGAGTCCACCAAACCGTCCCTGGCATGCCGAGGTCCCAAGCACACGAAACTGAATTCGTGGTGGTCTCCATCGGCTTCCAAGAAACGGCACCGGCATTGGGCTCTTAAAAGAGCCTTGCGTGGGAGCGGTGGAATGGAAAAGCTCATTTCAGGATATTCTTCAATTCTTCAAGCCACTAAATTCGAGCAACCCGTGCTGAATTTTTTGGGAGGATGAATGGGATTTATTCGCCATGAAAGTTTGCACAGACAAGGAATTTGCTTTGGCAGGAAGGTGCATACAATAAACATATAGGGACCTAAAATTTAAATATGTGGACTATCTATAATAAGGGTACATAAACTAGCAGTACTAAGTGGGATTAGACATAAAAATACAAAAATACAAATATTACAAAAAATACAAATGTACAAGATACAATTTTGTAATGCAGTGCAAAAAGCAGTGTGTTTTAAGCAGGAAGTCATTAGAGTCAGTGTGGTCCCTTGGCCTTGTTGAAGAGGCCAACAGTGGAAGGGAAGAAACTGTTTTTGTGGCGTGAGGTATTGGTCCTGATGGAACGCAGCCTTCTGCCGGAGGGGAGTGACTGAAACAGGGAGTGTCCAGGGTGGGAGGAGTCGGCCACAATCTTCCTCGCTCGCCTCAGGGTCCTCGAGGTGTGCAGGTCCTCGAGGGTAGGCAGATTGCAGCCAATCACCTTCTCAGCAGTGCGGATGATACGCTGCAGTCTGCTCTTGTCCTTGGCAGTGGCAGCAGCGTACCAGACGGTTATGGAGGAGGTGAGGATGGACTCAATGATGGCTGAGTAGAAGTGCACCATCATTGTCTTTGGCAGGTGAACTTCTTCAGCTGCCGAAGGAAGTACATCCTCTGTTGTGCTTTCTTGATGAGGGAGCTGATGTTCAGTTCCCACTTGAGGTCCTGGGAGAGGATAGTGCCCAGGAAGCGGAAGGACTCCACAGTGTTGACTGGGGAGTCACACAGGGTGATGGGGGTGAGTGGGGCTGTGTTCTTCCTGAAGTCCACAACCATCTCCACTGTCTTAAGAGCATTGAGCTCTAAGTTGTTCTGGCTGCACCAGGTCACCAGGTTGGCCGCTTCCCACCTATAATCAGACTCATCTCCACCAGAGATGAGCCCAATAAGGGTGGTGTCGTCCGCAAACTTCAGGAGTTTGACGGACGGATGACTGGAGGTGCAGCTGTTGGTGTACAGGGAGAAGAGCAGAGGAGAAAGGACGCAGCCCTGAGGTGATCCGGTGCTGATGGACCGGGAGTCAGAGACTTGTGTTCCCAGCTTAACGCACTGCTTCCTGTCAGACAGGAAGTCTGTGATCCACCTGCAGGTGGAATCAGGCACGTTCAGCTGGGAGAGCTTGTCCTGAAGCAGGGCGGGGATGATGGTATTGAAGGCAGAGCTGAAGTCCACAAACAGGATCCTGGCATAGGATGCTGGGGAGTCCAGGTGCTGTAGGGTGAAGTGGAGGGCCATGTTAACTGCATCGTACACAGACCTGTTGGCTCTGTAGGCAAACTGCAGGGGGTCCAGTAGAGGGTCAGTGATGGGTGACAGCTGTCACCCCCTTATATAGGGCACCTGTGTGAGTGACAGGTGCGGATACATTTTGATCTTCAGTCATTAGCTGCACTAGGCAGCGGGTAAACCAATAGGAACAAAGCTCCCCTATGGGGCGGAGCTCCACGAAATAGAACTACCACTCTCAGGAAACTTCTGGGTTCTGAACTGGTTGCAGTTCCACTCTAGTTCCATATGAGGGCGCTAACAGTCCAGTGCAGAATGAATGGAGGTCTAAGGAGCTATACCCCTCAAAATCCACTTTTCTCAGGATATAATTTTTTGTCTAGTAATTTGAATGTTGAAATCGAAAGGGGAGGCAAAAAAAAAAAAAAAAAGTCGCTTTTTTGTCTTAAAAAGCCTTTTAAAATGTCAATGACGTCACATCGTACTACCAGAGATACTTTACATTTAATCATTTAGCAGACGCTCTTATCCAGAGCGACTAACAGTAAGTACAGGGACATTCTCCCCGAGGCAAGTAGGGTGAAGTGCCTTGCCCAAGGACACGTCATTTTGCACAGCCTGGAATCGAACCAACCACCTTCTGATTAATAGCCTGATGCCCTAACCGCTCAGCCATCTGACCCCCTACAGACTTCACAAACTGGACAGACAAGATATTGCCCAGCAATATCTTCAGGGAAATGAAAGTAGGAGAGATGTTTTTGGGACCTATTGAGCATCTAGACTGGCTGAGAGGGAATTCTTTTTTTTTCATCAATTTTGTTTATTATTGGAAACATTTTACAATGAAAAGTCATACTTGCAGAGGGAATTCCAAATATTGAATTTAAAGTGTAAATTTAATTTCACATTTCATGCTATGTAGGCTATACTTATTTTTATTTATGTAAATCTGTTGTTTAACCCTTGTGTTATCTTCGGGTCATTCTGACCCATCAGTCATTGTGACCCACCGTCGTATTGCGACAACTTTACCGCATACAAAAACAAAGTGAAGCATTTTCTTTTAACTGTTGGGCTTTCTCAGCTCTTGCAACAACTACTAACGTTAGAAAACTAAAACACCACACCGGATCTAGCTAGACCGGAAACAAAACAACAGGCACGCCGCACTCACTTGTTTGGGCTTGCGAGCCGGCTAAAGAGTAGCAGGCTAACGTTACGTTTTGAGTGGATGGCGAGCGCGAGACGACGAAATGGATGCCAATAAGATTCTGAATGGAAAGTTTACTTTTAAAAAGTTGCCAAATGGTTCCATTGACAAGACCAAAGTGATATGTGTGTTTTGTCGTTGTGAACTGAGCTATCATCGCAGCACGTCCAGTCTGAAATACCACTTGATGGCCAAGCACACAGCTGATGCGAATTCTCCGCCCCCTCGTCAAAGCCAGGCGATTGATGTTGTTTTCCATTAAAAAAAACTTTTGCACCAAGCAATCCGATCCACTTTTCCATGTTGTTAAGAGCATTAAAATGAAAAAAAATTATTGGACAAAAAGAAATCAAAGGACATTTATAATAGATAAAAATGTTCAATTAATTGCGATTAATCGCGAGTTAAAGATCCTGTAAAGTGGAATTAAAAACAAGTTCACCACACCACAGAATAATGTGTTATTAACTACCCATCCAAATTCGAATGAAAATAAAACACAGACAAGTATGTTAAATTAGGCTTTGAAATCGTAAGAAAATCAGCAGTCTTCTCTGTTCGAGACTGGGGGGGCGTGTCGCCTGAAGGAGCTGAAGCTCGGCCCCCTCGCTGGAAGGCGCCGCCTCTCTCAAGTAAGCTACCTACGACCCAGATAATGGATGCTACGTCAAGCCGAACAAAACAGTATAGAATTAGAATGTATTTGTTCAATGAGTGAAACATACAGATGCATATAAATGAAATATTCCCCTGAGCTGTAACACAGGAGTAAACATTTACAGCAGAGACAGCAGACAGTGAACTCTCCAACTACTTCTAGCACATTAGCTACCATTTCACCAAAATACCATCATTCTACACCGAGTAGCCTAATATCAAGTTAGCGGTTTGCACTAATTATAGCAGAGATACCTCTGGAAAAGTTATCTAGTATAATTATAACAAGCACACAGAACTGAGTGATGAACTGCTGGCGGCGGTGGATGGTCCAGGTGCGACCGGAGGATGAACGGCCGGGGGGGCGATGCTCGGTACGGCTCCGCGCTGCAAGAGAAGCCGTGTGTTGGTGAACCCCGTCTGTCTCTGGTCCATGTTAAAACTGTCCGCCGTGAAATGGTCAGTGGCGCAGAGGCGGCTGTTGGAGTTTATCCAAAGCTTTCCATGAGCGTGGCTCTTCATAAAATCTATCCACCTATTTTTCCTTTCATTATCAACAGGGAACTTAAATGGCGTTGGAGCACAGCTGGAGTTCTTGCATCCAGGGAAAATGCAGTTGCGGGTGGTGGGAGACATCCTGAAGCTAGCTAGCTAGCTGAAGTAAGCTACAATAACAGTACAGCAGGAGGAGCCATTCAGTGATCTGACGTAGATGGGGCGAGCTGACGTAGATAGGGCATTTTTTGGCTCCGCCCATTAAAACCTGATCTGAAAACGGAATATAATGTACTTAGAAGCAAAACATGGAATTTACTTTAGAATCAGAATTCGGTTTATTCGCCATGTATGTTATACAAACACAGAATTTACTGTGGCAGGGAGGTGCAAAACACTAAACATATACAGATCTTAAATTTAGTAAAAGTACAAAAGTTTAACTATTTCTAAGAACTAAACAATCTAAGAATACAACAATTTAAATATAAAATAAAATATATATAAAAATAAGAATAATGAACAGCGTGAATGGTCAACATAGTGCAATCGGATACTGAGATAAAGTGGCTTATGCATACTGAATTGCCATTAGATGGACTTATAATAGTTAAATAAGTGAATGAATGTCAATGGGAGTCCTTGTTGAAGAGGCCAGTAGCAGATGGAAAGAAACTGTTCTTATGGCGTGAGGTTTTGGTCCTGATGGACCGCAGCCTTCTGCCAGAGGGGAGTAGCTGGAACAGGGAGTGACCAGGGTGGGAGGGGTCGGCCACAATCTTCCTCGCACGCCTCAGGGTCCTCGAGGTGTGCAGGTCCTCGAGGGTAGGCAGATTGCAGCCGATCACCTTCTCAGCAGTGCGGATGATACGCTGCAGTCTGCTCTTGTCCTTGGCAGTGGCAGCAGCGTACCAGATGGTGATGGAAGAGGTGAGGATGGACTCAATGATGGCTGCGTAGAAGTGCACCATCATTGTCTTTGGCAGGTTGAACTTCTTCAGCTGCTGTAGGAAGTACATCCTCTGTTGTGCTTTTTTGGTGAGGGAGCTGATGTTCAGTTCCCACTTGAGGTCCTGGGAGAGGATGGTGCCCAGGAAGCGGAAGGACTCCACAGTGTTGACTGGGGAGTCGCACAGGGTGATGGGGGTGAGTGGGGCTGTATTCTTCCTGAAGTCCACAACCATCTCCACTGTCTTAAGAGCATTGAGTTCCAAGTTGTTCTGGCTACACCAGGTCACTAGGTTGTCAGCTTCCCACCTATAGTCAGACTCATCCCCGTCAGAGATGAGCCCAATGAGGGTGGTGTCGTCCGCAAACTTCAGAAGTTTGACAGACGGATGACTGGAGGTGCAGCTGTTGGTGTACAGGGAGAAGAGCAGAGGGGAAAGGACGCAGCCCTGAGGAGATCCGGTGCTGATGGACCGGGAGTCAGAGACTTGTGTTCCCAGCTTAACGCACTGCTTCCTGTCAGACAGGAAGTCTGTGATCCACCTGCAGGTGGAGTCGGGCACGTTCAGCTGGGAGAGCTTGTCCTGAAGCAGGGCAGGGATGATGGTGTTGAAGGCAGAGCTGAAGTCCACAAACAGGATCCTGGCATAGGATGCTGGGGAGTCCAGGTGCTGTAGGGTGAAGGGAGGGCCATGTTAACGGCGTCATCCACAGATCTGTTGGCTCTGTAGGCAAACTGCAGTGGGTCCAGGAAAGGGTCTGTGATGGCTTTGAGGTGTGCCAGCACAAGGCGCTCAAAAGACTTCATTACCACAGAGGTCAGGGCGACAGGTCTGAAGTCATTGAGTCCTGTTGGCCTTGGCTTTTTGGGCACAGGGATGATGGTGGAGGACTTGAGACAGGCTGGCACATGGCATGTCTCCAGGGAGGTGTTAAAGATGTAGGTGAACACCGGAGACAGCTGGTCAGCGCAGTGCTTGAGGGTGGCAGGAGAGACAGAGTCCGGCCCAGCTGCTTTGCGGGGGTTCTGCCTCTTGAAAAGTCTGTTAACTTCACCCTCCTGAATGGAGAGAGTTGTCACTGTAGAGGGGGTGAGGGAGGAGGCCCCTGGGTGGGAAGGGGTAGTTCAGGACAGTCCAATTGTCTTTCAAATCTACAGTAGAACTCATTCAGGTCGTTGGCCAGGCGGGAGTCGTTAGTGGAGTGGGGGGCTCTGGGCTTGTAGTTGGTGATCTGCCTGAGCCCTCTCCAGACAGAAGCAGAGTCGTTAGCAGAGAACTGACGCTTCAGTCTCTCTGAGTACAGACGTTTAGCCTCTCTCACCGCCTTGCTAAACCTGTTCTTCGACTCCTTGAATCTGTCTCTATCCCCACTCCGAAATGCTTCCTCCTTCTCTGACCTCAACCTTCTGAGCTCTGCTGAGAACCAGGGCTTGTCGTTGTTGAAGTTCACCCTGGTGCGTGTTGGAATACAGCAGTCCTCACAGAAGCTGATGTATGATGTCACAGCCTCTGTGAGTTCATACAGACTATTGGTAGCAGTCGTGAACATATCCCAGTCAGTACAGTCCAAGCACGCCCGCAGATCCTCCATAGCCTCACTGGTCCACTGTTTTGATGTCCTCACAACAGGTTTACAGAGCTTTAATTTCTGCCTGTATGCAGGAATCAGATGGACCATGGTATGGTCAGAGTGACCCAGGATCTTTAACTATGCCATTAATGCGATTCATCGCAATTAAATATTTTAATCGTTTGACAGCACTAGTGTTTATACTTCCGTTTTCATACACATTGTTATATTTGTAATCATTTACATCCTGCTGAGATCAACAAATGTTTAAATAAAACATATGCAGAGGGCATTAAGTTTTGGTGCGTGATTGACATACTAATGTTTATTGCAGCTTCAGTATATATATATATCACACAAAATAACTAATTGAGTTGGAATCATTTGCTGACAGCTTGGTCCCCCCAGTTCAAAAATTCCTGCACTGTTCAAAGGTCCCACCATGGATCTATTGTCCCTCAAAAAGAACGGAAGCATTTTCACAATAGGTGCATTCGACTTCATGCAGCGCCGGCGTCGCCTGCAGCCGCCTGCAGCCCGGCTGACTTGAAGCAGCCAATGGCATTCTCAGCTTCAAGGCATCCGGCTGCAGCCTGCTGTCGGCGCCGCCGGCGCTGCATGAAGTCGAACGCATCTCATGTTTCATTCACACACGTTTTACAACTACAAAATGCTTATACTGAATGGGGGTACAAGTGACAACTCATTTGAAACAATAGGCCTCTCACTTTTGGACAGAGGAATGTCCGGATAAGACCATACATTTTCCTAATTTTATTGATACATTTTTTTAAATAAAAAGTGATGGGATGTCGCCTTACAAAAACGAAACCCCTCGCCTCGAGAAAGTCTGGTCCTGTCCGTTTACCCTCCAGATTTGGTTTGTCCCGAAACAGAAAATCATGGCGATTGATGGTAAGTAGTACACATTTCCTACTGTATCCTTAGAACGCGCATAGTAGAACAGAACAAGATAGTTAGAACCAAACAGTGTTACCTCGGTCTGTTTTAAACGTTGTAGCCTACTTGAAACGTTGTAGTGTCACATCAGCATTCTTTTGTTGCAAGACTAGATAGAATAGCCGCACTGATGCAGGGATATCTGCGCGTAGCCTACTGGCTCATGGACCGCGGGAATCGTTGCTGAAGAGACAGCAGTATGTTGTCAACACATCAGTCTCTGAGTTAATAGCAGCAGTGCTCTTGTTTTATGTCGTCATGGTAGCCTAGCATGTGAAAGTGAGTAATGGGACGTTCAGGTCTGTTATCACCAGATTGATGAAAATTTAAAACATCCTCACATGCAATGGACGAATAGCCTACTTATGGCATGCATAGCCTCCGAATCCTCAGTGCGGTTGTGCGAAGGTTTTGACTTAATTATGGGTGCGGTAACGTAGGCCTACTAACGTAGGTTGTTGCATTAGCAACGATAATTTAAACGCTGTGAGGAGAGAATGGTTAAGGTTAGGAGGGGAAGAGTCTGACAGTCAGCTGACTGCAGCTACATCCCTAGTATCCTACTAAACCGGATACTCAAAAGGGAAAATGCATTTCCCTTTCAAACAGGAGGCATCCGTTTTATTTAGAGATAATTTAACCTAAACATGCCATTGATGTGTTCAGTAGCGGTTAGAACCGAAACTGTACTGTACTGTAGCGAGTGGTAGTGACAGTGGAGCGAGTGGTACGTGACAGTAGCTAGTGGTACATGCCAGTGCCTCCACTGGCACGTGACAGTGGCTAGTGGTACATGCCAGTGCCTCTACTGGTACATGACAGTAGCTAGTGGTACGTGACAGCGCCTCCACTGGTACATGACAGTTACTGTTCTGTTGATAGTGGTACGCAAGTGTCTTGTGGCAGTTGCATTGGGTGTCTTGCAGCTTTTGTTTACTGTCATGTAGCCTAACTGCCCGCGGCCATTTTAGAATAGGAGAACAGGCTATAAACTTTAATTTTTTAAATATGTGTGGCGGCCTGCGGAAACCCGTGGATGTCGCGGCCGCTCATTGTTGGCTATAAGCCATAAAAGATCGAAAATCGTTTTCTGTCAAAATTGAGATTTTTGATGTTTTGTATAGTTAACACCCTAAACTTCATTGTAATGTACAAAAAGTATATGATGACTGATGAAAAACTGTTAATTTCAACGGTTTTTGGACATGTCAGCTAGCAAGATTTTCAAGCCATGTCAAATCAAATGCTTAGTTTGCCTGCTCTTGAGTGCTGCAGCAGCCCATAACAACTGATCAATGAAATAACTTGCTGAGAAGTTATTCATGTAGCCTAAACTGACATTTACATTCACAACGTCATTACGAACAAAATGATTTTCTCCCATATCACTTTTTGACACAGGTCGACTTTAAAATGATGTAACTTCAGTTGTGATAAAGATATCTGAGTGATTTAAACAGATTTGTATCCAGGAGAGTTTGTAGTTTCCAATATGTATAATACCCAGAAAGTACATTTGCAATCATAGGGTGTCATTTATTGACATGGTTCTTCATATGAAAATAATGAACTAGTATTAACAACTATATTTACTCAAAGTATCGAAATGCAAATGTAGGCTACCTATATTGACTTCAGTTATTACAATTAATGATATACGCCACTAGGAGGCGCTGATAACAACACAACGATGTGCATTAGAGACTAGAGTCTACAACGGTGGCTCATGTGCACGCTTAAATTCAGTTACTCTGAGTAAAATAATTTGTTACTAATTCATTACGTGTGTACAAGTCTGCTTTACATTACAGTCACACCATTACACTATATGCAATATAATGTCTAAATCGACTACTTTGTATGGTGAGCTTGTAGTGAGACATCAAAATTATGGTTTGGAGTCTATTAGCACGAACAATTACAACAGTAATTTTTTTAAATAAAAGTTTATAGCCTGTTCTCCTATTCTAAAATGGCCGCGGGGCAGTTACATGACAGTAAACAAAAGCTGCAAGACACCCAATGCAACTGCCACGAGACACTTGCATACCACTATCAACAGAACAGTAACTGTCATGTACCAGTGGAGGCTCTGTCACGTACCACTAGCTACTGTCATGTACCAGCGAAGGCACTGGCATGTACCACTAGCTACTGTCATGTACCAGCGAAGGCACTGGCATGTACCACTAGCTACTGTCACGTACCACTAGGTGCCAGTAGAGGCACTGGCACGTACCACTAGCCACTGTCACGTACCACTCGCTCCACTGGCAGGGCTACAGACTAACTTGTTGCCTTGGTTGCACTGGTGCGCCTAACTTTTTTATTTAGGTGCACCAGCACAAAATTTAGGTGCACCCAAATGTTTCCTTGCATCGCCACAATTTCAAGGTCACCTTTTTATCACGCTCCATATACATTCATATATATTATG
The DNA here is from genome assembly GCF_963692335.1 of Osmerus eperlanus. Lineage (NCBI taxonomy): Eukaryota > Metazoa > Chordata > Actinopteri > Osmeriformes > Osmeridae > Osmerus > Osmerus eperlanus. The sequence goes on from NC_085025.1 coordinate 20,268,937, forward strand.
TAAATGATCTTAAACAAGAATAAGGTGTAGGTAAATATTTTTTTTATTTGAAGCACAATCATACTGTGTATATATATATATATAAAAAAATCTTTTAAGCGCTTCACTGAGCTACCAAACTAAAACATTTTAAGCAAAATAAAACATTTCAAAATAGAAAGTGCTACAGTTTAAAAGTGCTTCCCTGAACTGAGACCTAACATTTCATGGCTCAAAGTCTTATAGCGGGTCTCACCTTGCTGTCCCATGCCCTTCAGATGGCCAACACCTGTAATTTGGCCTTCTTGTCCTATGGCCTTGGCTAAATCATCTTGCCACACTCTCCCTAGCATCAAAATCCTAGCTCCATGGGTTAGCTCCATGGCCCAGCTTCGTAACTCAGGGGTCCGCAATTCATTTTTACAAGGGGCCACATGAGAAACCTGAAATGTGTTTTTCATTTTCTCCCATTGTAAAAAGCAGTAAAGTATATATTTTGATTAGCCTCTACTGGTTATCAGAAGAATAAGGATATTCTGTAAATATTTATATAAATTTACATTTACATTTAGTCATTTATCAGACGCTCTTATCCAGAGCGACTTACAGTAAGTACAGGGACATTCTCCCCGAGGCAAGTAGGGTGAAGTGCCTTGCCCAAGGGCACAACTGGCACGTCATCTGGCACGGCCAGGAATCAAACTGGCAACCTTCTGATTACTAGCCCGCTTCCCTAACCGCTCAGCCATCTGACTCTAAATATTTTAGATTTTGGTGTAGGTCAAATAGGAAAGATTATAGAAGTAATAAACAGTATAAACAACAACAACAGTGTTTCATTTTATTTGTAACCAGTTAATCTTCACAAACACTGAAAAGTTGTTTTGCAGTATGTTAAAGATGTGGAATTGATCAACTTTATACAAAAAGCAATACGTTTTTTCAGTTCATTTTGTTCTGTGAGAGAAATCCACTGGGCTTGAACAAGTGCATGGAAATCTGCCTGAATGTCTGAGGTGGATATGCGAAGGACAGCTGACAGGTAATGATCAGGGTCTGCAGTTCAACTAGCAAACCATCAGCCCGCGCCCACTGAATCAGTCAAGTTCTTATTATGTCCGCGTTAGTTTTTTTTCTTCACAGCTTTCACTTTGACCTCAGTAAACAGATACTTAGAAGTCCATGTCTTGTTAAAAGTTAATCAGTGGCAAAGTTTTTCATTTTCGAGGGCTAACCAACAGCTAACTCTCCTGTCGGTGAGGTTGCGCAAGCGCACATATGTAAATCGCCTGATCACTGTAGTCTTTCAGGACTACATATTTACTACCGCTCAACACATTTATTTATTTTAAATTTTTGATTTACCTCACGTGGGCCGGATTGAGACAGCCTGTGGCCGGTTATGGCCCGCGGGCCATACAATGCCCAGGTCTGCTAAACTGACTTCCGGTGCTCAGGTTGTAATTTCAATCACACAGCACGGAGCTACAGGAATATCTGGACCACAGCCAATCAGAGGCAAAGACCCGCCCCATCTCTGTCTCTGATTGGTTTAGACCACGATATGATCCAACCATGAGTGTCAGTTTCGTTTTAGGATAACAAACGCTTCGCTTGTGGAGAGACAGCGGATGCGAGGAGGTTAGGTGCACCGGTGCGACCTAGGAAAAAATTTAGTCGCACCCGTACACATTTTGGTTTCACTCTAGAGCCCTGCACTGGCATGTACCACTAGCCACTGTCACGTACCACTCGCTCCACTGTCATGTACCACTAGCTACAGTACAGTACAGTTTCGGTTCTAACTGCCTCTCGATGTGTTTTCCCCCACATGCCTAAGTCACTGTTCTCTGATCAGTGCAGACATGCTCTTTCTTCAGTAGATTCTGGCAGTTAAAAGTGCTCAAATCAAATCAAATTTATTTGTATAGCCCTTTTTACACGCAAGCATGTCACAGAGGGCACATGTAAAAGTGCTCACATATTGAACACGATTTAAAACAGTAATAACTAATAACAGGCCGACTAGCTGTACAGCAGTACACCCCAATTGAACTTGGCATATCTTTTATTCTACTCAGGCTATTAATTAAATGGAAGTCATTGGAAGATATACTTTTTATCACATATATCCTACTTGCCATTTTTTCAAGCTAGAGACAGTTCACACATTAACATACTCAGAATAGAAAGATGATAAAATAGCCTCTAACCAACTCACTCATTTCACACCAGATATACTTTTCCTGGTAGGGGGCCTTGAAAATCTTCAAAGCCAAAAATGAATAGAAGCCAATCTAAGAAATAACCTTTCTGCTACTTGCTAAATAGGCTGGTTACCAATTGACCAATTGACTCATCCTGATAACTCCCTCGGTACTTCTGTATTTACCATATTTAATATATGTACTTCTATGTACGTAATGCTATTATGCTTATAATAAAACACTTGATAACTGTAAAACAACTTGATTAATTTGTATTAGGCTAATCCCTAACATTTTCCCTTTACTCCTTAGGCGGGGGGAGGAGCTGTGGGGCGCATGAGTTTATCTGTGCCAGACGAGGTAAGGTCATAGGTTGTATGTACACAGTCACTCTGTATTTTTGACTATGCATTCGTTCATCTTAGAATTTTGTGGAAAGCTAGCAATTTAAAAGCACTTACCTCTATTTTATAATTGCAAATTGTTTACTGTAGTTATAGTAATTAGAAAATGCTATATCTGTGTGTGAATTATGAATGGCATATCAAGTTTTAGCACACTTTTTTCCAAAGTAGGCCATTAGTTATTTACCGGTAGGGATTAGGTTTCGTATTGAGCAGAAACGTATATGTAAGCAACATTTCCAGATGACCTTATCACTCTTAAATAAGTCTCTTGATAATAACTCTAGATTCATATTCTTGTATGGCATGAAGAACGTTGGAATAAAATGTTTTTATTTGTTTACTCATCAATGTATATTAAATACCTGCTGTTTGAGATATTTGTTTAGTTACAGTGAAGTTTATTGTAAAGTGAATGTTACCTAAAACATTTGTAGTCCATGTTTTTTTCTTTGATGCAGATATCGAATATTATCTTAGAGAAAAACACAAACAACACACATATTGACAGTATGGGTTCACAGATCCTCTCGTCAGTGAGAGCAAACTGGGACATTGTCTCCTCTGGGGACTCAGCCAAGCTTACACTTTGCAAGCTGGTGTGTAGAGAAAGGCATCAAGTAACTGCAAGCATTTGAATAATTGAGGTGCAGTTGCTTATACAGAGCACTATCACATGAAGTGGCACCACACTGATGTGGAAGAGGGATATAAGCTGTTCAGGTATGTGAACACTGTACATTTTACAATATGTAAGCTAATTTGACTCAATCAACCAAATTGTCAGTGACGGACAGCTGGTTGTAGTATACACTGGCTACCATTTAGAGTCAATTACAGTTATTTTATATTGGATTGCTAAGGGACAGCTTTATCACAGTATTTTTCGTTGTGAAAACAAGGACTTCTTCTTACCTTTGATGTATTTCAAGGGTATAGAATGATTGATTATTGGAATATGTTTTAAGACAACTTGAAATGAAGCCAGTGATGAGGTGAGGTGTGATTATTTGAGATATTCTCTGCTCATCTATCTTTATACATGTTATCTGTATCTGTTTGATGTTGGTCTGCAACTTTAAACTCTTTATCGGAGCAGACGTAACTGTGGTTCACATACCCAGGAGACTCTTTTTTGATTGCCCGTAAAACAGATTTTCATTGAGTTGATTACCCACAAATAATTACCGTTGGCAGCTGGTAAATGTTTTCACGGTGCATATGTTTATTAGTTCTAAATATGGACTATATTCTATTGTCTAGTCTTCATTAAGTTGGAAAAAACACAATTTGAAATACCATCCCATTCACAAATATATGGAACCCTTACAGTATTTTACTACTGATATTTAGTTTGGGTTGATATGGTAACAGACTCATATTAATGCTCTCACCTGCACAGCTTACTACTAACTGTCACTCTACATCTGAATTTCAGAGCATCTATGCTCCTCTGAGGCATCAGTAAAAATATCTCATGAGTAACATTGGGTTTAACTTTACAGTGTACAAGAACAATTGTTGGCCTACATACCTGTGTCTGCTGAACCTTTGAAGCAAAATGTCACTCTCATTTTTGTTGTGTGTGAATATTTCTTACCAGGTGGGAATTAATTATTAACTTTGTTGACATTTTTATCTGTTTTCTTTCTTTCTCATTCACTTTCTATCTATCTCTCATTCTTTCTCTCTGTCTCTTTCCTCAGTGTCTCCTGAGCTGCTCGGCCTCCTGTCCTCCATTGGAGCATTCATGGCCCTGATGGCTCTTTTTTTTCTTTACCTCAGCAACAAGCTGTCAATGGAGAACAACAGCAATCTGTCATGCCTCAATGACTTTAAAAAGGACCAGCAAGGTAACATTTACAATGTTACCTAACATGTGCTTATAGAATAAAAAATAGTTGAATTTATTTGCATGTAAGTATGACTATTGATAAAGTCCCATTCCCATCCTTATATCAAAAACATGTTTGAATGATTGAGACTTGTCCCAGAAATTACTAGTATGGTTTTAGTACATGCACATCTGTGCACTGCTTCTCTTATACACTGATGGACCAATATCTCCACCAGAGCCAGAGAGATGAGATAATCTAGTGGGCAGTGTCAATAGTAGCTCCAGCAAAGATGGCCTTCTTCAAGAGCTTCCAGCAGAGCCTGCCATCAGTGAACATTTCTTCCATCTTGGACTCTGTCAGCAGCCGTGTGGACGACCTTGCTAGTGCCGTTAGTGATGCTACCTACACAGTCAGTGACCAGCTTACTGAGCAGGTCACCACTATCATCAACAAGGTCCAGGAGGAGGAAGAGGTCGGGGGAGCAACTCAGGAGGAAAAAGTGACCCGCAAAAGCAAAAAGCAGGCCTCCAAAGACACTGAGGCCAGTACAGACGTGAACAATTCAGACTCTACAGAAGGAGAGTATACTCCAAGTCAGTTAGAATGGGAGTGGAGAGATGGATGCTGGAGAGTAAAAAAACCTGGATTGAGTAATGCAAAAGAGGAAAAAGAAAAAGAGGAGAAGATAAAAAAGGAGGATGAGGAATATATGTACTCAAACTCCAGCAGCATGTATAAAATGACTGTAGAAAAAACACAAAATAGCCATCAGGAGACCATAGAGAAAGATCATGTGAATGAAGAGGCCAGCTTTTCTAAAGAGGGCAACAAGAAAGATATATTGAACGAATCTGCCAAAAACTGTGAGAATAGTATATCTCTTAGCTCTGAGGAGGAAAGAAAGACTTTGAAACAGAATAAGTGTGGAGCTAAAGTTGAAGAGCCAAGATTTCAAAAAAAGATGAACACAAAAGGGGAGTTTGAGGAAAATGAGGGCAACTCCCCTACTCAAGACAAAAAGAAGACAGACACCAAAAAAAGCAAAGGCTCAAACGAGGACTCGGAGAAAGCAGAAAAATCTAAGTATAAAAAGAAAAACATGAATACAAGTAAGAAGAAACTCGATACAGGTTTGAGGATATCTTGCTTTGCTATTGGCTGAATCTCTTATTCTATTATCCTGTACGAACTCTTCTTTGGTTCTCTCATGCATTCGTTATAGCCGTGAACTTCAATCAGCCCTGAGTTTTCTTCTCTCTCTGCCTGTCCCTGTTCTATCGAGCCTCATCCTACATAAACAGCCATTTGTGTTTTTTAAAGTGTGAAAGTCTACACACCATATGTTTGTAAGCTTAGTATTAATGAAAGAGTGGTGAGTTTTAGCTGCTAAGTATTTCTACAACCGCCAGACAAGTCCCATCCAGAGGGGGGTTTGTCTGACAGCGAGGAAGAGTGGCCAGTGAGAGGGCCTGAGGTGCCGGCGCAACATCACACCTCGACTAACAGACCCAAAAACGTCACAGAGCATGAGGGCTACAGCAGTGTAGCCTCTCCTGGACATGGTGAGTTGTAATGAGTGACTCACAGTGAGTTAGTTACAACCTGCAGTTCTCACATAGGCGTATGTAGCCAAATGTACAGTACTGTATACACACATACAGGCATGCACACGTGCATGTCTTTTTTTTGTGGCCTGTTTAAACAAAGAATGTGCTTATCAAAAGAAAAGAAAAGTGCTGCAATTGTCCTCAAGCCCGAATAGAATTGTAGTCTCTGAAAATGCAATTGTGAAGTTTCATAATTTTTTGGCCAGTTATTACTGGACAAAACATTATGAAACTTTAAAACTTACTAGAATATGAAACAAAGCTAAGTTGGCAAATTTCAGTTGCCATTGTGCTCAATTTGCCCACAGGCTCGTTGGGCCTGAGAAGCTTATAACCACAGATTGTGCCACATGAACATCCCTTGTTTGCACGCTCTTCAGTGTTTTTCACTTAAATCTTTCTGTCATAAACACAGCCAACAGTATCCAACGGATCCAGAGGGACTTTACCCTGAATGAGTTACACCCTCCTCCCTACCAGGACATGGATGTGCCGGCTCACAAGTCCCGTCAGAGGGGGTCATCTGCAGAGGAGGGCAGTGTCAGGACCTGCCACTCCAGTGAGGCAAGCTTGGACCAGGACACCGATAGTTATCTCAACAAGGGCTACGAGGAGGATGTTCCAAGTGACAGTACTGCTGTACTAGGCCCAGAAGTGAGTTTATAGTACACATAACCTGGCTCAGTCTCTTCTTCTTCCACTAAGGACATTATATTATTTGAGACTGAATACTAGGGAGGGAGGGAGTCAGGTGGCTGAGCGGTGAGGGAATCGGGCTAGTAATCCGAAGGTTGCCAGTTCGATTCCCGGTCATGCCAACTGACGTTGTGTCCTTGGGCAAGGCACTTCACCCTACTTGCCTCGGGGGAATGTCCCTGTACTTACTGTAAGTCGCTCTGGATAAGAGCGTCTGCTAAATGACTAAATGTAAATAAATGTAAAGAGCTCACAAGATATCTCTTAAATCTTTTACCACTCTCTTATCCGTTCCTTCACACCTTTTATTCTGTCAGGATGGCTCAGCCCCTCAGCTACCCATGGCATATGAGCCAGAGCCTCTGGCCAAGTATGGCACTCTGGATGTAGCCTTTGAGTACGACTCTGGTGAGCAGTGGCTGGCAGTCACCGTCACCGCAGCCACCGATATCCCAGCCCTCAAACAGATGGGCAACATCTCCTGGCAGGTACACCTGGTTCTGCTGCCCACCAAGAAGCAGCGGGCCAAGACAGGGGTGCAGAAGGGCCCATGCCCTGTGTTCACAGAGACCTTCCGTTTCTCCCGTGTGGAACAAGAGGCTCTTGGACACTATGCGGTACGGTTCCGCCTCTACAGTGTACGGCGTATGAAAAAAGAGAAGGTGCTGGGAGAAAAGGTCTTCTACCTGACCAAGCTCAACTTGCAGGGCAAGATGGTGTTGCCTGTCACCTTGGACCCCGGCTCGACACTAACAGTAAGGACCCACTGGGCTTGCCAGTTTATATTTGTGTGTTTGAGTTTATTTTTCTGTATGTCTGCTTGATGTACACTTAGTCACAATGCCTGCAAAAACAAGACCACGCTTCCTGACCAAACCAAATACACCAACTCTTTCGACAGTGCCTATTAGCACCACTTTCCAGTAGTTCTATAATATATCATTTGTCAGTTGTCTTTGGGTAACCGTGTCGGTGTTTGGTTGTGCAATGTGTCAGGGTTGTGGCTCTCTGGTGAGCATGTCTCGCAGTGCGGGGGCCTTGTCCTACCGATCCACAGGAGACTCGTCCTGTCCAGAGATTTTACTGGGACTCATCTACAACTCCACCACAGGACGACTCTCTGCTGAAGTCATACAGGGCAGTCACTTCAAAAACACAGCTTCAGAGAAGCCTACCAGTAGGTTTTACTCTGCCATGTTTATTCAATATTGCCGACGGCAATGATAGTTTTAGGGATATTATACTTCAAGATGCATGACTCCAAGTATTACTAATCACTGTTATGTAAGAATTGATTTACTGACATCACTGATTTTTCAACCTTTGAGAGGATGTTTCCCCTCTACACTTGAATGATTGATCTTTTTCTTGCTCTTGTTTTTGCTCAGATCTGCCAAATACTGCCTCTGCAAATCAGTCCAATAGTCTATCTTGTACAATTTCTGTTCACTTACTCATACCCTCTCTCTCTTGTCCACTTCTCTTCCCTCCTGTTCTTTTTTCTGTCCCTTGTGTGTTCTGCACTATTGTGCCAGATGGTCTGTTATGTTGTATAAAAGAGTTCATTGGGGGGCAGCTCTATATCATGAGAGGTGAGGACTGTTAAATGCAATTAGTCTATTTTATCAGTATTATGGTATATTACACCATCCAGAGCTCAACATGATTGCACTGCTTTATTAAGCATGGTTATCCACTAGATGGCAGCTTCTTACTTCCTGTCCTCACCTCTTTTTGTCCTCTCAGATACCTATGTGAAGCTGACCATGGTGGACTCCAAAGGCAAGGAGATGTCCAAGTGTAAAACAGCGGTGTGCCGTGGCCAACCTAACCCCACCTACAAGGAGACCTTTGTGTTCCAGGTGGCACTGTTCCAACTGTCCGAGGTCTCCCTGGTTGTGACTGTTTTTTGGAGACGGAGCAGCATGAAGCCGAGGGAGAAGCTAGGATGGGTCTCCCTTGGCCTCAACAGCACTGGGGAGGAGCAAGAGGCCCACTGGACTCAGATGAAAGAGGCAGAGGGACAGCAGGTGTGCCAGTGGCACACACTCATGGACACATAGGAGGATGTTTTGAGGAGGAAGATTAGGAAGTTTCTGGTGACCCTGGATCTTGAGTTGACACGCTCAAGTTGTAGACAAAAGACGACGTAACCACTCCCTTATACGTGTAAGAGAATGCAACTCAAGGTTGAAGCACAGAGATTAACTTTCTTTATTGATAGATTGCATTAATACCCTTTAATCCATAAACCAGACACTTCACTTGAGACATACTGGTGTAGATTTAAGCTCCTAGGCCAGATAAATCACTAACTAATGGGGATCTTAATTTTTCTCAGTTGCTTTGGTAAATTGCTCGAATCAATCTTAACATTTACAAAACATAAAGTGCATTTCTCAAATCAATTCGTACAAGCTGCAACACAATGGATTGGTAGCAAAAGCCTGTAACGTCCTCAAAATTCTTAGTTCAGTGCCATCCGAATGAGAAGTCCTTGTTTCATTGTTCACAAACAAGACAGTCAAAATGCTTAGCCATGTTGACAATAAAACTGTCTATTCTTTAAGTAGTCTCTGATGTAAACTATGGCTGAGGTTTTGATGACAATTATTGAAAATGCCCAAAGCTGCAGTCTTTTTGTATGGCACATATCAATTTAAACATAAGTTTCACATTACTTACCGTATGTGGGAGATTGATTGCAAAAGACAGGATTCACATTTACACTTTTACTTTTTGTACTGTAACTTGTTGACAGACCATGTAATTGCGATACAGAAAAAAAGACAAAACTGTTATACAGCATTGCATAGCACAATTATTTTTGGTAGTAATGTAAGCATAGAAAACACCCCTTGGGCAGAACTGTACATGCAGCTCTGTATGGGGATGGACAATTATGTTTTGGGGGGTAAGACTATTTAATAGTGAACCAGTAAATTTTGATCAACATGACATAAGCGATTGATAATGTAGGAAACAGCAAACAATTGTACGTATTCATTTGCATGAATGTACCTAAGCATAGTTTAAAAGGAGACATTGATTTTATGATGTGTAGAGAGATGATGTGGAGGTTGAACAAATAGTTTTGAGAATTTCCATTGTGATCTGAAAAATTTACCAACGTGACTGAGAACAACTGTTAATGGACTCAATAGTGTTTCAATATATATATGTTTTGCATGTCATTGTTTACAGAGAATGATCAGGAGGCTTCCATTACTTGAACAATGAACTATTTGTATCTTGAATTTTTACCAAAGATTGGTATTGTCCACAAGAAAATCCTTGTTTCTTCCTACTTTGATGGACACCAGCATATTTTTCTGCCACATTTCCCTACCAGTACCTGGAAAATAACATTTTGTATGGGTTACAATGATTGCTCAGTCAGGGCCTGGCATGCTGCAAATATCCCCAAAGTATTTACTTTGACAATACCATTTGCTAACATGTGACATTAATGCAACATTCTTCATTCATTTTAATATATTTTTGGCTGTTACAACTGTTTAATCTATGAGTGTATGGCCATGTGTCTTCCATGCATGTGTTCACTATTGAAGTGCAAAAATATGGTCTCAGATTATACAAAAAGGTCAACTGTCTTTACCATAATTGGAAATAGGCATTGCAGAAGTTAAGGTTGCTAGGTTTCTCAATATTTAAAACATTAGGTTTATGCTGAATCAAACACTATACTACTTTCAGTGAATTACGGAGAGAGCCTGTTTCACCACAGCCTTCTGACTGTTTCATGTAGATGTGATGCTCCCCTGATGAGTGGAACTTTTATGACAGGCAAGGGACCAGCGCTAACATTCTTATCTATAGATACTGTTCAGCTCTTTTTCACTATAGTGTGTTTGTGTGGATAAATTGAAGAGCTAAGCGGGTGAGAAAAGAACAACACCCATGCTCCACTAACAGTAGACCCCATCTTATATACAGTTTTATACAAAGGTTTGGGCACCTCTGGTAAAAAAAAATTGTTACTGTGAATAGTTAAGTGAGGGGAAGATGACCTGATCTCCAAAAGGCATAACGTTAAAGGTGATACATTCTTTTCAACATTTTAAGCAGAATTATTGTATTATTTTAGTTTTGTAAAATTTGTAAAAAGAGTGGAAAAAAAGAAAGGAGCACCATGAAAGGTTGGGGCACCCCAAGAGATTTGAGCTCTCAGATAACTTTTACCAAGGTCTTAGACCTTAATTAGCTTGTTAGTGCTATGACTTGTTCTCAAACATCGAAAGGAAAGCCCAGCTTTATAAATACTGACTCCTTAAACCTTGTCCGAAAAATCTGCAGTCATGGGATGCCTAGCACTCTGAAAATTAAAATAATTCATACCCACAAAGCAGAAGGCTGTAAGTTAGCAAAGCGTATTCAGGTAGCCATTTCCTCAGTTTGTAATGTAATTAAGAAATGGCAGTTAACAGGAATGATGGAGGTCAAGTTGAGGTCTGGAAGACCAAGAAAATGTATAGAGAGAACTGCTCGTAGGATTGCTAGAAAAGCTGATCAAAACCTCAGTTTCACCTTCAGGTACATTTCGCACTCTGAAATGGTGGTGCACTGTTCTACTGGACAGTGACACCTGCACAAATATGACCTTCATGGACGAGTCATGCGAAGAAAACCTTTCCTGTGTCTTCACCACAAAATTCAGCATCAGAAGTTTGCAAAGGAACACCTAAACAAACCTGATGCATTTTGGAAGTCCTGTGGACACTGATGAAGATAAATTGAACGTTCTGGCTGCAATGAGCAAAGGTATGTTTAGAGAAAAAAGGGTGCAGAATTGAAAAGAACACCTATCCAAAAAGCACGGGGTGGATCAATCATGCTTTGGGCTTGTGTTTCAGCCAGAGGCAAGGGGAATATTTCACAGGTAGAGGAAAGAATGGCTTTAATTAAATTCCAGCAAATTCTGGAAACAAACATCACACCTTATGTAAAAAAGCTGAATATTAAAAGAGGATGGCTTCTGCAACAGGATAATGATCCTAAACACACCTGAAAATCCACAATGGCCTCAAGAGGCGCAAGGATTTTGAAGGTTTTGCCATGGCCCTTGCAGTCCTCCGACCTAAACATAAAAAATCTGTGGATAGATCTCAAAAGAGCAGTGCATGCAATACGGACCCAGAATTACACAGAACTTTTGCAAGGAAGAATGGGTGAAAATCCCCAAACAAGAATTGAAAGACTCTTAGCTGGCCTCAAAAAGTGTTTACAAGCTGTGATACTTGCCAAAGAGGGTGTTACTAAGTACTGACCATGCAGGATGCCCAAACCTTTGCTTTGGGCACTTTTTATTTTTTTGAAACTGTAAAACATGGAAATAAAAATGTATCTTGCATGAAATATTTAACAAATGTGTCATCTTTAACTTTATGCCTTTTGGAAATCAGGTAATCTTTTACTTGCTTAGCTATTCACAATAACATACATTTTGACCAGGGATACTAAAACATTTTCATAAAATTGTATACACTAAAAGAAGGACCACCGAGAAATAACAGCCTAGCCAGGAAGCAGTACACACCACAAACTCACAAAGTGGGACCGCCGAGAGTTGCTTCACTCACCACAGTTCCAAACTGCCTCTGGAAGCATAAAAACTATACGTCTGGAGCTTCACATAATGGGTCTTCAATGGCCGAGCACAAATACGTTATGTCAACATGCGTGCTGCCAAGTGTTGTCTGGAGTGGAGGATAGCTCACTGCCACTGGACTCTAGAGCAGTGGAAACGTGTTGTCTGGTGTGATAAATCATGGTTCCCGATCTGGCAGTCTGATGGACATATCTGGGTGTGGCGGATGTCAATCTGTCCCTTCGTGTACGAAGCAGGGTCCAGGGTCAGCTTGGTTGGTGTGAAGGAACTTGAATGGCCTGCACAGAGCCCTAACCTCAACTCCATTGAACACCTTTGGATTTAATAGGAGCGGCGTATGTGAGCCAAGCCTTCCCATTCAACATCACATATGTTCTTTTGGCTGAATGGGAACAGATTCCCTCGGACGCCAAAATCTTGACATCTTTCCTAGAATAGTGGCAGCTGTTATAGCTGCAAAGAGGGGGTAAACTCCATATTAATGCAGATGATTTTGGAATTGGATTTCCAACAAGCTAATATACTAGGTATGATGGTCTGGTGTCCACATACTTTTATCCATATAGTGTACTTTATACTGTATATCAGTACTGAGTGAGACATGTTAGCCTTTTCCCAGCAGTCCCACTCCTTTTGGGTATGGTAGTACCACAAAAACTCTGAGGTCAAATGCATACCAGCTAAATCGATAAAGTTTTTCCATTAATTAAGTATATTCATGCCTGAAACATATGCAGGGTTGGAAAACAAAATAACTACAAGAGTTGAAGTCACATGTTTAAACAACACTGGGGAGTTGTAATTTCATGTTCTAACCTTTAGTTGTTTGTTTTACCCTGTAATCAATCTTGTAAAATCCAGTTAGTGTTGCAGGTGGCTGGGAGTCTAGCCCTGGAGACTCCCAGCCACCTGCAAGTTTCACGACACTCAACACCTATCGGAATGATTGCCTTCCTGACCGCCGTTCCTTGCAAGGGGCAATGGGAAAACCAGCTGTGCTACTGTACCTGGGGGGCATGAGGGTAAGGTGTAATAGAGAAGTGGAATGGGGTGGGTTGACTTTAAAAGCCTTTTCTGTGACATCAGCCTACTCAAAACACCAGGCCATGCAGTGTCAGCCTGGATATATTATAAGATAAACCTTCAAATCAAATAGAAGCAATAAGACTCCGATTGTTACAAACTGTACTCAAAAGTTATATCAGTGCTTGATTTGATTTCCATTCCTAACCTGACTAGTTCATGTTTACATTATTCAAATATACTCAGGGATAACAGTCACTTACATGCAGGTTCTCTTGAGTAATAATAGTGATGCTTGAAAAAGCAACTACCGAGCATCTGGTTTCTCTGATTGCAGTTCACAGCATCAGTCAGAACATCTTTAATATATATGCAATAAATATACAGAAAGCCATTGGCCCACAAATCCTGTTTAATAAAGAAAACCTCACAGTTTGAACCTTAGAGAAAATATATATTTTCTGAAATTAAGGGTCATATTCTCTCTTACTTTATTGAAACATTTCCAATAAAGGAATCTTGATCTTCAAGTCATGTTAACAGAGTTAATCCAAACAAGATCAAATATGGGACAGGGTTGTACTGCTGAACTACTCTACACAATAATACAGTTTGGGATTTTGCAGTATGGGGTCTGTTGGGAGTACAGTGTGTGTGTCTATGGAAGGGGCCGTAACAGACTGCATCCCTTGGAACACATTTCCATTGTGCACTGCCAATAGTGTTGTGTGCCATTTATCAGCTGATATTATACCTCTTTGTCAAATAAATTTCAAACGTTTAAGATCAGTTCAAATGAAACCAAGAGGGTCAACACAGTTGCTGTAGAGAGAAGATCCTTATGGAGGTTTGAAACTGGACCGACGTCACTAGATTAGCACAATGTTGTTTTTTTAATAATTTACTTCTCAAGTCGGATGTAAAAAAAACTTTTGACAGAAGTGCCAAATCAGTACAATTTAGCCCTCAAACGTACTTCTCATTAGTTAACAATCATAGGCAGAAATACCATGACCATTCAAATTCAACCATCATAGACACACTTAGTAAAACCCATAACACTTGACTGACTTAATAAAGTCAAGTGTTAAATAAGGTTAAGCTAAAGGTTAATAAACCTGATGTGAGGAATTACTAATTACCCCTGCCAGCTTAAATATAATGGCTAGTTTCCTGGATTTGTTGTGAGTAATGAGTGTCAGTTTCATTGTTCCATGTGTGTCATAATTACTGAGAATTTGGCCATTTAATGGGTTTGTACCCAAGTTTGCTTCTGCAGAGGCAGGCTGGTAGGATCTGTCTAGGACAAAGATTTTGGTGACTGCTCATCCTACATAAGATTTACATGATCAAATCACTTAAAAATATCCCAAAACAATTGAATGAAATATTTCTGTGACCATCAGTGCTTCTCTTATGCAGTACAGAATACAGCATAAAAGTTCAAATTTCAAAAGAACAAATAAACTAAACAAAACGTGTGCAATGACAACCACATGCCTTTAACCCTCCTTTCATCCCAAAATTGAAAAGTGACTGCTCAGACAACGCCCAGGCCTGGTTTAATATGACCGTCAAGCCACTATTCCAGTTACTTTCAAAACTTCTCATTACAATGTCACTGTCAGTTCAACAACTGTAGGATAGTCTTGCCTCTCTTATGTAGGTCCATAGAGTGGTTCAAATAAGATCTGTAGTGGTAGCTTGATGGAACACTATGAGGAAAAAAAAATACATTAAAAACAACAAAGGCTTGTTTTGTTTTTTATTGGCAATAGTTCCTGCCAGCTTCCAGTCAAAGTGGGTCTGAGCTCCAATCATTATTTGTAAAGTGTTTTCTTTTCAATCTTGCCAGCATTTTGTACCATTAATCTCTTCCTGCTGTCCTGGCATGTGAAACCTGTACTATATGAACTTGAAACACTTGGTCTTGTCGTGGGGCAGGCGTGTCTTAAAGAGCACAGAATCCACACGGAACTGAGTGTAGAGGAGCGGCATATAGCCATACACCTTTACAAAGAAATTGATGCACTTGTGACGCTCATGAAAGTGGGAGTCATCATGAGACAGGGCCTGAGGACAGCCAGGGCAACGAAATGTCCACCGAGACGTCACCTGAGAAAGGGAACAAGAGTGAGAAAAGATGTGTGTGTCCATGCATCCATTTTCCATCAGGTAATGGGAATTCATTTGTCAGTTTAAAATGTGTGATTGGGTAAATGACACACAGCACTGACAAATCAAATTCACTCCTTAAGGAGTGAGGATTGACTTCTCAATGAGAAATAACTTTTTCCGTAATAATGTTTTTTTAATTTATCAATTGAGGTATTTGAGGTAATTCCCAAATACTAATTCACAAATCCCATATGACAGCACATTCAATATCTAGTTAATAAAACTAAGGGCAGTCATATATTCCTGTTATAAGAACTTCTTATGGCTTGATGTTTACTAATAATATTTCCCTCATTATATCAGGCAATATACAGATACAGGGTATGGGTAACAATTACATTTTCTGTTATGATTCATCAGATCAGAGCTGCCAACATTGTGTTTTTGAAAGTAGTAGCAAGAGAAACTAGAGAGGGTACAATTTCTGGGGAAATTGTAGGGTGTGCTTGCTTGCGTCGGTTGCACAGGGGTCCGTTTTTGAATGACATTTTTACAACAGATAATTCTGTATATTTTATATAAAAATGCATACTTATTATTTATAAAGATTACATAGATTTAAAAGCATTTTTTTTGTGCTGCTCATTTACAACTGAAAATACGAGTGAAGTGTAGAATTAAATATGATGTCTTCTCATTTCCCCTGCAAGAGGCAGCCTCATCGTTGAATCAAAACGAATAAATTTGGCAGACCGGTGTATAAAAATTGACCTAATCTCTATGACTTAAACGTCCTTTTAAGTTTTCCCTTCTCATGATATTTTCAGGCATTTAGCCTACTCATATTGCATTCATTCATTAATAAAGAACCCCCTTTGAAGATTATTCTACGACGTTACCCGGCAGTAGAAGATGGAATCGCGATTCAAACAGTACCATCTGCTAACTGAAAATATGCCCCCAAAAACGTAAATAAGCTTGACATTTATTTAGTGGAAAATCGCTCATTCATAAAAAGCTCACTGGTAGCGATCATTGTCAGTAACAACGCCAAGTGCGATATAGCCCTGTGTGGAGAAGCTGCCCCGGTAAATTGTACTACTACGGTACAGTACTAGACTACTGCCGTGTTCATCTTGGTAGCGATTGCGTTGGTTGAATTTGATTTAACGTTCCGTTGTACGGTTTAGGCTGAAATTAATTATTTTCATGAACAGATTGACAAAGTTTAGGCTGTGGCAATGAAGTTAAGGTTAGTAGTTAGATAGATTTTTGATTTAAGTAAGGGGAGTGCCGAACATGTTCTGTCGCCGTTTGA
The DNA here is from genome assembly GCF_963692335.1 of Osmerus eperlanus. Classification (NCBI taxonomy): domain Eukaryota; kingdom Metazoa; phylum Chordata; class Actinopteri; order Osmeriformes; family Osmeridae; genus Osmerus; species Osmerus eperlanus. The sequence goes on from NC_085025.1 coordinate 20,285,756, forward strand.
CTTCCTACAGCTGTGTAGATGTTTTTGTAGTGTCTCGCGTAGGCTACAGCGTTTCAGTGAGCAACACTGGTTTGAAACCACAGGTAATGATAATTTCACCCACAAATCGTTTACTTGTAATGTAATGTCATAATAAATCCTACAACGAAAATGTATTTGTGAGGAATGTTTATTTTAACGATTGAAAACAGAGGCATCATAGACCACTGTAGTATGTGTTGCCCGGGCAACAGAGGCTAATGTCATGATGCTAATACTTCAGTGAAATAGTAGACTACCGTTTCCAAAAGTAGATGTGGGCCTACTTCCTTAATAATATCAGCTAATATTGTACATTACATTTCATAATTGTGTTTCACATCACAAAGTAAAATGAGTAAATAGTTATCACCCTGGCCTCTTTGCTTGTGGCGTTCCTGCAGCTGCCTTGCAGTAAAGCTATAGTTAGCCTAGCTATCCCCCAAGTTAACAGATGTGAAACGAATGTTCTGCTACAGGTAGTCACGCGTGTTTTCGTGACGTTAGTGACGTAGTGACGTTAGTAACGTCAGTGACTGTGGCTAGCAAATTAGCCACCGTTAGCTTCACTTTTCACCACAAAAACGCAATTTCTACTTAAACCATGCAACAGAACATAAATAAAAATACAACCAACGCAATCGCTACCAAGACGAACCTTTTGACACCGCCGTTGTGTATGTAGTCCAAATATTGACTGATCCTTAGGGGGGCGAAAATAAATAATAAATAAATATATATGTGAGAGAACAAAGGTTGTGCCCTTGCCGAAGGCAAAGCACACCCAATAATATATATGTGAGAGAACAAAGGTTGTGCCCTTGCCGAAGGAAAAGCACACCCAACTAGAGGGTACAATTTCTGGGGAAATTGTAGGGTGTGCTTGCTTGCGTCGGTTGCAGAGGGGTCCATTTCTTATGAAATTTTTACAACTGATATTTCTGTATATTTTATATCAAAAATGCATTGCCTACTTATTATTTATAAAGATTAAATAGAATTAAAACCATAATTTGTTCTGCTCATTTACAACTCAAAATATTAAGAGTGAAGAGTAGAATTAAATGGTTGTCTTCTCATTTCTCCTGCAAGAGGGAATGGTGATCAGCAGCCTCATAGTTGAATCAAAACGAATACATTTGGTGGACCGGTGTAAAAATTGACCTAATCTCTATGACTTAAACGTCATTTTAAGTTTTTCCCTTCTCGTGATATTTTCAGGCATTTAGCCTACTCATATTGCATTAATTCATTAATAAAGAACCCCCTTTGAAGCTTATTCAAACAACGACGTTACTGGCAGTAGCTATCTCAGATGGAATGGCGATTCAAATTGTACCATCTAGGGATGGGACGTTTGGCACTGACGAATCGATGCTTGTGTCGCAAAACCAATACGCACAGTTTCGAAAAAGTGTTTTGGAGCTTGTATCAAATTAGGAAACCACGTGATAGATGACGTTCAATGCTTCAAACGTCACGAACTGGTTCAAAGTTTTGCCGCTCTTCTGAACCAGAGCCATAGAAGGAACGAAGCCACCGCTTCTTGTTAAAGACAAATCTCACATTGCCAGAGAAGCAGCACCAGGCATCGCTCGAGTTTCTTCCATCAGTCATAATTATTTAGCCAAATCCGTATTGTAATAATTATAAATCCGTGCACTTGAGTGTTGTGTTATTTTATTGAAATGAAACGTAACATGATAGGACTAGGTAAGTCTATACAGTGCCCAGAAAACAAATGTTGATGATTCGTCAACATTGTCAACAGTAATAATAGTTAAAATAAAGTCCCCCCAGTTCACAATAGGCCTACATATCACAAATGTTAAGAATTAAAAAAATCTGTGTAATCTAGTTTAATTGATATAAAAACCGTATCGTATAAAGTCCGTCCACCCGCATCGATAGGTAACGGCTTTTTCGGTGGTGTAGCTGGTTAAAGCGTTGTCCAACAACGTATTGATAATGCGAGTCTGGATACCCGAGTACGCGCACCATTGCAGGGAACATCGGAAGATATTCTTTAACTTTTACTGTGAGAAAATGACAATCTTAACGGCCTACAGATGTATCACAACATTTTAATGTGTGAGCACTAATATCAGATAAAAATGAACACATGTAGCCTTAATTAAAATATTAAATGACGTAGGGTAGTTTACCGTCGGAGACAACCACTACGCCTCATTCAGCCAGTTTAAACGGCTGCTATATGACGCTGTTCATTTTCAATTTTTCAGCCGATAGTTCGGCTCTTTGGGCCGGCACAATCCGGAAGGAACCACCAAAGCTTCACAAGGCATCGTTCGCACATCCCAAGTACCATCTGCTTACTGAAAATATGCCCCCAAAAACTTAAATAAGCTTGACATTTATTTAGGGGAAAATCCCTCATCCATAAAAATCTCAGTGGTAGCGATCATTGTCAGTAACAACGCAAAATGCGATATAGCCCTGTGTGGAGAAACTGCCCCGGTAAATTGTACTACTACGGTACAGTACTAGACTACTGCTGTGTTCGTCTTGGTAGCGATTGTGTTGGTTGAATTCGATGTAACGTTCCGTTGTACGGTTTAGGCTGAAATTAATTATTTTCATGAACAGATGGAAAAAGTTTATATCCTGGTTCTAACCAGACTCTCGTACATTGCATTTGTACAGAGAGTCTGGCCTCGCTCCATTGACAAGCGTTGACTTCCTTGTAGGCGGGTACTCTGTTGAAGTTTAAAACTATTGGATCTGCCCAGAGCCAATCTGATCTGCCATAACCAATCGCTAGCGCTCGCCTTAGCCAATTCCTTCACCACTACTGTAACAGAGCTAGCTGCCGTAGCAGGAAAATCAAACTGTTACCGAACCCCGTGGGGAGGAGGGCCACAACATCATGGCCACCAACAAAACTCAGCAAAACTTGTTCTTGCTCCGGCTTTAGTTGTTGGATATTTGGCAGCGTTGCCACAACGGACCGAATGGCTTTGCTCGCATCTTTCTCCGCCGCCATTACGGAACTACAACACAAACTAGCGCACGACATCAACGTAATCGTTCTCAGCCACTCCCTCTGTTCGCTGATTCGCCGGTAGAAAATCAACCTGAAAAATCTGACTTACGTACCTCATGGCCAGACCCATGTACAGAAGCAAAAATAAAATTGTGCGGAAGTACGTAGGAGGGCAGAGCCAGGCTACAAAGTTTAGGCTGTAGCAATGGAGTTCAGGTTAGTAGTCAGATAGTTTCACCTATTGAAAGACTTTTGATTTAAGTAGAGCTAAGGGGAGTGCCGAACATGTTCTGTCGCCGTTTGACTTCATAAACAGCTGTGTGGAGATGTTTTTGTTAGCTACTAATTAGTGCTATACGTAGGCTACAGTACAGCGTTGCAGTGAGCTACACTGGTTTGAAACCACAGGTAATGATAATTTCACCAACAAATAGTTTACTTGTAATCTATTGTCATAATAAATCCTACAACGAAAATGTATTAGTTAGGAATGTTTATTGAAAACAGATGCATCATAGACCGCTGTAGTCTGTGTTGCCCGGGCAACAAAGGCTAATGTCATGATGCTAATGAAACATGAAACATAATGAAACATACAGCAGTAGGGCCGATACAGGAAGACACAGCGACACTTTGTTGCAGAAGGATGATGGTGCAAGTTTTGTCCGTGGAGCATACAACGATTAATAAAAAGAATCATGTAGACGCGTTTATTGAGTAATCGCATAACTAATTACACATGTAAACTGATTAATCGTATTATTGGCATAAACCGACAATTGCTAGTAATCGGGTTTCTCATGGTCAAGTGAACGCACTCAATGGCGTAGTAGAACAAAGTTCCATTAGCAATAGTAGTAAAAGAGATATTAGCAGCACCTGCAGCGTCACCTTGTCGGAGAAATTTAGAATGGAACATTATATTCAGAAAATACTGGTGCTAGCATTCCTTGCCAGCAGAGAACCCTCTCCCCACATGACCTATAGATGACACTAGGCTTACGTAAACAAACTGACCTAGGTTGACCATTATCATACTAGAGGTGCAATAAACCTTATCTGTGTTGAGTGAATCATATGGTCAAGCCTAGGGTCGGAGAACTCTGTAAGTTTCCACGTGCACGCGCACTCTGTCTCTGGGATCGATCATATTGACAGCTGATACGCAGGGGAGGAGGCTTCTCACCAATAAATGGTCTTACCTGAAGACTTGTAAACCAGACAAACTTTGTATTGTGATCAGACTTTGTCTCCTTGCTGGCAAGCATTAAACTATTGTACTTTCTTTGAATCCAACGACTGTGCATTACTTGATAAATAAATTATCCTAACACACCTCTTATAAATTGTATTAGGTTGAAATACTACTCTGTCTTGTGACTCCACTAATCAGCTAATACCAATCACCTGTGTGAGAGACTGAGTGGTGCGTGTCTGTCATTGCCACGGTGATGGTGCAGCTATGATTGAGGGCAGAGAATAACAGAAATGTAGCTAGAATCCACACCTCAAACAAGTTAACCTAGACGCAAAACTATACGTCCAATCCCAAAAATAAGGATATTTTCTGAGACCCAAGACTCTGCCGAAACCAGAGATGTCATTTATATGTCTGTGCGGTCAGAAATACGACTCTACCGGCAGTTTCAAAATCTTGTTCCTTCTGCTTTCTCTGATGAATTTGTCACCAGATTTGCATTGGACTCTATGGGGCGAGAGTCTCGCTTTCGTGGGGCTCTGAACAAATGTGTACGTCTGTTGGATTCCACAGACAACTGTTTACGACAAGCACAAAATTAGCTAACTATTGATTCAAAAATGAAGCATGAAGAGCGAAAATTGTGGCAATGCTGGCAAACTAGAAATATTTTTTGAAGAAGATTTCGAAGCTCCCCTCCACTCTAAGCGTTTCAGTCTGCACTCTAGGCTTTCACGTACACACCCATGTAAATCTCAGAAACGGCTTGAAAAAGTCATGAAAAATAATCAGTGATATTGAAAAAAGTTGAATAGATATCAAAAAGCTGATTTAAAAAAAAATAGTTTAGGGTTTTGTCAACATTTTAAAGTTTAAATGGTGTCTCTAGCTGAAAGATTGAAAGAAGGATTTGGAAGTTGAAGAAGTTTTAAGACGTTTGAGAGGATTTGAAAAAAAACTCCATTGGAAAACCATGTTAAAAATATTATGAATATTTATTTATATTGATTCAAACATAAGACGTAGAAAGCTGAAAAGTCATAGCAGTCATAGCCTGAAACAGGCAGCATTCCAACAATAAAGATTCAAAGAACAATACTTGGAATGCTGAAGCAGCATTCTATGGAAGCAAATCGTGACCAAAATTAAAATTAAAATGCATTTGCAGAAATGCTTTTTCATTTTAAGAATGTGTATGCATTATTTGACTCATAAATGAAATTAGTAATCAATCATCCTATTTGCATTTTAATTTTCTTCTTCAAGAGTAATCAATCTTTCACTAAATTAAAATGAAAAAGAAAGACATTTGAGATTTAATTTTCAAAACATGCCCCAGCAAATAGATACCAAAATTCAATTTGAAATGTAAAATTTGAAAATTAAAATGCATTTGCAGAAATGCAAAATGAACATACCAAAATTCTATTTTAAATGTAAAATTTGAAAATTAAAATGCATTTGCAGAAATGCAAAATGAACGAAAAAGCATTCTGAGCGGAGCAGCAGAGTGACGTCAGTAGCCGCTCTTCTTCAGCTCCCTGCTGACCGAGCTACCCATCTTTTTCGGTAGGGGGCGGTGTGCACATCTGCATTGCATTACATCGCAAATGTGCCAGGAAATTGATTGAATTGCCGGGTCTTTAGAGCAGCGTTCCCCAACCGGTGCCCACCGGTCCGCGGACCGGTAGCGGTCCGTGGGTCATTTCGTACCGGGCCGCACAAAAAAGAATTAATAACATTATTTCCTTTTAATTGATTATCAGAGTCTGAAAGACGTTTTATTCTGAAAAATGACCGGATTATCTCCTTCTCCGTGGGCCTTTTCCCCTGAGCAAAAAAGCTCTGCAAAGACGTTTGTTTACTCAATTTTTTGCAAGTTTGTGGGCTTTATTGAGCGGTATCATGCGCGTCTCTTCCTCTTGACACATGACAAGTGATTGTTACCACTCAATGAAGCCTGTTTGAGACAACAACTCGTGTTTTGGATGAAGGCTATCCTGAGATCGCCACTAAAGCACTGAAATCCCTGCTTCCATTTCCAACATCAAGCGGGATTTTCTGCCGTTACAGCAATCAAACTAAATTATGGAATAGGCCTAAACTGGATATAAGGAACGCACTTTGGGTGTCACTGTCGTAGCTTATAGTCTTGTTTACACACAACAGTGGGACTGACACATTGAAAGCTAGCTAGTAACAATATAACGATGGAAAACCAGGCTAAGAAACTTAAGATGGGGCTGAAAAATTAAGAGACAAAAATACATCACATTCACTAGACATGGTTTTGTAAATTGAAAAAACGGCAGTTTATTTTACATAAAACTACAAAAACTAATTTTTGTTCAAATCAGCTTAATTATTTTTCTCGCGCGCTCTGCGTGCTCGCATTAGGTGTGGAAGTCACTAACTATGATCACATCAAACCCAGAATGTGCATGCATTAGCAGTGCAGCTGTCCAGGGCCTATCTTTCCTCCCAGTCCGTCCCTGCCGGTCCGTGAAAATATGTCTTACATGAAAGCGGTCCGTGGCGCAAAAAAGGTTGGGGACCGCTGCTTTAGAGGACGCATCACAGATCATGGTGCTCCCTCAAATTGTGCAAACACTGTTAGAATTAGATGAGCAGGTAGAATCTAATAATATATCTGAGTCTGATGCCCGTGACCGAGTAGAACAAGTCATAGAGAGCTTGGCTGCATACTCTGCCGTCACAGATTTACATAGTAAATCACAGTCACACATTAATAGTAGCTCTGCCACTGTTTTAGTCATTGTTTGACAAAGTTGCTCAGTCTGTGATGCGTCCTCTAAAGACCCGGCAATTCAATCAATTTCCCGGCACATTTGCAATGTAATGCAGATGTGCACACCGGCCCCTACCGAACAAGATGGGTAGCTCGGTCAGCAGGGAGCTGAAGAGCGGCTACTGACGTCACTCTGCTGCCCCGCTCAGAATGCTTTTTCGTTCCATTTTGCATTTCTGCAAATGCATTTTAATTTTCAAATTTTACATTTCAAATTGAATTTTGGTATGTTCATTTTGCATTTCTACAAATGCATTTTAATTTTCAAATTTTACATTTCAAAATGAATTTTGGTATCTATTTGCTGGGGCATGTTTTGAAAATTAAATCTCAAATGTCTATTTCTTTTTCATTTTAATTAAGTGAAAGATTGAGCACTCTTGAAGAAGAAAATTAAAATGCAAATAGGATGATTGATTACTAATTTCATTTGAGTCAAATAATGCATACACATTCTTAAAATGAAAAATAATTTCTGCAAATGCATTTGAATTTTGGTCACGATTTGTTTCCAACAATAAGTTGATTGAAGATTCAAAGAACAATACTTGGAGTGCTGCTTCAGCATTCCAACAATAAGAAAGAGAAACAGGAAAACAATTCAATATTATTATTGTGAGAATGCTGTTAAGCATTCTCACAATAATAATATATATGTGAGAGAACAATGGTTGTGCTCGCCCAAGGCGTGAGCACATGCACCCAATAATATATATGTGAGAGAACAAAGGTTGTGCTCTTGCTGAAGGCAAAGCGCACCCAATTTATATATATATATTAACATTTCTCTACTGATCTGTGATATAAATGTAATTTCTGGATGATTCCAATCATTTTACGCATTTTTATAATCAAAATCGCTGAATTTGCGCATGTCCTGTTCAAACAGACATGCGATGTGAGGCAGCAACGAGCTGCGCCTCATCTCAGAATGTTCAATCCCTCACAAACTGGATTGAGCACATGCCTTTTGTTTTCTCGTTGTCTGTCACCACTGTAATATTTCTAGACACTTTTATTATATGTCCTTTCTATCCATAGAATAGGAAATGTATTTTACGTATGTGTATAACTAGTCTGATCCGACATAAAACCGCAGTGAAAAAGCAGAGGGGAGGCAAACAGTGCCTCTGCCTCAATGAAGGCGCGTGCGAGAGCCTGGAAACTGGACTTTCAATCGAAACTTGACGTGATAAATAATGGGAGACCAATGCCGGAGCTAAAAGGTTTATTTCAAACGACGGGACAGAAGATAACGCGATCGACTACTCACATTCAAAGCCAAATTTTTTTGAACCTCAAGAATAGATTTGGACGAACAGCAGAGACTAAATATTAACAAGGAAGGGGGCTTCTCACCCCCCTCATTCGCTAACATTACATTCATATCAGAGTAGTAAGTCCTTGCTCCGTTGATTTCACATTATTTCTCTGAGGATTGTTTAATGTCTATGTGGATCCATTTAACATCATACAAGTGGTTGTAATCACTTTGAACCCAAGACTGCTTTTTATTGCTGAGCTGATTTTGAGAAATTAAACTTTGCAGCTCAAGTTGTGTTTCTTTCACAGGGAGTCAGGTGGCTGAGTGGTGAGGGAGTCGGGCTAGTAATCAGAAGGTTGCCGGTTCGATTCCTGGCCGTGTCAAAATGACGTTGTGTCCTTGGGCAAGGCACTTCACCCTACTTGCCTCGGGGGAATGTCCCTGTACTTACTGTAAGTCGCTCTGGATAAGAGCGTCTGCTAAATGACTAAATGTTTCTGGTTGCTATGGTAATCTAGTTGCTATGCTATCTAACTAGCTAGATAAGAAAACTTTAAATAACCTTAAACGATTTAAATGGAAGAGTTCGATCTGCATGAAATTATACCTAGTTATCTAGCTGATGTTATAGTCTCTTAGATTTAACAATTATAATGGGAAAAGGTAGAAACCCTCACGGTGCCTGTGCAACTTTGTATAAAAGTGTTCATATTCACAGATATTAACACAAGTTCATCACAAGCTAGCAGCTGCCAACTGTATGTACCTTACCTATGTGTGTGTAAAGAATGCTGATATGAAATATGAAAAACAACCAGTAGTCAATGTGCAAGCTGCCAATTGTATTATAGAATTCCTCATCAACAGCGGGAATCCTTAAACTAGAAAACAGCATAGCATCCTGTTAAAAGTAGTGACGGCATTAAAAAAAATTAAGTACGGCCGATCGTATTGGCTCTTTGCCAACGCAAGGGACGAATCATAAGACGGCTTATGTAAGCTTTACGGCTGTTTGGATGTCAACACATGCACGTGGCTGCCTGCTAAAAGAATGACATCGATTTGTTGGGTAATGCGTAGGATGCGTAGGATATTCAAGTCAAGCGTAGCAGTGTAATAGGGGTTATGCGGAAAACAATTCCGTATTCGGTAAAAACAGACATCAACACTTCCGGATCTGTACGCTCTATGCTGAAATGGTGCTGTTTTACACAAGATGCAAAAAGGTCGAGGATGGCAGCCTATAGAATAAAAAGCGATTCCCCATTGATCTGTCGACTCTGAATTTTGATTTGGGTCATGATAGTCTTTTTTTGAGTGAGAATGGCTCGCCCGTTAGACTGCATAGTCTTAGGCTACTGTAGGCGGCAGCCACGTCTCGTTCGCGTCATGTCACAAAGTAAATAATTTTACAAGTCGGTAAATTTTACACCAAAAAGGTAGAGGAGGGCAGCTTTCAAGATATATGGGAATTCTGCATTTATCCAGGTGGTACGACATCAGGTCATCCGGACATTTCACACTGAGATACGCAGTAAAAATCCCTGTTCGGATTTTCCCGCATCTGGTACTTAAACGGTTTGGATAAATACATGGTCTTCAAAGTGAAATAATTTAAATGCCCAAAATGCTCATAATGATATAATGTTATTGATTGTGTGAACTAGCTGGGTTTGCCGTTTGGTTAGCACAGCAGCGGAAATGATTACATCTGTTTTCCGGTTAGTTTCCTGGGCACTCCGCATAACCCCTATTGGGGCCTGGAAATCGTATCTGCTACGCCAAAATCGTGTATGTTGGCAGCTCTGTCAGATGCATTAACTATTGGAGATATCAGGCACTAGGATAATTGATAATAAGTTAAAAGATACATATACAAGTCACTGAGGAACAGTGTTGGGGGTAACACGTTACCTAGTATTATTACTTAAGTGAGTAAGAAATAATATAACACGTTACTTTTTGACATTGAGTAATATTATTACAGTTATTTATTTAAGTAACTTGTCCAAGTTACTGCATTAATTCAGCAAATGACTTAAATAGGCTTATAAATACAGATTGTTGCCTAACGACACTTTTTGGGTGCAGTAGCTTGACAGTTTGCATTTGGATCACGCTGCAGGTAAAAAACACAACAGCAATCATGGCCGCAGAACGTGTTACGTTTTCGGGGTGGAAATATTCACACTATTTCGCTTTCATTGAAGATATAGGAAAAAAAACAATAAAGTTAAATGTTAAATCAAGTTACTGTGCCCCAACAAAATATTATCTACTGCCAAAACAGCACTTCAAACTTCTCGAAAGTTTCCACAGAGAAACGAAGCTGGAAGCTAGCGAAAAATCCACTTTAAACCATAAAAGAGATGGCGACCCGTTTACACAACTGGCTACTAAAAGTAATAGTAAAAGCAGAGTGCGAATTATACAATGACAATCGGGGGATCAACTTCTTCTCCAGGGTGTAAAGTAATATTTACGATTACAGGTAAGCGCGATATATAAATGTATCGAACCCCCCGACCTGTTGTGTTTACCTCTTTTGGAGGGGTCCAATTCTTAATTAGGGCGATCAAACCCCCTCCGTAATTCGCACACTGAGTAAAAGTAATATAATAAGTAATAATATTACTTTGTACAGAAAGTAATAATGTAACTTAATCACACTACTTTTACTGAAGAGTAATAACTAATGTATTACTTTTTTGAGTAACTTCCCCCAACACTGCTGAGGACATAAAGTTTGATGCTAATTCAATCTTTGCTACTAGCAGACTCAAACTACAAGAACATTCCACACTATTCCACTGACCTTGATGGGCGGTTTGCGTGTTATGTGGGAAACTAGGAAGTTCATGGCAATATCCTCACAGTTGATGTACTCATCCACCATGTCCCTGATGGCCTGGGGCATCACGTAGGAGTACAGGTAAGCGTAGTACTACAAAGCATCCACATGGAAAACGAATTTAGACATCAATATATAGGTAAACAATACTGAGAGCAGAAGAGGAAGGGTGAATGTTGATGCTGTAGACAAAGAAGTATTTGAGAGAATGGAAAATGGGCAAAGGAAGCTATGGGGGTTCTGACCTTGTGAAAGAACGCAGCGCCTGTCAGGACCATCGATAGCTCACAGGAGTAATTTGAGTTGTAGAGCCATGACTGGTGATTGACGTCCCAGGCATGGAAGCGACCTGGAAAACCCACAATCCGATCCCTAGCCTCTCTCCACACCCTGAGGACACAATCAGGGCGGGGAAAAGAAGATTGAAAAAGTAGCAAAGCAAGACAGACAGAAAGGCAGGTGCAGAGTTTTCACAACCACTCTTGGTGAAATGTTGAGAGAGGATGACTGTGTGAGAAGAATATCTTCATTTGACTAGATTCCTCCAATTAAATCTTTGAAATATTTTGGGTCATATCTAGGGCTGCAACAACGAATAAAAAAAAAATCGATTATTAAAAGAGTTGGCAACGAATTTCATTATCAATTTGTTGTGTCGCGCGACTATTACGTCACTCAATAAGTCGCGGAGATGTTTGAGTATAAAAAAAAAATAATTTGAGTTGAACGAGGAGCTGAGCAAAAAAAAAAAAAACTAGAGAGAGTACAATTTCTGGGGAAATTGTAGGGTGTGCTTGCTTGCATCGGTTGCAGATGGGTCCGTTTATTAACTGTAATTTTTACAACTGATATTTCTGTGTATTTTATATAAAAATGCCTACTTATTATTTATGAAGATTGCATAGATTTAAAAGCATAGCCTACATTTGTTGCTGCTCATGTACAATTCAAAATACAGAAAGTGAAGTGTAGCATGTCCCTGTACTTACTGTAAGTCGCTCTGGATACGGGCGTCAAATGACTAAAGGTAAATGTAGAATGAACCAATATGACTTAAACGTCACCTTAAGTTTTTCCCTTCTACAGTAGGGATATTTTCAAGCTTTTAGCCCACTCATATTGCATTAAATCATTAAGAACCACCTTTGAAACAAGCTGAACCCCCTTGAAACAATCTATTCTAAGTAACAACGTTGTCACCGGCAGTATTAGATAGAATCGCGATTGAAATAGTAACATCTGCTAACTGAAAATATGCCCCCCAAAAATGTAAATAAGCTTGACATTTATTTAGGGGGAAATGGCTAATTCAAAAGAAGTTTGATGGAAGCGATCATTGTCAAATAACAATGCCAAATACGACCATTTGATCTTAGACTAGAGCCCTGCACGGTGGAGAAGCTGACCTCGGTAAATTGTGCTACGAGCAAGGTAGCCTAGCTGCTGTTGCTAGCCAAACTTAAGGGGATTGTTTGAATGCGCCGAAAATGAAAAACCTTTCTTTCAAAGCTTGAGTTTAAATACATTATTTCATGTGAAATTACTTACTGTACATGCAAGTCTTGAATTACCTAAATGTATGATCCTGCCAGTACTGTGCGCAACAGTCTTACTACATCTATGCACGTCGTAGTTATGTGTCATTGCTAACGTGTGCTGACGTTGTGACGTTGGGCTTGCACTGATTCCCTTTGACGACAAAAGGAGCTTTTCGCCACAAAAACTTAATTTCAACTTAAACCGTGCAATGGAACTTAAATAAAAATACAAGCAACGCAATCATAAACAACACAAACCTTTTGACACTGGCGTTGTCTATGTAGCGCAAATATTAAGGGATCCTTAGGGGTGGGAAAAGAATAATAATAATACAGGGCTCAACATTAACATTTTTTGACACTGGCCCCAGTGGGTTTGAAACTTACTGGCCCCAAGACAATTTTTACTGTCCCCCCCTCCAAAAGTTGTAATTTATCATTGTTACAAAAAACCAAAGACTTATCGAGCCCTGTAATATATATGTGAGAGAACAATGGTTGTGCTCGCCGAAGGCGTGAGCACACCAAAAACAGAACGGAGGTAGAGGAAAGACCATCGGAGAGACCCGTAACGTTGTTCTGAAACACATGGCGGAGGCAGAGAAATCAGTACGACCTAAGTCATCCAAGTTGTGGGTGCATTTCACACTAAACTAGAGAGGGTACAATTTCTGGGGAAATTGTTGGGTGTACTCCTGTATTTTTGTACGCCCTTCGACTGGTTAGCTGCTTTAGCAAAATGGAGCACAGCTGCCAGCTGTAGGTATATGCAGGTAGCAACGTTAATGCTAAAAAAAGTATTTAGCTGGTCGGCTCCATGACGCCAATCTTTCCTACACTTTTAAGTACAGTACTAATGCTGAGGGTTCGCTGATATGTCTGTCTTACTAAACGGCGTATTTGTATGGAGGACTAAAAGTGCCACAATGAATTAAATAAATACACCATTAAATAATTACCGTAAATCCTCAAATAAAGACCGGGATTCAATTAAAGGCCGGGCTTCAGATAGTAGCCGGGGGCGTGGTCTATACGGACAAATAAAGGCCGGGCCCCAAATACAGGCCGGGGGTAAAAAAAATAAAAAATGTTAAAGTAATATTTCATAAATACATGTTCTCATGTTTAATGTTATTGGCTAATTTCATGGACTGTTGCCAATAAAAAAAGACATTTTACCACGTAGGCCTACTAGGCGAATTTGTTATTGTTTAGCCTAAATGCACGTATCGTAGCCTACTGTTGTTTATCTTTAACGTTTTAGTTGGCTAGGCTACTTTTTTCAAAGAGATAATAAAGCAGTGCACTATGGCGCCAAGGCGAAAATTCGACATACAATTCAAAGAGAAGGTTTTAAAGTTCGCAGAAGAACATTCGGGAGAAAAGGCAGCGAAGGAGTTTAATATAGACCCAAAACAAATTCGATATTGGAAGAAGCAGAAGAATGAATTCAATGCGACCAAAAAGAACAGAGCCCGACTAGCAGGTGGAGGTAGGAAAAAGGTTAGCCTGGATATGGAGACCAGCCTGGTCGAATTGATTTTTTCAGTCCGCGATAGGCATTCTAGGGTAACTAGAAAGATGATACAAAATAAAGCTTTGGAAATATTTCCCTCCGTGAGGGACAGTGGAGACTGTAGCTTCGTGGCAAGCAGGGGCTGGCTCCAGAGATTTCTGGAGCGCAATGGGTTTTCAGTAAGGAGACGTACAACGGTGTCTCAGAAAGACCCAGACCAGGTGGTTGAAAAGCTGGTTTCCTACATTGACTACGTGGGAAAAGTAATCGCCTCCAAAAATATTATGGAGAGAGACATAATTGCCATGGACGAAACAGCAGTCTGGTTTGATATGCTGTCGTCCACAACGGTGGATAAGCGAGGGGCCAAAAGCGTGGCTTTAAAAACTACAGGGCATGAGAAGAGCCATCTCACAGTGATCCTGGCTGCCAAGGCCGATGGTACCAAACTTAAGCCGTACATCGTTTTCAAAGGGGCTGTGCGTGAAGTGGCTCGAATGCAACAACAGAAAGTAAGCGCTGTGATTGCAACTTCAGCGAATGGCTGGATGAACGACAGCCTGACATCAGACTGGCTACAGTCAGTCGTCGGGAAATTCAGTTTCACCCCACGGCTCCTAGCCTGGGATGCATATCGATGCCACATCAGCGCCGCCACTAAGGCTGAACTCAAATGTGGCTATAATGTCACAACTGCAGTTATCCCTGGCGGCTGCACTAAGTACATCCAAGCCCCAGATGTTATGTGGAACCAGCCGTTCAAGCAGAGTCTACACGAGGCGTATGATTTATGGATGGCCGGGGACTCAGATAAAGAATATACTGCTGGAGGTAACATGAGAGCCCCTGCCCGCCACCTGCTCGTGAACTGGGTAGTCGCTGCCTGGGAGAAGCTGGACAAGGACATGATCCGAAAGTCCTTCAAAGTTTGTGGACTGACACTGAAAGATGACGGGAGTGAAGATGATCTCATCCATTGCTTCAAAGCGGGACAGCCATGCGCCGCTGGTAGGGATGCGCTGGCGCAGCTCCGGCAGCGGGGGGAGGAGAACCGCACGCAAGTAGCCCAGGATGAGGAGAACGACAAAGAGGAGCTGCTTAATAATGAACTTGTTGTTCTCGATGATGAGGATGGGGAAGAGGGTGTTGAGGGGGACGCCGAATAGCTGTACAAATGTTGCCTCATTACTGGTGAGCTTTGGATGTAGACCTAAGTATTATGTTTAGATGTAGGCCTATTTTGCAAGGTCCATTTAGTTCGGAGTTTGTTTGCTCCATTTGACCGTAGCTTAATGGCTATATGCCCATTCAGATGTTGCTGATGAATTTGGTAGTTGCGTAATATGATAGACCTAGTCTAAGTCCTGGCCATTTGGTTTAATTTGGGTTGTCTCCTGTTCGTTCTGTGATTGCTGTCCTTTGACAGGACCAGATATTTATTGTTACGTTGACACTGCAAATAAAGCGCTATACGCGATAAACTTTTTTTTTGGCCGAGTGAAATTTTTGACTTGCTTGATTGTAATTGAGAACATTGGAAAATATCTGCAATTAACGATGTATCTTAAGACTGACACTGGTTTATTACTGATTAATTTCTAAATGGTTAGTCTCCAGAAAGTTGATTAGCTATAGGTCTACTGGTTTCATTCTACCGGTAGCCTATCGGTAAATGGTTGCAGGAAGTGCTGAACGCATATGCAATGAATGATATTAGCCTACTGTAATTATGCCCATTATTTTATTTAAATAATACAATTCTATAACAGAAGATACCGGTAAGTAAGAAATAAAGGCCTGCCCCTAATACAAGCCTGCCCCAAATACAGGCCGGTGCGCTGTGCAGCCTATGTAAATAAAAGCCCCGGACACTATTTGAGGATTTACGGTACTTAAATGTGTCATTAATTAATTCAAATAGGAATTAAATGCATAAATGTGTTCTTAAATGTGTCATGAATTCCTTAAAATACCAATTCATTTAATGTAAAATACATATACAATTATTTCACTATAAGTATTTCACGGTCCATTTACAAACGCTAAACAGCGCCCCCAGTCGATTGCATTTACATTTCACAACGTGTTGCATTTACATTTCAGATTTACATTTCACAACGTGTGGTGTTGCAGTGCTTCATTAACTGTGTTATTCATTAAGCATGTAGCGAGTAAAGCAGAGGAACTTACTGAAGTTCTTGGAGTTATTTCCACACTTTCCGACCAAGATAGTGATCACAGAGTGACTGCAAATTTATACTCTGGTACCAGGGTGCATCAGCATCTTCCTCAATCAAATTCGCTGCTTCTCTCAGCAGCTCCGGGCAAGTTTTTAGACATTTGGTCCGGCACCTCGCACACTGTCTCAACTTGGGGGATAGCAGGACCGAGTCTTCCCCTTGATTATTAGCCGTAGCATTGCAAAGTGCGGAAATAACTCCAAGAACTTCAATAGGTTCCTCTGCTTTACTCGCTACATGCTCTGAGTCAGCAGGTCCTCCACATCCTCAGCTAAGTCTAAAACGTCTCTCACCAACTCCCTAGAAAGTTCATGAAGATCCTCCATCGTCTCTATCCAGGCACTCTACTTCATACCAACGCAATGGATCAGACTAGATTCGCGCTAGCCCAACCCACTGACTTTTATGGGCGAGTTTGACAGAACACAATTAATGAAGCACTGCAACACGACACGTTGTGAAATGTAAATGTGAAATGTAAACGCAATCGACTGGGGGCGCTGTGTAAATGGACCATGAAATACTTATATTCATCAAATGCCCAACCAGAATTCATCAAATGCCCAACCAGAGAAGAGAACACTCTGGATCACTGCTACACTACAGTCAGTAGAGCCTACCATGCCGTCCCTCGTGCAGCACTGGGTCACTCTGACCATACCATGGTCCATCTGATTCCTGCATACAGGCAGAAATTAAAGCTCTGTAAACCTGTTGTGAGGATATCAAAACAGTGGATCAGTGAGGCTATGGAGGATCTGCGGGCGTGCTTGGACTGTACTGACTGGGATATGTTCACGACTGCTACCAATAGTCTGTATGAACTCACAGAGGCTGTGACATCATACATCAGCTTCTGTGAGGACTGCTGTATTCCAACACGCACCAGGGTGAACTTCAACAACGACAAGCCCTGGTTCTCAGCAGAGCTCAGAAGGTTGAGGTCAGAGAAGGAGGAAGCATTTTGGAGTGGGGATAGAGACAGATTCAAGGAGTCGAAGAACAGGTTTAGCAAGGCGGTGAGAGGCTAAACGACTGTACTCAGAGAGACTGAAGCGTCAGTTCTCTGCTAACGACTCTGCTTCTGTCTGGAGAGGGCTCAGGCAGATCACCAACTACAAGCCCAGAGCCCCCCACTCCACTAACGACTCCCGCCTGGCCAACGACCTGAATGAGTTCTACTGTAGATTTGAAAGACAATTGGACTGTCCTGAACTACCCCTTCCCACCCACGGGGCCTCCTCCCTCACCCCCTCTACAGTGACAACTCTCTCCATTCAGGAGGGTGAAGTTAACAGACTTTTCAAGAGGCAGAACCCCCGCAAAGCAGCTGGGCCGGACTCTGTCTCTCCTGCCACCCTCAAGCACTGCGCTGACCAGCTGTCGCCGGTGTTCACCTACATCTTTAACACTTCCCTGGAGACATGCCATGTGCCAGCCTGTCTCAAGTCCTCCACCATCATCCCTGTGCCCAAAAAGCCAAGGCTAACAGGACTCAATGACTACAGACCCGTCGCCCTGACCTCTGTGGTAATGAAGTCTTTTGAGCGCCTTGTGCTGGCACACCTCAAAGCCATCACAGACCCTTTCCTGGACCCACTGCAGTTTGCCTACAGAGCCAACAGATCTGTGGATGACGCCGTTAACATGGCCCTCCACTTCACCCTACAGCACCTGGACTCCCCAGCATCCTATGCCAGGATCCTGTTTGTGGACTTCAGCTCTGCCTTCAACACCATCATCCCTGCCCTGCTTCAGGACAAGCTCTCCCAGCTGAACATGCCCGACTCCACCTGCAGGTGGATCACAGACTTCCTGTCTGACAGGAAGCAGTGCGTTAAGCTGGGAACACAAGTCTCTGACTCCCGGTCCATCAGCACCGGATCTCCTCAGGACTGCGTCCTTTCCCCTCTGCTCTTCTCCCTGTACACCAACAGCTGCACCTCCAGTCATCCGTCTGTCAAACTTCTGAAGTTTGCGGACGACACCACCCTCATTGGGCTCATCTCTGACGGGGATGAGTCTGATTACAGGTGGGAAGCGGCCAACCTGGTGACCTGGTGCAGCCAGAACAACTTAGAGCTCAATGCTCTTAAGACAGTGGAGATGGTTGTGGACTTCAGGAAGAACACAGCCCCACTCACCCCCATCACCCTGTGCGACTCCCCAGTCAACACTGTGGAGTCCTTCCGCTTCCTGGGCACCATCCTCTCCCAGGACCTCAAGTGGGAACTGAACATCAGCTCCCTCACCAAAAAAGCACAACAGAGGATGTACTTCCTACAGCAGCTGAAGAAGTTCAACCTGCCAAAGACAATGATGGTGCACTTCTACACAGCCCTCATTGAGTCCATCCTCACCTCTTCCATCACCATCTGGTACGCTGCTGCCACTGCCAAGGACAAGAGCAGACTGCAGCGTATCATCCGCACTGCTGAGAAGGTGATCGGCTGCAATCTGCCTACCCTCGAGGACCTGCACACCTCGAGGACCCTGAGGCGTGCGAGGAAGATTGTGGCTGACCCCTCCCACCCTGGTCACTCCCTGTTCCAGCTACTCCCCTCTGGCAGAAGGCTGCGGTCCATCAGGACCAAAACCTCAAGCCATAAGAACAGTTTCTTTCCATCTGCTACTGGCCTCTTCAACAAGGCCAAGGACTCCCATTGACATTCATTCACTTATTTAACTATTATAAGTCCATCTAATGGCAATTCAGTATGCATAAGCCACTTTCTCTCAGTATCCGATTGCACTATGTTGACCATTCACGCTGCTCATTCTATTCTTATTTTTATATATATTTTATTTTATATTTGTACTTTTACTTAATTAAGATCTGTATATGTTTAGTGTTTTGCACCTCCCTGCCACAGTAAATTCCGTGTTTGTATAACATACATGGCGAATAAACAGAATTCTGATTCTTCTTAAATTAATTATTTTACATTTACATTTAGTCATTTAGCAGACGCTCTTATCCAGAGCGACTTACAGTAAGTACAGGGACATTCCCCCCGAAGCAAGTAGGGTGAAGTGCCTTGCCCAAGGACACAACGTCATTTGGCACAGCCGGGAATCGAACTGGCAACCTTCAGATTACTAGCCCGACTCCCTCACCGCTCAGCCACCTGACTCCACCTGATTTTAATGAATTCATGACACATATAAGAACACATTTATGTATTTAATTCCTATTTGAATTAATTAATGACACATTTAAGTAATTATTTAATGGTGTATTTATTTAATTCATTTTGGCACTTTTAGTCCTCCATATATCTATGCTATACGTGTGCTGACGTTTTGACATTAGGTTAGTACTGAGGTCCCTTCTACAAGCCACTTTTCGCCCCAAAAAATTAATTTCAACCTAAACCGTGCAACGGAACGTAAATCCCTATACAAGCAACGCAATCGGGACCAAGACGAACATTTTGACACCAACGTTGTCTATGTAGTCCAAATATTGAGGTATTTTTACATTTAGTCATTTAGCAGACGCTCTTATCCAGAGCGACTTACAGTAAGTACAGGGACATTCCCCCGAGGCAAGTAGGGTGAAGTGCCTTGCCCAAGGACACAACGTCAGTTGGCATGGCCGGGAATCGAACTGGCAACCTTTGGATTACTATCCCGATTCCCTCACCGCTCAGCCACCTGACTCCCCTCGCACGCATGCTCAGGTATCCTTAGGGGTGGGAAAATAATTATAATAAATATATATGAGAGAACAATGGTTGTGCTCGTCGAAGGCTTGAGCCCAATTTTTATCCGATTCATCGATAAATCAAAAAAAGAATCGACAGATTAATCAATTATTAAAATAATCGTGAGTTGCAGCCCTAGTCAGATTCTACCAGACCCCCACCCCTCTCCCCCGGTGGATGTAGGTGGTATTGCATTTACGGTTAGGCACCCGGCTCTTCCGGTCGTTTTTATTCTATTAACTCCAGTCAACATTTACAAAACTATCTCCCCCAATAATTTTTGTTTGATTCTCGAACCTGGCTCATACTACTAGCTTTTTCATAGAATAATTTTTCCTGACTTTTGCTAAGTTTGAAACCAATCTGAAATGGGTAAACTAGCACCCCATTTATTTGCTTACGTCAAGAAAAGTTTCCTGGAAACGTGCTCACGGATACGAACAGGGGACTAGCACAAAAGGGAACATAAGCAAATCGCTGATTTACCTGAGCTGAATGAGAACAAGGAGAAAGGACTTGATAATGTACAGTTGCCTGCCTTTATTGTAGCAAGTTTTACAAATGGTTGCACACATACATGACGGTTGTTTGTAGAGTTTATTTCCGTTATTTTAAAGCAGATTTAACCATTTTGTAATGAACGCATATTATGCTCATGGCATGACAAACGTAATTATAGCCTAATATAATTAGTTATAATATCGTGGCATGTTACGGTGTCATTATAGATTGTTGACATGTTATTATGGAGCAAAGACAAATATTAATAAATCATGTCTGATAACCACAATATTGTTGTGGTCGTTATATTGTTAGAACTTTGTCAGTTAACACCACAACGATGGCATTAACAATAAGCTAGTAATAGTAAGCAACACTCATCATCATTATAATAGTAACATAGGTAGCCTATAGGCTAAATTAAGCTTGCTTTGCCGAGCTAGAACAACGACGGAGCCAGATATTCAAGTTTACAGTTTCTTTAATCCCACACAATACTTAAGCAGTCAAACTAAAAACACAAAGCAAAAAGAACAACGTATAGGCCCTGCACATATAATACTACAGTACCAATAGTATTGACTTTCGTAAAGTTCACATGTGCGTCTTGATCGGACTTGTACCACATTCTGACAGTACTCTGCAATGCCTTAGCTCCAGCTCACAAACTCTCGACTGGTTGTCGCAAAGTATGACGTGTACAGCTAGTTGCAAGCGTGCATGAGTCTCGGAGCTAGGAAAAAAGCGAGCCACTGTTTAACGCTAGACCGGAAGAGCCGGAACTGGAAAGATGGCGCGGTCCGGTTTCGCGCTCTCGTATGCCTCCCTGCGCCACTGAGCCAGAGTCTAATATAGGGAGAACTGCCACTTTTGGGAAACTTCAGGGTTCTGAACTGGTTGCAGTTCCATGTGAGGGCGCTAACGAGCGAGTGCAGAATGAATGGAGGTCTATGGAGCTATTCCCCTCAAAATCCACTTTTCTCAGGATATAATCTTTTGTCTAGTAATTTGAATTCTGAATTAGAAAGGGGAGGCAAAAAAAATACACACTGCTGGCTGTTAGATTTTTTTAAAGTCGCCTTTCTGTTCTAAAAAGCCTTTGAAAATGTCATTGTACGACCAGAGCTACTGCTTTACGGCAAGCTCTGGTCACTTCCTTTTTTCTCTCAAGGCATCGACAACACAGCTGACAGGTTAGGCTCTCCCTGTCAATACACATGCTAGAAAGAGTTTTGGCTTGCTAATGTTGTTGCTAATGTTGCTAATGCTCTGACATTCTGATTCCGCTTCGGATGCCATCAAGCAGGAGCTCTGGTCGTATCAGTCCTTCACTAACCAATCAGCATTCATTAGCAGAATGCTAGCGTGTTATGGGCAACAACGACTCACCCTGTAAGAAATCAAAAGGACATAAGTACTCGTTCATTCAACTTTCGACCTATAATCCATGTTGAACATTCAAAAACTACAATCAAATTGGAGATTTCTCAACGACAATCAGGCGAAAGTGACAAATTTAGCCGTTTAGCTCCATAGACTCCCATTCAACATGCACTCGCTCGCGATCACCCCCAGTGGAACTCTGGTGGAATTGCAGCCAAATTCGGTGCAATGGGGCTTAATAGGGAGTGGCAAGGCTCTCCTTAAACAGGCTCTGACTGAGCACTTTTCATAGAAATGAATGGGGACGCCATCTTAGAAGACAAAAGTAGCTGCCTCTAGTAATATAACTCTATGGATCCTACAGAGGCTTTAAGAGCCTAAATGCTCAAAACAGCTACATACATTTTCGGAAGGAGATATTGAAGGTGTGGAAACATTGTCAAGATAATCCTGGAAGAGTTTGAGGATAATTCACAACAAATTACCCCATTCACCCAAATCTTGAGTGTGTGAATGGGTTGTAAGAAATTAGTTGTTCAATAATGACAGCACTATTCATACATAGTGTCCCAATTTCATAGCACAAAAAGTTACTGGACAGTTTCACATCACTTCTACATAGCATAATGTATATGGTTCTGTCAGGACGGGTGAACATGCCAAGTGATACTATTAAAACACAAATTCTGATCAAGCCTGACACAGCTACAGTATTTCCCATACATAGATCTTTTTGTGGCAACCCGCCACCCCAAAAAATTAACTGCCACTTTTTTTTTTTTACTGTTTAACTTGGCTTGGTTTAACTTAATTGTAGAGCTGCGCGCAGCGCATTGATGCACTCAGCCCCGTGCACGCTCTGAATCAATGCGTGAACAGCTTTTGCCCTCGGCCGGAGAATCAATCCGGAGTTTACGAACCGTTAGTAGGGCTATCAGAATTCTCTGCACAAATGTGTCCAAAACTGATACATTTAAGTTAAATATAATAATATTCATAGTTAAATACATTCGGCAAATATAACAATACGAGTCCAATGTAATGTTTATATTATGTTAAGCTCAAAAAACGTTTGCGCTCAAATTAATGCAAAATGTTTTGTATAGTCCCTATCTACACTCACATCTAACCGATACTAGGACATAGCTTTGGGCTGAGCCCCTAATTTTTACAATGTCTGGCTCCGCCCCTGCCTACCGCCACAAATATAATCATATTCTGTGGGAAACACTGAGCTACCAGTATATTTATACTGACCTAAAGCCAAACATGATCTCATCATGGCGGAGGTGGGCATCATCATCGATAGAAAGGATAGCTTCCGTTTCCACAGCATCCCAGGGAAGGAAGCGGTTGTTAAGGCTGTTCTTCTCTGTGTGGACGACCTGGGGGAGGAGATGAGAATTAGTGAACTGCTCTTATATTTATACAGGGAGTACTTGGGCACTTGAGGCACCAATATAAGTGGACCACAGACAAATTGAATACTGCTCCATTATCAAAGGCTATCCCAAATCAAACATGGCAAGTTTCGGCAAGATGAAAAATTATTCATAATGCCTACTTGTACAAATGTGTGTTTTGGATTTTAAACTGTGAGGCAATGACCTGATTCATTATTGCAACAATCCCATAAACTGAGCCTTTCATAGGGGATTGAGATTTTGTATTCTTGGATATTTTACTTTTGTTCTAAATAAAAAGCACACCTTTCCTGCAAACTACATCTTTCCCATTTCATTTTATAACAACTGATGATGTGAATGCTCAGTAGAGTTGCAAAGTAAGCTTTAAAGAGAACAAGAGAAGCAGATCCAATATGTTTAATGTAATGTGCATATTCAAACAGCCTCAGAAATGCCAGAAAATAACAAGTCACAGCATCTGAATTGAGTGGGGACGTTAAATCAGGTTCACATATCATTCTCTCCCATTCAGTAATAAACTATAACCTGGTGTCTTAGGTACTCAGCAGCAGTACTCACCACAATGGGCAGGCCAATGTCTGGCCACAACAGATCCTCCGAAGGGGGCTTAGGAGAGTTCCACACCACCACCACCTTGTTAAGGTAAGGCAGCCCATTGAGCCTCTCCAGAGAGTTCATAAGGACCTCCTCTCTCTCATACGTCAGCATGACCACTGTAAACTGCTCCCTCGGCACATTCCCTCCCAGGGCAGCTTGAAACTCCTTTCCTGACCCGCCCGTGCCCCCTCCAATGGGCCTAAAGCCTGTGCCTGAACCCAGGAACTTGGCCTCAGAGGGCAGTACTGGGTCAAGAGGGGTATGGGGGAATAGGTGAAAGGGGCCCGGGGCCCGGTTCCAGGCCCGGTAGGTGTCTGCAGCAGTGTAGGTGAAATTGCGGAGAAAACGTGGTGAAGAATAGGGTGGCTCTGTCTCTACAGGTCCCAGGTCTAGGTCTCCATTGTCAGCCAGATTGGCGTCGGTGCCCGCCATCTTCCCAGCCTTGTGGGGAATCTCCTGGGCAGGCTCTTCCCGAATGGGGGATGCGGGCACTTGAATGCTGGTCCTAACGCTGGCCAGGATGGTACTGAGGACATTTTCTGAGGTGGAGAAGTAGGTCTCCCACAAGAAGCGTCCCTGCCGCCGCATGGCCAGTAGATCGTTGTCTGATAGGCTACGTAGCAGAAAGTGCAACTCAGTGATTCGGGGCTTGGGAACCATTACAGTGGCCTCACTCCAGCGGATAAGCTGATGGTATGGCAGTCTAGAGTGGTCCCCCAGCACTACAGGGATGGCACCCACCTCAAGGGCCTCAAACAGCCTCATGCCACAACCTGCTGAGGCCAACAACTGACCTTCACCTGGGGAGATGACCAGTGCAAAGGTAGAGTGCTTGAGGACCTCCAGTCGCTCTTCCCTCTCGCCACACAAAGCCCATTCTGTGGGCAGGCTACCCTGAGGACTCTTACAGGTGAACTCCACCAGAACCTGGTCTAAGTTGCTGTCTTGTACTGCTTTCAGGGTTCCGATGATGCGATCGTCGTAGTCTGCAGGCGGATCTCCCTCCATCTCCTCTTCAAAGGTCTGGGGTGGGCCCTCCTGTAAGCTGCTGCGCAGAGACTCCACCCTCTCACCCTGGAAGGAAAATAGATACTTCCTCTTGACGGGAACTTGTGGGGGCACCTCGAGGAAGTTGGGCTCGGAGAGGGCATGAACTAATGGCGAGACCACTAGGTCAAAGCCCTCACGGTACTGCTGCTCCAGAAAGGTGGACTGTGCCACTGCTGCACGCCCTGTGCTAACATTGTAAAGGAAATTCTGAGTCATGGACTTCCTGGACAAGTGGACTAGCAGGTGGTTGTGCCCATCTGACCGCCAGAATGGGAGACCTTTAAGCTGTTTCTCCAGCTCAGAGGGAGGTGGTAAGGGGGAAGACGGGGACTCTAGCAGCTCTCCCACTAGTACCACATACAGGCAGGCGATGCTGGGGTTATCAGTCACATAAATGTTGCTTTTCACTGAGGCTGTAAAGGCCTGATTGACCAAAGGGTCCAGGTGCTCACCCCAGGGGTAGGACCCTGTGTTATAAACATACACAGGGAAGCCTGAGGTCAAAGGGCAGCGGGCATAGTCAAAGCAGGAGCGCAGGCGGCATGCACGGGCAGACTTGGGAGGGGGTAGCCCTGGGTCCTCCTTGTCAGGCAGCAGTCTGACAGGCAGTGAGAGCTTAGGTTGGTTCTGAGCCATCAGTTCCTTGTAGGAGTGCTCCGTCTGGCTGATTACATTCTTGAGCTGCAGTAGGTCCTGCTTAGCACTGTCGATACTTCGTTTACAAGCTTCGATGCGCAAGTTAAGTCGAGCTATCTCACCATTCAGCTCTTGGCGCTTGGCCTCCAGCTGCAAGAGCTCCTCACTGACTGACTCGCGGATGCGGCACAAGTCTTGGACATGCTTTGCCTCGCACAGCTCACCTCCAGGCCGCGGGCCAAAGATTCGCTTGTCTGGGCCCCCCGCCTCATCAATGGTGGTTAGGTAGTAGTGGGCGATGAGTGGAAAGAACACCAGGATGAAGAAGAGCATAAAGCTAAGCCAGGTGAGGCGCACACGGCGCAGAACCCACGGCTGACCACCGGCTCCCAACCCACCGTTACGCTGCATCATGGGCACGGCTATTCCACGCCTGGCCCCGCCGGCGAAACAAACATATGGGCATAAGCAGCCATGGTGCAATCTCCTCAAAATGAGGAATGGGCACTACACAATCAAATGTTCTGTCCTTGAACTAGGTCATCTGTTTCAGTTTATTCACGTTGGGAATTATTTTGCCTATTCAATAAAATATGGTCTTCACCTTTGTCCTGCCAAAGTGGCATAGTGTAGATAAGTCCATGTCATCTTACAACTGGTATATGTATCTAGTCAGCAGACCTTTGTAAGCACAGAGTCCAGAAAAAAAGGACAGGGGAGTCCCTCATTAGGAGGTACAGGGAGGGCATGGCTGGTCACACTACAGTCAGTGGGAATTTGAGGTCAGCAGCTACAATTCTCCGCATGGCCATGATGAGGGCACTAAGGTGGACTAATCAAGGAGCAATATAGCCTCATCAAATGTTAAATGACAAAACCTGGAACAGAAGAGACAGAAAACGGGATTAGTCAAAACCATACCATAGAACAAAGTTATCTCACATTTTAAGGTAGGAATGCTATTAACCGCATCTCTACCCCCTATCTTATATCCTCATTAACGACAACAGCTTCATCCTCCTCGCTGGCTTTTATTTAAATCAGCAGACAGTTCTTTTTTTCAAGAATTTTAAGAATATATATATAAATATATATATATATATTTACGGTAAGACCTCAGCCCATATGGTATGCGCTTTACCCGGCGTGCCACTGGGGAGTTCCCTCAGAAGACATTTCGTACTCAAAAGTTCAGTGTTTCCCATACATTGATGTATTTGTGGCAGGCTGACACAATGAAAAATGTAATCGACACAAATGTATGAACGTATTTTTTTAAACTGATTAACATTAACATTTCATGCGTGCAGCGTATTCATGCGCTCAGCCCCTTCTTGCCCCACTCGCGTTCTCTCTCACTACAACGGACCCGTCTGTGTATAGCCCCCTCTCTCCGTGCACGCTCTGAATCAATGCGCAGGACGAACGGGTTTTTCCGAGAACGGTTAGTATTAGGGGTGGGGTAAAAAATTAATTTCACATATGATTCGCGATTCACATCGATTCACAAATTTCAAAAATCGATTTTCAAAAACAAATCTCTGTAAATGTTTTTTTATTCTTGTAAGTTTAATTGTTATTTTTGTATGAACTAGTTATTCTATTTGTCTCAGGACTGCTTTGATTATAATAACAGAAGACTGTCATAAGTTGAATGGTTGCAGTCAGTCTAAATTCAATTGCATTTGTTTTATAACAATGAGTTTACTACTAAAAACTGAGTAAACTGCAAGAAAAACAATAAATTTCAAGGTTTTGATGCCATGGGATTTTTTTCTTCAACTTAACTGCCTATCACAGTCAAACAGAAACAAGTAACACTAAACAGCAAACTTTAATCAAATGTAAGAATATATTGAATCAAAAAACAAAAATTAATCGTGACCCCAAGAATCGATTCGAATCGTGAGGTACCAACAGATTCCCACCCCTAGTTAGTATCATAATTCTTGGCACAAATGTTTCCAAAACAGACACATTCAAGTTAAATATTATAATATTCATAGTAAAATACATTTAGCAAATATAACAATGATTCCAACGTAATGTTTATATTACGTAAAGCTACAAAAAACCTTTTGTGCTCAAAGCATTACTTGTTGAGGTACCTATCTACACTCGCATCTAACCGATACTAGGACATAGGTTTGAGCTGAGCCCCTAATTTTCACAACGTCTGGCTCCGCCCTTGCCTATTAGGGGTGGAACAGTACATGTAGTGGAGTCAGGTGGCTGAGCGGTGAGGGAATCGGGCCAGTAATCATAAGGTTGCCAGTTCGATTCCCGGCTGTGCCAAATGACGTTGTGTCCTTGGGCAAGGCACTTCACCCTACTTGCCTCAGGGGGAATGTCCCTGTACTTACTGTAAGTCGCTCTGGATAAGAGTGTCTGCTAAATGACTAAATGTAAATGTATTCGTACCGAACCGTACGTGCATGAAATTATACGGAGAATACACGGTATAAAAATAAATAAAACTTGCGTGCAAATTAATTTATGCAATGTGGAACTACTGTTCGATACTCGTGTTCTTTAGGAACATCCAATCTGTAGCTCTGAAGCTCTGATTGGTGTCGCCGTGAGTCAGAGATAGGCTAGCTAGCAGCACTAAGGACGAGTATGGCGAGTGGTGGCGACCCACGAGAGATAGAGGACCTGCCCATTCAAGTGCCTAGCCTCTTAATGACATCACCGCACGTCACTGGTTGTGGGGCATTTGAGTGGAAATACATCTAACATGCTAACGCATATAACGCATCTGGCGTGCTAAATGACTACAAATGTCTGACGCCATCACCCAGGTGTGCCAATCACTGGAACGAGACAAAAAAAAAACAGTTCAACTTCTCCTCCCTACAGTGCTTAACCAGCCATTAGATCCACATACAAATAGGGCCAAAAAAATTACTGACGCAATCGGAATTTACATGTCATCTTCAATGCGCCGTATTCACTCGTAGAGGAACCTGTTTTGTTTAGCTTTTCCTTCCGTTGTACCGAACTCGTACCGAGTATGAACCGAACCGTGACTTCAGTGTACCGTTCCACCCCTACCGTATACAGCACTTTTGAATAAGTCTTGCACCTACAACAATGAACGGCTCAGTGGTCTTGGGGTGCTTAGTGTGGAGTCAAAAAGAGCCAATCCCTTAGATATGGACAAGTTCATTAGGCTGTTTAGTAGCAGAAGTCTTGCCCCTGTAGCGTCTGGTTTTGTTGGGAAATGTGTAGAACACTGATCTGGAGGAACAAGCTTTGGATTGTTAAAACTAATAACAGATTTTGTAGAGGTTGAAGGGAGCTGCGCCCAGAACTGTTACACTTCAGCCATATTTTCATGTTTTAATGATAGTAAATAGTTTTTATGTTTTTTGTGTATATCCAATAATACACTATATATTTGCGTTTTCTATTTCATATTTCATATTTGTATCAAATATGTAAATGTTTAGAACTTTCAGTGCAGTTTATTTTACAAAAACCTAATAACATCAAACTGTAAATGCATTTAGGCACTTTGTTTTAATTTGTATTACTGAGTAAAACATACTGTATTAAAGAGCCCTTGCAAGGGGCATATGGTGCAATTGATATACTGCTATGTTGTTTGTGAAAATACAGAAGAGCACTTCATACTTTGCTTCTCAGTGAAATAAAGTCAAGCTTTTGATGTAGCTTTTTATTGTGATTGACTTACCAGAGACCCACTGTAGGTTTCTTTTGATTAAAAAATCTTTAAATTTAGATTTTTTTGTGTTTTTAAACACAGGCTAGAAGGAATGAAAATACTGTATGATGAATATTTGGCATAAAACATTTAAAAAGCAAGACTAGTAAATATTAGGGGTGGGAATCTTTTGGTACCTCACGATTCGATTCAAATCGATTCTTGGGGTCACGAATCAAAAAAAAATGGATTCACGATTTTTTGCGGTTTAATTAAAGAAATACATATAAAAAAAGACGAAATTTTACATTTATGAATCGCTAGGAGACTGAATCGTGATTCAAATGTGCATCGATTTTCCCCCCCACCCCTAGTAAATATACTTTCATATCATGTACATTTTAAGGAAACTAAATGTTTGTTTTGCTCTAATGCCCATTAATTGGGTGTGCTTTGCCTTCGGCAAGGGCACAACCTTTGTTCTCTCACATATATATTATTATTCTTATTTTTATTTCTTTTTGCCCCCCTAAATCTTCGTCAATATTTGGCCTACATAGACAACCTAGGTGTCAAAAGTTTCGTCTTGGTAGCGATTGAGTTGCTTGTATTTTTATTTACGTTCCGTTGCATGGTTTAGGCTCAAGTTAAGTTTTTGTGGCGAAAAGTGAAGCTAGCGGTGGCTAATTTGCTAGCCACAGTCACTGACGTTACCAACGTCACTAACGTCACGAAAACACGCGTGCAGAACATTCGTTTCGCATCTGTTAACTTGGGGGATAGCTAGGCTAACTATAGCTTTACTGTAGTGATGGGCATTCCGGCTCTTTTTCGTGAGCCGGCTCGTATGGCTCAGCTCACCAAAAAGAGCGGCTCTTTTGGCTCCCGAACGGCTCTTTAAAAAATACATGTTTTAACTATGAATTTGACTATGAAGGGTGTGAAAACAATTTGAATTAAATTATTAAATTAAATCATACTCAACCGTAACCACATACTTTTAAAAATGAATTGATTTGTCATGGCTCTCCTCCGAGTTTTGACTACTCTCTGACTGTGTGAGTTGGCTCGGCCCTCCCTCATGCAGGATTGACGGGAGCAGAATGTGAGGATGATCGTGTGCGCCTTTAAGCCTACAAGTATTTTTTTGTTGTTCTTTGAATTAGTCAATTATTTTAAATACAATTAAAATTCATTATTTCATAATCCTTTCGTTTTTATAGGCTTTATTAATCTATTGAAAATAGAGTCGGCTCTTCAGATA
This sequence comes from Osmerus eperlanus, assembly GCF_963692335.1. Lineage (NCBI taxonomy): Eukaryota > Metazoa > Chordata > Actinopteri > Osmeriformes > Osmeridae > Osmerus > Osmerus eperlanus. The sequence goes on from NC_085025.1 coordinate 20,316,426, forward strand.
TGCGAGCCAGCTCCCGACGTTCACCTTCAAGAGCCGGCTCTTAGAGCCGGATCGTTCGTGAACGACCCATCACTACTTTACTGCAAGGCAGCTGCAGAAACGCCACAAGCAAAGAGGCCAGGGTGATAACTATTTACTCATTGGGTGTGCTCCATCCTTCGGCGAGAGCACAACCTTTGTTCTCTAACATATATATTTATTTATTTATTGTTTATTTTCGCCCCCCTAAGGATCAGTCAATATTTGGACTACATACACAACGGCGGTGTCAAAAGGTTCGTCTTGGTAGCGATTGCGTTGGTTGTATTTTTATTTACGTTCCGTTGCATGGTTTAAGTAGAAATTGCGTTTTTGTGGTGAAAAGTGAAGCTAACGGTGGCTAATTTGATAGCCACAGTCACTGACGTTACTAACGTCACTGCGTCACTAACGTCACGAAAACACTACCTGTAGCAGAACATTCGTTTCACATCTGTTAACTTGGGGGATAGCTAGGCTAACTATAGCTTTACTGCAAGGCAGCTGCAGGAACGCCACAAGCAAAGAGGCCAGGGTGATAACTATTTACTAATTTTACTTTGTGATGTGAAACACAATTATGAAATGTAATGTACAATATTAGCTGATATTATTAAGGAAGTAGGCCCACATCTACTTTTGGAAACGGTAGTCTACTATTTCACTGAAGCATTAGCATCATGACATTAGCCTCTGTTGCCCGGGCAACACATACTACAGTGGTCTATGATGCATCTGTTTTCAATCTTTAAAATAAACATTCCTCACAAATACATTTTCGTTGTAGGATTTATTATGACATTACATTACAAGTAAACGATTTGTGGGTGAAATGATCATTACCTGTGGTTTCAAACCAGTGTTGCTCACTGCAACGCTGTAGCCTACGCGAGACACTACAAAAACATCTACACAGCTGTAGGAAGTCAAACGGCGACAGAACATGTTCGGCACTCCCCTTACTTAAATCAAAAGTCTATCTAACTACTAACGTGAACTTCATTGCCACAGCCTAAACGTTGTCAATCTGTTCATGAAAATAATTTATTTCAGCCTAAACCGTACAACGGAACGTTAAATCCAATTCAACCAACGCAATCGCTACCAAGACGAACACAGCAGTAGTCTACTAGTACTGTACCGTAGTAGTACAATTTACCGGGGCAGCTTCTCCACACAGGGCTATGTCGCATTTTGCGTTGTTACTGACAATGATCGCTACCAGTGAGCTTTTTATGAATGAGCGATTTTCCACTAAATAAATGTCAAGCTTATTTACGTTTTGGGGGGCATATTTTCAGTTAGCAGATGGGACTGTCTGAATCGCGATTCCATCTTCTACTGCCGGGTAACGTTGTAGAATAATCTTCAAAGGGGGTTCTTTATTAATGAATGAATGCAATGAGTAAGCTACATGCCTGAAAATATCACGAGAAGGGAAAAACTTAAAATGACGTTTAAGTCATAGAGATTAGGTCCATTTTTACACCGGTCTGCCAAATGTATTCGTTTTGATTCAACGATGAGGCTGCCTCTTGCAGGGGAAATGAGAAGACATCTATTTCATTCTACACTTCACTCATATTTTCAGTTGTAAATGAGCAGCAAAAAAAAAAGCTTTTAAATCTATTTAATCTTTATAAATAATAAGTATGCATTTTCATATAAAATATACAGAAATCAGTTGTAAAAATGTCATTCAAAAACGGACCCCTGTGCAACCGACGCAAGCAAGCACACCCTACAATTTCCCCAGAAATTGTACCCTCTCTAGTTTTACTTTGTGATGTGAAACACTATTGTGAAATGTAATGTACAATATTAGCTGATATTATTAAGGAAGTAGGCCCACATCTACTTTCGGAAACGGTAGTCTACTATTTCACTGAAGCATTAGCATGACATTAGCCTCTGTTGCCCGGGCAACACATACTACAGTGGTGTATGATGCATCTGTTTTCAATCGTTAAAATAAACATTCCTCACAAATATATTTTTGTTGTAGGATTTATTGTTGTTATATATTACATTACAAGTAAACGATTTGTTGGTGAAATTATCATTACCTGTGGTTTCAAACCAGTGTTGCTCACTGCAACGCTGTAGCTTAGCTACGCGAGACACACTACAAAAACATCTACACAGCTGTTTAGGAAGTCAAACGGCGACAGAACATGTTCGGCACTACCCTTACTTAAATCAAAAGTCTAGGTAAGTGAAACTATCTTACTACTAACCTGAACTTCATTGCCACAGCCTAAACTTTGTCAATCTGTTCATGAAAATAAATTCAGCCTAAACCGTACAACGGAACGTTCAATCGAATTCAACCAACGCAATCGCTACCAAGACAAACACAGCAGTAGTCTAGTACTGTACTGTAGTAGAATTTACCGGGGCAGCTTCTCCACACAGGGCTATATCGCATTTTGCGTTGTTACTGACAATGGTTGCTACCAGTGAGCTTTTTATGAATGATCGATTTTCCACTAAATAAATGTCAAGCTTATTTACGTTTTTGGGGGCATTTTTTCGGTTAGCAGATGGTAATGTTTGAATCGCGATTCCATCTTCTACTGCCGGTAACGTCGTAGAATAATCTTAAAAGGGGGTTCTTTATTAATGAATGAATGCAATGAGTAGGCTAAATGCCTGAAAATATCACGAGAAGGGAAAACTTAAAAGGACGTTTAAGTCATAGAGATTAGGTCAATTTTTACACCGGTCTGCCAAATTTATTTGTTTTGATTTAGCTATGAGGCTGCCTCTTGCAGGGGAAATGAGAAGACATCATATTTCATTCTACACTTAACTCGTATTTTGAGTTGTAAATGAGCAGCAAAAAAAAGATGCTTTTAAATCTATGTAATCTTTATAAATAATAAGTATGCATTTTTATATAAAATACAGAAATATCAGTTGTAAAAATGTCATTAAAAAACGGACCCCTGTGCAACCGACGCAAGCAAGCACACCCTACAATTTCCCCAGAAATTGTACCCTCTCTAGTTATACATCTTCTTCTGCCATGGGAGTCTATGGCAGCCCTTAGAACCGTATTGTCAGAAGTTGTGAAATTTGGCACACTCTTTGGGGCCAGTCCCCTCATCAATTTCACCAAGTTTCATGTCTCCATTTCAAACCCTCTAGCGCCACCAATGGGTCAAAGTTGAAGGTGTGTTTACACACTTTACTTTTGAACCACATGTCTCATTTTCGAAAATGAGGTATCGTTGTATTCCCTGGATCAAGACGAGTCCAACGCACTCTATGACGTGCGTTGGATGTTGCATGTTAAGGAAAAGCGTTTTTTCGTATCTCCTCCTACAATTTTTGTCGAATCTTCTTCAAACTTGCCACAGATGATCTTCAGACCAAGCCTCACAAAAGTTATCGTATGGATTTTTGATTTTCGAAATCGTTTGTTAGTTACAGCCAATCAAATTGATGTGGCCGAATTGATGTGGCCGCCATTTTGAATATAACGTTTTTTTCTGCCAAATCTGACAACCACTTGCTAGTTGAAAAACTGCTTATATTTTTACACAGTAACTGAACACAGTAATTTGCAGCACTGAGAATAGCTCACTAGGATAAATTGGTGTCCTGGCAAGGGCAACGTAAGAAGTTCAAATCCAGCCAAAGCCAACGAGCCTGCCATGTCACTGGTTTTTTGTTTAACGAGACTGTAAGCCACTGCAAAGGAAGCCAGGTACAACTAGGGATGGGTATCGAGTGAACCGATTCTTTGGAATCATCAGCCAAATTCTAACGATTCTGCTAACGGTTCTCTGTGCCGTTGCGCATGCGCAAACTTTTATAGTTTATTCAGACTGCAGCAAACATGGCAACTAGGCAGAAGCGTTCTAAAGTTTGGTTGTATTTCACACAACAAAATGACAACAACGCCACTTGTAACGCGTGTAAAAAGTCTATTTCGTCGAACGGAGGAAATGCCACAAATATGAAGAAGCATTTGAACACACAGCATGGAATGAAGTCACTGGAATGTCATGTGTTCAATGCACGCAGCAGCGCAGCTAACGTTCGTGCTTCATAAAGGTGAGCTTAACTCCTCAAAAGTGATCACAACCACTTGTCACTGTGTGAAGCAATTTGCCTTTATTGTGTGTAGTCGATCAAGTTATCTTCTGTCCCGTCGTTTGAAGCATACATTTTTGCTCCGACATTCGTCTCCCATTATTGATCACTTCACGTTAATTATCGGAGGGCGTGTGTTATCAGCAAACGTTCGCGTTGTCGTGTTAACCCAATATTAGCTAAACTGAGCGACACTGTCATATTATATGATTTGACCTTGGCTGAAAATTGAAGATTCTATAGCTAAGCTAGCGTAGCTATAACTGACATAGCTTAGCTATAGAATCTTCCATTTTCAGCCAAGGTCAAATAGAAGTGTAGAAAAAGAGCAACAACAAAATGTAAATGTGTATGTATACATACTGTATATGGTGTGTAGCATTATAGAAAATTATATAAAAGAAAATTTATGTAAATTTACCCGTTTGTGCTCTTTTTTCCCCCCCTTGCCCAATAAGAATCAATAAGAGAATCAATAAGAGAATTGAATCGATAAGCAGGAATTGATGGAATCAGAATTGTTAAAATCTTATCAATACTCATCCTTAGGTACAACGCAGTCGCTAGCTACCTGTAGTCTAGCTGTATATAGTCATGGCAATCCTCACACAAACTATCAAAATTATTTTAGATTTTCGAAACGGTTTGATCGGTACAGCAAAATCTGCAGCAAAGCTGGCAAACAGGAAGTTGGGTCGTATCTCAGCAAATCTTTGATGGATTAAAAGCTGCATTTACTCAGAACCCTGTTCTGAGAATGTCTAAAATGTTTTTTTTGTTCATTTTACCTGCTTTACCGGTTTGGCCACCTCATTGCTGCTTGCAGCTATATTATATTTTTTGAGTTACTTTATTTGTCTTAAATAAAATCTACAATTTCTGTAGAAAATTTCTTTAAAGGGGTGATTGACTGGGTTTTTGAGGTATTTCACACTGTTCCTTAAGGTCTCCGAATAGGGTATGTAACATTGGTTGGGCTGAAAATGGCCCGGGTGCTGTTCTATGCCCCCTGATACATCCAGTGAAATACGCTAGGTTTTCTCCTTTTATGGTATGCTCATGAATATATACCGTAATTTTCGGACTATATGGCGCACCTGAATATAAGCCGCAGCAGCTAAATTGAATGATGTGTACATATATAAGCCGCACTGGACTATAAGACGCAGGTGTTTTAATGTTTAATTACCATATGTAAGGGTTCGTGCACAGAGGGGATTGTTGGGAAAGATATGGCTGCTTGAGGAAGCTCCCATTTATTAACATTTCAACAAACAAGTTGCATATTTGCATAACATATTCAAGTGTTACCAGTGTGCGAAATACGGGGGGCCGGGGGGGCTCGACCCCCCGATTAACCCATGAGCCCCCTGAAAGCCTTTTTTTAATAAATAAATAAATATTGTCACTAATGGTCACAAAAATGTTTTTAAGCTCACCATGTTCAGTATTCAGAAATAAAAACATTTATTCACCATTTTTTGGGCCAAGGGGAGCCAGCCAGTCCTGTGCGCCAAACAGAAACGTTGAGAAGTCAATGGCTAGTAGGGGTGGGCGATATGGCCAAAATCTTCTATCACGGTATGAGTCATTTTATATCACGGTTACGGTATATATCACGGTATAGTAATTGTTCTGTCAATTCAATTAAGAAATGGTACAAAATAACCATACAATACTTCATCATCACACTCGATTATTTATTACAAACAAAAACAACCACCTCACATGAGACAACACTTGAGTTAAAAACAAAATACTCCAAAAAGTTACGAGTATGAGCGTTCCGATTGGCTGATGTGCAGTCATGCCATCAGCTCAATACGGATCCGTAATGCCCTCCGACAAAAATTTCAAAATGAGCGAAAGCTATTAAGTCTGAGTTTTACTATCCATATCTAACTTCGGTTTCGGAGTATCAACCTCATTAAAGCTCGGTAGATATGTTAAAGCCTCAGTTTGATATTTCCCGGCATGACCTCACTCTCAGTTAGTAAGTAGTTAGCCTTCACTAGTCATCCTAGATCAAGAATGCTAGCAACGCCACCAGTGTAATTTTACAACAATAATTTTACAGCACGAGACATAAAACTTGAACAACAAATCAAATTGGTTACCTGCAGAATGGGTCATTAAATATATAATTAATTAGCATCGGCATGAATGTGGTCCGCTTAGACAAAATACACTCCGTTCCGTCAGACCAACGCAAGTGTGCTTCAAGGTCAAACGAAAATAGCAAATCAAATAGAAGTTAAACTACAATTCTAAATATCGCAAGAATGCGATATATATGATGGCTTATATACAATACAACAACCAGACATTTAATTTACATGTGTAATACAAAAATATAGTATAAAAGTATACCGCGGTTGAAACGGTATAGCCAAATCTCTCCCGGTCTACACATTTCTACCGTCGCATGGTATATACCGTCATACCGCCCAGCCCTAATGGCTAGCAAGTGAAAGCTAACCAGAGTGTATCATTCACACACTTTGGGTTCACATCCAAAAAGGTGGCACTCAGAGATGAAGAGGCACCGAATGACAATGCTGTTGAAGCTAGCACAGTGGGCCCACTCACTACCAGAACAGAGGATCATCTCCCACCCAGTGATTCCCCAGAAGAAACAAGGCAGAGTGCTCCGAAGACGCAGCAGGTGCTGAGGTAACGTTAGCTGTTACTGCTGCTAGCACAAGTGACTTGCCGGCTGGTTGGTCAACGAAGCAGGTGGGCGCATGGAAAGACTGCAACTGTCTCCGATAGGCTATACCTGGCATTTATTCAGTTAATTGGGTGTGCTCAAGCCTTCGGCGAGAGCACAACCTTTGTTCTCTCACATATATATTATTATTATTTCTTTTTGCCCCCCTAAAACTCAGTCAATATTTGGCCTACATAGACAACCTAGGTGTCAAAAGTTTCGTCTTGGTAGGGATTGAGTTGCTTCTATTGGGATTTACGTTCAGTTGCATGGTTTAAGTGGAAATTACGTTTTTGTGGCGAAAAGTGAAGCTAACGGTGGCTAACTTGCTAGCCACAGTCAATGACGCTACTTACGTCACTAAAGTCACGAAAACTCGCGTGACTACCTCTAGCAGAACATTAGTTTAGCAGCTCGTTAACTTCTGGGAGATAGCTAAGCTAACTGCTTTACTGCAAGGCAGCTGCAGAAACGCCACAAGCAAAGAGGCCAGGGTGATAACTATTTACTAATTTTACTTTGTGATATGACACACAATTGTGACGTGTAATGTACAATATAAGATGATTTTATTAAGGAAGTACATCTACTTTCGGAAACAGTAGTCTACTATGTCACTGAAGTATTAGCATCATGACATTAGCCTCTGTTGCCCGGGCAACACATACTACAGTGGTCTATGATGCATCTGTTTTCAATCGTTAAAATAAACATTCCTCACAAATACATTTTCGTTGTAGGATTTATTATGACATTACATTACAAGTAAACGATTTGTGGGTGAAATTATCATTACTGTGGTTTCAAACCAGTGTTGCTCACTGCAAGGCTGTAGCCTACGCGAGACACTACAAAAACATCTACACAGCTGTTTAGGAAGTCAAACGGCGACAGAACATGTTCGGCACTCCCCTTACTTAAATCAAAAGTCTATCTAACTACTAACCTGAACTTCATTGCCACAGCCTAAACTTTGTCAATCTGTTCATGAAAATAATTAATTTCAGGCTAAACCGTACAACGGAACGTTAAATCAAATTCAACCAACGCAATCGCTACCAAGACGAACACAGCAGTAGTCTACTGTACTGTACAATTTACCGGGGCAGCTTCTCCACACAGGGCTATATCGCACTTGGCGTTGTTACTGACAATGATCGCTACCAGTGAGCTTTTTATGAAAGCGATTTTCCACGAAATAAATGTCAAGCTTATTTACGTTTTTGGGGGCATATCTTCAGTTAGCAGATGGTACTGTTTGCATCGCGATTCCATCTTCTACTGCCGGTAACGTCGTAGAATAATCTTCAAAGGGGGTTCTTTATTCATGAATGAATGCAATATGAGTAGGCTAAACGCCTTAAAATATCACGAGAAGGGAAAAACTCAAAAGGACGTTTAAGTCATAGAGATTAGGTCAATTTTTACACCGGTCTGACAAATGTATTCGTTTTGATTCAACGATGAGGCTGCCTCTTGCAGGGGAAATGAGAAGACATCTATTTCATTCTACACTTCACTCGTATTTTCAGTTGTAAATGAGCAGCAAAAAAAAAAAAATGCTTTTAAATCTATTTAATCTTTATAAATAATAAGTATGCATTTTCATATAAAATATACAGAAATATCAGTTGTAAAAATGTAATTCAAAAACGTACCCCTGTGCAACCGACGCAAGCAAGCACACCCTACAATTTCCCCAGAAATTGTACCCTCTCTAGTTGCTCTTGTAAGTGCGCCAGATTGGTGCCAATCATTGTCATGTCTGCATTGTAATGCACAACTTTGCCTCCTTGTTATAAAACAACGTGCATCCAAACAAATGTTGCCAATGCAACCTCTTATGTCAGTGTTGCTTTACGAATACTAGCCTACCGTATATAATAATAGTAGAATACTAAAATAATAGCATATGTGTGCGTCGTGTGTGTGTTGTCATATAGGCTATAGACTGATTGTCTTGGCTTGCATCCATAAAATAGTTACTGTAATGTTATACCTACTGCCAGTAGCGGACTGACCATTGGTAGCGGCATGTTTATTTTACATAAAGCTAAAAAAAAAGCTCAAATCAGCCCAAATTTTTTGCTCACGCGCCATGCGCGCTCGCATTAACTGTAGAACTCCCTACTAGCCTAACATCAAACCCAGAATGTGCATGCATTAGCAGGGCACTTTGGTGGCGTATACGGGGCCGGTTCTGGTGGGCCGGTCTGGGTCAAAGTCCAAGGCCTATTTTTACTCCCAGTCCGTCCCTGCCTACTGCATATTGAGCCAATTTAGATCGGTATTGCGCAACAATCGAGAGATGGGGACCCCCCCCGAATATTGACGGGTATTTCGAACACTGAGTGTTACCATTTAGTGCAATAGTAGCTACAGAACATATACTGTGCTGTGTAAACTGTACTGTATCACATAGCGTTTCAGACACACAAACTTTTCAACTTTCAAACTTAAACGGTGCGCTCCCAGCGCACATACCGGCAGTGATCTACAGCAGTGGTTTTCAACCAGTGGTCCTTGAGGGAGTGCTAGGGGTTCCCCAGCAAAAATAGTTAATAGCGTCACAATCATTTAACCACTAAACTTTGGCTATTTTTTAAAAATCTTGAAAAAGTGTGCACATCTTTGAATATTTATATTTTTTTTAAGCGAAAATGTACTGATATCTTAGTGGCTGTTAGCTGTAAAAATCCATAGATTAGCCGCACCGTTATACAAGCCGCAGGGTCTAAAAATGGGAAAAAAGGCGCGGCTTATAGTCCGAAAATTACGGTAGATGAGCTGCGCGCTGATTGGTTGGTTTACAACGAGTGAAGCTGTGGAGCAAAGACGCAACACGGCCAACAGCACTCACTGAAACAAGGAAGGTGGAGACTTGAAATAAAAACGTACAAATAAATCTATTGTGTCTACACAACACTGTTTTCAACATATTGACTAGATATCATTTGAAATTATTACGTTAGTTGTTTCCACTTCTGTTGTCGAAGCAAACAGGATCGCCTTAGGTGGGTAACGTTAGCACTACAGCAAACTATCGTGATTCAACTCAGCTTCAGTTAGCTCTAGCTATCTTGCTGAAAAATAGATCACAACATGGGTTATTTATTTGAATGAAACAGTCAGGAACATGAAATAACGTTATCCCCATTGCCAATAAACTAGGCTAAATCATCACACATTCTACCTATGCTCTTGCGTTAGCAAGCTAAACTACTTCACATGCGTACTGTCTAGGTGTTTTCGCTATCAGAATCAGAATTCGGTTTATTCGCCATGTATCTTATAAAAACACGGAATTTACTGTGGCAGGGAGGTGCAAACAGTAAACATATATGAATCTTAAACGAGAGAGGGTACAATTTCTGGGGAAATTGTAGGGTGTGCTTGCTTGCGTCGGTTGCACGGGGTCTGTTTTTGAATGACATTTTTACAACTGATATTTCTGTATATTTTATATAAAAATGCATACTTATTATTTATAAAGATTACATAGATTTAAAAGCATTTTTTTTGCTGCTCATTTACAACAGAAAATACGAGTGAAACGTAGAATGAAATAGATGTCTTCTCATTTCTCCTGCAAGAGGCAAGCCTCATCGTTGAATCAAAACGAATACATTTGGCAGACCGTTGTAAAAATTGACCTAATCTCTATGACTTAAACGTCCTTTTAAGTTTTTCCCTTATCGTGATATTTTCAGGCATTGAGCCTACTCATTGCATTCATTCATTAATAAAGAACCCCCTTTGAAGATTATTCTACAACGTTACCGGCAGTAGAAGATGGAATCGCGATTCAAACAGTACCATCTCCTAACTGAAAATATGCCCCCCAAAACGTAAATAAGCTTGAATTTTTTTTAGTGGAAAATCACTCATTCGTAAAAAGCTCACTGGTAGCGATCATTGTCAGTAACAACGCAAAATGCGATATAGCCCTGTGTGGAGAAGCTGCCCCGGTAAATTGTACTACTACGGTACAGTACTAGACTACTGCTGTGTTCGTCTTGGTAGCGATTGCGTTGGTTGAATTTGATTTAACGTTCCGTTGTACGGTTTAGGCTGAAATTAATTATTTTCATGAACAGATTGACAAAGTTTAGGCTGTGGCAATGAAGTTCAGGTTAGTAGTTAGATAGACTTTTGATTTAAGTAAGGGGAGTGCCGAACATGTTCTGTCGCCGTTTGACTTCCTAAACAGCTGTGTAGATGTTTTTGTAGTGTCTCGTGTAGGCTACAGCGTTGCAGTGAGCTACACTGGTTTGAAACCACAGGTAATGCTAATTTCACCCACAAATCGTTTACTTGTAATCTAATGTCATAATAAATCCTACAACGAAAATGTATTTGTGAGGAATGTTTATTTTAACAATTGAAAACAGATGCATCATAGACCACTGTAGTATGTGTTGCCCGGGCAACAGAGGCTAATGTCATGATGCTAATACTTCAGTGAAATAGAAGACTACCGTTTCCAAAAGTAGATGTACTTCCTTAATAATATCAGCTTATATTGTACATTACACATCACAATTGTGTGTCATATCACAAAGTACAATTAGTAAATAGTTATCACCCTGGCCTCTTTGCTTGTGGCGTTTCTGCAGCTGCCTTGCAGTAAAGCAGTTAGCTTAGCTATCTCCCAGAAGTTAACAAGCTGCTAAACTAATGTTCTGCTAGAGGTAGTCATGCGAGTTTTCGTTACGTTAGTGACGTAAGTAGCGTCATTGACTGTGGCTAGCAAGTTAGCCACCGTTAGCTTCACCTTTCGCCACAAAAACTTAATTTCTACTTAAACCGTGCAACGGAACGTAAATCCCAATAGAAGCAACTCAATCGCTACCAAGACGAAACTAGTCTCTACTAGACACCTAGTTTGTCTATGTAGGCCAAATATTGACTGAGTTTTAGGGGCGCAAAAATAAACAATAATAATAATAAATATATATGTGAGAGAACAAAGGTTGTGCCCTTGCCGAAGGCAAAGCACACCCAATTAAGTAAAGGTACAGAAGTTTAACTATTCCGAAGAACTAAACAATCCAAGAATAAAACAATTTAAATATAAAATAAAATATATATAAAAATAAGAATAAGAATGAGCAGCATGAGTGGTCAACATAGTGCAATAGTGCCATCAAATACTGGGTTAAATAATGAATGAATGTCAATGGAGTCCTTGGCCTTGTTGAAGAGGCCAGTAGCAGATGGAAAGAAACTGTTCTTATGGCGTGAGGTTTTGGTCCTGATGGACCGCAGCCTTCTGCCGGAGGGGAGTGGCTGGAACAGGGAGTGGCCAGGGTGGTAGGGGTCGGCCACAATCTTCCTAGCTCGCCTCAGGGTCCTCGAGGTGTGCAGGTCCTCGAGGGTAGGCAGATTGCAGCCGATCACCTTCTCAGCAGTGCGGATGATACGCTGCAGTCTGCTCTTGTCCTTGGCAGTGGCAGCAGCGTACCAGATGGTGATGGAAGAGGTGAGGATGGACTCAATGATGGCTGTGTAGAAGTGCACCATCATTGTCTTTGGCAGGTTGAATTTCTTCAGCTGCCGTAGGAAGTACATCATCTGTTGTGCTTTCTTGGTGAGGGAGCTAATGTTCAGTTCCCACTTGAGGTCCTGGGAGAGGATGGTGCCCAGGAAGCGTCAGGACTCCACAGTGTTGACTGGGGAGTCGCACAGGGTGATGGGGGTGAGTGGGGCTGTATTCTTACTGAAGTCCACAACCATCTCCACTGTCTTAAGAGCATTGAGCTCTAAGTTGTTCTGGCTGCACCAGGTCACCAGGTTGTCAGCTTCCCACCTATAATCAGACTCGTCCCCGTCAGAGATGAGCCCAATGAGGGTGGTGTCGTCCACAAACTTCAGAAGTTTGACAGACGGTTGACTGGAGGTGCAGCTGTTGGTGTACAGGGAGAAGAGCAGAGGGGAAAGGACGCAGCCCTGAAGATATCCGTTGCTGATGGACCGGGAGTCAGAGACATGTGTTCCCAGGTTAACGCACTGCTTCCTGTCAGACAGGAAGTCTGTGATCCACCTGCAGGTGGAGTCTGGCACGTTCAGCTGGGAGAGCTTGTCCTGAAGCAGGGCGGGGATGATGGTGTTGAAGGCAGAGCTGAAATCCACAAACAGGATCCTGGCGTAGGATGCTGGGGAGTCCAGGTGCTGTAGGGTGAAGTGGAGGGCCATGTTAATGGCGTCATCCACAGATCTGTTGGCTCTGTAGGCAAACTGCAGTGGGTCCAGGAAAGGGTCGGTGATGGATTTGAGGTGTGCCAGCACAAGGCGCTCAAAAGACTTCATTACCACAGAGGGGCGAAGGGTCTGTAGTCATTGAGTCCTATTGGCCTTGGCTTTCTGGGCACAGGGATGATGGTGGAGGACTTCAGACAGGCTGGCACATGGTATGTCTCTAGGGAGGTGTTAAAGATGTTGGTAAACACATCAGCTGGACTTCAGACAGCTGGTCAGCGCAGTGCTTGAGGGTGGCAGGAGAGACAGAGTCCGGCCCAGCTGCTTTGCGGGGGTTCTGCCTCTTGAAAAGTCTGTTAACTTCACCCTCCTGAATGGAGAGAGTCGTTACTGTAGAGGGGGGAGGCCACATGGGTGGGAGGGGGTTGATCAGGACAGTCCAATTGTCTTTCAAATCTACAGTAGAACTCGTTCAGGTCGTTGGCCAGGCGGGAGTCGTTAGTGGAGTGGGGGGCTCTGTGCTTGTAGTTGGTAATCTGCCTGAGCCTTCTCCAGACAGAAGCAGAGTTGTTAGCAGAGAACTGGCGCTTCAGTCTCTCTGAGTACAGTCGTTTAGCCTGTCTCACCGCCTTGCTAAACCTGTTCTTCAACTCCTTGAATCGGTCTCTATCCCCACTCCTAAATGCTTCCTCTATCTAGCTGTTCTTGCATTCCTCGCAAATCAGCGTTAATAAAAAGCAGATGAGCTAGAGTCTAGCTAACATTGACTAGACGGGCATGTTTGTCTATACCGTAGAGAAGAAGATCCATGTGCAGTTCGACCCCTCAACACATTTGCGCGAACCAATTCACCAAGGACAGTTTTGAAAACCTGGGACAATGTAAAGCAGGATTTGCTATGAAGCTGTTGCTGAAAGGAGGTAGGTTCCGAGCTTATGTTCATCACAACCGCAAGCTGTAGTATGATTTTGTCAGTTACAGTTATTAGCAATGCTAACGTATCCTGTATCTAGCACCTGCCTTTCTTCAGTTCTTTCAAATAGATAATCTAGACAGGCATTAGCAATTATGGAGGACTAAAAGTGCCAAAATGAATTAGATAAATACACCATTAAATAATTACTTAAATGTGTCATTAATTAATTAAAATAGAAATTAAATACATGTGGCTGCATTATTTGACTCAAATGAAATTAGTAATCAATCATCCTATTTGCATTTTAATTTTCTTCTTCAAGAGTGCTCAATCTTTCACTTAATTAAAATGAAAAATAAATAGACATTTGAGATTTAATTTTCAAAACATGCCCCAGCAAATAGATACCAAAATTCAATTTGAAATGTAAAATTTGAAAATTTATATTTACATTTAGTCATTTTTTTTTATTTTTATTTTTTTTATTAAAATGCATTTCCAGAAATGCATTTTCATTTTAAGAACGTGGCTGCAAAATCGTGACCACAATTCAAATTCAAATGCATTTCCAGAAATGCATTTTCATTTTCAAGAACGTGGCTGCAAAATCGTGACCACAATTCAAATTCAAATGCATTTCCAGAAATGCATTTTCATTTTAAGAACGTGGCTGCAAAATGCATTTGAATTTGAATTGTGGTCACGATTTTGCAGCCATGTTCTTGAAAATGAAAATGCATTTCTGGAAATGCATTTGAATTTGAATTGTGGTCACGATTTTGCAGCCACGTTCTTAAAATGAAAACGCATTTCTGGAAATGCATTTTCATTTTCAAATTTTGCATTTCTCAAATGTCTATTTCTTTTTCATTTTAATTAGGTGAAAGATTGAGCACTCTTGAAGAAGAAAATTAAAATGCAAATAGGATGATTGATTACTAATTTAATTTATGAGTCAAATAATGCAGCCACATTCTTAAAATGCAAATGCATTTCTGGAAATGCATTTGCATTTTGCAAATGCATCTGCAAATGCATTTCTGGAAATGCATTTGCATTTTGGTAACAATTTGCTTCCATAACGAATTTCATTATCAATTAGTTGTGTCGTGCGATTATTACGCAACTCAATAAGTCAAGGAGATGTTTGAGTATAAAAAAAAAAAAGTTTAGTTGAGCGCGGAGCGGAGGTAAAGGAAAGGACATCGGAGAGACGTTGTTGAGTAACGTTGTTCTGAAACACATGGCGGAGGCAGAGAAATCAGTACGACCCAAGTCATCCAAGGTGTGGGAGCATTTCACACCAAATACATTGAAAAAGTGTGTTAATTGACCGAGGTGAAGTTAGTTTCATATTCGACATTGGTCTCACAATCGGAAGGCACTACTTTGCAGCATCGCGTTAGGGACCGGGTGAAAACTACCCATACCATTTTGAAAAATGATATGCCTGAAGCCTGGTTTATGATATAAAACCTCAAACAGACACCAAAGTATTTTAACAATGTCTGGTATACGTCCACAGACTTTACTTTTTCAATGAAGTTTCAAATAAAATGATAGAAAATCACTCTTTGAAAATAGCTTAATCCTCGCAAATCTTAATTTTTTTCAAAATGGTGTCAACAAATCTTAAATATACACCAGATTATTCTAATAAAGTCTGGCCTACTTCCACAACATTTCAAATTTCAATAAATTGCTCATCTAAAAAAAAAAATTGCATTAAATCCACGCTAATATTAATAACTTTTTCTAAATGTTGTGCCTGTTTGTGCACATTCTGAAGATTTTTTGCACTGTGAATTTGCACTGTCAGTTTTGTTTTTGAATGAAGGGTTGGAAATTAAAAAAATCTGATTAATCGATTAATCGAAAAAAGAATTGACAGATTAATCGATTATTAAAATAATCGTTAGTTGCAGCCCTATACATATATAATTATTTCACTATTTAAGAATTTCATGGTCCATTTACAAACGCTAAACAGCGCCCCCAGTCGATATCATTTACATTTCACAACGTGTTGTGTTGCAGTGCTTCATTAATCTTTCAAACTCGCCCATCAAAGTCAGTGGGTGGGGCTAGCGCGAATCTAGTCTGATCCATTGTGTTGGTCTGAAGTAGAGTGCCTGGATAGAGACAATGGAGGATCTTCATTAACTTTCTAGGGATTTAGTGAGAGACATTTTAGACTTAGCTGAGGATGTGGAAGCAGGACCTGCTGACCCAGAGCATGTAGCGAGTAAAGCAGAGGAACTTAGGAAAGTGCGGAAGTTATTTCCGCACTTTGCAATGCTACGGCTAATAATCAAGGGGAAGACTCGGTCCTGCTAGCCCCAATGTTGAGACAGCGTGCGAGGTGCAGGACCAAATGTCTAAAACTTGCCCGGAGCTGCTGCCAGAAGCAGCGGATTTGATTGAGGAAGATGCTGATGCACCCTTGATTATTAGCCGTAGCATTGCAAAGTCCGGAAATAACTCCAAGAATTTCAATAAGTTCCTCTGCTTTACTCGCTACATGCTCTGGGTCAGCAGGTCCTGCTGCAGCCTGGAACACTGCATTTATGACCGTAGTCCGTTTTCAATATCCTTGAAAAACGTTCTTCTTTGTAATTCCGTGGAAGTACACAGAGCAGCTCGCAGCAAATTTTGGGGCATGACAAAGGTACAGACCAGAGCCAAAAGAGGTGGATTTTTTGGAACCAACCGTTTTACAGCAGCAATTTCAAACTGTGAGATTTGCATAGCAAAGAGGTGTTAATGGACGTTGAGGTTCACTGTATGTCCCTTTTACCCACCGAACTGTCGTTATTCAACTATGACAAGGTAAACTCGGTTTTGCAGTGAATGACCCCTTTAAAATAATAAACTTCATAATTCTCAAAATTCTGACACTTTGCTTTTTTATTAACAGCATTTTCTTGTACTTATACTTTCAATACTAAAGTACATTTAATATCAGAAAATTACTTTTGATACTTAAGTACAGTAGATATCAGATACTTTAAGACTTTTACTCAAGTAGTATTCTAATAGGTGACTTGTTATCAGCGCCTCCTAGTGGCGTATAGGCCCATCATTTATTGTAATAACTGAAATCAACATATAGGTTGCCTACATTTGCATTTCGATACTCTGAGTAAATATAGTTATGAAGAATAGTTCATTATTTTCATATGAAGAACCATGTAAATAAATTACCACCTATGATTGCAAATGTACTTTCTGGGTATTATACATATTGGAAACTACAAACTCTCCTGGATACAAATCTGTTTAAATCACTCAGAAATCTTTATCACAACTTAAATTACATCATTTTAAAGTCGTCCTTGAGGGTTTAGGTTGGTTGAGGGGCAGTTCTATGGGCGTATGTGAAGCCCTCTGTGACATGCTTGCGTGTAAAAAGGGCTATACAAATACATTTGATTTGATTTGTGTCAAAAAGTGAGAAAAGGGTAGAAAATCCTTTTGTTCGTAATGACGTTGTGAATGTAAATGTCAGTTTAAGTATAGGCTACATTAATAACTTCTCAGCAAGTTATTTTTAAGTTTAACAGCCTGACTTCATTGATCAGTTGTTAGGGGCTGCTGCAGCACTCAAAAGAGCAGGCAAACTGATTTGATATGGCTTGAAAATCTTGCTAGCTGACATGTCCAAAAACCGTTGAAATTGACAGTTTTTCATAAGTAATCATATACGTTTTGTACATTACAATGAAATTTAGGGTGTTAACTATACAAAACATCAAAAATCTGAATTTTGACAGAAAACGATTTTCAATCTTTTATGGCTTATAGCCAACAATGAGCGGCAGCAACATCGACGGGTTTTCGCAGGCCGCCACATATTTAAAAAATAAAAGTTTATAGCCTGTTCTCCTATTCTAAAATGGCCACGGGGCAGTTACATGGCAGTAAACAAAAGCTGCACGACACCAAATGCAACTGCCACGAGACACTTGCGTACCACTATCAACAGAACAGTAACTGTCATGTGCCAGTAGAGGCACTGGCACGTACCACAAGCCACTGTCAAGTGCCAGTGGAGGCGATGGCACTTACCACTAGCCACTGTCACGTGCCAGTGGAGGCACTGGCACGTACCACTAGCCACTGTCACGTGCCAGTGGAGGCACTGGCACGTACCACTAGCCACTGTCACGTGCCAGTGGAGGCACTGTCACGTACCTCTCGCTACAGTACAGTACAGTTTCGGTTCTAACCGCCTCTCCCGGCCCACCAGAACCGGCGCCCGTATACGCCACCACAGCTAACCTGCTAATGCATGCACATTCTGTGTTTGATGTGATGCTAATTCGGGAGTTTGATAGTTAATGCGAGCGTGTGTAGTGCGCGAGTCAAATATTTTGGCCTTTATATGAGCGCAAAATAGTTTTTGAGCTTTGTGTAAAATAAACATAGCCGTTTTTCAATTGGTAAAACCTTGTCTAGTGAAGGTGATGTATTTTTGTCTCTTCAGCCCCACCCTTACGTTTCTTAGCCTGGTTTTCCATCGTTATTCTTCTCCCGGTGCTCCCGATGGCCAGTCCGCTACTGCGGGGCTCAGCCGCGGTGGTGGATTTTCAAGTCATATTATTTTAAATTCTCGCGCTGTCAGGGGGTGCTGCAGCACCCTCAGCACCCTTAGTTCCCGCGGCCATGGGTATTCCCTCTCTACTGAAATCCAAAACTCAGCCAGTGTCTTGGCTGAGAACGCTGCCTTTAACGTTCGGTTGCTTGACAGTTCAACTAATGAATCCTCCTGGTTGGATGTAAGATGGTTTGCCGTACTTACAGTGAATGGAAAATCAAAAGGCTGATGGCTTTTGTATTTGCATGCATTAATTTAACTACTATTTTTAACTTCTTAAAATTTTGGCTAAAATATGCTATTTCTAATTGTTTTAAAATGTTCTTTGATTTCTGGAAATCATCTTGCGACCCCCCCCCTCGTTGGTCGTGACCCCCACTTTGGGAACCACTGATGTAGAGACAGAAATGACATGCCGTCGTGTAAATAAGATAAATAACATAAGGCCATTTAGTTTGTTTAATAAAAGAGCAAGCTATAGACCTGTTTTATAGGAAAGGTAACCTTAAATGACTTATTTTGTAATCTTTAATAAAAAAAAAAAGATTAACTTGACCTTCCAGGGGGGGCGGGGGGTGCCGTCGCCCCCCTAATATAATGGTAGGGGAAACACTGACTGCTACAGCTAATGAAAAGGCAGCAGTGCCGCTCTTCCTACCGTCAGCTCCTCCAATACCTGCACTGCCTACCCCCTGCCAAATTTAGCAGAATCTCAGCAAAATGCAACAAAGATTAAATTATATTTAAAGGTCCCATGGCATGCTGTTTTTGGATGCTTTTATATAGGCCTTAGTGGTCCCCTAAGACTGTATCTGAAGTCTCTTTCCCGAAATTCAGCCTTGGTGCAGAATTACAGCCACTACAAGTAGTCCCACAATGAACTTTCCTTAGGACGTGCCATTTCTGTGTCTGTAGCTTTAAATGCTATGAGGTTATATTGCGATGTGACAAAACGAGATTTTGTAATCGCAAAGGCTGCGATTTTACTTTGGTGCACGTTAAACTTTACCTTGACCTGTATGATGGCCTCAGGCTCAACATAACCTGACACTACAGTCACTGCCAATTTTGCCTTTAAAAAAGATGCTGCGCAGTGTCAAGTATGGTGCAAAACCTGCCTGGCTAACGTTGCTACCTCACGGGGCAACACAACCAACCTAATTCGGCCCTAAAAAAACACCACAAAGCCATGTACGATGCATAGCTAAAATGCTGAACACCAGTGTGTCAAATAACACCCGACAGGATCACTGATCGAAATGTTTCAAAGCCTAACTCCATATTCATGCACAAAATGACTCAAGCAGTAACAGCGTTCATCTCGAACGATATGATGCCCCTCGGTGATGCACTTACAGTACGATTGCTATGGCTGTCAGTGACATTATGTTTCTGTTAGGCTACTGACTGGATCAGAAATGTTCAAACAGTGTTTCTTTCTTTTAAGATTTAACCTTTAGATGTGTGAGTTCTAAATATTTCCGACGGCTCCCACAGCGCAAGTTTTTTCCCAAAACGGTAGCTAGCTAGCTTTAGTTAAGAAAGTGCAACGCACATTTGATTCACCAAAATATTTTCGAGGTAGGTGGGTATGTTTTCCTTAATTTTTCTGAACTTTGTGTGTTATGTTGCTGACTGGAGATTAGTAGTATATATCGATATTTATTCATATTAAATCAGATAATAATCGCATATTTAAAAAGTGCAATCCACATGTCACATGTTTACATGTCATATGTTTATGACAGTGACTTTAAATACTGAGTGTCGTAAGCCAATTATATTTCAGATTTTCTGTGATTTGTTACTGACTCTTACATTAATGTTTACACCAGGCTTATTTGACAATGCTTTATGTTATTATTACATGTTTACAAGGCTGGAAAAATCTGTCAATATACTACTGTGATTCAAGTAGGTAAATAAAATGTGTATTCATATTAAGTCACGCATCACCTAATTTCATCATAAGTTTATTTTGAATCAATCTAATATTGTGAAAGGTCATACTATACAGTTAATCGCCCGTCTCTGTTGAATATTACAGAACATAACAAAAATAATAATAATCGCAGAAATAATCGCAAATGCAATATTGGTAAAGAATAATCGCAATTATCATTTTTTCCAAAATCGTTCAGCCCTACTTCTCACTAGTCACTTACACACCGTCACTTTCAGCTACTGGTTGCACTATAAGCAATATTGCACTATTGTACTTCACTTGTCTTAGGTTAGTATAGGTTTATAAGGTTAGTATAGGTTATCATGTGTATTATGTGTATTTACAGCTTTAGTATACTGTAGGGCTGGGCGGTATGACGGTATATACCGTGCGACGGTAGAAATGTTTTCTACCGGGAGAGATTTGGCTATGCCGTTTCAACCACGGTATACTTTTATACTATATTTTCGTATTACACGTGTCAATTAAATTTCTGGTTGTTGTATTGTATATAAGCCATCATATAAATAGCATTCTTGCGATATATAGAATTGTAGTTTAACTTTTATTTGATTTGCTATTTTCGTTTGACATTTGCATTGGTCTGACGGAATTTTCGATGTGGAGTGTATTTTGTCTAAGCGGACTACATTCATGCCGATGCTAATTAAGTATATATTTGATGACCCATTCTGCAGGTAACCAATTCGATTTGTTGTTCAAGTTTTATGTCTCGTGCTGTAAAATTATTGTTGTAAAATTACACTGGTGGCGTTGCTAGCATTCTTGATCTAGGATGACTAGTGAAGGCTAACTACTTACTAACTGAGAGTGAGGTCATGCTGGGAAATATCAAACTGAGGCTTTAACATATCAACCGAGCTTTAACGAGGTTGATACGCTGAAACCAAAGTTAGATATGGATAGTAAAACTCCGACTGATCGCTTTCGCTCATTTAGAAATTTTTGTCGGAGGGCATTACGGATCCGTATTGAGCTGTGAGTAGGTCACCACGCGGATGGCATGGGTCTTTTGTTTTTAACTCAAGTGTTGTCTCATGTGAGGCAGTTGTTTTTGTTTGTAATAAATAATCGAGTGTGATGATAAAGTATTGTTATTTTGTACAATTTCTTAATTGAATTGACAGAACAATTACTATACCGTGATATATACCGTAACCGTGATATAAAATTACTCATACCGTGATTGAAGATTTTGGCCATATCGCCCACCCCTAGTATACTGTATTGAATATTGTATATTATTTTAGCTTATCATAGATGTAATCTATGTTCTGTGTACTTATATGTTATGTTATGCCAGGTTGCTTTGCGTTGTCTTGTCCCAAGAATTTCAGTGCCCAGTCTGACCCTGTGTTGATCTGTGCATCTGACAATAAAATACTTGAACTTGAACAGTGGCCGTGATGCAGTCGGCGATTAAGATGTCAGTAAAACACACAACTACAGATTCCTTGAACTATAGATTGTGCATGGTGCCCGTGATACAATTCATCACAATGAATCACACACAGATTCCTATAGATTTATAGATAGATATTGCCATTCCCGTGATGCAGATGGTGGTTAAAGTTCTTCTCAGTGGTTTTGGTACCTATATTTATCCGATCACAAATTAAATTCTCTTTCATCTCTGAAGTACTTGTTCATCCACATAATCTATTCTAGTCAAATTGCCAATGCTGTGGTAGCCTACGTTCATGCAAATGATTACGTAGCCATCATTTGTCTGCTGTTTCCTACATTATCAATTGCTTGTGTTATGTTGATCAAAATGTATTATATTGGTTCTCTGTTATATAATTGTCTTACCACCACAAACATCTAGACATTTAGTTCATGACATAAGTCACATGTAGCCTGGTCCTAACCAGACTCTCGTACATTTCATTTGTACAGAGTCTGGGCTCGCTCCATTGACAAGCGTTAACTTCCTTGAAGGCGGGTACTCTGTTGAAGTTAACTATTGGATCTGCCATAACCAATCGCTAGAGTTCGCCTTAGCCAACTCCTTCACCACTACCGTAATGGAGCTAGCTGCCGTAGCAAAACTTAGCAAAGATTGTTCTTGCTCCGGCTTTAACTTTTGGATATTTGGCAGTGCTGCCACAACGGGCCAAATTAATGGCTTCGCTCGCATCTTTCTCCGCTGCCATTACTGAACTACAACTCAAACTAGCACACAACATCAACGTCATCGTTCTCAGCCACTCCCTCTGTTTGCTGATTGGCCCTACAAAAAAAATATTTCAGAAAACCGACTTATGTGCCGAATTCCCAGACCTAGTACAGAAGCAAGATCTAAATTGAGCGGAAGTACGTAGGAGGGCAGAGCCATGCTAGGCTACTGTCCCAGATTTTTCCAAATGTAGTCAAGCCTACACCGAGCTATGTGCAGTCTACCCTCTACATAACTCTAAATTCCCTGTCAACTGCGGATCATTCCTACACTGTAGTTAAATGAGTGGACAGCTAGCTTGGCACCCCTCAAACATTTTATTCTTATTTTACTACTTGAGGAAAGACATTATTGACTGAAGCGGGATAGCGCGCGCGCGTGTGGCGTGGCAGTATAGGAGATCAAAGCAAATATGCTCGAGGCAGTTAATGCAAGAACACAACATCATAGGCTAGCTACAATGCTTGCCAATGCCAAACCACTACACGTTATAGAGAGCGAACGAATCAGTTAGCCATTCTGCTGAGGAACACCCCCTACATTTACGCTTTACGTGAAAAAATAGAGGTGGCTAAGAAAACGTGCGCTATAGTTAGCTAGCTGTGTCTCATTCGGACAATTAGCTACCTATCCCAGCTAGCTAGCTGTGTGTCATTCGGACAATTAGCTACATATCCCAGCTAACGTTAGCTTTTTGAGCAGGCTTTTGCCTCCTTGCAAACGACTGGTGTTGGTTATCTAGTTAGCTAATGCTACATAGCTTCCTACTCACCAGGTATGAAACTCCAAATCATTTAAAAACGAAATTCCAGTAGGAAGAGTCATGCATCCCAGCGTGCTAAATCTCAAGCACTGTATTGTTTTAGTTAGCTACCTACGTACCAATTAAAAGGCACCACGCTGCGGGCAACTATTAGTACTGCCTATAGTGACTAGATTGCGAGCTTAGTCTCCAATGTGTGCACTGTGCTGCGTTGTGACCAATGCTGCGTTGTTGGTGAAGCTAACCCTAAAGTGTCACCGTTTTGAATTTTTCAGCGTCCGGCGGTGCAAATAAGCCGGCTGACTGCTTCACGCCACTTCCAAATTCAAAGAGGTTTGCATTTGTCAGTTACCTTATACATTTTCTTAATACATTTAACAATTTATCAGAGAGGAAAGGACGATTTGAACGTTTTGATTTGAGATGGGTCGATCCGCTAAAGAGTGGCCGCACGGCCATATGACACATCGTAAACCACAGTCCTCAAAACGAGGGTACATGATAAGTTAAATACACCGAAGAATTCTGGCTAACATTTTTGGAGAAGCTCCCCATCTAGTGGTGTGCTTACCTAGGCCTATATATTCAAAAATTATTTAAAAATAAATAAAAGTAACATGTATTTTATTTCGACCTCTTGTAGCATATACCCATTCTCTTATATTTGATCAGGACTATGGGTTTGGTGAATTTCCTAGGGCATCCGACACTTTAGATGGCGACAGAGATACCAGCGAGGCCCTGAGTACATTTTACAAACGAAGAAGGCGTCTATCCCACAGATGCAAACGCGAAAAATGGAGTGTAAGCATGTGTCCGCCTTTGCGTTGTATCAAAACGTGCCTAAAGAATTGACTCCTGCAGCTGAGCCATCATCCTTGCAGGTTAGTAGATAATATTAGTAGTGTTTTTTGTTCATTGCATTTTTGTCTTTGTCTTTGCAGGCACTACAACAATGCTTATAGGAGAATGGATCGTCTTACACTGAAGTTTTGTCATACTAATTTATAGTTTCGACAGTGATACTGTTAGTCATCAATCATATTACATCTATTAATCAACAATATAATCTATAGCTCAATTATCTAACGTTGGCTAGTGCAGAGATGAGGAGAGATAAATACTACATGGAATTAGAATGGTCTGGAAATTTCTGGTCTGGTGTATACGGGCTAATGGTATGAAAGCTAGACAGAAATGACACTGGCCAGGAGAGCTAGCAATGAGGCATCTTATATATGAATAAACCGAATTCTGATTCTGATTATTGGAAATGTCAATGCACGTGTTTATTTCTATAAATTATAACTCTTCTTCCAGTTAACTTTAAAGAAAAAAAAGAGGAAGGAAAATGGTATCCAGCACACAAAAGCCATTAAAAAGGCCAAAAGAAGTCATGTGGGCATGAAGATGAAGAGATTGGCTCAAAAAGAGAGACTTACAGAGGTTAGTGTGGTTCATATTATTCTTTGGACCACCATGGGTTTGTCTTTGTTTTGTCAACACATTCAGAGTTTGAGTATTTTAAATTTGATCTTGTTCTGAATGCAGGAAATAACATGTCTAGAACGAAATGGTGAGGCTCTAGACGCTCTGCTGATAGACCTATCCAAAGTGACCAACAGCAGAGAAAGAGCCAGCAAACTATTCCAGTGGCTGATTTTCCCCATTCCCTCCAAGAGTTTTCTCAGGTAATAATGTGTACTGTGGGCTGAAATGTCATTAGAAACTGAATTTGAATTCAGCATACTCATTAGTGTGTTTTTGTAACCACTTTTTTTTGCGACTTATCTACTTATACTGTTTAACCCTTGTGTTATCTTCGGGTCATTCTGACACATCAGTCATTGTTACCCACCGTCGTATTGCGTCAACTTTACCGCATACAAAAACAAAGTGAAGCCTTTTCTTTTAACCGTTGGGCTGTCTCAGACCCCCCACATTGCGAAGGTTAAAAGAAAATTATTTTTATTTTTGTTTGTATTGAGTAAACACAACGATGATTCGTTATGAACCTTTGGGTCATGTGACCCGAAGGCAGCACAAGGGTTAAGCTTGAAACCCTGTTCCAACTTTTGCTCATGTTAACAATTGTTATTGTTACTATTCTTATTATTTTTATGTCCCTAAAGTGCCCAATAAGTCAAGATCTCTTGGGTAAGAAAAAAATAATTGTATATTTGTGTACATGATACTACAGGCCACGAGTAACTCCCACTCTGCAAATGGGCCACATTCGGCCATAGGTGGCACTACATGCCACGCCCAGAGTTTATGTGGTTTCCTCCTCCCCCTATAAGTCCAAAATGTCTGAAAATTGACAATCCTTATTTCTCATGGGGAAAAAAGCCTCAAGGCCCCAGAAAGTCCCCATGATAGATTTTCCTGTCTGTGGAACAGTGAATCAGCTCTTTATCCTCACAGAGTTGTTTGGGGGGTCATGGAAGTTTGCCCATCTAGTCTACGTGTGTTTTGTGGACCCTCAGGGGGGCACTGTGGGCGTATGGGGCCCTTGGGCCGTTACTACGAGCCATCCGGTCCCTGTATAACTAAAGTGAGAGCTGTGTTCACATTCTTGGTACAAAGTCAAGCATATTTCTTGTGGGTGTTGTAGGGATGCACCGATACCAGGCTCATGTACTTGTACTCGTAAAAATACCCCGATACCAAAGACCGATACCTCGCTTAAAAAATATATAAACATATAACAATGGTAATGTAGGTGAGAAATTAAATAACTAAATATATATAGCTGGTAGGTGCGTTTGTGTTCGCTCCCGGGGTGTCTGTTAGAACACAACTCTTGGACACGGCTTTCTTTTGTAGATTTATTGCTAGGAAATTAGCGGAATTTTCCGTTTCTTAAATGAGTAAGTGTGGTGTTGCTAAAACAACACAGAACGGTGACAATTATCACACTCCCGACACAACATATTACAGAATATAGGTACCACAAATAATATATTACCAATGCCATTATATTAGTAAAATCCGACCACTGTCAAAAACTAAACATTCCACAGCGGAGTATAAGGCCTACACAATTCTCCGACCGCTACATAGACTATTTAGAAACTTTACAGACTTAAATAAGGTTAAACAATCCGAGGACTAAGAACAACCAACTTTTATCATGAACGCACCGCATTTCACTAAATTAAAGATTGCTCACTTCGAGCATAAAAGAAAACTTAGTGCGGTATTACTGCAGAAGGCGAACCGTCATTTAATAACTGATAAAAGTCTGACAAGCGTATTCGGTCTCCTATTGGCTGCCTTTCTTACAGGTAATTATGCGCTTTGAAGGTTATTGGACACACTGAAATTTGTGCTTTAAGTTTGTGATAAGCACATAAAAATAAGATTTTTTTTCATTCGAGTAATAATTAATAAGCTGTCTCACTGTTTTGTGGTTGGAAAACTGCCACATCACCCCCCCAAAAAATCTAAATGTATAGGTATCTGCGAGTACCAGAAAATAAATATCGGTACTCGTACTCGGTCCTTAAATTTTTTTATTGGTGCATTCCTAGACTGTTGGACTCTGCCAGGATTGCCCCTTGTCTCCATCATATTTGTGATATTCATGGACGGGATCTTGAGGCGCACCATCCTGAGGAGGGTGTCTGGTTTGGGAACCTCAGAATTCTCAGCTTTTCGCAGATGACGTGGTTCTTTTGGCTTCATCCATGATCTTCAGCACGCACTGGGGTGGTTTGCAGCCGTGTGTGAAATGGCTTGGATGAGGGTCATCACCTTTTAGTCTGAGGCCATGGTTTTCTACCGGAAAATGGTGGACTTCTCCCTCCTATTTGGTATTGAGTTCATGCTCCGTGTGAAGGAGTTTAAGTATCTCTGAATCTTGTTCACGAGTGAAGGGAGAAAGGAGTGAGAGCCGCTGTTCCGTCGCGTCAAAAGGAGCCAGTTGAAGTGGTTCAGGTATCTGACTAGGATGCCTCCTGTGTGCCTTCCCTTTGGAGGTTTTCAGGGGGTGTCTGTGAGGAGACCCCGGGGTAGACCCAGAACTCGCTGGAGGTATTATCTGGTCTGGAAACGCCTCAGGATCCCCCAAGAGGAGCTGGAAAGTGGCTGGGGAGAAGGACGTCTGGAATACCCAAGGGCAAAAATCTCATAACTTTGGGGCTGTAACACATTACCTACATTGTAATGTATATTTCAGTCACAAGTTTAAGTTGAGTGGGGCAGTGGCGATTTATATAAGACTGCAAGGGAAGCTTGGCTTCCCCTAAAATGTCAAATTAATGGTCAAATATTTACTATTGTGTTAACATTTTAAATGCGTTAGAACACGTTCATCTCAAAGACGAGTTCGTTCAGAATCAGCTACATGTAGCAGGTCGACTGACTCAATTTCCTTCTTATACTTTCCCGTAGCGTCACAGTGCATTTCCCTGTTGAAGCCTGGCGTCCATTGACTTCAATGGGGCTGCTTTGAACAGTTTTTTCAGTGCTTCAAAACTATACGGTCATTGGATAAAGGCTGCGATTATGTCCCGCCCACGGACACTCAGCGTCTTTGGGGGTGAATGGAGGAGTGGGCTGGCCTGGACTCCGGGCTTCTGCGTGATGATTGGAGGGTCCGTTGAAAGACTGCATCTCCTTTTGATTGACAGCGATTTTTTACTATAAAAAGTCCCCAAAGCTATTCGAGCGCAGTCCCATCGCGGGGGGTCAGATGGCTGAGTGGTTAGGGAGTCGGGCTATTAATCAGAAGGTTGTTGGTTCAATTCCCGGCTGTGCCAATGATGTTGTGTCCTTGGGCAAGGCCCTTCACCCTACTTGCCTCGGGGGAATGTCCCTGTACTTACTGTAAGTCGCTCTGGATAAGAGCGTCTGCTAAATGTAAATGTAATCGCGGAGTTTGCCAGTGTAGTCGGAAGACAAACTGTTGCAACCTATTTCCTGGTATTTGCATGGAGAAATTGCTATCCAATTTTTATCATTCATTTCATACAATTATACACCACATTCCTTGTTTCAGTTTAACCTAATTCACACATTTCCTCCTTCGAGTTTAATATTGTTCATTCGTTCATATAGGCTAGGCTAGTGTCGTAGGGGTGAACTAGCCAACTAACTAGCCAAATAAATGGACAACTATTTTACAAGACTAGAAAAGACAAAACCTTACATAATATTGCCAAACAAGGACTCAACAAAATTACATTTACATTTGACATTTATTCATTTAGCAGATGCTTTTATCCAAAGCGACTTCCAAGAGAGAGCTTTACAAAAGTGCATAGGTCACTGATCATAACGAGATAGCCCCAAACATCACCCGGAGGAGATCACACGTGATGTGGTAACAGGTGAAGACGCGCTGCGTCTCACGCTGCATCTCGCGCTCGTCTCGCACTCTTGCTAATGTTTGTTTATCCTTAAACTCACTGTTTGTAACCTAACTCTCTCTTAAACCTAAAGTAGTAAATTTACTAACTTGCTGTTTTGCTATTGAGCTGCCGTGACCATGCCGAAAACTAAAGCGGTGCAGGCCAACATAAACACCGAGGCGGTCACCATGGCGTCCCTCACCCACCTGCTTGAGTCTCATCGTACCGCCATCTCCGAGGACTTTAAACAAACTCTCTCAGCTCTCGAGACCAAGTTGAACAGTGTCCTAACTACCGTGACAGAACATGCAGAGAAACTCGAAATACTTGAGAGTGAAGGTGACGCGCGAGAGGTATGCCTGAAGGCTGCCAATGAAGCTATCACCAAGCTACAGAGAGACCATGCTAAATTAGCAACTAAAGTTGTCGACCTCGAGTCACGGAGCCGGCGCAACAACATCAGGGTTATCGGTGTACCTGAATCCATGGAGGGGCCTGGGTCGACGGCTTTCTTCGCCGGGATGCTCGAGGAGGTCTTTGGAGGGGTCCTCGATTCGCCTGTGGAGTGTGATGTGAACGGGCTCATAGAGCCCTGGCACCTAAACCTCCACCTAACCAGCGACCAAGACCGGTCATCATTCGTCTTCTCAGGTTCCAGGTAAAGGACAAGATCATCCGCCATTCCCGGACCATGAGGGGTAAACTGAAGTTCCGGGATCATTCCATCCTTGTGTTTGAGGATTATCCTCCAGAGGTTATGGAGCAGCGAAATGAGTCGGGATGTAGGAAACACTTTCCCACGGCAGCTGAGGCTGAAGCCTTCATCGCTTCCTTGCCACCGCGGAACACATAAGATCATAGTTTGCCCAAAATCCATGCGATGAGGATGGCAGGAGAGAGGGCGGAGAGGTTTTTTTTTTTCCCCCAAGACTAAAATTTTGCGACCTGGCAGTGATGACCGCGGCGTGGTACAGATTGTTTAAACAATGGTACCTGAGTATTTCTTTTTGTGTGTATGTGTGTGTATTTGGTTGTTCCGAGTGTGCTTGCGGCTATCGCCGTGTCAATGTCTTTATGTAATCCCAGAAAACTCCATGATTAATTTGTACTGTTTATATTATGGGTTTTAATGATTTCAATATTGTTGGAGATTTTCAACACTGCATTAATATGGGTGGCAATATTACTTGCAATGTTCTTGACCCTGATACCTTAAAACCATTAAATGATATATATAATTATTCATTGTTACATTTAAACATCAGAAGCCTAAACAAACATTCTGATTTAGTTTCCTTATTGTCTAATTCAAGTTGTCATTTTGATGTTATTGGGTGTAGTGAAACCTGGCTTAATGATTTCTCATATGTGGATTTACTTAATCTCGATGGGTACAATCTACACATTAAGAATATACCTAATAGAACAGATGGAGGGGTCTGCCTCTGTTAAGAAGTCTCCAAGTAAAAACCTGTGATCTTCACTTGGAGGATGACCTCTGTGAGTCTTTATTTATTGAGATTAACAATAATGACAAAATATTTATTGTCGGTGTACTTTATCGCCCACCAGACTCTGCTCTTGACACTTTTTACCGTAAAAACTGGAAGTTATATTACATAAACTGAATAAGCAAAAAAAAGACTATACTCCTTGGTGATTTTAACATTGATATTTTCAAGGAAGATGGGGTAAAACATGACTTTATGAACACACTGCATTCCTCCTCTTTCTTCCCCACCATTAATAGATTTACGAGAGTTACACAGACATCCAAAATGATTTTTGACAATATCTTTACTAATATTCAAAATACCAAGTTGGTGACGGGAGTCGTGCAGTCTGGCATTACAGACCATTTTCCCATTGTAATATTTTTTGGCTCTGGGAAATCGTTCTCTCCCCCACTCTCTAAAATTAAATCTACAATTCTCAACAAGAGAACCTTACAGCACCTAATTGTTAACTTACAGACCAAGTCGTGGGACTCTGTCTATGACAGTGGGACTCCTGATGCAGCATATGACAGTCTGATAAAGATCATTCAAGACTATCATGGACACAATCCCTGAGAAGACTGTCAGAAACAGCACTAATCTCCAGAACCCTTGGATTACAAAGGGAATTTTAAAGTCTATTAAATATAAAAGTAGGCTTTATAAATCCTACCAAAAAAATCCTTCTAGCTTAGATATAGAAATATATTTCTTATAAAAATAAACTATCACAGATCATAAGAAAGAGCAAAAGAAGCCATTACGCTGAACTCTTACAAGCTTCACAGGGGGACTGCAGGATGTCATGGAATGTGTTAAATGAAGTAGGTTTATGTCTCCTCAACAGGAGACATGAACCAACTACTCTGCCTGACTTTGGTGATGACGAAGATGATTTTGTACAGAGTTTTAATAATAATGTTTGCCTCAATAGGTGTAAATCTGGCTAAGAAGATAAATCAACCTCAGGGTGTCACCTTCAAGCATTTTCTTTCTGGTAGCTACATTAACTCATTTTTCATGATACCGACAGATAGTACTGAGCTCCTCAAGATAATTTTGGACTTGAGGAGCTCATACACCGCTGGTGTAGATGGAATATGTAGTAAGATCATGAAAGCCATTGCTAATGTCATTGTAGAGCCACTGGCTCACTGCATCAACCTTTCTTTACTTACTGGAAATGTACCTGAAATGACAAAAATTGCTAAGATAATTCCTATTTTCAAATTGGGCGACAGAAATGATATGAGCAATTACCGGCCCATATCAATCCTACCCACTTTCTCCAAAGTAATGGAGAAAGTAGTATACACCAGACTCAGTGGCTATCTTCATAAACTAGATATTCTTGTTCCCTCTCAATACGGTTTTAGAAAAAAGAGTACAACCTCTATGGCAATACTTGACCTAATAGAACAAATAAATGACTGCATTGAAGAGGGAAAATGTGGTGTTGGTATTTTCTTGGACTTATCAAAAGCCTTTGATACCATTGACTTTGATATTTTATTGTATAAATTGCATCATTATGGTATCAGAGGTTTAGCACTTAAATGGTTCAGAAGTTATTTATAGGGAACAGTATGTCCATGTCAATGATCATAACTCTACTTGTCGGCCCATGATCTTTGGGGTCCCCCAGGGTTCCATTTTAGGGCCACTCTTATTCATTCTATATATAAATGATTTTATAAATTCTTCTAAAATATTTCATAAAATGTTCTTTGCAGACGACAAAAATGTGTTTACATCACACAAAAACCCACTTATTTTACAAGACATAGTAAACTCTGAGTTATCCAAAGTGGACTCATGGTTTAAATGCAATATACTGTCATTAAATGTCAGCAAAACAAATGTCATTTTATTAAAATCATGTAAAAAAATTATAAACACTGACCCCTTCCTGATTACAATTAATGGGCAGGCGATAAAGTGTATTCCACTAAATTCCTGGGGGTCCTCATTGACGAATCGCTCAACTTTAAATGTCATATCGACTATCTTGTAAACAAACTGTCCAAATATGTTGGCTTGTTCTATAAGATCAGACATTTCCTTCCTCTATCTGCCCTTCTCACGCTGTATAAAACTGTCTTTGAACCCCACCTTAACTATTGTAATGTGATATGGTGCAACACTTTCACCAGCCATCTTAAAAAACGTATATCCTTGCAAAAGAAAGTCATACAGGCTCTGTCTTGGTCAGAGATAAATTCTCCCACCCAACCTCTATTCCACTGTTTTGAGTTATTAAGACTGACTGAGCTAAATGAATATCATAATGCCTGCCTTATGTTCCAAATTGTCAACAGACTGAACCCTAGATTGAGTAGTCTTGTTCCCATCTCCAGCCCCCAGCATACTTACCAAACGAGAATCAAACCACTCATATCAGGAAAATGTCGCCGACATGTGTGTGCCAATATGAGTGTTGTCTGTAGGGGGCCGCAGATCTGGAACAGGATTTATGAAGGCCTCAAGGTGCTGCCCTCTATCTCCAACTTCAAAAGACAACTAAAAAATCATTTCTTATCAACCTATACCTAATATAAAAAATCTTTTTTCATGGACTGCTGGGATGTATGTGTATGATTGAATGTATGTAATGTTATGTATGTACTTGTGCGCATTTTGCGTGCATCTACTTATCGTCACCCTTTCATGACCCTTTCACTCTACCCAATTGGTCTTGTACCCCAACTGTATTATTGTAATTGGTGGCCAAGCCGCGAAGCCACCTTAAGGGTTTCCACTTATTATTATTATTAGGATTCCTCCGTAAGGAGGAAACCTATTGTTATTGTTAGTTTTATTAGGATTCCTCCGTAAGGAGGAAACCTATTGTTATTGTTAGTTTTATTATTGGGTGTGCTCAAGCCTACGGCGAGAGCACAACCTTTGTTCTCTCACATATATATTATTGTTGGAATGCTGCTTCAGCAAGTATTGTTCTTTGAATCTTTATTCAACTTCTTCATATTCTTCTTCTATTTCTTCCGTGGCACGTGGCGCCTTCAAATCTTCAGCTATCAAAAAATTCAGCAGTTTCAGGCCATTCCTGCTATGACTTTTAAGCTTTGTACCTCTTATGCTTGAATTAATCTAAATCAATATTCATAATATTTTTTACATGGTTTTCCAATGGAGTTTTCTTTCAAATCCTCTCAAACTTCTTTAAACTTCTTCAATTCCCCCATAGAGACCAATGCAAATCTGGTGACGAAATCGTCAGAGAAAGCAAAAACAAGATTTTGAAACTGCCGGTAGAGTCGTATTTCTGACCGCACAGAAATATAAAGGACATCTCTGGTTTCGGCAGAGTCTTGGGTCTCGGAATATATCCTTATTTTTTGGATTGGACGTATAGTTTTGCGTCTAGGATAACTTGTTTGAGGTGTGGATTCTAGCTACATTTCTGTTCTCCACCCTCAGCGCGTTAGCAATCATAGCTGCACCATCACCGTGGCAACGACACACGCACCACTCAGTCTCTCACACAGGTGATTTGTATTAGCTGATTAGTGGAGTCACATGACAGAGCTATACAGTCAACTCGTCTCATTAAAAGACTAAGAGCACTATAATTTCAGCTACTAAAACGAATATACTACTTCTACTACTTCTACAGTTTAACAGTTCAGCTTTCAGCTTCTCCCGCATTGTAGGCTATTTAAGCTCTTAGCTTTGTTAGATGATGCAGTTCAGCTTCCACACTGCCTCTTGAAATTCTACTATTTCTTCGATTGCTTCACAACGTTCAAACTTATTCTCCCGCATTGTATTTAAGCTCTTAGCTTTGTTAGATGATGCAGTTTAGCTTCCACACTGCCTCTTTTGTGTGACTCACACATTTTTGAAATTAATTTGAGCTTTCAGCTTGCGGGTATTTTCTAATTCTGTAGCCTATTTTCAGCAATTTCAAAACAAATAATTCATATTTCAGCATTCCAACGCATTTTCTGCAGGAAATGCACTTTCTAGTTGTGAGAATGCTGTTCAGCATTCTCACTATTGTTTTTCCAACTTCTTAGTTCTTCCGCCGTTTTTTGTCCTTTAACTAGTCCTGCATACTTTCACCGATTCCTACAATTGTTGTATCAAAAAGTTAAGCTCTTTCAGGAGATGTGTGCTATGACCTTTCTCATTTCTCACTTTTATACTTTTTTATGTATTAAGGTTTTTGTGCAAATTATTCTCCCATTAAAAGTAATGGTAAATCCTTTCAAATCATTAAAAAGCTTCCTCCCCTTTCAAACGTAACTACTTCAGCATACTTTCAGCTAGAGACACCATTCAACCTTTAAAATGTTCACAAGACATTCAGCTATTCCCAAATGATTCAGCTTTTTCAAATGTTCAGCCAATTTTGAATTATGACAGTTTGAAATACATTAAAATGTTTGCTCCTTCTTGATTTTTATGAATGAGCAGCAAGCTGAGTGGCACACTGCTGGCTGCTCTTTTTCTGATTTTCAACTAAATTGTCAAACAAATTCCTCTAACGTTCATATAGTTTAACTTACAGAAACAAGTTATACCTTAAAATGTAGGAGGAATTGTCCTCTCTCAGCCAATGTAACTACTAAAGAGCTCACATTTACAGATTTTCAGCTATGAGCCTTGAAGCGAGAGCAGCCTTTGAAATTCTCTCACTAACTTCAATGGAGAGGTGGGTAAAATCCGTCAGAGAAAGCAAGAAGGAAGACTATTTCGAAACTGCCAAAGGAGTTGTATTTCTGACCGCACAGACACATAAAGGATATCTATGGTTTCGGCAGAGTCTTGGAATGAAATATACGTAATTATGTGGGCAATGTAGAACAGTGGACAGATTCGATATTTGATCTTTTGTTAGTTATGGCCATTCTAGTGATGCTACTGTCATCATGGCTGCTAATAGAACGGCGAAACCAGGTCACATACGGTCTAATAACTATCATTCATTACCTAGCTACAAACAAATGCTTTGTAACTGAAGAGTATTTACTTTTTATTGGCAATATTGACAACAGAGGTTAAGGAACTTGTCTTTAATCAAAAGATGGTCTCCGTATTCAATTTGAAGCAGTAGATCTAGCTTATGTAGGAAAATTTTCCATTGCATCCTCTCTCTAGCTTCACGCCTTCGGTTATTATTCAAGCCTACGGTGTTAATACAGTCTGTAAAAATACCACTGTGACACACTTGCAAGAAATGATCCGCTGGTTAGATGTAGCATGATCTTATTATTTAAGTATAAAAAACTCCCCAGGGACAACAACAACATTGGCAACCCTGCACTATGAATTATTATTTTGATGTCATCTTAAATTAACCCTTGTGTTATCTTCGGGTCATTCTGACCCATCAGTCATTGTGACCCACCGTCGTATTGCGACAAATTTACCTCATACAAAAACAAAGTGAAGCATTTTCTTTTAACTGTCGGGCTGTCTCAGACCCCCCACATTGGAATGGTTAAAAGAAAATTATTTTTATTTGTTTTTGTATTGGGTAAAATTGGGTAAACACAACGATGGTTCGTTATGAACCTTTGGGTCATGTGACCCGAAGGCAGCACGAGGGTTAAGTGTCTGAACAGGACATATGATTAGTTTCTCCTCCGTCTTGAACCTGAAACCTAGATTCTAGGTTAGAAATGTTGCCAGTATGTTGCCAATGACCAACGGTTGCTACGTTTTTCCAGCAAGTTCAAGTCATTCCAGTGTTGTCCTTTTACCTTCAAATTTGTTCAACCCAGACTTCAGCAACTGGTTTTCTGATAAATTGTCACATTTTCCTGCAGCTCATCTTTCTGAATTTTTGCCCTTATTGTTTTGCATTTTTCTTCATTTCTTCTCTTTTCTTCTGTTTTCTGCCTTCATCTTGCTCCAGGTCCTTTCAAAAATACCTTTCACAGCAGTACCTTCCAACTGCCAGTACTTTTTCATTTTTCTTCTCTTTTCTGTACTTTTCTGCCTTCATCTTGCTGCAGGTCCTTTCTAACATACATTTCAGGCCTTTTGAAACTCCAGCAAATAATTTTCTGCAAAATTTTCAAATTCTTCAGAATTATTTCTCTTTTTGCATTTTTCTTCTCTTTTCTGTAGTTTTATACCTTCGTCCAGCTCCAGCCCCTTTCAAAAATACCTTTCAGGCGCTTCAGCTTATAACTTTCTGCAAAATTTTCACTATTTTCCGCTTTTTTTTAGCATGGTCAGCCATCCCCATTCAGGTTTTCAGCATTCTCACTGCTGTTTCGCAGGAACAGCCGTTTCTAGTTATTGTTTATTTTCGCCCCCCTAAGGATCAGTCAATATTTGGACTACAGACAACCTAGGTGTCAAAAGTTTCGTATTGGTAGCGATTGCGTTGGTTGTATTTTTATTTACGTTTCTTTGCATGGTTTAAGTAGAAATTGCGTTTTTGTGGTGAAAAGTGACACTAACGGTGGCTAATTTGCTATCCACAGTCACTGACGTTACTAACGTCATGAAAACACACGTGACTACCTGTAGCAGAACATTCGTTTCGCATCTGTTAAATTGGGGGATACCTAGGCTAACTATAGCTTTACTGCAAGGCAGCTGCAGAAACGCCACAAGCAAAGAGGCCAGGGTGATAACTATTTACTCATTTTACTTTGTGATGTGAAACACAATTGTGAAATGTAATGTACAATATTAGCTGATATTATTAAGGAAGTAGGCCCACATCTACTTTCGGAAACGGTAGTCTACTATTTCACTGAAGCATTAGCATCATGATATTATTAGCCTCTGTTGCCTGGGCAACACATACTACAGTGGTCTATGATGCATCTGTTTTCAATCGTTAAAATAAACATTCCTCACAAATACATTTTCGTTGTAGGATTTATTATGACATTACAAGTAAACGATTTGTGGGTGAAATGATCATTACCTGTGGTTTCAAACCAGTGTTGCTCACTGCGACGCTGTAGCCTACGCGAGACACTACAAAAACATCTACACAGCTGTAGGAAGTCAGTTCGGCACTCCCCTTACTTAAATCAAAAGTCTATCTAACTACTAACCTTAACTTCATTGCCACAGCCTAAACTTTGTCAATCTGTTCATGAAAATAATTAACTTCAGCCTAAACCGTACAACGGAACGTTAAATCCAATTCAACCAACGCAATCGCTACCAAGACAAACACAGCAGTAGTCTACTGTACTGTAGTAGTACAATTTACCGGGGCAGCTTCTCCACACAGGGCTATATCGCACTTTGCGTTGTTACTGACAATGATCGCTACCAGTGATCTTTTTATGAAAGCGATTTTCCACTAAATAAATGTCAAGCTTACTTGACAAAAACTACGTTTTTGGGGGCATATTTTCAGTTAGCAGATGGTACTGTTTGAATTGCGATTCCATCTTCTACTGCCGGTAACGTCGTAGAATAATCTTCAAAGGGGGTTCTTTATTAATGAATGAATGCAATATGAGTAGGCTAAATGCCTGAAAATATCACGAGAAGGGAAAACTTACATGGACGTTTAAGTCATAGATATGAGGTCCTTTTTTACACCGGTCTGCCAAATTTTTTCAAAAATGCTTTTAAACCTATGTAATCTCTATAAATAATAAGTATGCATTTTAATATAAAGTATACAGAAATATCAGTTGTAAAAATGTCATTGAAAAACGGACCCTGTGCAACCGACGCAAGCAAGCACACCCTACAATTTCCCCAGAAATTGTACCCTCTCTAGTTTTAGTTGTTAGTTTTAGTCACGTTCATACTCTTTTTAGTCTAGTCAAGTTTCAGTCGATTAAAAGTCTGAGCATTTTAGTCTTATTTTAGTCAGACTTATCCATGACTATTTTCGTCTAGTTTTAGTTGACGAAAACTGAAGACATTTAGTCTAGTTTAAGTAAATGAAAATGGTATCTTAGTCTCTTTATAATAGCTCCTCTGCATGGTGACCAGTGATACACTGTGATTCAAAACGAAAATATGAATTCCTGGGGTGTGTGTGGTGTGTTTTTTGTGAGGACGGACTAGGTTCTAGGGTTACAGCCTGTGATAGTGGATTTAAAAACACCCCCCCAGCGCGCCCTCTGCTGACATCCTGAATAAGGGGACCAGAGTGACTGTCAAGCTCGTGGGAGAAACTTCCGGGTCACAACACAAAAATCTACGCAAAATTGAGAAAGAAGATTTCCACACACTATTTTAATTCCCGATTTCCATGTTTAAGCACATCAAAGAAAATCAGATAACAGGTCGTTTTTTCGTTTTCCGTTTTCTATTATCAAAACGGAAAATGGGTCGTTTTTTGTTTTCCTATTCCTAAATGGTAGTCGGGAAACAGCTTGTTTCCCGATTTTGGTTTTCAACGAAAATCCGTTGGCCGCAAAGTACACGGACCTGTGTGGAAATCTTCTTTCTGAATTTTGCATAGATTGTGTTGTGACCCAGAAGTTGCTCCCACGAGCTTGACAGTCACTCTGGTCCACATATTCAGGATGTCTGCAGAGGGCGCTGTTGTGAAAAAATTCTAGTGGCACTGTGTAGATTTGAATAGTCAAGAGATGGCGGTTTCAATACATTTATTTTGCTTGTACAAATTAAGAATTAACAAAGTACTTTGTGATCAGTCATAACGAAGGAGGTGCTAGCCACAGATCGTTCGCAAGAGTGATGAAGAACAACCCTAAAACCCTGCCTTATATAAACTTTAGATCAAATGGTTCTTCTGATGGTCAATCCATCAATGTAGCAAACTCTGTGATTGGTCAGCACTGCTCAGTGACAGTTTGACTCCATACCAAGTGTCCCACAGTTCTTTGATGTGGCATCTCTCCCCAAACCAGTAGATACTAAAGCCACAGGAGTTCACCAGTCAAATGGTCAACTGTCCTTTGTGTGGACATCTTCAAACAAGTATTTAATTAACACCACCCATGCAACAGGAAGGGTCAGAGCAGCTTGATCAGTTCATCTATCTTAAACTGCTCCCTCAGATCACAATAACAATACAATTCATCCTCCCCAGGTGTCATAAACTGCAAATGGCATATCTACCAAATGGAGTTGATTCAACATTCATTGTATCAAGCTTCTCAACCAACTTTAGACTTCCCTTAAAACACATTACTCATATATAAAACACACACATTATAACTGTATTCCAAATTTCCACTACAGCGCGCTGCCATTTGTATGGAAGCAAATCAGTGACATCATGTTTTGAATTTTAAAAAGCATTGAATACTTAATATTGAAATTTAAACAACACCGAATTCTCATATGAATATATATTTCAATGAAGAAAAAAAAATCAGACCCAAAAATGTAAGACTCTGAAATTCAGGTTGCTCAAATTCGAGCCCCCCACTAAAAGTCGAGCTTAAAAATTTCGAGCTTATCAGGTTCGTGTACTTTTGCGTTCATTCATTATTCTATTTTTGGAAGTGAAATGAAAAACAAAAAACAAGTGGTATTTGATTTTCCTAAAATCTGTAGTCACTATTTGATTGAAAAATAGATAGTTTTTTAATATAATTTAGGATTGAAAAAATATTGACCCCTTTCTTTCTATGTCAGAAAGAGTCAGATGGCTGAGTGGTGAGGGAGTCGGGCTAGTAATCTGAAGGTTGCCAGTTCGATTCCCGGCCATGTCAATTGACGTTGTGTCCTTGGGCAAGGCACTTCACCCTACTTGCTTTGGGGGGGAATGTCCCTAAGAGCGTCTGCTAAATGACTAAATGTAAATGTATCAAATGAATATTAATTTGGATTCATATAAAAAGGGAAAATGCAATAATGAGAGAACGTCATTCAAATGAATTCCTAAGGATGGGCCACCTGGTGATGCTGTTGACCTGGAAAAACTAGGCTATGACCTGGCGGGTTATCTTTTTGAATTATCTGACGGGGTGATTTGAATGACTAGCATGGCTTCTCTTGAGGCATACGCTGATATAATTAGTGATATGTTGAGAAGGCATGCAACTCATGCTGACATTTCACAGCACCTTACAGACATTGGCGTGGAACGTGGGTGCTCTGTCTGTGATGAGTGTGCTAAGATTTTGTGATGGTCACAAACTCAAGCGGGGAAAATCTGATGCGCAGTTGGAAGTAGATGTGTCGACAGCAGTTAAAATTAAAAAGTAAGAAATACAAAATGTTTTATTATTATTTATTTTGTATTATAGTTTTAAACATTATCAAACTACAATGTATTATGGAAGCAAAATAACGCCATTTCTGTATTTTTCTTTTTCATATGAATCAGAAAACCAAACTGCCACCTTTTCAGAATTTGATTTCACTTCGAAAAATAGAATAATGAAAGAACGCAAAAGTACACGGACCCTATCAACTTCGAGCCTAAAAATTTCTATCTTAAAGAATTTGAGCCTTATGGAACAATATGGTCATTGTAATCAGTAGGAAATCATTGTTTAAATATGATTGGTATGAAAAGGGCATTGTGGAATATAAATCTTTCTTAGACAAATATAATTTAAGCTGTACTTATTGAGAATACAACAAGATATGTAAAGCAATACCTATACCATTATTACAGTTAGTTCAAAGCACATCGTTATATGTAAGAATAAACTTGTGGGAGCAACTTCCGGGTCACAAAACACAAATCTACGCATAATTGAGAAAGAAGATTTCCACACAATTTTAATTCCCGATTTCCATGTTTAAGCACATCAAAGAAAATCAGATAACGGGTCGTTTTTTTTGTTTTCCGTTTTCTATTATCGAAACGGAAAATGGATTGTTTCCCGTTTTTTGTTTTCCTATTTCCAAATGGTAGTCGGGAAACGGATCGTTTCACGATTTTGGTTTTCTAATTTCAAAACGAAAATCCGTTGGCCGCAAAGTATACGGACCCGGGAGGCATGTTAATGCCAAAACCATTTGTTTAAATGTATGTATTGGTCTAGAATAAGGTATTCAAAATCATGTTGTTGATGCCAAATTCAGTTCAGTGTGATTGCTATGTGAAAAAAAACTAGCTACAGTATTTGGCCAACAAGGGATGCTTAGTACACATGCAGTCAGTCAGGTAGGAACTACGAACCCACTTTACATTCTCATACAAACAAATACACGCACACACAGTACACACATTAGTCACACATATCAACCCACTTTACAGTCCCTTATGGAGTTACATTAGTTTCATAATTCAAACAAACGTAACACGATTCACAAATGTATTTCATGATTCACAAATAAATGTAACGCGATTCACAAATGTATTTCGTGATTCACAAATGTAACGCGATTAAAAAATAAATGACCCCATTACATTTGTTTGCAACCTGACGAACACGTCTCGACCTACGGTCTCGGTTAACAAACGTTTTAACAAATCTCAGTTTACAAAGGCATTTGCAGACCTGTCGAGGAGTGAACATTTGATGTATATATATGCGATTGCTACGTGCGTCTTGACGAGAGGTTGATTTATTATTATTAATTTTTTTACCGTTAGGCTACACCATTCCGGGAGGGGGCGGTGGGGTCGCTGGGCTGAAGCTAACTTTTTTTGTGT
Organism: Osmerus eperlanus; assembly: GCF_963692335.1. NCBI lineage: Eukaryota > Metazoa > Chordata > Actinopteri > Osmeriformes > Osmeridae > Osmerus > Osmerus eperlanus. Next base: position 20,358,263 of record NC_085025.1, read on the forward strand.
TGAATGCTCAGAGCACGTTATAAAATGTATTCTTAAAATAAACATTACTGTTTTAATAAATGCGCATAACAAATCATAGCATATTGCCAAAAACCAAAGGTAAGCACAAAAATAATCAGTGATACATTTGCGACCCATTAAAAATGACGGTCGCAATGGCATTTCAAAAGGTTGCAAATGCAACCATTTTGGTCGCAGTGTAGTGCCCTGCTTATGGGGCAGATTTGGAACAGTCCCTGTAGTGCCGCCAAAGGGTGAAATTGGCCCAGGGGTTCTGCAAAGTTTATACGCGGTCTCGTTTCAGCGTACAGAATTAGAAGAAAAAGTTACGCAGGGTCAAAGGAGTTATTGAGGTTTTTGGAGAAAGAGAATTATAATAATACCAACAAAACCAATATGTTTCCTTCTGGCACAGGAACTTGAAATTGGATGTAAAACGAAATTACGTTTATTTGCTCAGAAACTGTATTAAAACCTTACTGAAAATTAAACACTACTTAGTTCTTATAATAGAAATGTAGTACTTGCAATTACATTTGCTTACTGAGACACCCATGCTGTCGAGAGAGAGAAGTCGAGTGCAGATTCAAATAACTCCTTTTTATGTTTTAGAAATTCGCATTTCCCTTCAGAAATTGTCAAATTCTGTTCTGTGGACATGATACTCAGAGCTTAATGTTCTGTTTTAAGCATGTCCATGAAAAGCCAAAGGCTCGATTCATAGCAGGAATGGAGCAAAGCATTCATATCCTAGTTAACATCCATTATCATATGTACAGAAACTTGGCTGTGCCCGATTACTTAGATTTAGGCACATAAACTGTGCCGTATATTCACCACCAGTTCTAACCGTTACAGTTATGCTATCATTTACATAAACACAGAAATAAAGCTTCTTCTGATGCATTTATACATGCATTTATACAAACCTAAAATGTGAAAAGGAGTGAATCTGCACGCAATGGCTGTTCCTCGGCGACCAGATGTCTCAGTAAACTGAAAGTAAATGGCAACAACTGAAGCAAATGCATTGTTTTTCTTCAATTATTTAAGTTGAGCAGTTCAGATTATTATTTTTATTATTATATATAGAAATTATTCATATTCACTGTCTACTGACACATTTTTCTTCCCATAGTGTACATACCCATTTCTTTTTTTCAGATTGCAGTGGAGATAGATCTTTATTGATTTTCTCTTGACTACATTCTTCATTATTCTCAGGGATACTTGGGAAAAGAAGCCCATTCACATTTCACGCAAGAATGAAGATTACTATAAGGGACTGTTCTCCACAGCAGAGTTTGATCGCATCTTGAGACATGCAAGTATTTTCTTCATGTTTTTTATGTTATCATACTGTATCTTCCTGACCCCCAAAATTAATGTTACTGATAATATTATAAGGATGATGTTCAATATGGAGTCAACTTGGACATCACCAGCTACACCAATGGCAAGAGAGAGACACACAACCCTCCAGGAAGGGCTTTGCCCTTCACTGTATGGGATTTTTATGAGGTAAACCACATTACCAGATTTCTCATTCCACATTCAAAGAGCTGATATGACTGATGGTACTGAACTCCAGCCTGTTCCCTCCTATCCCCAGAATGGTTGCTCCTTGCGCATGGTGAATCCACAGGCTTTTTCCTCCACTGTGTGGAATGTGCTGTCCATCCTTCAAGAGCACTTTGGCAGTATGGCAGGAGCCAATGTGTGAGTAGCCAATAGAGACAACTGCATCCACAGAAGCAGATTAGTGGCATTGCAGTCAGAACAGTATAGTAAAATGATCTGAAAGATGAGTAAGAGTTCATCATTTTTATATCCTCAGGTATCTGACACCTCCTGGAACACAGGGCTTTGCTCCTCATTATGATGACATTGAGGCATTTGTAGTTCAGCTGGAAGGGAAAAAGCATTGGAGAGTATACAACCCCAGGTAATTTTAATTACAATCAACACAAGCATTTATGATTTTTTTTTAATGAAAAGTACTACTCTGGCAGTAAAGATTAAATAACAATAGATGCAGGTTTAGCAATATGAAGTATTAGCAATCAGCAAATTGGAAAGAGTTTAACAAACACCTCAAGATAAAAATGATCAGTTCAGACACAGTGGTACTACCAAAGTGTCTCTGATGTATGAAGGTCAGAGGATGTTTTTATAGTGAATAGAGAAAAACATACAGCCAATAGGTGTTTTTATGATCGGCAGGCGGATACTACATTATAGAACTGTGACTGTCATCAGAAAACAGGAGGTTACAGTAGGAACACATATATGAATCGATTATAAGACAGAAAAAAACAGGTGTTAAAATTAAAAATTGTCTTTATTCCTGTGGGAAAAGCAGGGATGCAAACTTGTCGGCTAAAATCGCTGTTTCAAATCCAATATAGGTCACTTATAGGGTTGCCACCCGTCCCTTAAAATACGGAATCATCTCGTATTTGAGAATAAAATAGCGCGTCCCATTTTGAATCAATACGGAACGGGTTTTGTCCCGTATTTTCAGAGTTGTCTTCAATGCAGCATCCCATGCAAATCATCCCACCCGCATTCTGTGAAGACTCGTCCTATTCTACCCCTGATTGGGTAATACTCTCTGCCATTGTTGGTTTGATCGGTTTGTTTGAGGGTCACGGACAATCAGAGTCAGAGGAGGGCGGGTCTCTTGGCGGAGAGTATCTGGAGCTGCTTGCCAGCTCCCCCCCGCGTAATAAGAAGTACACTTATAAAAGGAAGTAGGCTTGACATGCTCCAATACTGCACACTACTATTTCTGGTCCACTGATGTTATCATGTTCATGATGTTCATGGAAGATCCTTTGCAAGTCTCCTGCACTATATATATTTTTTCCCAATATACTTTTTTGAGTATCAAAGCATTTGTTTAATTTAAAGTTAATAAGTTATGGATCTGTTAATGTAATAATTTAATAAAATATGGTTCACGTCTCACAAGCCTTTTTTGTGGTCTCACTGTCAAACTGTGTTGGCCTGTGTTTATTATCGTCAGCTGTGTATTCAGCTATTACGATATGACCACGTGAGTTGTTGTGATAGACTGCCCCCCCCCCTCCCGCTGAGGCAGGCGTCCCTTATTTTTCTGTATTGAAGGTGGCAACCCTAGTCACTTATAGGATTCATGTAGACCCACTCCCCCCATCAAAAGGATGGGGGGAGTGGGCTAGCCTGGCTCTGCCCTCCTACGTACTTCCTCTCAATTTGGATTTTGCTTCTGTACTAGGTCTGGGATTTCAGTGCATCAGTCGGTTTTCAAAAACACATCAAGAACAATCCTTGCTGAGTTTTGTTGGTGGTCATGATGTTGTGGCCCTCCTCCCCATGGGGTTCGGGAAAAGTTTTTTACTTTTCCCGTTTTTTACTTTCTCTTTTTCAGAGAGTCTTCTAAAGACGTTGGACACAATCAAAGCTTTGTTAGCTAACCAATACGTTTTTATTTGAGGGTGTAATAAACTGGATTCAATGGATTGGGACAGAGTGGACTTTTTCTTTAGTTGGAAATAATTTAAGTAGGCTAAATCATATTACTGTAACACAAGTTAAGACTGGTATACCTTTAGCCAACCTCAAAAATAACCTTATTTTGATAGATTACTTAAAAAATTAAAATGATTGCACGCCCCAAGCACTTGAATTAACGAGATGTCCCTACACTTTACATCAATCCTACACCAAAAATACATGTTAGCGTTCGCCCTTAATGGTTCCACTTCCTGTAAATGAATAATTTTTATAATATTAGCAAGGCAAATGCTGTGATAACCAAAAACTTAATTTAACAATTTGCTCAACAATTTTCTTTTGGACTTGTTTTGGACTGTAAGACTAGTTCATGAGACAACCGGTTCAGACATTTAGCAAAAATGTGCAAAACGTTGCTTAAGATGTAGGCCCAGGTAACCCTAGCTCTTGTTACTGTCGGAGCAGAAAACTGGAGGACGGTCCCTATTGAATTTAGACTGCCTTTTAAATATTTCATGTCTGTCCTCATGTGAACCAGGCTGATCTGGGAAGGATCCTTGAGAGGAGGATTGACGTGAGGGAAACTTAGTATCCATCCAAATGGAAAGTTAGGGAACAAATGTCCATACCCTGAACTCTGCTCCAGGTGTTAGAGGCCTGTTATAACTGATAAGCAAGTAATGAAGAACTCATGGGCTCTATCCCATAACCAAATTAGGACATTAGAACACTGCAACTCTGAGTTGAATGTCAGACCGGCCCCCTTGGCATATAAAATATTGAGCAGAGAGGGAAATTAACAGGTAACAACTGTTTATCTTGAAACACATTTATGTTTAAAAGGGGCAGACTTTTTATGAGTATAAAGCAACCGTGTGCTTGTGCAACAGTTGGGCTTTTCATGCGCGAAATACCCAGTGTGTGTATATCCTGTATTGAAGTAAATAAAGCTAATTGTATTTAATTCCACCACGTCTGAGCGTCCTTTTCGATCATCTGAGAAACCTGATCCAACATTACAGTAGCCAATTTTATGTTGTTTAATCTCTACTGTTGATGCATGACTGTATTCAGCCTATGGTAGGGATGCCCTGAAAAGAAAATGATCGTCCGAAACCGAAAGCAAACTAAATTAAACACTTGGCCGAAGGCCGAACACGGTTTTTCAGTGAAAGTGCAGTATTTTTTGTCATTGGATAAATCAAATGGGCTAAATGTGCTTTTTACTTTGTTTTGCTTTTCAAAGAAGAAATCTCACACAACTTAAATAATTAACATTCCAGCAATATACCATCAAAGCACAATATATATTTATTTGAGCCCTTCTCTTTAAATAGCCTATATTGGGCCTGTAACTGACCAAAAGAATGTAACGTACTCTGTACGCACAAAAAAGTTAATTAACACGAAGCGCCAAGCTGTTTTTCCCCTACTTACAGTCTCCGGACAGCGGCGTTGTTTCTGACATGTAATGATCGCTAGATGGCGCTTGTTGCGCAGAGCAAAGGCCGGGTCGGAAAATGAATGTGCCTTCTCGTCGATCTGTCCTCAAGCCTTCGGCGAGGGCACAACCTTTGTTCTCTCACATATATAAATATAATTTTTTTTATTATTGTTTATTTTCGCCCCCCTAAGGATCAGTCAATATTTGGACATATAGACATATATAAACAACCTAGGTGTCAAAAGTTTCGTATTGGTAGCGATTGCGTTGGTTGTATTTTTATTTACGTTTCTTTGCATGGTTTAAGTAGAAATTGCGAAAAGTGAAGCTAACGGTGGCTAACTTGCTAGCCACAGTCACTGACGTTACTAACGTCACTACGTCACTAACGTCACAAAAACACGCGTGACTACCTGTAGCAGAACATTCGTTTGGCATCTGTTAACTTGGGGGATAGCTAGGCTAACTATAGCTTTACTGCAAGGCAGCTGCAAAAACGCCATAAGCAAAGAGGCCAGGGTGATAGCTATTTACTCATTTTACTTTGTGATGTGAAACACAATTGTGAAATGTAATGTACAATATTAGCTGACATTATTAAGGAAGTAGGCCCACATCTACTTTCGGAAACGGTAGTCTACTATTTCACTGAAGCATTAGCATGACATTAGCCTCTGTTGCCTGGGCAACACATACTACAGTGGTCTATGATGCATCTGTTTTCAATCGTTAAAATAAACATTCCTCACAAATACATTTTCGTTGTAATATTTATTATGACATTACATTACAAGTAAACGATTTGTGGGTGAAATGATCATTACCTGTGGTTTCAAACCAGTGTTGCTCACTGCAACGCTGTAGCCTACGCGAGACACTATAAAAACATCTACACAGCTGTAGGAAGTCAAACAGCGTTTGTTCGGCACTCCCCTTAATTAAATCAAAAGTCTATCTAACTACTAACCTTAACTTCATTGCCACAGCCTAAACTTTGTCAATCTGTTCATGAAAATAATTAATTTCAGCCTAAACCGTACAACGGAACGTTAAATCCAATTCAACCAACGCAATCGCTACCAAGACGAACACAGCAGTAGTCTACTGTACTGTACTGTAGTAGTACAATTTACCGGGGCAGCTTCTCCACACAGCGCTATATCGCACTTTGCGTTGTTACTGACAATGATCGCTACCAGTGAGCTTTTTATGAATGAGCAGTTTCCACTAAGTAAATGTGAAGCTTATTTACGTTTTGGGGGGCATATTTTCAGTTAGCAGATGGTACTGTTTGAATCGCGATTCCGTCTTCTACTGCCGGTGTTACGTCCCAACTGGTTCCCAATTTAACTGGTTCCCCAGTTGTGCGTGCACCTATCAGTCTGCCTCTATCACCAGATTCGTCACAAATTCACAAACATATTACTGGCAATTTTCAAGTCGGATCTCATATTTGCTGCGGCAAATATGAAAGTAGGCATATAGGCTACATGCGCACTACATTAGGCTACCATTCGTGACAAAATAAATGGAGACAAAATAAAACATTTGCAGGCTCGCATGAAGTGGGATTCGATCGCACTAGAGCAAAAATACGTGCGCACCATAGTCCGTTAATTTACACCGCGAGCTATACTAGCTCACAAATTTTAGCTAAATCGTTACGTATTTGTTAACTACGTTGGCCTTCAGGTAACACTTTGATTTGGCTTCTTCTGAATCAACTGGTTCCCATAGACACTACACGAATGTAGGCTACTATGCACGTATTTGGGGTTGTTTTCAAGGCAATAGCCGTATTTTCCACGACATCACAGCTCCTTCTGACACCACATATTAAAAATTCATACTAAGAACGTCGCTGCTAACCCAGACAATACGATCAAAATACGCGTAACACAACATGGAAACATTCAATTCCTATGCAATTTCGTGTATCCTATGGCTGAGTGTTTCTTCGCTATATCTTTTGGAATCAATTCATTTCATAATTGTATATTCTGAACAAATGTAGTGAGCACTACATTACAGCCATTCACGCCATAATAAATGGAAGCTAAGAAAATAAGATTCGAGTGGGATTCGAACCCACGAGCAAAAACACATGCATTGTTATAATCCATTGCATTACACCGCGAGCTACTGAAGCACATGTGTGTCAAGAATTCAGTCACAAATTTGTTAACTACGGTGGCCTTCAGGCAACATGTTGTTTTGGTTCTTCTGAATCAACTAGTTACCGTAGACACTACCCGAATGTAGGCTACTCATCACGTATTTGGAGTTCCATTTATTATGGCGTGAATGGCTGTAATGTAGTGCTCACTACATTTGTTCAGAATATACAATTATGAAATGAATTGATTCCAAAAGATATAGCGAAGAAACACTAAGCCATAGGATACACAAAATCGCATAGGAATTGAATGTTTCCATGTTGTGTTACGCGTATTTTGATCGTATTGTCTGGGTTAGCAGCGACGTGGAAAATACGACTATTGCCTCGAAACAACCCCAAATACGTGCATAGTAGCCTACATTCGGGTAGTGTCTATGGGAACCAGTTGATTCAGAAGAAGCCAAATCAAAGTGTTACCTGAAGGCCAACGTAGTTAACAAATACGTAACGATTTAGCTAAAATTTGGGAGCTAGGATAGCTTGCGGTGTAAATCAACGGACTATGGTGCGCACGTATTTTTGCTCTAGTGCGATCGAATCCCACTTCATGCGAGCCTGCAAATGTTTTATTTTGTCTCCATTTATTTTGTCGCGAATGGTAGCCTAATGTAGTGTGCACGTAGCCTATAGGCCTACTTTCATATTTGCCGCAGCAAATATGAGATCCGACTTGAAAATTGCCAGTAATATGTTTGTGAATTTGTGATGAATCTGGTGATAGGCAGACTGATAGGTGCACGCACAGCTTTTTTTGTAATCTTTATAAATAATAAGTATGCATTTTTATATAAAATATACAGAAATATCAGTTGTAAAAATGTCATTCAAAAACGGACCTCTGTGCAACCGACGCAAGCAAGCACACCCTACAATTTCCCCAGAAATTGTACCCTCTCTAGTTTATGTGTTGTTAGTCTGTGATTATTTCATTAGAGCGTTTGTTGTCTATCCCTTCAATCATTCAGCATAAAATGTATTGGCTAAAGGATGTCAAACACGTTGCGGGTTAGGCTTGACTGCAGTTGGTCTGTAGTAGCCCGACATTATCAGCATTTTATAGTCAGCTGACAAGATTGACACAGTCAAGTATAAACAAACACACAGGGACATCCTAAACATTCAATCGGCTAATTAGGTCCTTGTTATACTGTCAAAACACTCTGGCTAAACGTTGAAACAGGGCCGGCCAGGTGTTGCTATAGATTACCACATCCAATTACACATCCGTCCAACCCAGAAACTACCATATTCATTAGATGCTGGAATGTTGCAGGTGCATTCCACAGACCAAATTGCATAACAGTGTACGAGTAAAGCCCTGAATGAGTAATAAAAACAGTTACTTCCTGTGCCCGAGATGTTAAAGGGACATGCCAATACCCTTTGAAGAGGTCAAATTTACTATAATATTTGATTTGATTGGCCGCTGCATCACTGTGTGAATGCCCTAGAAGGAGGGAGTGGATGTGACAGTTCATTTATCGACCATATGGTTTCCTTGACAAAGTTCAAATTCTGCAAACATCAGCACTACCCATTAATTAAAAAATCCAAATTGGTAAATTGCAGAAATACATTTAAACATGAATTTGTTTTGCATTTCAGGTCAGAAGAAGAGGTTCTGCCTGTTTTGTCAAGTTGTAAGTTGTCCTTAATTTTTTATTGAAAAATGACTAGAAGAGGCTTTGTCTTTAAAGATGAGGAGCACAACATTTTACTTTAGATGATGTTCTGCTTTATCTAGGTGAGATTGACTCACTCATATATACCACAGCTTCTTGCATGCTTATGACAATTTCACAAACCTCAGGTTTTAAGGTAAAGACATTGAAATGAGAAAGCATGCCAGTAGGGGCCCTTGTAAACTCTGCTCCACCCTGAAACGTTCCCTTTCTATTAGGGCTGGGCGATATGGGTAAAAATTATCACGGTAGATATTTATATTTCCATTCGATAACGATAATTAAGACTATTAATACAATTTGTTTCAGACAAGACCGCCTGTACAACCAAAGACTTCAATGTTTCTTTTTTACTGTCAACTCACAACATTTCTTTTTTAGAGGTCTATAAGCTCTTACAAGTTATGAGCAAGATATACAAAATAAAAAAACTGAAGTGCATATCAATTTGCATTATAACTTCTAGCTAATGCCAGCTTAAGTTGAGGTAGTTACTGTCTACAGGCAACAAAGACCAAGTCTGTCTGGTCTCTAGGTTTAAATATATTTATCACAATTTTATCATTCACAAAACAATGTGAAAGCTATAAACCCTAACCCTTAGACGTTATGAACAAGATAAACAAAAAACTGAAGTGCATATCAATTTGCATTATAACTTATAACAAAGAAGGCAACAAAGACCAAGTCTGTTCAGGTGGTAAACAGGTTTGTCGTATTACCAGACTTGGTAGCCACCTGTTTACGACACAATTTCCACCGAACATTGCTCTGCTCTTTGTCAGATTTCAAAAAGCCAAACCACTTCCAAATAACTGAAGAAATCAAATCCTTTATATAATTTATTCATTGGTAGTTGCTCCCCCGCCATGGCTATCGCTGCCACTGTTTTCATTTACATTACATTTACATTCAGTCATTTAGCAGACACTCTTATCCAGAGCGACTTACAGTGAGTACAGGGACATTCCCCAGAGGCAAGTAGGGTGAAGTGCCTTGCCCAAGGACACATCATTTCGCACAGCCGGGAATCGAACCGGCAACCTTCTGATTGGTAGCCCGATTCCCTAACCGCTCAGCCATCTGACAGCCTCTGAGTCTTGTTTTCAGCAACAAGACTCATTTTCCGCGGTTCACATTAGCTACTCCACTCGAGGGGCGTATACCATTTCTCCGCAACTTCCGGCTGCATCTCAGAAATTAAATGGACTGCTGTTTCTAATTATTCTCTATCGACATTATTGAAAATTAATGAATGTTATGATATCTTTATTGAGGGAAGTCATTACTTCGATAATATTTATCGCCCAGCCCGACTTTCTATGGTCGCCAAAGGGAATAACTAAATTTACAAAAACTAATCTCTCAGGAAGTCGTTGAAATGGAATCTAGATTAAATTATTGTGAACATTAAAGGTCGCCAAAGGTGAAACATGCCTGTCTCTCGGCTTTGCCTATTAACCCGTTAAAGAGTAGCATCACACATGTGATTGTTCGAATGTGAGTCCCACAGCGTAATGTCGCATATGTGATTCGAACATTCCAATTGAATATTTTCCGATTGACAAAAACTATGTGACAAAACAGGTCAAGTGGCTGAGCGGTTAGGGAATTGGCTAGTAATCAGAAGGTTGCCAGTTCGATTCCCGGCTGTGCCAAATTATGTTGTGTCCTTGGGCAAGGCACTTCACCCTACTTGCCTCGGGGGAATGTCCCTGTACTTACTGTAAGTCGCTCTGGATAAGAGCGTCTGCTAAATGACTAAATGTAAAATGTAAATGTAAACCCTTTTAATATGGCTTCAAATGTACTAATGAGAAGGCTAAGAAGTAACACTAGCATGGTAGTAGCATTGCTACGAGTATTATGCTAGGTAACTTGTCCCGGAAGCTAACTAAAGCTAACTAGCTACCTTTTCAGAAAAATAACTTGCGCTGTGGGGACCGTTGGAAATATTTAGAACTCATGCATCTAAAGGTTAAAAAGGAGGATTCTTTCATGATTTTTAATTAAAAAGAAAAAATAATAATAAATTACATTACATTTATTAAAAAAAAATACAAAAAAACGATTTTTTACATTTGTGAATCGCTAGAAGACTGAATCGTGATTCAAATGTGATCGATTTTTATCCCCACCCCTAGTTAAGTTTTTATGGCTGGGCAATAAATACAGTGGGCCTCATTCACAAGTGTGTACTCACAAATCCCGGATTTGCACCCCAATGGCTTACCACTACCATGGCCATACAGGCTGAGGCCTTAACGCAGCGGCCCAGGATCAATTCCGGCTCGGGCCATTTCTGCATGTCTTCCCCTCTCTCTCCCATACATTTCCTGTCTTTCTGTAACTGTTCAATAAAGCAATAAAAAGGCAGTGTGTTTGTGTGTAGCGATCAGCCTTAACATTATGACCACCTGCCTAATATTGTGTAGGTCCCCCTTATGCTGCCAAAACCCTGACCTGTTGAGGCATGGACTCCAGTAGACCTCTGAAGGTGTTCTGTGGTATCTGGCACCAAGACGTTAGCAGCAGGTCCTTTAGAGAGTCCTGTAAGTTGCGAGGTGGGGACTCCATGGATCGGACTTGTTTGTCCAGCACATCTCACAGATGCTCGATTGGTTTGAGATCTGGGGAATTTGGAGGCTAAGTCAACCCCTTGAACTTGTGTTCCTCTAACCATTCCTGAGTGCTTTATCCTGCTGAAAGATGTCACTGTGTCATAAATATTAATCTATCAAGCATTGCACAGTCAGTCGGTGAACAAGTTTAAGAAAGCTTTATTGCTTGCGGCCGGCCCACAAGGAGAGAAAAACATCACACGCCATTGTGCTACAAAGTTTGTCTTCTAGCATGTTGCGCTAGCTACCTATTTAAGCAGCCCCGCTCTTTACAGTCATTGGTTAAGACAAAGGCATGCAAATGTCACATGGCGCTTCTTCATTCTCTTGCATAGACCTGGCGTGCGTGTGCGTGCGTGTTTACATGTGTGCGTGTTTACGACATCAACCCTGATTGAAACACAACAACAGGATCTCCGGTCCTGGGGTCGTAAACTCCTTCACATACGTGTCAACAAATGGTCACCAGACCTTGCGTCTCCACCTATAGTCCTTGTCACAAAGTATCTCCTTAAAACAACCAAACCAACCCCCTTCTTCCTAGTCCTCAGCCCCAAGATAAGGGTCTTTTATGTTTACCCAGAGTTCAGATTTGGGGGTAGGCCTCTTTGCACCCAAGGAATGCTGAACACAGAATCATTCTTATACAGGATAAATGTGTTACATCTTCAATTTTTCCAACACACTGCCATCAGGGATTACTGTTTCCATGAAAGGGTGTACATGTTCTGCAACAATGCTTAGGTAGGTGGTACATGTAAAAGTAACATCCACAGAAATGGCAGGACCCAAGCAGAACTTTGCCCAAAGCATCACACTGCTTCTACCGACTTGCTTTCTTTCCATAGTGCATCCTGGTGCCATGTGTTCCCCAGGTAAGCAATGCACACGCACCCAGCTATCCACGTGAAAACGTGATTCATCAGACCAGGCCACCTTCTTCCATTGCTTTGTGGTCCAGTTCTGATGCCCATTGTCGGCACTTATGACAGTGGACTGTGGCTACGCAGACCCATACGCAACCAATTGTGATGCACTGTGTGTTCTGACAACATTCTATCAGAACCAGCATGACCTTTTTTAGCAATTTGAATTACAGTAGCTTGTCTGTTGGATCGGACCACAGGGCCAGCCTTCGCTTCCAACGTGCATCATTGAGCCATGACCCTGTCACCGGTTTACCACTTTTCCTTCCTTGAAACACTTTTGATAGGCTCTGATCACTGCAGACCAGGAACACCCTGCAAGAGTTGCAGTTTTGGAGATCCTCTGACCCAGTCGACTAGCCATCACAATTTGGCCCTTGTCACAGTCGCTCAAATCCAGACGCTTATTTTTCCTGCTTCAACACATCAACTTTGAGGACAAAATGTTCACTTTCATGCCTAATATATCCCACCCACTGACAGGTGTCATCATAACAAGATCAGTCTTATTCACTTCACCTGTCAGTAGTTGTAATGTTGTGGCTGATCTGTGTCTGTGTATATATAAAGAATACAAGATTTATGAATGTTTACTTACCTGAATTTGTTTGTGCACTGAATTTAGAACTGCGTTTAGACCATGTGTACACATAAATAATGTAGGCCCGGCTATCATAGCATTTTAAAACAGCATTCCTTAAAGTTCGCTTTTCTTTACTTTTTATTGGCCTGTAATGATTGACTACTCCAATTACTAGTGCCATAAAATTGCGCATATATGAATTGGTAGCCAACTGGTTAATTGATAGCCCATCAAAAGGCATGCAGGGTATTTAAAATATCTGATTTACCTCCAAGCAAGTGTTAAAATCAAGCCTTGCAGGATCTTCAGAGATTGACACAACGTGTGTGACGAATGGCTTTTCAGACGTTTCCTATTAGCAAGATGTATATGGAGAAATCAAGGCATGGCAGGATCCTGATTGCGAAAGACGGACACACGCCTGTCAGTTTAGAATAATTCTGATTCATTAACATACGCGCCGTGATATGAAAACAAAATACCGGTATATTGCCTTATTTTGTGAGCAAAGAAAAGAATTTCTCCACATGTATTAGTGAATGAGTTCCATCCAAAAAACTGGTTACAGCGCCTGAAGGAACAGGACAGCCTAGGAGTCCCAAATATCTGTTTATACAGTTTTAGTCACGGTAGTTGTGAGTGGGTACACCATGATCCAGAAAATATTGGATGGCCACAGAATCCATGGGTTGTGGGTTACTTTGTTAGTTAGCAAATATGCTAAATTGGAAACTCAATAACTTGTCTCAAGCACTCTGGATACTGAGATTCAGATTCAAACTCAAGCCAATATTGCTAAGTTTGCAAAACGTGCCTACTCTGCTTTTAATATATTTTATCCTTAGAGATATACAAGTTCAAAGTCAAGTTTATTGTCGTGCTTAAAAAATACAACAAAATGGGGCACCCCAGTGGCGGGCCAAATCTGGCCCAGCCCCCCACCACACACACACACGCGCACACACACACCATCCCCATCGAAAATAATGAAGGCAGAAATGCTCTTCAAATATATTGTTAAAAAAAATGCATACATTATATATTTATACGTATACACTACATACACGAAAACATTACATGACGACACCACTGTGAACACTGTGAGCGTTAACTGTTCGGCAACCTGACTGCCTGTGAAAAGAAACTGTTACTGGGTTTGAGTGGTATATAATTGCGTGGTATAGATGCCCGAGTCCAGTTAAATACATTTTGGGGGAAGGAAATAGCAAAGACTGAATATGAGCAGGGCGAACCAGTTTCCAAACCAGGAAATACTCACACAACCTCTCCAGAATAATTACCTCCATATGTATACCAGATGTCCTGTATAGAACTTGATCAATCCACAGAATGCATTAGAAGACAGTGGCAGCAGGAATTAAGACTAAACTCGGGTTAGACTGCTGTATCAAGTTTAGTATTGAGTGTCGTTGATTTGCTTCGTTTTGCATGTTTTTGTCTTATGCATCTGGGGTTGTGTTGCAGCTTGTGATTTTATTGTTATTGTTGTAAATGAATGGAAAAAACTTGTTCTGTAATTAAATATCGAGATTATCTCTACCATAAATTAATGTTTTTTTTTTTAAACATGCCGTTGAATAGGCAATATTTCATTGGTTATTTGGTTATACTAATCAAATTCCTCATTCTGCAGCCAACTTTAGCCAATCAGAGATTGGGAAGCCCATCTTGGAGGTGGTGCTGGAGGCTGGAGACCTCCTTTATTTTCCAAGGGGGTTCATTCACCAGGGAAACTGCCTCCCAGATACACACTCCCTTCACATCACCATCTCCTCTTACCAGAAAAACAGCTGGGGAGACGTGTTGATGAAGGTTTGCAATATACTATACAAAGCATGTGAATTATCAGTGTAATTGTGTTATTACCGAGTTGTGTTAGTGATATTGCTACATTCGCTCTAATTATTAGGTGGTCCCAGCAGCACTGGAGATGGCCATGGAGGAGGATGTTGAGTTTAGACGAGGACTACCTCTGGATTACCTGACATTCATGGGAGTCCAAAACTCAGACAAGGTACCCCAGTGAATGTGTTGGTGTGTGTATGTATATGTATTGATTATGATTGTCAGTTATCAATCCCATGAAACAACCTATGAAACCATGTAACGTGATTGTTAATCTAGGATGATCCACGCAGGACCCAGTTTCTATCTCATATAGACAGACTGATAAAGAAGTTGTCCACTTATGCCCCTGTGGATGCTGCTGTGGATCAAAAGGCAATACACTTCTTCCATGATTGCCTGCCCCCCATGCTTACTCCAGGTAATTGACACAGTATCATGTTGTTCTTCAAACATGTTCTTCTGTGAATAATTTTCACCCCAGAGCTTTAACAGTATAATGATGTCTTCCAGAGGAACATGAGACCAGTGTGCATGGTGCTCCTACCAGGTGGCAGGATGGGGAGGCCAAGGATGTGGGCAGACACATCAGGAGCCAGACCAGAGTTCGTCTAATTCGTGCTGGGTGTGCCAGGTATTACTTCTCATGACTATTGAATCCCATTGATGACATCTATTTGAACAATCAATCAAACGGTTCCGTTTGTGACAACACATTGCAATACATCTTTATACATTCACAGATTGTGTAGTGATGGTGAGGCAGTCCATCTTTACTACACTGCTGATAACTCCAGGGTTTATCACAAAGAAGAGCCTAAGAGCTTTGAAATAAAACCAGAGGTATGATTGAGGACGTCTTATAACTTTTTTTATTTACACTATCATTGTCTATAGTATGTGTGACTGATGCATTGTATTCAAACATCTTCCCTTAATAGCATACCGATGCCATGGAGTATCTGATCAATTCTTATCCAGAATATGTGACAGTGGGCAGCCTACCATGTGAATCATCTGAGGTCAAGGTGTGTTATTGGCAAGTGGTGTAGTTAAGTGCGAAACACTAATATTTTGCGCCATACAGTTTTAAGGGGTAAGCCTATATGTATTTTCTTTTTTAGAAAATAACATGAACTTTATTTTATCTTCTAGATTTCCTTGGCTGAGGTTCTGTTTGAGAGAGCAATTATTCACACAGCAGCTCCTCTGTAACCATTGACAAATGTGTTCAAGGTTAGTCTTCAGAATCTGTGCTGCTACAGTTGCCAATGCCATGTCACTTTCAGAATATGATATACTTTATCTTGTTCATTGTTCTGAAATAAACCTTATATGTTACTGTGTCAAAGTTGTTTCAACATTTTGGATTTGGGGTATGTACAGAGTAATACAGATGTTTTCATACAATTTTACTGCATTCAAGTCTTAAAATGGTTTGTGGCATGTATAAAATATGCTGAGCATGCTGAGTTGGATTAAGATATTGAAGAGAACATTGAAGTGACTTATTGAGGCACACACAGTTCCGATACCAGGGGCATCGCTAGACCCTTTTTACTGTGGCACGTGCCCATGTATAAATCTGCTATGCCACTGTAAAATCTCAAGTTTGAGTTTTACAATTTACTTTTAGTCAGTGCATTAATTTAGATTATGCAGTCCAGTGCGCTCACATTAACAATTGATGTCCCTGCCAAAGCTGATATTAAACTTACGTCCCTGAACTGTCTGTATAGTGGGTTAATCAAGGTAAGTTTCAATAGTGCATTGCGTTGCACACTTCTTGTACGCAGCAAACTTGGAAGAAAAAAACGTTATGAGTAATGAGGGGCCTGTGCCCCAGTAGACACCATTGTTGTTAGCTGACCACGTTATTGGCTGAATTGCTGACAACTATAAGATGGCCTAATGAGAGTTATCACCCTTGCATAGAGGTGGGTATATTTCATCTGTTACATTTATTTCAGTAACTTTTTGAATAAATTGTACGAGTACTTTTAATGCAACATACTTTTACTCAACGGGTGATTCGGAGGAGACGGAACACCCCTGGGCTCACGTTCAAAGTAAAACTAAGTTTTACTTAGACTGCCAAAAACAATAGTTAAATTATTCTTTGTCTACCAAAAAATGGGGACATTTCTGCCTACACGAACTCAAGAGAACATGCGTGTGAGTTGTACCCAGTTACCTCTTTGGAGGGCCATGTTATCCCAGTACAATAAATAAATAAAACATTTACTCAAAACAACATTTCACCATCAACTCAACATTTTCTTCATGTACATACCCTTGTTTCCCCAAACGTTGCTTTTTTGTGTCAGTACCAGTGAGACATTGTTCTAAGGGGGGCTAAGTAGCCCATCGTACCCTATATACATACCCTTTTCTCTTACAGACTGTCAAAGCAGGGATTTAGATGACATAAACGCTGTTTTAATTACCTTTTGAGTTATGACCAAACCAAATGTAGGAGCGCCACACTTACAACATTCGAGACATGCATATCTGTTTTCCATCATCATGTTGTGTTCAGCAATAAATCATATTGCAAGTATGTCAGCTAAATGGAGGGGATTGTTGAACACAAAGACTGGGCAGATCACAGCCCCCTCAACATTGACAGTGACTTTAGGTTCCTGTGGGTCAACATAAGCAAGAAGGGCCTATTCTACAAACCAAGTTCAACATTCCCTGGATATGTTTTTGTTAGCTGGCTTCACAACCACAATTATGCATAAGTGGTGTCATGACGGTGGTCATCAATTTAAGTAATTCCCCAAATTTAGTTATGAGCATGCTCACAGGGGCAGTGTTTGCACTATATATATATATATCTAGAACATAACCTACTCTAGAGCAGATTAGGTGTGCAGCATAATTTACCATGTCAATGCACGTACTGTTTTTACATTATTTGATTTATATTGTGTTCATTACATTAGGTTTACACTGTTACCTTGTTAGGTTTATATTAGTAAATACTGTACATTCTTGTTTACATTGCATTAAGAGAGTATGAGAATCAATATTGCCAATAACTTGTTAATGTAGGCTACATGAAAAATTTAAACAGTGACAGCTTGACCTTAAATCAAGAAGACTGCTTAACACAGTGACCGAAGTGTCATCTGCATTTAGATCTATAGCACGTGTGAAACTCAAGGCCGGCGGGCCTAAATCATTTTATGTGGCCCGCGGAAGCTTAAATGGTGTATAGAAATAAGTCTGCTGCTTTACAGCGTGCATTGACCATAAACTACATCTCTCACAATGCATTCCGATTATGTTACGGCAAAGTGACGACATCCCGCCTCTAGACAGAATTGTATACACATCAGTGTTTAAAGATCCTGTAAAATGGAATTGAAAACTAGTTTTAAATTCACCACACCACAGAAGAATGTGTATTAATTACCCATCCAAATTCGCATGAAAAAAAAACACAGACAAGTATGTTAAATTAGGCTTTGAAATTGTGATCAGCACTCTTCTCTGCTTGAGACTGGGGTGGCGTATCGCCTGAAAGACCTGAAGCTCTGCCCCTCGCTACCTAGCTACGACCCAGATAATGGACGCTACGCTACGTCAAGCCCGAACAAAACAGTATAAAATTAGAATTTATTTGTTCAATGAGTGAAACACACAGATTAGGGATGGGAAGATTTACCGGTTCGCATTGATGCATCGGCATAAAAGCTCACGATGCGATGGCTCAAAATCGCATCGTGGATCGATGGATCAAAAGTGTTCACCGGATACAATTTGGGATGAATCGCGATGCATCGTTTCTAACATTTTTGCATCGGTATAATCCGATGTATTTTTATAGAATCGTGTGTAAGCGAACACCATTTAGTATTTAGAAATGTGACCAATGATTTGTGACCAATAATTTTATATTTAGATAGATTCCTCCTCTCGCGCTCTCATCTCCACTGCTGTCAGTGGCCGATTCTCGTCAAGTCTCTCGGCCAAGTTTTGCGCGAGTTGGAGGCGCGTTCGGGCGAGTGTTATCATGGCGAATTACACGTTCCTACGAATTGCAATAAATCCAAGGTTTGGCAACACTTCGGATTTTAAAAGAAAGATGGGCAATTTGACAAGACCCATGCAATTGGCAAGATATGTCGTGCTGCTATAAAGTACACAGGGAGCACGGCTAATTTAGGTCACCTGAAGAGGCTACATGGTATTTGAGTGGAGACGTCTGCCTCCCCTTCGGATTCAGCTATGGCTACAGTCAGTGGCTAGCTCCACCGTCCGGTACCCCTAGCAAGAATAGGAAGCTATTCTCCGAGAAACAAATCCCTGTTGTGTACAACAAAGTAAGACGAGAAATAGCTGAGTCATTGCGAAAAACCTTAAAGTAGGACGTATGAGTTCAATTTAGTGTGTGGTGTTATGACTGTTTACAGCAGCTTGTGACTGCCAGTAATAGTTTACCCTTTTTTACATTCAGAGAACACAACAGGAAAGAAGGACTGGTTTAAGGCAAGGTCCAGGCCTGATGTTATTTTATCTTTTGTCAGAGACTGTTTAATATGTGAAGTAAACCTTTCACTCGTTTAGTTAATTGATGATTGCTGTCTGACAAATAAATCTTTAGGTACCATATTAAATTGCATAGCATCATATTCTTTTGCATCGCATCTCATTGAATCGCATCGTGTCGAATCGCACTGCATCGCAATAGGGGTGAATAGTATCGCATTAGTAGTTGCTTTTTATGTATCTTTTGTAACAATCTAATGTATCGGATTGTTGGCAGTGCATCGAGATGTGTATCGCATTGTCCTCAGTGATGGAGATGCACATCCCTAATACAGATGCATATAAATGAAATGTTCCCCTGAGCTGTAACAAAGGAGTAAAAGTAGACACCAGAGACAGCAGTGAGCTCTCCAACTACTTCTAGCACATAGCTACCATCATTCTACACCGAGTAGCCTAATATCAAGTTAGCGGTTTGCACTAACTCATAGCAGAGATACCTCTGGAAAAGTTATCTAGTATAATTATAACAAGCACACAGAACTGAGTGATGAACTGCTGGCGGCGGTGGGTGGTCCAGGTGCGACCGGAGGAGGAACTGCCGGAAGAGCGATGCTCGGTACGGCTCCGCGCTGCAAGAGAAGCCGTGTGTCCCTGAACCCCGTCTGTCTCTGGTCCATGTTAAAATTATCCGCCGTGAAATGGTCACTGCAGAGGCGGCTGTTGGAGTTTATCCGAAGCTTTCCATCAGCGTGGCTCTTCACAAAATCAATCCACCTATTTTTCTTTTCCTCATCAATAGGGAAATTAAATAGCGTTGCAGCGCAGCTGTAGTTCTTGCATCCAGGGAAGATTCAATTGCGGGTGGAGGGAGAAATCCTGAAGCTAGCTAGCTAGCTGATGTAAGCTACAATAACAGTACAGGAGGAGCCATTCAGTGATCTGACGTAAATGGGTCAAAATGACTAGATAGGTAATTTTTAGGCTCCGCCCATTAAAACCTGATCTGAAAACTGGAGAAACTAACTCTACATTTCAGTGCGACAAAGTTTTCGCGCTTTGCACATGCTTTCAGGAACTCATTTCACACGTATATAATGTACTGAGAAGCAAATCATGGAATTTGCTTTACGGGATCTTTAACGCAAAGTGTAACTGGGTGAGGCGAGCATGGTTTGAATTACAGCACTCCAATGCAGCCGGTTCTGCAAACGTACCTCATGCGCATTTTCAGCCAATTTAATGTCCTCGGGCATTCTACCCAAGTTGATATCGCTCTCGAACTTGGTTAGAGTACTCAGCCAAGCTAGCATGTTTTTCTGCTTCCCCTGTCGACAATTTGGAGCCAGAAATGATAGACTTCATCTTCACAAGACAAGGTTTTACCAATTGGAAAACGGCAATGTTTATTTTACGTAAAGCTCAAAAAGCTATTCTGCGCTCAAATAAAGGATAAAAATGTTTGCTCTCGCGCTGTGCGCGCTCGCATTAACCCTCGTGCTGCCTTCGGGTCACATGACCCAAAGGTTCACAACGAACCATCGTTGTGTTTACCCAATTTCACCCAATACAAAAACAAATAAAAATAATTTTCTTTTAACCATTGCAATGTGGGGGGTCTGAGACAGCCCGACAGTTAAAAGAAAATGCTTCACTTTGTTTTTGTATGAGGTAAATTTGTCGCAATACGACAGTGGGTCACAATGACTGATGGGTCAGAATGACCCGAAGATAACACAAGGGTTAAGTCCCTATCTAGCATCACAACAAACCCAGAATACATCCTAGGTTTGGGCTAATCCCCGAATGTTTACAACGCCTGGCTCCGCGCCTGATAAACAATCGGATGAATAAGCAGTCTCCAAAATGGTAGGCCTATCAATATAAAAAACAAGACGATCCCCTTCCGTAATCATACCCCCCAAAAATGTTCACTGCACCCCAGACAAAGTAAGCTGCATCCCTGCCTGGATGGAAGGCAGTTTCAATAAAGATGGGAAAGCGAATGTTTGTGCTTCAAGGATAAAAAACGGAATGTATTTTGTGTTATAAGGCGGTGTCGGTCGTTTAAGAGTACAATCTCCGTCTGCATTTTTGACATCTAACAGGGAGATAAATATGCCAAATTTATCGTCCAAGAAAACAGCAGATTGTCCAAGAATTAAAAGGCGGACTGCAATTGCAGCAGAATAGGCCCTGACAAAAGCTAACACTGCTTTTACATCGTAGTTACAACTGGCCCTTTAAGGACAACCATGCTGATGTGGCCCTCGGTGAATATGTGTTTGACACTCCTGATCTATAGGAATAAATAGTTATTCTAGTGATTGCCTCTATTTTCCTATGTATATTCTGATGGGAGGGGTTTCTTCCAGGAATACAATGACCCTATTCATAGGGCACAAGGGGTCTCTAAATTTTGAGTATAAAAATGATGTAATTAATGTGCTATGGTATTTGCAGTCACTGGATCTTAACCCAATTGAACACAGATGGGAGATTTTTTACCAGCTTGTTAGACAGTGCTCTCCACCAACAACATCAAACGCCAAATTACTTCAAGAGAGCATCTGATGAGTCATCAGTATCTTACTGGACACTTTGCTTGTTTATTACCTGTCTGAGCCCCACAGGGTGAGCAGAGTTGGTGGATAATTTATTTGAGGAGGCCTATGTGAATGATGAGTAGTGGCATGGGCGGTGCTAGGGAAGGGCTAGCAGGTGCTAACTTACACCACTTATCTAAGATTTACTCATATGTTGAATGTATGCACCTTCCTGCCAAATTAAATTCCTTGTCTGTGCAAACTTTCATGGCAATTAAAACCATTTCTGATTCTTCAGCACCCCCGAGAAAGGCCAAAGCACCCCGATAGCACCACCAAAAATAATTTCTGGAAGAAATTATATTCAGGCTGTATTCTATGGAAGCCCTGAACCGCATGGTATAAAATTTTTTAAAATAAAACATGTTATTTCGAGTCTAGATATTAAGTTATTTCGATTTTGATTGTCATCAACTTATATGCGACATCTGACATGGCATGTCACGTGAATTGTAACTACACTGCCACGCTTTTCATTCATAATGTAATATAATTTTATTAAGAAAAGATGGAGCGGTTCCTTCTGCCAAGTAAGCGATCTCGTAATTCTAATTTAGTTCGTGAAAATGAGAACATAAATTTACCTCAACCTGAGGTTGACAACGTTTCAGAATTGGATGTTAATTGTACGAAGTCTGACACAGAGCAGTCCGCTGATGCGTTTGCCGCGGATGCAGACGGCAGCTAGCACAACTGCAAGTTCCATTCAAATTAGCATCACAAGGACAAGTGTTAACAGGCCTATGGATTTAAGACAGAAACCAGATGAAGACGCCCTATCCGTAAATACCCAGCCCAGATGTTTGGAAAACCAGCAAAGAAGCTTCCAGTCTGGATGGTTTGACCAATTTGACTGGCTGGAGTATTCTGTTGATAAGAATACAGCATTTTGCATCTGCGGTTGTCCATGGTTTCCATTTAGAGCAGTGGTTCTTCGACCTGTCCTCAGGGAACCCCTGTCCTGCATGTATTAGATATTTCTTGGCTCCAACACACCTGATTCAAATGCATGCTTGTTACCAGGCTTTACAGAGCTAGATAACGACCCATTTGTTTGAATCAGGTGTGTTGGAGCAGGGAAACATCTAAAACATGCAGGACAGGGGTTCCCTGAGGACAGGGTTAAGAACTACTGATCTAGAGCCATAGTTCACAATTTCTGGATTCCAGAACTGGCGTTAAGCACAGCAGAGTTTTAAAGCACATAATGTTAGTGCCACAAGTTCTCTATGGAGGCATGCTGTGAATTTAAACAGAGGATACAAGATGTTTCAAAAATACTGAACATTATTGATAAGGGACATTTTAAAGTGGTCGAAGAAAATCGGCACTATTTGATGGTTGTGGTGGAAAGTTTGCGCTATACGGCATGTCAAGGCATTGCTCCGTGTGGCCACAGAGAGGATGAGCACTCAGCAAACAGGGGAAACTTTGTTTAACTCCTCAATATATATATAATTGTGCTGCTCGCCCTGTCATTGATCTAGCACCCCCTCAGCACCTGCATTAAAAATTATCTGGCGCCACCCCGGAGTAGTGGTCTTGAGTTGTGAGACTAGGATATGGGACCCTTGGTCATGAATCCTAATAGTCCAATTCAGTTATTACATAGCAATACGAATAAAATGAAAAGTACTTCTAACAGTTTTTGATGACAAAAGGTAAGTTTATAATTGGTTGATACATCCCATAAATGATAAAGAATTCTAGATAGCAGATGAGACGACCATATAATTGCACAACAGGACATAGGGACACTAAATATTCCAAGACAGACAGGTCTATTTCCAGGTCACCTCCTCGCCTGGCTTTAGTTCCCTGTGAAGAAGATAGACATACTTAAAGGTTGAAGGGTAAGGCACAGACGATACATGTCATGTTAAGTGAACGCTACTGATTTGTAAGATCATACCTGCTGTATAGGGCACTTTTATTCCTGAATGCCGTCAACTTCATGTCTTGTGCTCGGTCCATGTAAATTCCGATCACAAAGCCAATGGGTACAAGTATGTTAGCCCAATGCTCACGAACAAGGGCTGCAAAGTTCATCATGTTTCCTGTAATAAAAGACATGCTTTGAACAAAGCAACTTTGCCAATCGTTTTGATTGCGCTAACGACACCGCAATGTCGTAGTACAATATGATGCCCTTTTCGCTGCCGTTTTTGACATTTTTAGATAATCGGTCAGAATCAATGAGGTTAATATAAATATTGGTCACCGACTTAGTGATGTTAGCACGATGCTAACTTTGTGGTTAACTAGCTAGCTGTACTTGTGGTTAACAAGCTTTAGCTGTAGTTACCGTAGTGCTACAATAGTGACACCACATCGACTCACATCAGCAAGTTATTTAAGCTTAATGTTAAGCTTTTCGAGCTTGGACTAGGTAGCTATCTTACTAGCTGTAATTGCTAGCACATATTTACCCCGGTAGGCTACCTTGCAGAGTAATACCATTCCTATAATGTTTAAACAATACATTGACTGATTACACAAAATACAGTATTTCAACAATCAACATTTTTCAAACACGCTAAATTCATTAGAGAAATAGTTATTGTCTTTTACCAAGTCAAGGCCTTTCTTCCCCTGTATCGCTGGGTATTACTGGGCATCAGAGGGCATTGGACTCTACCAACTCTTCTGAAATGCAGTGCGTGTGTATTTAAACAACATCAATAAGGATTAATAGCGTAATGTAAATAATATTTTCGTGATGTGACCTAGACAGACATTTTACAATATAATTACACAGTGCGGTGTGAAAGACGTGGGGGACATTTTGAGTGCATGTTGTCAACAACATTGGCACTACATCACCATGGTATCACCCATTGACCTTTTACATTCAGCGGCAAACAGAGCACGCACCGTGGTGGGCCGAAGCTCAAAATCGTGCATTTGAACGATCCCTGGCGATAGAGGAGCTGGATTTTTCTGTATCGCTTTAAAACTTTTCTATAACCCTTTTAAAATGAGTTGGCATGTCCAGTTCTTGCACATTTTTCAAAGAACAAACATTTTGTTTATTTATCGACACAGGCATGTTTTCCGGACAACTATGGTCCGCATCCAATCAGATCTTATATGACACCTTCATAAAATCGCCCAATCGTGTACCCCGATATTCAAGGCGAGTCAAGTAGGAAGTAAACATTCACGTGCATTTTGCTGAGCCTGTATACTGTCAGTGGGTGACTGGGCGTCAAATGCATGGAAAAAAGTAAAACAAATGGGTAATTCAGGTATTCTATAAAGACGCATTGCAACATTCCACTTGAACAAGCATATTTGTTACATTATGCTGCTGCGATTACAGGTCTGCCAACTTTTGCAAAAACCTTGGAGTGAGATTTGGTATTTGCCCCCCCCCCCCCTCTTCAGTGAACTTTTCTGGGGGGTATCATGATTACAGAAAGGGATCGTATTATTTTTTATATTGATACATTTTTTGAGACTGCTAACGATCCGAGTGTTAATCAGGCACGGAGCCAGACTTTGTAAACATTATGGGCTTAGCCCAAACCTAGGACGTATGGGTCTGATGTGATGCAAGATAGGGACTTCCACACGTAATGCGAGCGCGCATACCGCACAAGCAAAAAAAAATTGCCATTATTTGAGCGCAAAATAGTTTAATTGAGCTTTATGTAAAATAAACATAGACGTTTATCAAAAAACCTTGTCTAGTGATGCCATCACTCCAGCCCTGCTCCCATCCATCCTCGCTGACGCGTATCGTTACGGTAGGGCCCCCCGGCCCAGCTATCCATAGCCTATCTAAGAAAACTTTTTGGAAAAGACGGGCTATGGACCCAACCAACTCTATTTGGGAGGGGAGAACTCCCTCACATGGTACAACCCATGCAGAGGCTGAGGTGTCAGAATGCGGAACGTGTGTAGCCTACTTCAAGAGAAGATCATACTAACGTAACAAATGTCAACAACAAAAAATCCTCGACCGGCCCAAAAGTGAAGCGGCCCACCGGGAACTCTCCCGATTCTCCCGATTACCCACCCCAGCCCTGTTTACAACGTTAACAGGGCTAGTTGGTTGGAGTTGCCTTTTCAGCGTGAGATATACAAGGTGTGGCGTGAGAGCGTGTGAAATGGTTGAAATGCGTGTGTCTCACGGCCAATGCGTGAGAGTTGGCAGCCCTGCGATTAGTCATCAGAGCAACTGTTGTGTTTTGGGTTTGTTGCTGGTGTGGGTGGCATGATGTTTCACGTCTTGTTACAATTCATAGTATTCATGTGACGTCACTTTCCAAGGGGCACGCCCCCTTGGAGGGCAAAAAAGACTTTCCGCTGCCTGCCACGCATTATAAAGTCATACATCTTTTTTGAGTCTGTTGCTTTTGTGTTGCCAAAATGCTGGATAGTTGTTGTTCTATTGGATGCAGTAATCGAAGAGGAGACAAGCCTGGGCTGCTGTTCTCGATAACGATGGATCGTAGCTGTTACGAGGGTTCTCTACGATCAAAATAACGATCCATCGTTATTTCTTACGTGCGTTTCCCGAATATGCTCGTAAGGAAAACCATTGTACATGTTTCTTAAGTTCCACTTAACAAGACCCTGTCCATTGTACTGAAATGTGATTCTTCTGACGAAACTTTAAAGGGGCGATGGATTGCAAAACCGATTTTACCTTGTCCTAGTTGAAAAATGACAGTTTGGTGTGTAAAATAGACATACAGTAAACCTCAAAGTCCATCTTTCCTATCAAAATTTCACTTTTTGAAATTGCAACTTGCAAACGCTAACTTTTGAAACAGTGCAAGTTGTGACGTCACAACTTGCAGCATCAACTTTGTCACGCCCCAAAATTTACATTTACCCGCCCTCTGGTTTTCTGGTCCAGGAACATAAACGGAGGTCGCGTAGATCTCAGACACTTTTTTTAGATAACTGCGCGCTGCTTGGTTTTTCCACAGAAATTACAAATAAGAAAGTTCATAAGTTTTCAAGATATTGAAAATGGAGAGCCGTAAATGCAGTGTTCCAGGCTGTACCGGGAATCCTGACACTTTTCACCATCTTCCCAAATAACAAGACACTAGACAGGCATGGCTGATGTTTATCTATGGGAATATCCCTATTAAGTACGACGCTAAAGTATTAATTTGCTCAGACCATGTCACAGAGGGGAGTTTTGAAAACCTGGGACATGTAAAGCAGGATTTGCTATGAAGCTGTTGCTGAAAATAGGTGCTGTTCCGACCTAAGGTTCATCACAACCGCAAGCTGTATGATGTTGTCGCTAACAGTTATTAGCAATGCTAACGTATCCTGCCTGTATCTAGCTAGCATCGGTAGAATGTGTGATGATTTAGTTTATTGGCAATGGGGTTAACGTTATTTCTTGTTCCTGACTATGTTTCATTCAAATAAATAACCAGTGTTGTCATGTAAATCACAATTCAAGATGCATGTTTGTCCAGATCTATTTTTCAACAAGATAGCTAGAGCTAACAAGCTGAGTTGAATCACGATAGTTTGTTTGGTAAGCTGTAGCTAGTGCTAACGTTACCCACCTAAGTCGATCCTGTTTGCTTGCACAGGGATCTTCTACGCTAGAGCTACGTTATAGACAAACATCTGCCATGCCCGTCGAGTCAATGTTAGCAAGACTCTAGCTCATCTGCTTTTTATTAACGCTGATTTGCAAGGAATGCAAGAACAGCTAGATAGCGAAAACACCTAGAGTAGGCATGTAAACTAGTTTAACTTGCTAACGCAAGAGCATAGGTAATGTGAGATGATTTAGTTTATTGGCAATGGGGCTAATGCTTTATTTTATGTTCTTGACTGTGTTTCATTCGCATATATAACCCGTACATGTAAATCTACAATTCACGATGCATGTTTGTCCAGATCTTTGGCAGGTTATTTTTTATCTAGCTAACTGAAGCTGAGTTCAATCACGATATACTGTAGTTTGGTTGCTAAGCTGTAACGTTCTACCCACCTAAGTCGATCCAGTTTGCTTCGACAACAGAAGTGGAAACAACTAACAAAATAATTTCAAATGATATCTAGTCAATCTGTTGAAAACAGTGTTGTGTAGACACAATAGATTTATTTGTATGTTTTTATTTCAAGTCTCCACCTTCGTTTTTTCAGTGAGTGTTGGCCGTGTTGCGTCTTTGCTCCACAGCTTCACTCGTTGTAAACCAACCAATCAGCGCGCAGCTCATCTATATATTCATGAGCATACCATAAAAGGAGAAAACCTAGCGTTTTTTTCCCGGGAAAATTTCAGAGGATGTATCAGGGGGCATAGAACAGCACCTGGGCCATTTTCAGCCCAACCAATGTTACATACCCTATTCGGAGACCTTAAGGAACAGTGTGAAATACCCAAAAAACCCAGTCAATCACCCCTTTAAGACTTTAAAATTAAAACGTTAACCAAAATAATTGACAAATTACGGTATACAAAAAATATTTTCTGTCGCTACAGAAAACGTTTTACATTTATTATAGGCTACTTATTTGAGTACTTTTAAATGTACATTGTATGATCCTACATGAAGGAAAAGACAATAAGGTGAACGTGCAAACTGTGCTGCATCTGAGTTTTACACCGGTGTCAGGACCCTGCAATCAGCGACACAGGATGCTAAATACCAAGAGGAGGTCTTGGAAATTAAGTGGGCTCGTCTCCAAATTGAGGAGAGGAAGCTTTTATTTGAAAAGATGAAGTTCACAAGGCCCTCCATTTCTGTGCCTATTCATCTGCCCAACCAACAAGGTAGTGTCAAATTCAGGTTACCTTATAGCCTAAGCATATAATGTTTATTTTAATTAAGTAAAGGCTGAATTGTGTATTGTATCATATATTCAGTGTTGCTTGTGTCGCCCATCCTTACATGTTTTTGTTTTTTCACCTTGGATCCATGTGAGGAGCAGGAGCAGGGAGAACAAACTCCAATAAAACAACTATTTCTCAAATTACTTGTGCCTTGGTTTTTAACTCTTCTTGGTACTCCACTTTCCATAGGCAAATATATATACGAGTCCTATATTTACTACTTGATTGAACTACAAGGTTAAAAAATGGTATCACACATGGCATGTCCCAGCTTGCAGCCTAAATAATTCAATGTACAAATACAAGCATCTCAATCCAACATATTTACTGTCTTATTTTCTAGTGTTGACTATATCTACAATCTTGCAATAATAGGCCAACAGCTTTCCAAGACCATGTTTGCAATCTCATGATTCTCACATATTGGCTACAAGTGACATTGTGACAAATGACAAACACATAAGTAATAACAAACACATAAGTAATAAGTAATGAATGTCTTCAACATGGAATCATTGTTTCTGACATGAATAATCAACTGTACTTTAATTGATGGTTGATCAATTATACTCATTATGAGTGTAATTTTGTCAGATGACATCATGATATCATGATGCTCCATGGTGCGTTTCCCAAAAGCATCGTAAGCCTAATTTACATTTACATTTAGTCATTTAGCAGACGCTCTTATCCAGAGCGACTTACAGTAAGTACAGGGACATTCCCCCTAGGCAAGTAGGGTGAAGTGCCTTGCCCAAGGACACAACGTCAGTTGGCATGACCCGGAATCGAACTGGCAATGTTCGGATTACTAGCCCGCTTCCCTCACCGCTCAGCCACCTGACTCCTCCTGTTATACTACTCCGACTCCGTTACGGACAGACAGACAAACGGAGTCGGAGTAGTATAATTAGGCTTACGATGCTTTCGGGAAATGCACCCCTGGCCACTGTTTCTTTAGAATTTCGTCTGTTAAAGAAAACCCAGAGAAGAGGAGATTGTGGATTTGTGCTATTAAACCTAACGTTACCTCTGTCTCCGGGGAGGGCAAACAATGCCAGCCGTCCAAATATACACGTATTGGCAGCTAACACTTCATCAAGCTCAAGTAAAGGTAAACACAAGAATATACAGGTATATGAATTATGGAATTTTTTGCCATAAAACACATCTTTATCTAATCGGTTTGACATAGTTTGTTGTGTATCGAGGCGACCAACTGCAGTTGTCGTAGTGAGTTAAAATTAGCTAGTTAGCTAAATAGTTGGGTTGTTGTGTTAGACACAACTAGACCGAGCACCACCTCCAGCTGAACCTCGCCAAAACAGAACTTCTCATCATCCCGGCTAAACCCTCCATCTCCCACGATCTCTAAATCACCCTGGGATCTGCGACGGTGACCCCTTCATCCTCTGCCAGGAACCTTGGGGTTACCATGGACGAGCTCTCCCTCACGGCCCACATTGCTGCGGTCTCCCGGTCGTGTAGATTCACCCTCTACAACATCCGGAAGATCAGGAGATACCTGTCTGAGCACTCCACCCAGCTGCTAGTCCAAGCACTTGTCCTCTCCAAGTTGGACTATTGCAACTCGCTGCTCGCTGGTCTCCCAGCATGTGCAACCCGCCCTCTTCAGAGGATTCAGAACGCTGCGACCCGCCTGGTCTACAATCTACCCAGACGCTCCCATGTTACCCCGCTCCTCATCTCTCTCAACTGGCTACCTATCATGGCCCGTATCAGATTCAAGACCCTGGTATTGACCTTCCGAGCAGTGAACGGGACTGCACCCGTCTACATCAAGTCTCTCCTGCAGCCCTACACCCCCACCCGTCACCTACGGTCTTCTTCAGACAACCGCCTGGTGGTCCCACCGCTCAAGACCGCCCGGTCCCAACACAAGCTCTTCTCCTGTCTGGCCCCCCAGTGGTGGAATCAACTCCCCACTTCCATCAGAGACACTGACTGTCTCTCCACCTTCAAGAAAAGGCTCAAGACGCACTTGTTCCGGGAGTACAACGGTACTTAGGAATGGTTCGCTTGACCCGATGTTAGTTTCCTCAAGGATCACAATGACTCTTGCTTAGAGACTTGTTGCTCTTGTGGTTAGTGGTAACTGACTTAAATTTTTGTACTCGCTGTGATATATTGTTTTATTATTGTTGCTTGCTTTTTTTCCACAGGTACACTTGCACTTATAGCAGTTCATGTTGTTTAATTGTAACTTGTTTAACTACATGCTCTTATGGTTCTTCCCTTTGGCACTTATTTTGGTTGTTCACAATGTGTGCTTCATGTTTTGGCTACTCGCAATGTTTTGTGGCTATCTCGTTGTTATGATCAGTGACCTATGCACTTTGTAAAGCTCTCTCTTGGAAGTCGCTTTGGATAAAAGCGTCTGCTAAATGAATAAATGTAACTAAACTCAATGCATTTGGAATTCAATTATTTGGAAATTCCTTTACACCGATATTCAACTGAATGTAAAACAAAGACAATGTGTGAGGCTTGTGTTAAGACAAGCTTGTGTTAAGCTTTTTCATACTCATTTGGTCCTTTGTTTTTATTTACGTTTTTCACAGCATCCCAACTTTTTTGGAATCGAGGTTGTAATAAGTAAAAATTAAAGGACTTTCCGTTTGAATAGTGAGCAGTTGTTTAAGAGAGAGAGGGGTTAGATAGTTTACAGTAGCTATTAGGTGCGTTCGACTTCATGCAGCGGTGGCGCCGACAGCCAGCTGACTTGAAGCTGAGAATCCCATTGGCATGAAGTCGAACTCACCTAATGATATCACATAGTCATCACAGCCTGGGCTGCGGGGGCTGTATATGGTTCGCAAGTGCCCAACACTTGCAGTTTGTGTCCATACCTTTCCTTTTCTTTAGCTAAGAGGTGATCCAAAGAAACGTGGGAAGGTAAATTTTCCGGCTTTTGCTGCGTCTCAACAGTGTGAGACGCCATCGCCAGCAGCTTTCTGCCCTCAAGTAGTGATGTGTCGTTTGTGAACGATTCGTTCATTTTGAACGAATCCTTACAAGGACTCGGGAGTAATGAGTCCTCTCAAAGAGTGATTCGTTCATTTTCTCGTGGCCGCGCATCGGGACTGTTGCATAGGCTCTTCCAAGTAAACAGAAATGATTCGTTCATTTCCCGACTCGGTCTTCGGGTACGAGTCTTTGGATCATTTTTCACGTGACCTGCATAGGCTCTGTAGTGGTAGCTAGAGGAAACGCTAGAGGGAACGATTTGTTCATTTCCTGACTCGGTCTTTCTACGAGTCTTTGGATCATTTTTCACGTGACCTGCATAGGCTCTGTAGTGGTAGCTAGAGGAAACGAACGATTCGTTCATTTCCCGACTCGGTCATTCTACGAGTCTTTGGATAATTTTTCACGTGACCTGCAAAGGCTCTGTACTGGAGGAAACAAACGATTCGTTCATTTCCCGACTTGGTCTTTCTACGAGTCTTTGGATCCTATTTTCACGTGACCCGCATTGTATTTTTTAGTAGAGGAAACAGTTACCTCATTCCCTTTCGCGTGGCCGCTGTTTTAGTAAGACGTGAATGATATTCGCTCAAGTCATCATACTGACTGGTTTTGTTATTTTCACTTTACATTTACACTTACAGTTTAGTGCAGTGTAATTGTTTGCCGTGATAATTAAATGCTAGTGTGATAATAAATTACCAAATCATGCAAACTGTCATGACACATTATTTTAATGCAGGAATTTCTTTCAAAATAGTATCTGCTGGTGCACATGTCATGCACTAACCTACATGAGAATATGATACGTGTTTGCAGTGGACGGATAACCCCCCCCCCCCCCCCCCTGTTGAAATGAACGAATGACTCGAAAAATGATTTGTTCATTTTACTGAACGAGATTCAAAGAACCGAATCAGTAAAATGATCCGAACTTCCCAACACTACCCTCAAGGCAGACCCCCACCCCTCGGCTTGAAGCAATGGCCCCGGTGGATGTAGGTGGTATTGCATTTCCGGTCAGGCACCCGGCTCATCCGGTCGTTTTTATTCTATTAACTCCAGTCAACATTTACAAAACTATCTCCCCCAATAATTTTTGTTCGATTCTCGAACCTGGCTCATACTACTAGCTTTTTCATAGAATAATTTTTCCAGATTTTTGCTAAATTTGAAACCAATCCGAAATGGGTAAACTAGCACCCCACAAAAGGGCACATTGGCCGATTGCTGATTTACCTGGAGCTGAATGAGCCATAGACTTATATTGAACAGGGTTGGGTGGGTTACTTTTTAAATGTAATCCGTTACAGTTACTAGTTACCCATCCACAATTGTAATCAGTAACGTAACTTTTGGATTACCCAGACTCAGTAACGTAATCTGATTACTTTCCATTACTTTTGGATTACTTTCAAAACCTAGTTTATAACCAGTTGAAGTTTGTTTACATAACCTGGAATATGCCTAAATCAAAGAACAAATGATGTTGCACCCCAGAAACTGTTGCAGCAAGACATACTGTAGCACTCCAAAATAAATAGAAAGGTCACCCCAATTTATGTCAATAAATCGGGGTGGTCGTGTAATGCATGCCGCACTATCTGATCAAATTGACAGTTCTCTCTACAGTCAGAGCTCGCACAAGAAGGTGGAACGTAAGGAAAATACCCTTTCCAAAACTTGTAAGGGCCTAATAGTTTGTGAAAGACCCAGAGAAGCACAAATATCCGACGAGGCAAAATCCCGGACAATTTTGGAATCCCTGCCGGATGCATTTTTTAGGTCTCAAAAAGAGGACATGTCCGGGCAAAAGAGGACGTCTGGTCACCCTAGCAAACATAACTTGCATTGTACCAATATATTTGTGGCTTTTTCTTCCTTGAAAACAAATTGGTTGTTGAAACGCCAGGTGAAAAATGCAGTTTGTTGCTGCGACATTGCGATTGCGTTTTTTTAAATAAACGTTTTAACAAGAAACGTCACGGACAAAATGGCCAATGATAAAACAGCCAAATTTGCAATTTAAAAGGATACATTTTTCAAAAGAAAATCGACTATTCCCCAAATGTAAAAGTAGCGCAAAGTAATCCTCAATATTTTTCAAAACTATCTGTAATCTGATCTTTTTTTTTTTTTTTCAGTAACGTAACGGATTACAGTCACAACTAGAGAGGGTACAATTTCTGGGGAAATTGTAGGGTGTGCTTGCTTGCGTCGGTTGCACAGGGGTCCGTTTTTGAATGACATTTTTACAACTGATATTTCTGTATATTTTATATAAAAATGCATACTTATTATTTATAAAGATGACATAGATTTAAAAGCATTTTTTTTTTGCTGCTCATTTACAACTGAAAATACGAGTGAAGTGTAGAATGAAATAGATGTCTTCTCATTTCCCCTGCAAGAGGCAGCCTCATCGTTGAAACCAAACGAATAAATTGGGCAGACCGGTGTAAAAATTGACCTAATCTCTATGACTTAAACGTCATTTTAAGTTTTTCCCTTCTCATGATATTTTCAGGCATTTAGCCTACTCATTGCATTCATTCATTAATAAAGAACCCCCTTTGAAGATTATTCTACGACGTTACCCGGCAGTAGAAGATGGAATCGCGATTCAAACAGTACCATCTGCTAACTGAAAATATGCCCCCCAAAACGTAAATAAGCTTGACATTTATTTAGTGGAAAATCGCTCATTCATAAAAAGCTCACTGGTAGCGATCATTGTCAGTAACAACGCAAAATGCGATATAGCCCTGTGTGGAGAAGCTGCCCGGTAAATTGTACTACTACGGTACAGTACTAGACTACTGCTGTGTTCGTCTTGGTAGCGATTGCGTTGGTTGAATTGGATTTAACGTTCCGTTGTACGGTTTAAGCTGAAATTAATTATTTTCATGAACAGATTGACAACGTTTAGGCTGTGGCAATGAAGTTCAGGTTAGTAGTTAGATAGACTTTTGATTTAAGTAAGGGGAGTGCCGAACATGTTCTGTCGCCGTTTGACTTCCTACAGTTGTGTAAGCTAGATGTTTTTGTAGTGTGTCTCACGTAAGCTACAGCGTTGCAGTGAGCTACACTGGTTTGAAACCACAGGTAATGGTTTTTTCACCAACAAATCGTTTACTAATGTCAGAATAAACCCTACAACGAAAATGTATATGTGAGGAATGTTTATTTTAACGATTGAAAACATAACGCTACATCATAGACCACTGTAGTATGTGTTGCCCGGGCAACACAGGCTAATGTCATGATGCTAATACTTCAGTGAAATAGTAGACTACTGTTTCCGAAAGTAGATGTACTTCCTTAATAATATCAGCTTATATTGTACATTACACATCACAATTGTGTGTCATATCACAAAGTAAAATTAGTAAATAGTTATCACCTGGCCTCTTTGCTTGTGGCGTTTCTGCAGCTGCCTTGCAGTAAAGCTATAGTTAGCCTAGCTATCTCCCAGAAATTAACGAGCTGCTAAACTAATATTCTGCTAGAGGTAGTCAAGCGAGTTTTCGTGACGTTAGTGACGTAAGTAGCGTCATTGACTGTGGTTAGCAAGTTAGCCACCGTTAGCTTCACTTTTCGACACAAAAACGTAATTTCTACTTAAACCGGCAAACGGAACGTAAATCCCAATACAAGCAACTCAATCGCTACCAAGACAAAACTTTTGACACCTACGTTGTCTATGTAGGCCAAATATTGACTGAGTTTTAGGGGGGCAAAAAGAAATAAAAATAATAATAACTAGAAACGGCTGTTCCTGCGAAACAGCAGTGAGAATGCTGAAAACCTGAATGGGGATAGCTGACCACGCTAAAAAAGCTGAAAATAGTGAAAATTTAGTAGAAAGTTATAAGCTGAAGCTTCAAAGCAACCGAAAGGTATTTTTGAAAGGGACTGGAGCAGCATTCCAACAATGATTTGAAAGGATTTACCATTACTTTTAAAGGGAGAATAATTTGCACAAAAACCTTAATATTTTAAAAAGTATAAAAGTGAGAAATGAGAAAATACCCGCAAGCTGAAATGAATTTCAAAAATGTGTGAGTCACACAAAAGAGGCAGTGTGGAAGCTGAACTGCATCATCTTAACAAAGCTAAGAGCTAAAATAGCCTACAATGTGGGAGAAGCTGAAAGCTGAACTGTTAAACAGAAGAAGTAGGCTAGCTAGTCGTAACAAGAATATTATCGTTTTAACAGATTAAATTATAGTTGGGATAGTAATAGCAGTAGCAGATGTAGCCTACCATTGAGTGCGTTTACTCGGCTTTCTTAGTAGGATTCAATGTGTTGATGGAATGATACAGGAAGACACGGCGACACTTTGTTGCAGAAGGATGATGGTGCAAGTTTTGTCCGTGGAGCATACAACGATTAATAAAAAAGAATCATGTAGACGCGTTTATTGAGTAATCGCATAACTAATTACACATGTAAACGGAGTAATCGTATTATTGGTATAAACCGACAATTGCTAGTAATCGTGTTTCTCATGGTCAAGTAAATGTACCAATCACCTGTGTGAGAGACTGAGTGGTGCGTGTCTGTCGTTACGGTGATGGTGCAGCTATGATTGCTAACGCGGTGAGGGCACAGAATAAGAGAAATGTAGCTAGAATCCACACCTCAAACAAGATAACCTAGACGCAAAACTGTACGTCCAATCCAAAATCTAATGATATTTTCAGAGACCCAAGACTCTGCCGAAACCAGAGATATTCTTTATATGTATGTGTAGTCAGAAATACGACTCTACCTGCAGTTTCAAAAACGTGTTCCTTCTGCTTTCCTGGTGCGTGTTTGTTTGGTTGCCACGGCGATGGAGCAGCTATGATTGCTAACGCGCTGAGGGCAGAGAATAAGAGAAATGTAGCTAGAATCCACACCTCAAACAAGATAACCTAGACGCAAAACTGTACGTCCAATCCAAAATATAAGGATATTTTCAGAGACCCAAGACTCTGCCGAAACCAGAGATATTCTTTATATGTCTGTGCAGTCAGAAATACGACTCTACCTGCAGTTTCAAAAACGTGTTCCTTTTGCTTTCCTGGTGCTTGTTTGTTTGGTTGCCACGGTGATGGCGCAGCTGTGATAGCTAACGAGCTAGGCAGAGAGAAAAACGAACATTTACCTAGCATCCACACCTCAAACAAGTTGACCTAGACGCAAAACTATACGTCCAATCCAAAATATAAGGATATTTTCCGAGACCCAAGACTCTGCCGAAACCAGAGATGTCCTTTATAGGTCTGTGCGGTCAGAAATACGACTCTATCGGCAGTTTCAAAATCTTGTTCCTTCTTGCTTTCTCTGACTGATTTTACTCACTTCTCCATTGAAGTTAGTGAGAGAATTTGAAAGGCTGCTCTCGCTTCAAGGCTCATAGCTGAAAATCTGTAAATGTGAGCTCTTTAGTAGTTACATTGGCTGAAAGAGGACAATTTGTCCTACATTTTAAGGTATAACTTGTTTCTGTAAGTTAAACTATATGAACGTTAGAGGAATTTGTTTGACAAATTAGTTGAATATCAGAAAAAGAGCAGCAAGCAGAGTGTGCCACTCTGCTTGCTGCTTGTTCATAAAAATCAAGAAGGAGCAAACATTTTAATGTATTTCAAACTGTCATAATTCAAAATTGGCTGAACATTTGAAAAAGCTGAATCATTTGGGAATAGCTGAATGTCTTGTGAACATTTTAAAGGTTGAATGGTGTCTCTAGCTGAAAGTATGCTGAAGTAGTTACGTTTGAAAGAGGAGGAAGCTTTTTAATGATTTGAAAGGATTTACCATTACTTTTAATGGGAGAATAATTTGCACAAAAACCTTAATGTCTTAAAAAGTATAAAAGTGAGAAATACCAAAAGTCATAGCCATCATCTCCTGAAGGAGCTGAACGTTTTGATACAAAAGTTGTAGGAATCGGTTAAAGTATGCAGAACGAGTTAAAGGCCAAAAAACGGCGGAAGAACTAAGAAGTTGATATAACTAGAAAAGGCTGTTCCTGCGAAACAGCAGTGAGAATGCTGAAAACCTGAATGGGGATAGCTGACCATGCTAAAAAAGCTGAAAATAGTGAAAATTTAGTAGAAAGTTATAAGCTGAAGCTTCAAAGCAACCGAAAGGTATTTTTGAAAGGGGCTGGAGCAGCATTCCAACAATGATTTGAAAGGATTTACCATTACTTTTAAAGGGAGAATAATTTGCACAAAAACCTTAATATTTTAAAAAGTATAAAAGTGAGAAATGAGAAAATACCCGCAAGCTGAAATGAATTTCAAAAATGTGTGAGTCGCACAAAAGAGGCAGTGTGGAAGCTGAACTGCATCATCTTAACAAAGCTAAGAGCTCAAATAGCCTACAATGTGGGAGAAGCTGAAAGCTGAACTGTTAAACAGAAGAAGAAGTAGGCTAGCTAGTCGTAACAAGAATATTATCGTTTTAACAGATTAAATTATAGTTGGGATAGTATTAGCAGTAGCAGATGTAGCCTATGCGTTTACTCGGCTTTCTTAGTTGGATTCAATGTGTTGATGGAATGAAACATACAGCAGTAGGGCCGATACAGGAAGACACGGCGACACTTTGTTGCAGAAGGATGATGGTGCAAGTTTTGTCCGTGGAGAATACAACGATTAATAAAAAAGAATCATGTAGACGTGTTTATTGAGTAATCGCATAACTAATTACACATGTAAACTGAGTAATCGTATTATTGGCATAAACCGACAATTGCTAGTAATCGTGTTTCTCATGGTCAAGTAAACGTACCAATCACCTGTGTGAGAGACTGAGTGGTGCGTGTCTGTCGTTACGGTGATGGTGCGGCTATGATTGCTAACGCGCTGAGGGCAGAGAATAAGAGAAATGTAGCTAGAATCCACACCTCAAACAAGATAACCTAGACGCAAAACTGTACGTCCAATCCAAAATATAAGGATATTTTCCGAGACCCAAGACTCTGCCGAAACCAGAGATATTCTTTATGTCTGTGCAGTCAGAAATACGACTCTACCTGCAGTTTCAAAAACGTGTTCCTTTTGCTTTCCTGGTGCTTGTTTGTTTGGTTGC
This sequence comes from Osmerus eperlanus, assembly GCF_963692335.1. NCBI lineage: Eukaryota > Metazoa > Chordata > Actinopteri > Osmeriformes > Osmeridae > Osmerus > Osmerus eperlanus. The sequence goes on from NC_085025.1 coordinate 20,397,063, forward strand.
CACGGTGATGGCGCAGCTGTGATAGCTAACGAGCTAGGCAGAGAGAAAAACGAACATTTACCTAGCATCCACACCTCAAACAAGTTGACCTAGACGCAAAACTATACGTCCAATCAAAAATATAAGGATATTTTCCGAGACCCAAGACTCTGCCGAAACCAGAGATGTCCTTTATATGTCTGTGCGGTCAGAAATACGACTCTATCGGCAGTTTCAAAATCTTGTTCCTTCTTGCTTTCTCTGACTGATTTTACTCACCTCTCCATTGAAGTTAGTGAGAGAATTTGAAAGGCTGCTCTCGCTTCAAGGCTCATAGCTGAAAATCTGTAAATGTGAGCTCTTTAGTAGTTACATTGGCTGAAAGAGGACAAATTTTCCTACATTTTAAGGTATAACTTGTTTCTGTAAGTTAAACTATATGAACGTTAGAGGAATTTGTTTGACAAATTAGTTGAATATCAGAAAAAGAGCAGCAAGCAGAGTGTGCCACTCTGCTTGCTGCTCATTCATAAAAATCAAGAAGGAGCAAACATTTTAATGTATTTCAAACTGTCATAATTCAAAATTGGCTGAACATTTGAAAAAGCTGAATCATTTGGGAATAGCTGAATGTCTTGTGAACATTTTAAAGGTTGAATGGTGTCTCTAGCTGAAAGTATGCTGAAGTAGTTACGTTTGAAAGAGGAGGAAGCTTTTTAATGATTTGAAAGGATTTACCATTACTTTTAATGGGAGAATAATTTGCACAAAAACCTTAATGTCTTAAAAAGTATAAAAGTGAGAAATACCAAAAGTCATAGCCATCATCTCCTGAAGGAGCTGAACGTTTTGATACAAAAGTTGTAGGAATCGGTTAAAGTATGCAGAACGAGTTAAAGGCCAAAAAACGGCGGAAGAACTAAGAAGTTGATATAATAATAACTAGAAAAGGCTGTTCCTGCGAAACAGCAGTGAGAATGCTGAAAACCTGAATGGGGATAGCTGACCATGCTAAAAAAGCTGAAAATAGTGAAAATTTATTAGAAAGTTATAAGCTGAAGCTTCAAAGCAACCGAAAGGTATTTTTGAAAGGGGCTGGAGCAGCATTCCAACAATGATTTGAAAGGATTTACCATTACTTTTAAAGGGAGAATAATTTGCACAAAAACCTTAATATTTTAAAAAGTATAAAAGTGAGAAATGAGAAAATACCCGCAAGCTGAAATGAATTTCAAAAATGTGTGAGTGACACAAAAGATGCAGTGTGGAAGCTGAACTGCTTCATCTAACATAGCTAAAAGCTAAAATAGCCTACAATGCGGGAGAAGCTGAAAGCTGAACTGTTAAACAGAAGAAGAAGTAGGCTAGCTAGTCGTAACAAGAATATTATCGTTTTAACAGATTAAATTATAGTTGGGATAGTATTAGCAGTAGCAGATGTAGCCTATGCGTTTACTCGGCTTTCTTAGTAGGATTCAATGTGTTGATGGAATGAAACATACAGCAGTAGGGCCGATACAGGAAGACACGGCGACACTTTGTTGCAGAAGGATGATGGTGCAAGTTTTGTCCGTGGAGAATACAACGATTAATAAAAAAGAATCATGTAGACGTGTTTATTGAGTAATCGCATAACTAATTACACATGTAAACTGAGTAATCGTATTATTGGCATAAACCGACAATTGCTAGTAATCGTGTTTCTCATGGTCAAGTAAACGTACCAATCACCTGTGTGAGAGACTGAGTGGTGCGTGTCTGTCGTTACGGTGATGGTGCGGCTATGATTGCTAACGCGCTGAGGGCAGAGAATAAGAGAAATGTAGCTAGAATCCACACCTCAAACAAGATAACCTAGACGCAAAACTGTACGTCCAATCCAAAATATAAGGATATTTTCCGAGACCCAAGACTCTGCCGAAACCAGAGATATTCTTTATGTCTGTGCAGTCAGAAATACGACTCTACCTGCAGTTTCAAAAACGTGTTCCTTTTGCTTTCCTGGTGCTTGTTTGTTTGGTTGCCACGGTGATGGCGCAGCTGTGATAGCTAACGAGCTAGGCAGAGAGAAAAACGAACATTTACCTAGCATCCACACCTCAAACAAGTTGACCTAGACGCAAAATTATACGTCCAATCCAAAATATAAGGATATTTTCCGAGACCCAAGACTCTGCCGAAACCAGAGATGTCCTTTATATGTCTGTGCGGTCAGAAATACGACTCTATCGGCAGTTTCAAAATCTTGTTCCTTCTTGCTTTCTCTGACTGATTTTACTCACCTCTCCATTGAAGTTAGTGAGAGAATTTGAAAGGCTGCTCTCGCTTCAAGGCTCATAGCTGAAAATCTGTAAATGTGAGCTCTTTAGTGGTTACATTGGCTGAAAGAGGACAATTTTTCCTACATTTTAAGGTATAACTTGTTTCTGTAAGTTAAACTATATGAACGTTAGAGGAATTTGTTTGACAAATTAGTTGAATATCAGAAAAAGAGCAGCTTGAGCTTGCTGCTCATTCATAAAAATCAAGAAGGAGCAAACATTTTAATGTATTTCAAACTGTCATAATTCAAAATTGGCTGAACATTTGAAAAAGCTGAATCATTTGGGAATAGCTGAATGTCTTGTGAACATTTTAAAGGTTGAATGGTGTCTCTAGCTGAAAGTAAGCTGAAGTAGTTACGTTTGAAAGAGGAGGAAGCTTTTTAATGATTTGAAAGGATTTACCATTACTTTTAATGGGAGAATAATTTGCACAAAAACCTTAATGTCTTAAAAAGTATAAAAGTGAGAAATACCAAAAGTCATAGCCATCATCTCCTGAAGGAGCTGAACGTTTTGATACAAAAGTTGTAGGAATCGGTTAAAGTATGCAGAACGAGTTAAAGGCCAAAAAACGGCGGAAGAACTGAGAAGTTGAAAAGCAATAGTGAGAATGCTTAACAGCATTCTCACAATAATAATAAAGAGAAACAGGAAAACAATAGTGAGAATGCTTAACAGCATTCTCACAACTAGAAAAGGCTGTTCCTGCGAAACAGCAGTGAGAATGCTGAAAACCTGAATGGGGATAGCTGACCATGCTAAAAAAGCTGAAAATAGTGAAAATTTAGCAGAAAGTTATAAGCTGAAGCTTCAAAGCAACCGAAAGGTATTTTTGAAAGGGGCTGGAGCAGCATTCCAACAATGATTTGAAAGGATTTACCATTACTTTTAAAGGGAGAATAATTTGCACAAAAACCTTTATATTTTAAAAAGTATAAAAGTGAGAAATGAGAAAATACCCGCAAGCTAAAATGAATTTCAAAAATGTGTGAGTGACACAAAAGAGGCAGTGTGGAAGCTGAACTGCATCATCTGCATCATCTTAACAAAGCTAAGAGCTAAAATAGCCTACAATGCGGGAGAAGCTGAAAGCTGAACTGTTAAACAGAAGAAGTAGGCTAGCTAGTCGGAACAAGAATATTATCGTTTTAACAGCTGAAATTATAGTTGGGATAGTAATAGCAGTAGCAGATGTAGCCTACCATTGAGTGCGTTTACTCGGCTTTCTTAGTAGGATTCAATGTGTTGATGGAATGAAACATACAGCAGTAGAGCCGATACAGGAAAACACGGCGACACTTTGTTGCAGAAGGATGATGGTGCAAGTTTTGTCCGTGGAGCATACAACGATTAATAAAAAAGAATCATGTAGACGCGTTTATTGAGTAATCGCATAACTAATTACACATGTAAACGGAGTAATTGTATTATTGGCATAAACCGACAATTGCTAGTAATCGTGTTTCTCATGGTCAAGTAAACGTACCAATCACCTGTGTGAGAGACTGAGTGGTGTGTCTGTCGTTACGGTGATGGTGCAGCTATGATTGCTAACGCGCTGAGGGCAGAGAATAAGAGAAATGTAGCTAGAATCCACACCTCAAACAAGATAACCTAGACGCAAAACTGTACGTCCAATCCAAAATATAAGGATATTTTCCGAGACCCAAGACTCTGCCGAAACCAGAGATATTCTTTATATGTCTGTGCAGTCAGAAATACGACTCTACCTGCAGTTTCAAAAACGTGTTCCTTTTGCTTTCCTGGTGCTTGTTTGTTTGGTTGCCACGGTGATGGCGCAGCTGTGATAGCTAACGAGCTAGGCAGAGAGAAAAACGAACATTTACCTAGCATCCACACCTCAAACAAGTTGACCTAGACGCAAAACTATACGTCCAATCCAAAATATAAGGATATTTTCCGAGACCCAAGACTCTGCCGACACCAGAGATGTTCTTTATATGTCTGTGCGGTCAGAAATACGACTCTATCGGCAGTTTCAAAATCTTGTTCCTTCTTGCTTTCTCTGACTGATTTTACTCACCTCTCCATTGAAGTTAGTGAGAGAATTTGAAAGGCTGCTCTCGCTTCAAGGCTCATAGCTGAAAATCTGTAAATGTGAGCTCTTTAGTAGTTACATTGGCTGAAAGAGGACAATTTTTCCTACATTTTAAGGTATAACTTGTTTCTGTAAGTTAAACTATATGAACGTTAGAGGAATTTGTTTGACAATTTAGTTGAATATCAGAAAAAGAGCAGCCAGCAGTGTGCCACTCTGCTGGCTGCTCATTCATAAAAATCGAGAAGGAGCAAACATTTTAATGTATTTCAAACTGTCATAATTCAAAATTGGCTGAATATTTGAAAAAGCTGAATCATTTGGGAATAGCTGAATGCCTTGTGAACATTTTAAAGGTTGAATGGTGTCTCTAGCTGAAAGTATGCTGAAGTAGTTACGTTTGAAAGAGGAGGAAGCTTTTTAATGATTTGAAAGGATTTACCATTACTTTTAATGGGAGAATAATTTGCACAAAAACCTTAATGTCTTAAAAAGTATAAAAGTGAGAAATACCAAAAGTCATAGCCATCATCTCCTGAAGGAGCTGAACGTTTTGATACCTAAATTGTAGGAATCGGTGAAAGTATGCAGAACGAGTTAAAGGCCAAAAAACGGCGGAAGAACTAAGAAGTTGATATAATAATAACTAGAAACGGCTGTTCCTGCGAAACAGCAGTGAGAATGCTGAAAACCTGAATGGGGATAGCTGACCATGCTAAAAAAGCGGAAAATTGTGAAAATTTAGTAGAAAGTTATAAGCTGAAGCTTCAAAGCAACCGAAAGGTATTTTTGAAAGGGGCTGGAGCAGCATTCCAACAATGATTTGAAAGTATTTACCATTACTTTTAAAGGGAGAATAATTTGCACAAAACCCTTTATATTTTAAAAAGTATAAAAGTGAGAAATTAGAAAATACCCGCAAGCTGAAATGAATTTCAAAAATGTGTGAGTCACACAAGAGGCAGTGTGGAAGCTGAACTGCATCATATTAACAAAGCTAAGAGCTAAAATAGCCTACAATGTGGGAGAAGCTGAAAGCTGAACTGTTAAACAGAAGAAGAAGTAGGCTAGCTAGTCGTAACAAGAATATTATCGTTTTAACAGATTAAATTATAGTTGGGATAGTATTAGCAGTAGCAGATGTAGCCTATGCGTTTACTCGGCTTTCTTAGTTGGATTCAATGTGTTGATGGAATGAAACATACAGCAGTAGGGCCGATACAGGAAGACACGGCGACACTTTGTTGCAGAAGGATGATGGTGCAAGTTTTGTCCGTGGAGCATACAACGATTAATAAAAAAGAATCATGTAGACGTGTTTATTGAGTAATCGCATAACTAATTACACATGTAAACGGAGTAATCGTATTATTGGCATAAACCGACAATTGCTAGTAATCGTGTTTCTCATGGTCAAGTAAACGTACCAATCACCTGTGTGAGAGACTGAGTGGTGCGTGTCTGTCGTTACGGTGATGGTGCAGCTATGATTGCTAACGCGCTGAGGGCAGAGAATAAGAGAAATGTAGCTAGAATCCACACCTCAAACAAGTTAACCTAGGCGCAAAACTGTACGTCCAATCCAAAATATAAGGATATTTTCCGAGACCCAAGACTCTGCCGAAACCAGAGATATTCTTTATATGTCTGTGCAGTCAGAAATACGACTCTACCTGCAGTTTCAAAAACGTGTTCCTTTTGCTTTCCTGGTGCTTGTTTGTTTGGTTGCCACGGTGATGGCGCAGCTGTGATAGCTAACGAGCTAGGCAGAGAGAAAAACGAACATTTACCTAGCATCCACACCTCAAACAAGTTGACCTAGACGCAAAACTATACGTCCAATCCAAAATATAAGGATATTTTCCGAGACCCAAGACTCTTCCGAAACCAGAGATGTCCTTTATATGTCTGTGCGGTCAGAAATACGACTCTATCGGCAGTTTCAAAATCTTGTTCCTTCTTGCTTTCTCTGACTGATTTTACTCACCTCTCCATTGAAGTTAGTGAGAGAATTTGAAAGGCTGCTCTCGCTTCAAGGCTCATAGCTGAAAATCTGTAAATGTGAGCTCTTTAGTAGTTACATTGGCTGAAAGAGGACAATTTTTCCTACATTTTAAGGTATAACTTGTTTCTGTAAGTTAAACTATATGAACGTTAGAGGAATTTGTTTGACAAATTAGTTGAATATCAGAAAAAGAGCAGCAAGCAGAGTGTGCCACTCTGCTTGCTGCTCGTTCATAAAAATCAAGAAGGAGCAAACATTTTAATGTATTTCAAACTGTCATAATTCAAAATTGGCTGAACATTTGAAAAAGCTGAATCATTTGGGAATAGCTGAATGTCTTGTGAACATTTTAAAGGTTGAATGGTGTCTCTAGCTGAAAGTAAGCTGAAGTAGTTACGTTTGAAAGAGGAGGAAGCTTTTTAATGATTTGAAAGGATTTACCATTACTTTTAATGGGAGAATAATTTGCACAAAAACCTTAATGTCTTAAAAAGTATAAAAGTGAGAAATACCAAAAGTCATAGCCATCATCTCCTGAAGGAGCTGAACGTTTTGATACAAAAGTTGTAGGAATCGGTTAAAGTATGCAGAACGAGTTAAAGGCCAAAAAACGGCGGAAGAACTAAGAAGTTGATATAATAATAAAGAGAAACAGGAAAACAATAGTGAGAATGCTTAACAGCATTCTCACAATAATAAAGAGAAACAGGAAAACAATAGTGAGAATGCTTAACAGCATTCTCACAATAAAGAGAAACAGGAAAACAATAGTGAGAATGCTTAACAGCATTCTCACAATAATAACTAGAGAGGGTACAATTTCTGGGGAAATTGTAGGGTGTGCTTGCTTGCGTCGGTTGCACAGGGGTCTGTATATTTTATATAAAAATGCATAGGGCTTACTTATTATTTATAAAGATTACATAGATTTAAAAGCATCTTTATTTTGCTGCTTATTTACAACTCAAAATACGAGTGAAGTGTAGAATGAAATATGATGTCTTCTCATTTCCCCTGCAAGAGGCAGCCTCATAGCTGAATCAAAACGAATACATTTGGCAGACCGGTGTAAAAATTGACCTAATCTCTATGACTTAAACGTCATTTTAAGTTTTTCCATTCTCATGATATTTTCAGGCATTTAGCCTACTCATTGCATTCATTCATGAATAAAGAACCCCCTTTGAAGATTATTCTACGACGTTACCCGGCAGTAGAAGATGGAATCGCGATTCAAACAGTACCATCTGCTAACTGAATATATGCCCCCCAAAACGTAAATAAGCTTGACATTTATTTAGTGGAAAATCGCTCATTGATAAAAAGCTCACTGGTAGCGATTATTGTCAGTAACAACGCAAAATGCGATATAGCCCTGTGTGGAGAAGCTGCCCCGGTAAATTGTACTACTACGGTACAGTACTAGACTACTGCTGTGTTCGTCTTGGTAGCGATTGCGTTGGTTGAATTGGATTTAACGTTCCGTTGTACGGTTTAGGCTGAAATTAATTATTTTCACGAACAGATTGACAACGTTTAGGCTGTGGCAATGAAGTTCAGGTTAGTAGTTAGATACTTTTGATTTAAGTAAGGGGAGTGCCGAACATTTTTTGTCACCGTTTGACTTCCTAAACAGCTGTGTACTGTAGATGGTTTTGTAGTGTGTCTCGCGTAAGCTACAGCGTTGCAGTGAGCTACACTGGTTTGAAACCACAGGTAATGGTAATTTCACCAACAAATCGTTTACTAATGTCAGAATAAATCCTACAACGAAAATGTATATGTGAGGAATGTTTATTTTAACGATTGAAAACAGATACATCATAGACCACTGTAGTATGTGTTGCCCGGGCAACACAGGCTAATGTCATGATGCTAATATTTCAGTGAAATAGTAGACTACTGTTTCCGAAAGTAGATGTACTTCCTTAATAATATCATCTTATATTGTACATTACACATCACAATTGTGTGTCATATCACAAAGTAAAATGAGTAAATAGTTATCACCCTGGCCTCTTTGCTTGTGGCGTTTCTGCAGCTGCCTTGCAGTAAAGCTATAGTTAGCCTAGCTATCCCCCAAGTTAACAGATGCGAAACGAATGTTCTGCCAAAGGTAGTCACGCGTGTTTTCGTGACGTAGTGACGTTAGTAACGTCAGTGACTGCTACGTTAGTAACGTCAGTGACTGTGGCTAGCAAATTAGCCACCGTTAGCTTCACTTTTCGCCACAAAAACGTAACTTAAGCCCAAACCATGCAACGGAACGTAAATTCCAATAGAAGCAACTCAATCGCTACCAAGACGAAACTTTTGACATCTACGTTGTCTATGTAGGCCAAATATTGACTGAGTTTTAGGGGGGCAAAAAGAAATAAAAATAATAATAATAATATATATGTGAGAGAACAAAGGTTGTGCTATCGCCGAAGGCTTGAGCACACCCAATAATAATATATATGTGAGAGAACAAAGGTTGTGCTCTCGCCGAAGGCTTGAGCACACCAAACTAGAGAGGGTACAATGTCTGGGGAAATTGTAGGGTGTGCTTGCTTGCAACGGTTGCAGATTGGTCCGTTTATTAACTGTAATTTTTACAACTGATATTTCTGTATATTTTATATAAAAATGCCTACTTATTATTTATGAAGATTGCATATATTTAAAAGCATAGCCTACATTTGTTGCTGCTCATGTACAATTCAAAATACAAAAAGTGAAGTGTAGCATGTCCCTGTACTCACTGTAAGTCGCTCTGGATACGGGCGTCTGCTAAATGACTAAATGTTATGTAGAATGAACCTAACCTACATGACTTAAACGTCACCTTAAGTTTTTCCCTTCTACAGTAGTGATATTTTCAGGCATTTAGCCCACTCATATTGCATTCATTCATTAAGAACCACCTTTGAAACAAGCTGAACCCCCCTTGAAACAAGCTATTGTAAGTAACAACGTTGTCACCGGCAGGATGAGATAGAATAGCGATTGAAACAGTATAGTACCATCTGCTAACTGAAAATATGCCCCCAAAAAACGTAAATAAGCTTGACATTTATTTAGGGGGAAATGGCTAATTCAAAAGAAATTTGCTGTAAGCGATCATTGTCAGTAACAATGCCAAATACGACCATTTAATCTTAGACTAGAGCCCTGCACGGTGGAGAAGCTGACGTCGGTAAATTGTGCTAAGCTAGCCTAGCTCCTGTTGCTAGCCAAATTTAAGGGGATTGTTTGAATGCGCCGGAAATAAAAAACGTTTCTTTTGACATCAAGTTTAGGCTGTGGCATTGAAGACAGCGACACACCTCACAAGCTTGAGTTTAAATACATTATTTAATGTGAAATTACTTACTGTACATGCAAGTCTTGAATTACTTAAATGTATGATGCTGCCATTAGCCTACTGTGCTCAACAGTCTTACTACATCTATGCACGTCGTAGTTATGCGTCGTTGCCAACGTGTGCTGACGTTGTGACGATGGGCTTGCACTGATTCCCTTTGGTGACAAAAGGCACTTTTTGCCACAAAAACGTAATTTCCGTGCAACGGAACTTGAATAAAAATACAAGCAAAGCAATCGCAAACAACACAAACCTTTTGACACTGGCGTTGTCTATGTAGCGCAAATATTGATTGATCCTTAGGGGTGGGAAAATAATAAACATAATAAATATAGCTGCAAGCAGCAATGGAGGGGCCAAGCAGTCCAGAGCAGGACATAGCACCATAGCCTCTATAGCACTTGTGCAACAATTAAGTCACAACAACCTGTTGCACTCATGCAACACACCAAGTTACCAACATACCAGTGATTTTTCTGGTATAACACCCGAGCCCTTGCTTTTCGTGGGAACGATGAAACCCAAGTTTGGTGACAATCAGACAAATGGTTGCTGAGATATGCTCTCACGTCTTGTTTGGCGGCTTTGCCGCTGCCTTTGATTGGCTCTACCGAACAAATTGTTTTGAATATTGAAAATCCATCTGATACCTTTTGTGAAGCTGGGTCTGAAGATCATCTGTGCCAAATTTGGTAAACATTGTACAAAATGTGTGGCTTGCAAAAGGTTTTTATCGTTTTTTCATGAAATCCAAAATTGCGGCCGCGGCCTTTGATCGGCTCTACTGAACAAACGGTTTTGAAAATGGAAAATCCATCCAATACCTTTGTGAAGCTTGGTCTGAAGATCATCTGTGCCAAATTTGGTAAACATTGGACAAAATTTGGGGCATGCAAAAGGTTTTTACACTTTTCCATGAAATCCAAGATGGCAGCCGCGTCAATTCGGTTGTTATGAAATATTATCGATGGTCAGGCTTGGGATCTCACAAGACATCAAGAGACAAAGAAATTATTTTATTAAGGTAAAAACTGCAACAGTTATAAGCCAAAACACATTTATGCTTCCGGCCACGCCCCCTTTTAGTCACATGACACAGTTTTTGGAGGACATCCTCAGAATGAGGTTCCGAGTAGGCGTACCAACGTTGGTGTCACTGCCTCAAAGAACTGCTGAGATATGACTTCACTTCCTGTTTGGCGGCTTTTCTGCTGAATTTGATTGGCTGTACCGGACAAACGGTTGTGAGGATCAAAATTATGTTCGATAACTTTTGTGGGGCTTGGTCTGAAGAGCATATCTGGTGATTCTGAAGAAGATTTGTCAAAAATTGTAGGAGGAGTAGGCTTTCAAAGCTTTTTGATAAAACCGGAAATGGCGGAAAATCTATATAACTGGAAATTGACGCCATAGTGTGTGTTGAACTCGACTTGATCCAGGGAATCCAACGGTACCTCATTTTTGACAATCAGACATGCGGTTCAAAAGTAACTTGTGTAAACACAACTACAACTTTGACCTGTCGGTGGCGCTAGAGTGTGCAAGTATGAGACATGAAACTTTGTGAATTAGACCAGGGGACTGTCCCCAATGAGTGTGCCAAATTTCATAACTTTCGACCAAGCGCTTCTGGGGGCTGCCATTGACACCCAGTCCTAAGAATAAATATAGCTGCAAGCAGCAATGGCGGAGTCCTCCAAAACATTGCGAAACATTGAAAAATGTATATTCTTCACAAATTGTCACTGTATAGAAAAATCCATGCTGCAGACTTACCAATGGGATACCAAATCTGACCAAATCCAAATATAGCTGCAAGCAGCAATGAGGTGGCCAAGCAGTAAAATGACCCAGAAAACATTTTAGACATCCTCAGAAGAGAGCAACGAGTACACGCAGCAAGTTTGGTGTGAATCCATCAAAGATTTGCTGAGATACGACCCAACTTCATGTTTGCTGGCTTAACGGCACATTTTGATTGTCTGTACCGGGCAAACGGTTTCGAAAATTAAAAAAACATGTAATGGGCTTTGTGAGGCTTGGTCTGAAGATAATCTTTGCTGAATTTGGTGAAGATCGGACAACATGTGTAGGAGGAGTAGAGAAATAAACGTTTTTCAATTAATTCAAAATGGCGGCCGCATCAATTCGGCTATTATCACAAATTATTATGAGTCACACACGGGATGTCCCAAGATATCATGAGACATTTACATTTATTCATTTAGCAGACGCTTTTATCCAAAGCGACTTCCAAGAGAAAGCTTTACAAAGTGCATAGGTCACTGATCATAACAACGAGATAGCCACAAAACATTGCGAGTAGCCAAAACATGAAGCACACATTGTGAACAACCAAAATAAGTGCCAAAGGGAAGAACCATAAGAGCATGTAGTTAAACAAGTTACAATTAAACAACATGAACTGCTATAA